>NC_139991.1:70269376-70869376 GCF_964263955.1 Coregonus lavaretus
CAGGTGCTGGGGGCCACACAACGGCCGTGGACACACTTCTCGGCACAGTGGGCTGGAGAGAGGGATGAGGAGGGAGAGAGAAAACAGGGGGGGATGAGGAGGGAGAGAGAAAACAGGGGGATGAGGAGGGAGAGAGAAAACAGGGGGATGAGGAGGGAGAGAGAAAACAGGGGGAGGATGAGGAGGGAGAGAGAAAGCAGGGGGATGAGGAGGGAGAGAGAAAACAGGGGGAGGATGAGGAGGGAGAGAGAAAACAGGGGGGATGAGGAGGGAGAGAGAAAACAGGGGGATGAGGAGGAAGAGAGAAAACAGGGGGAGGATGAGGAGGGAGAGAGAAAACAGGGGGATGAGGAGGAGAGAGAAAACAGGGGGATGAGGAGGGATAGAGAAAACAGGGGGATGAGGAGGAAGAGAGAAAACAGGGGGGGATGAGGAGGGAGAGAGAAAACAGGGGGGGGGGTGAGGAGGGATAGAGAAAACAGGGGGAAGTAAGGTTACATTTCAGTGGCTCTTAGAACACATCGCTACTCCCAGGAAAATAATGTGGATTTACATCAATGGAATACAGATTGCGGAACCGATAACGACAATGTCATAAGAAGGGTTTGATTGAGCCTGTCTGGAGAGCGAGATGGGCGTGGTTTGGGACTACACCATTGGTTCCATTAAACCGGGCAAGCTCAATATTGAAAGAAAGTATTTGAAAGAAAACGAATACGATTTAAACCCATGTTCAGAATAGACAAGCAGGACTCCAGTGAGAATGGGATCCAATTCATTAGGAACGGAGACTTCAGGCTGGACATGATTGGTCCACAACGTCTAAAAAAAAAACATGCACACGAATGTAACATCAGACTGACCGGTAATAAAGGTAGTCCTTGTGTAGGAATTGATAGGACATTCACGGTTACTTAGTATGCTATTTGTGAACTTTTGTTTCACGTATTTTTGTTAAAGCTGAGGAAATCTGTTATTATTCTGTCCATTAAACAAAAGCAAATACAGGGGGTGATGTCATTCAAACAGTGGGTGTTAAAGGTTCCATGGGTGATGTCATTCAAACAGTGGGTGTTAAAGGTTCCATGGGTGACGTCATAGAAACAGTGGGTGTTAAAGGTTCCATGGGTGACGTCATAGAAACAGTGGGTGTTAAAGGTTCCATGGGTGACGTCATAGAAACAGTGGGTGTTTGTAAAGGTTTCATGAGTGAGGTCATCAATGATGAGCGGTCAAAACAATGACGGCATCAAAACAATTTTTAAATTCACACACTAGAGCAATTGATTAATTGCCTAAACAGTGTTAACAGTGAATTCACTGATTTTGTGTATGAATTTGAGTTCTTATTTCCCCAACATAAAACATCATCAAATACATTTTAGTAATTTAGCAGACGCTCTTATCCAGAGCGACTTACAGTAGTGAGTGCATACATTTTCATACTAGTCCCCCCTGGGACTCAAACCCACAACCCTGGCGTTGCAAGCGCCATGCTATACCAACTGAGCTACACAGGACCACATCATCTGAGAGGCAAGTGATGGGAGCACAGATTGGGGCCACGTTAAATCAGATGGCGGGAGAGATAAAAGATTCACATATTTAAAAAAAAAGGTGAGCTTGTACTCAATCTTATTAAAATCTCATAATAACATTACATGATATTAACTTTACAAAAGCTGACGAACATACGCACATCCAGGTATTTCCCACAGGTGCTGGAGTTGTAAACTCACGGAAAACAGAAAGGAAAACGCTGCACACTGCTGGATGCCTGATGAAGACCTAAGGGTCAAAACGTTGTTACAAAATAATATCACCTGAGAGCATGAGCAGCTGTGTGCAGCGTTTTCCTTTCTGTTTTCCATGATATTAACTTTACTCATTAATCTGATCTAACAAAGCTTATATTGTTGCATGTTAACATCTGTATCCATCTGTCTTCATTTACATTAAGCTACGTCCTCTTTTATTACATACCATATATCTCAGCTGATATTTGAAACTAAATGGCTTCCACCCGGCTGGGGAGACTGTAATGCTATTGATGGAGGAGGAAACTGGGGAGATCGGAGGCCAGCATGTGATTGTGGTTTACTGTATACAGCACACAATAGTACTTTTATAGAGCCCGTACTAAAGTTCCCTTTGAGCCCCGAGCGGTCACATTCTCACATCCACTCTGAGTGTGTAAAAAGCTGATTCACCAAGGATAAAGGGAACTGACTATCAGTCCATCTTTTAGCCTCATAGCTTAGCATTGCTTAACATTGCTTTGATTTAACCCTTTTGACTCAATCTAACTGCTTGATAACCACAATTACCGGGCACAAAATTAAAGAAGTCCAAATAAATTAGACAATAACTTCTCCTCTAGTAGTGTCAGTTGTACAACTGCTCACAATGTGATGGCAAGTGTCTTCTCTACACAGACAGAGGGATTGTTGTGAGGCGGTTGTTAAAATTGAGGTTAGTTTTTACGGCTTTCTCCTGTTGCCGGGTCAGTTGTTGTTTTTGTCTCGACCTCTGGGGCCCCTCTGTTTGTATGTCTGCTACACACCTGTTGTTAATGACTCCTGAGACATAAGCTCTGATTCTGGGTCGTGATTGGACGGTTGCCCGCCACATGCGGACACAACAGTCATCAGTGTTTCCCCTATGTTGTTTTTTCCCCAAGGTGGGTTGCAAAGCCATCGGAAATTTGTATTTTGGGGAATGGCAGAC
This sequence comes from Coregonus lavaretus, assembly GCF_964263955.1. Taxonomy (NCBI): domain Eukaryota; kingdom Metazoa; phylum Chordata; class Actinopteri; order Salmoniformes; family Salmonidae; genus Coregonus; species Coregonus lavaretus. Next base: position 70,272,104 of record NC_139991.1, read on the forward strand.
AGAACTTTCAGTTCAAGACATTTGGAGTCCATGTTTCTTTGATAAGTAGGGCCAGAACATACCCACTGCACATAAACAACGGTTGGGGAAATAGTGTGTTTGTTCGGGATGGTAGGCCTGAGCTAGGAGCTACACAGATAGTCCGATCAATACATTTCTTGAAACAGCACAGATGGAGAAAGGTAATGAAAGGCAGTAATTGGGATTGAACTCACAACCTTTGGCTCTAATATGAGTTTTGTGATGTTACCACTGAACCACAAAGCGATTAACAGATGACTGTCAACAGATCCATATGATATACTGTATGACCCTCGTGAGCAAGCAGTTTGAGTCACGTCATACTACATAGGGTCAAGGGTCAACCATCTACCCTCTCACCCTCATCCCACTAAATCCTAGGCAGTGCACTTCACTTGACTATTTCATTGTTCTGATTATACAAAGCCATAACATTTCCCTGTGGCCTACATCCCATTGCTTTCATAGAATATCTCAGCAAGTTATTGGAAATGTAACACTTTCAGGACTAATGATAAATACACTGAATACTGTTGGAGTGCATAACCACCACACAACCATGAGTTTTTGTTTTCCAGTAAGAGGTCACAATTTACATTAGGTTGCATATTAAAGTATGGAATTTCCATGATTTTACATTGTAGCTATATTTCAACTAATTAGAAAAATATTTATTGAGTTTCCTACTATTTTAATTTAATAACGAATGAAATTATGTATTTTATGTACAGTCAATTATAGTTATCTACAGTTACTGTATGTACAACTGAGTGCTGTAATTACATAATGGTTACCAAAGTAACTATACATGGTATAATGGAACATAGGCCAGAGTTCAATTGGGAGTGATAGGGAGGAAGGATACATTCAATGTTGTGGATAGGGAGGAGTGATATGTTCAATGTTGTGGATAGGGAGGAGTGATACGTTCAATGTTGTGGATAGGGAGGAGTGATACGTTCAATGTCGTGGATAGGGAGGAGTGATATGTTCAATGTTGTGGATAGGGAGGAGGGATACGTTCAATGTTGTGGATAGGGAGGAGTGATACGTTCAATGTTGTGGATAGGAAGGAGGGATACGTTCAATGGCGCACATAGGGAGGAGTGATACGTTCAATTGTTATGGATAGGGAGGAGGTAAACATTCAATGGCAGCAGACCCACTTGCCAAAACTATAGTTTGTTAACAAGAAATTTGTGAAGTGGTTGAAAAACGAGTTTTAATGACTCCAACCTAAGTGTATGTAAACTTCCAACTTCAACTGTAGGTGTGATACGTTCAATTGCTGCAGATGGAGAGGAGTGATACGTCCAATTACTGCAGATGGAGAGGAGTGATAGGCTCAATTGCTGCACATAAGGGAGTGATATGTTCAATTGCAGCAGATAGGGAGGAGTGATACATTCAATAGCAGCAGATAGGCTGGAGGGATACGTACGGACACACATCTCCCTGCTCTCGTAGAAGCCGGGGCAACACTGGGACTTGCGGCGGTACATGGTTTTCTCTCCTCTGCGGTAGGCCGTCCGATAGCTCACCCTTTAGATACACAGACACTTAGTGGTCAGTATGGGGGACATAGGAAATATAGTGGAGACAATACACTAAGGTAGAGATGTGAATATACATCTACTGATGGTGCACATGTTGGTTAGTTACAAACAAAATATTTATTTAAGGAGCTTACAGTACTTATACACAAAATACAGTGTTATGAAAATCATCCCTGTTGACTTGGTTTGAGCTGTTCAGGTTTGACCTATTATCATTCTCTTTGACACATACATCCATCCCCCCAACACACACACACGCACACACGCACGTATTCACGCACACACACACACACGCACACACCCTCTCTCCTCACCTGTGCCGTGTGCACTTGAACCAGTTGAGGAGGTCGGAGCAGCTGGTGTAATAAATCTGATCAAAGGGGTGGGCATACGACTCCTGGACGGTGACCGAGTAGCTAAAAGAGAGGAATAGAGGAAGGAAAAGAAAAAAGAGGGGGGAGGTGTTCCGTTAGAAAGGAGGAGAGAAGAGGGGAGGTTACAAACACATGAGCGCTCACCACGACCCCTATTTAGCCAACATGTCTCGCGTGTGGTCCCATAACTTATGGTCCCGCTAACACTAGGCTAAGCGCTAGGCTAAACACTAAGTGGTTTAACAAGGGCACCATTAGGCTGCTTGTGTGTATCTGACAGGGATTAGGTATCAAGCATCTTTCACCGACTCAACGGTGGGTATAGTGGGTGAAATTTGCGAAACAGCCCCTGTGCTGTGTGTGGCCTCGCATTTTGTCACTCCTAAGTGTACGGATTTATAACAGGGTTTATAAATAGGATTATAGAATGTTTCGCATAGAAAATAACTGTTGGCTGTGACAATGGCTCCCTTGTGACATGCATGTGAGCGGTTGTGACTGCAGGCCTTTTTGGAAGACACGCAATGTAGAAATGGAGGAGTCTTATGAAATGAGAGTTGGCTGCCTGAAACCTTAAGGATGCTTCCTTTTAGTGCCTGTTAAGAACGTGAAATTGTTTAGTTCTGTTCCATCGTTAAAGTTCACAAATTTGAGGAATATCAACTTAAAGTGCACTAATTCAAGAAAGTGCAACTTGACAAAGCTACACCTCTTTTTAGACAGGCCTTTTACCAGAGTAAAGCGTTGGAATGACCTATGTAAAAATGACCTATATAAAATTGACCTACGTAAAAATGACCTATGTAAAGAAAGCTAGTACATGCAGTTAGCGTTCACTTGTTCCTTTTATTATTGGAAAACTGGTAATTACTATACTATGTAACTGTCTGAACATACATTCCTAGTGCACAGTAATTGCATAAGTTTGCCACTTACAGTTACCTTGATATAAGGCCTTTTGTATTTGGCAATAAAGCGGGCAGGTCTTTAATTTAGGGGTTTAAGGTCAGTAAGACACCACAAAAAATGACACTTGCCAGGCCGAAAAGATTCCTAGCCACGTGTTGGTTTTAAGGAACGGTTGGGTTACTTACTTCTCAGAGGAAACAAAAAGATGTTACCCAAAATCAGAACGTCAATAACATTCAATAAAACTTGCAATTGATAGAGATCAAGTGCAGACATGACAGGCCTTTTGATTCAATGTGAATCAGACAGGAAATGGATGTGAGGAGAAAGATGAATTGAATGGTCACACACACACACACACACACACACACACACACACACACACACACACACACACACACACACACACACACACACACACACACACACACACACACACACACACACACACACACACAGACACACAGACACACAGACACTCACACACACACACACACACACACACACACACACACACACACACACACACACACACACACACACACACACACACAGAAACACACACAGACACACAGACACTCACATACATACATACACACACACACACACACACAGACAGACACAGACACACAAACACTCACACACAGACACACAGAGAAACAGACACAGACACAGACACACTCACACACACACAGACACACAGACACAGACACAGACACACTCACACAGACGCAGACACACACACACACACACACACACTACAGACAAAAATCCATATGGTGCTAAATTGCCTGAATTGATGTGATAATGATAACTAGAAGGATAGCTTTATAACATTAATCTGCACCACAGTTAATTTGTATTACCCTTTAAACTACTACTACTGGTTTGATGGTTGTAGCCACCAATTGTCCCATTAACAATCACCCTTGACATTTCTCTAGTGTAGGCTACTTATCGTAATGAACGATATCAGCAAAGTGCTGCGATAAGTGATCGGTATGGTCGGTGTCGATCATTTTTGGTTTATCATCCCAGCTCTAAAACACACGCACGCACACACGCACACACGGACACAAGGAAGCGCGAGCGTACGCACACGCACACACACACACACACACACACACACACACACACACACACACACACACACACACACACACACACACACACACACACACACACACACACACACACACACACACACACACACACACTCACACACTTGCCCCAACAGTCTGTGGGAGCTGTTCTGCAACCTCTCTCTCTCTCCTCTCCCCCTCAGCCCCTGAAAGGCTGCAGCTGTTGCTCCAGATTAACCAGTGAAAGTGAATCTAGCTGGGAAAGCTGCTTCCACCTTTGTTCTTTTCAATCTGCTTTAATGGATTTCCCTTAAAGATGGACTCCGGGATCTTTAGCACAACAAATTCGTAACATGTTGCACAAATTGGATTCGTAGCATATCACACGAATTGCAAAAGTCATATGATATCACATCAAATCAAACCAATTATGTTTTTTTACACTGATGTTAACTTTTTTGGTACATAATGTCTCCGGCATAATTTCCTATGACCGAAAACAGCTTCTGGACATCAGAAAACCGCTATCACTAACCTCAATTTGGATGACAATTTCTACTTCAACGAGTCGGTATCTCTGGATGTTCTGCTTTCTCTGGAACAGGCCATAATCTCTGGGACCTGAAAGAGGAAGCGACGGCGCAAGAGAGGCAAACAAGCCGGCATCCTGACGAGACTACGTTGGCGAGCAAATAAACCACCTCTACCCTCCATTCTATTGGCAAACGTACAATCAATCACTAGAGAACAAACTGGACGAGCTCCTCTCGAGACTATCCAATCAAAAGGACCTGAAGAACTGTAATATTCTATGTTTCTCTGAGATATGGCTGAACAAGGACATGGATAATATACAGTACCAGTCAAAAGTTTGGACACACCTACTCATTCAAGGGTTTTTCTTTATTTTTACTATTTTCTACATTGTAGAATAATAGTGAAGACATCAAAACTATGAAATAACACATATGGAATCATGTAATAACCAAAAAAGTGTTAAACTAATAAAAATGTATTTCATATTTCAGATTCTTAAAATAGCCAATTTGCCTTGATGACAACTTTGCACACTCTTGGCATTCTCTCAACCAGCTTCATGAGGTAGTCACCTGGAATGCATTTCAATTAACAGGTGTGCCTTCTTAAAAGTTAATTAGTGTAATTTCTTTCCTCCTTAATGCATTTGAGCCAATCAGTTGTGTTGTGACAAGGTAGGGGTGGTATACAGAAGATAGCCCTATTTAGTAAAAGACCAAGTCCATATTATGGCAAGAACAGCTCAAATAAGCAAAGAGAAATGACAGTCCATCATTACTTTAAGACATGAAGGTCAGTCAATACGGAAAATATCAAGCAATTTGATAGTTTCTTTAAGTGCAGTCGCAAAAACCATCAAGCGCTATGATGAAACTGGCTCTCATGAAGACGGCAACAGGAATGGAAGACCCAGAGTTAACTCTGCTGCAGAGGATAAGTTCATTAGAGTTACCAGCCTCAGAAATTGCAGCCCAAATAAATGCTTCACAGAGTTCAAGTCACAGACACATCTCAACATCAACTGTTCAGAGGGGACTGTGTGAATCAGGTCTTTCATGGTCGAATTGCTGCAAAGAAACCACTACTAAAGGACACCAATAAGAAGAAGAGACCTGCTTGTGCCAAGAAACACGCGCAATGGACATTAGACTGGTGGAAATGTGTCCTTTGGTCTGGCGTCCAAATTGGAGATTTTTTGGTTCAAACCGCCGTGTCTTTGTGAGACGCGGTGTGGGTGAATGGATGATCTCCGCATGTGTATTTCCCACCGTGAAGCATGGAGGAGGAGGTGTTATGGTGTGGGGGTGCTTTGCTGGTGACACTGTCTGTGATTTATTTAGAATTCAAGGCACACTTAACCAGCATGGCTACCACAGCATTCTACAGCAATACGCCATCCCATCTGGTTTGGGCTTAGTGGGACTATCATTTGTTTTTCAACAGGACAATGACCCAACACACCTCCAGGCTGTGTAAGGGCTATTTTACCAAGGAGAGTTATGGAGTGCTGCATCAGATGACCTGGCCTCCACAATCACCTGACCTCAACCCAATTGAGATGATTTGGGATGAGTCGGACGGCAGAGTGAAGTAAAAGCAGCCAACAAGTGCTCAGCATATGTGGGAACTCCTTCAAGATTGTTGGAAAATAATTCCAGGTGAAGCTGGTTGAGAGAATGCCAAGAGTGTGCAAAGCTGTCATCAAGGCAAAGGGTGGCTATTTGAAGATTCTCAAATATAAAATATACTTTGATTTGTTTAAAACTTTTTTGTTTACAACATGATTCAATATGTGTTATTTCATAGTTTTGATGTCTTCACTATTATTCTACAATGTAAAAAAATAGTAAAAATAAAGAAAAACCCTTGAATGAGTAGGTGTGTCCAAACCTTTGACTGGTACTGTACATCTCACTGGTTTTTCCATACATCGTCTAGACCGGATGGCCTCTCGGGTAAGATGAGGGGTGTGTCTCTTTGTTAACAACAGCCGGTGCACAATCTCTAATGTTAAGGAAGTCTCGAGTTTTTGCTCGCCTGAGTTAGAATACCTCATAATAAGCTGCAGACTATTTACTAAGAGAGTTTTCATCAATATTTTTCGGAGCTGTCTATTTACCACCACAAACTGATGCTGGCACCAAGACCACACTCAACGAGCTGTAAGGGACCATAAGAAAACAAGAAAATGCACATCCAGTTGCGATGCGTTTCGTGGCCGGGGATTTTAATGCAGGGAAACTGAAATCCGTTTAACCTTTTTTTTACCAGCATGTCACCTGTACAACTAAAGGCGACAAAACTCTAGATCACCTTTACTCCACACACAGAAACACATACAAGCATACAAGGCTCTCCCTCACCCTCCCTTTGGCAAGTCTGACCATAACTCTATCCTCCTGATTCCTGCTTACAAGCGAAAACTCAAACAGGAAGTACAAGTGACACGCTCAATACGGAAGTAATCCGATGAAGCGGATGCTAAGCTCCAGGACTGTTTCGCTTGCACAGACGGAAATATGTTCCGGGATTCATCCGATAACATTAAGAAGTTTACCACATCAGTCACCGGCTTCATTAATAAGTGCATCGACTGCATCGTCCCCACAGTGACCATACGTACAGTTGAAGTCGGAAGTTTACATACACCTTAGCCAAATAAATTTAAACTCAGTTTTTCACAATTCCTGACATTTAATCAAGGTAAAAATTCCCTTGCCTTTAAATTGTTTAACTTGGGTCAAACGTTTCGGGTAGCCTTCCACAAGCTTCCCACAATAAGTTGGGTGAATTTTGGCCCATTCCTCCTGACAGAGCTGGTGTAACTGAGTCACGTTTGTAGGCCTCCTTGCTCGCACAGGCTTTTTCAGTTCTGCCCACAAATGTTCTATAGGATTGAGGTCAGGGCTTTGTGATGGCCACTCCAATACCTTGACTTTGTTGTCCTTAAGCCATTTTGCCACAACTTTGGAAGTATGCTTGGGGTCATTGTCCATTTGGAAGACCCATTTGTGACCAAGCTTTAACTTCCTGACTGATGTCTTGAGATGTTGCTTCAATATTCCCACATAATTTTCCTTCCTCATGATGCCATCTATTTTGTGAAGTGCACCAGTCCCTCCTGCAGCAAAGCACAGTGTGATGCTGCCACCCCCGTGCTTCACGTTTGGGATGGTGTTCTTCGGCTTGCAAGCCCAAACATAACGATGGTCATTATGGCCAAACAGTTCTATTTTTGTTTCATCAGACCAGAGGACATTTCTCCAAAAAGTACGATCTTTGTCCCCATGTGCAGTTGCAAACCGTAGTCCTGCTTTTTTATGGCCGTTTTGGAGCAGTGGCTTCTTCCTTACTGAGCGGCCTTTCAGATTATGTCGATATAGGACTCGTTTTACTGTGGATATAGATACTTTTGTACCTGTTTCCTCCAGCATCTTCACAAGGTCCTTTGCTGTTGTTCTGGGATTGATTTGCACTTTTCGCACCAAAGTAGGTTCATCTCTAGGAGACAGAACGCGTCTCCTTCCTGAGCGGTATGAGGGCTGCGTGGTCCCATGGTGTTTATACTTGCGTACTATTGTTTGTAGAGATGAACGTGGTACCTTCAGGTGTTTTGAAATTGCTCCCAAGGATGAACCAGACTTGTGGAGGTCTACACTTTTTTTCTGAGGTCTTGGCTGATTTCTTTTGATTTTCCCATGATGTCAAGCAAAGAGGCACTGAGTTTGAAGGTAGGCCTTGAAATACATCCACAGGTACACCTCCAATTGACTCAAATGATGTCAATTAGCCTATCAGAAGCTTATAAAGCCATGACATCATTTTCTGGAATTTTCCAAGCTGTTTAAAGGCACAGTCAACTTAGTGTATGGAAACTTCTGACCCACTGGAATTCTGATACAGTGAATTATAAGTGAAATAATCTGTATGTAAACAATTGTTGGAAAAATTACTTGTGTCATCCACAAAGTAGATGTCCTAACCGACTTGCCAAAACTATAGTTTGTTAACAAGAAATTTGTGGAGTGGTTGAAAAACAAGTTTTAATGACTCCAACCTAAGTGTATGTAAACTTCCGACTTCAACTGTACATACAGTGAGGGAAAAAAGTGTTTGATCCCCTGCTGATTTTGTATGTTTACCCACTGACAAAGACATGATCAGTCTATAATTTTAATGGTAGGTTTATTTAAACAGTGAGAGACAGAATAACAACAAAAAAATCCAGAAAAACGCATGTCAAAAATGTTATAAATTGATTTGCATTTTAATGAAGGAAATAAGTATTTGACCCCTCTGCAAAACATGACTTAGTACTTGGTGGCAAAACCCTTGTTGGCAATCACAGAGGTCAGACGTTTCTTGTAGTTGGCCACCAGGTTTGCACACATCTCAGGAGGGATTTTGTCCCACTCCTCTTTGCAGATCTTCTCCAAGTCATTAAGGTTTCGAGGCTGACGTTTGGCAACTCGAACCTTCAGCTCCCTCCACATATTTTCTATGGGATTAAGGTCTGGAGATTGGCTGGGCCACTCCAGGACCTTAATGTGCTTCTTCTTGAGCCACTCTTTTGTTGCCTTGGCCGTGTGTTTTGGGTCATTGTCATGCTGGAATACCCATCCACGACCCATTTTCAATACCCTGGCTGAGGGAAGGAGGTTCTCACCCAAGATTTGATGGTACATGGCCCCGTCCATCATCCCTTTGATGCGGTGAAGTTGTCCTGTCCCCTTAGCAGAAAAACACCCCAAAGCATAATGTTTCCACCTCCATGTTTGACGGTGGGGATGGTGTTCTTGGGGTCATAGGCAGCATTCCTCCTCCTCCAAACACGGCGAGTTGAGTTGATGCCAAAGAGCTCCATTTTGGTCTCATCTGACAACAACACTTTCACCCAGTTCTCCACTGAATCATTCAGATGTTCATTGGCAAACTTCAGACGGCCCTGTATATGTGCTTTCTTGAGCAGGGGGACCTTGCGGGCACTGCAGGATTTCAGTCCTTCACGGCGTAGTGTGTTACCAATTGTTTTCTTGGTGGCTATGGTCCCAGCTGCCTTGAGATCATTGACAAGATCCTCCCGTGTAGTTCTGGGCTGATTCCTCACCGTTCTCATGATCATTGCAACTCCACGAGGTGAGATCTGCATGGAGCCCCAGACCGAGGGAGATTGACAGTTATTTTGTGTTTCTTCCATTTGCGAATAATTACACCAACTGTTGTCACCTTCTCACCAAGCTGCTTGGCGATGGTCTTGTAGCCCAATCTAGCCATGTGTAGGTCTACAATCTTGTCCCTGACATCCTTGGAGAGCTCTTTGGTCTTGGCCATGGTGGAGAGTTTGGAATCTGATTGATTGATTGCTTCTGTGGACAGGTGTCTTTTATACAGGTAACAAACTGAGATTAGGAGCACTCCCTTTAAGAGTGTGCTGTTAATCTCAGCTCGTTACCTGTATAAAAGACACCTGGGAGCCAGAAATCTTTCTGATTGAGAGGGGGTGAAATACTTATTTCCCTCATTAAAATGCAAATCAATTTATAACATTTTTGACTTGCGCTTTGCTGGATTCTTTTGTTGTTATTCTGTCTCTCACTGTTCAAATAAACCTACCATTAAAACTATAGACTGATCATTTCTTTGTCAGTGGGCAAACGTACAAAATCAGCAGGGGATCAAATACTTTTTTCCCTCACTGTATCCCAACCAGAAGCCATGGATTACAGCCAACATCCGTATCGAGCTAAAGGATAGAGCTGCCATTTTTAAGAAGTGGGACACTAATCCCGCTACGACCTCCGACGAGCCATCAAACAGGCAAAGCGTCAATACAGGACTAAGATCGAATCCTACTACGCCGGCTCTGACGCTCGTCGGATGTGGCAGGGCTTGCAAAGTATCACGGACTACAAAGGGAAAGCCGCCCAGTGACACCAGCCTACCAGCCTAATTGCCTTCTATGCTCGTTTTGAGGCAAGCAACATTGAACAATGCATGAGAGCACCAGCTGTTCAGGACGACTGTATGATCTTGCTCCCCTTAGCCGATGTGAGTAAGACCTTTTAAGAGGTTAACATTCACAAGGCCGCACGGATTACCAGGACACGTACTCTGAGCTTGCACTCAGTGTCTTCACTGACACTCTCCTGACCCAGTCTGTAATACCTACATGTTTCAAGCAGACCACCATAGTCCCTGTGCCCAAGAACACCAAGGTAACCTGTCTAAATAACTATCACCCTGTAGAACTCTGTAGCCATGAAATGCTTTGAAAGGCTGGTCATGGCTCACATCAACACCATCATCACATACACCCTGGACCTACTCTAATTTGCATACCACCCCAACAGATCCACAGATTACGTAATATCTCTTGCACTACACACTGCCCTCTCCCACCTCGACAAGAGGAACACCTATGTTAGAATGCTGTTCATCAACTACAGCTCAGCGTTTAACACCATAGTGCCATCCAAGCTCATCACTAAACTCAGGTCCCTGGGACTGAACCCCTACCTCTGCAACTGGATCCTGGACTTCCTGATGGGCCGCCCCCAGGTGCTGAGGGTAGGCAACAACACATCGGCAACGCTGACCTTCAGCACGGGGGCCCCTCAGGGGTGCATGCTTGTCCCCTCCTGTACTCCCTGTTCACCCACGACTGCGTGGCCACGCACGACTCCAACACCATCATTAAGTTTGCTGATGAAACAACGGTGGTAGGCCTGATCACCGACGATGATGAGACAGCCTATAGGGAGGAAGTCAGTGACCTGGCAGTGTGGTGCCAGGACAACAACCTCTCCCTCAATGTGAAGAAGGCACGACAACGCCTCTTCCCCCTCAGGGGGCTGAAAAGATTTGGTATGGGCCCTCAGATCCTGAAAAGGTTATACAGCTGCACCATTGAGAGCATCTTGACTGGCTGCATCACCATTTGGTATGGCAACTGTTTGGCATCCGACCGCAAGGCGCTACAGAGGGTAGTGCGTACAGCCCAGTACATCACTGGGGCCAAGCTTCCTGCCATCCAGGACCTCTATACCAGGCGGTGTCAGAGGAAGGCCCTAAAAACTGTAAAAGTCTCCATCCACCCAAGTCATAGACTGTTCTCTCTGCTACCGCACTGCAAGCGGTATCGATGCACCAAGTCTGGAACCAACAGGACCCTGAACAGCTTTTACTTCCAAGCTGCTAAATAGTTAACCAAATAGCTCCCCGGACTATCTGCATTGACCCCCTTCTGTACTAACTCTTTTGACTCATCACATACACTGCTGCTACTGCTTATTATCTATCCTGTTGCCTAGTCACTTTACCCCTACCTACAGTATATGTACATATCTACCTGCACATCGACTCGGTACTGGTACCCTGCGTATATAGCCAAGTTATCGTTACTCATTGTGTATTTATTCCTTCTGCTATTCTTTTTCTATTTTTCTCTCTGCATTGTTGGAAACTGACCGTAAATAAGCATTTAAATGCTACACCTGTTGTTTACGAAGCATGTGACAAATAACATTTTATTTGATTGATTTGGTTCTCTGGAAAAAGTAACAGTTATAAAATTAGCACTGAAAAACAACAAGTTGTTCTAAAACAACGTTGAGAAATGTTGTACTTAAATCTGGGTTTGGGTCAACTCCATTCCCATGAATTGAATTAGGATTCATGAATGGAAAGGTCCACAGCGAGAATAATGGTCCGTTTGCGATTCATGAACTGAATTTCAGTGCATCCCCTGAACTGATTCAATTGACTGAATGGAATTTAACCCAACCCAGACTAACTTAACTCAACCCAGACTTTAACTTAACTCAACCCAGACTTTAACTTAACTCAACCCAGACTTTAACTTAACTCTAGGGTGTAACTCTAAGGCGATGGTGGTGTTAAATAATGCACACCTGTGAGAAGGGGTGTCCCTGTATGTGGGTGTGTCTGGCCCCTGTGGGTGTGTCTGGCCTACCTCTCCCAGTGGCTGCAGACGTTGGGGTCCTCCAGATTGAGGGAGGAGGTGGAGCGGGGCAGGAAGCAGCACATCACCGCCAGCAGGATAGTCCTGCAGTGCCACATGAAGGAGGAGGCGGCCATCTTGGGTGGAAGCTACACCTGGGAGAGGACAGAGAGAAATGAGAATCCAGCTGCTCATGAGTTGGTGTCCTGTCTTTCTTGTAGTCGGTTGTTATAAACACATTTGAATAGGTAACTTGGTAAAGTAAACACAAGCCTTCTATATCTATTGTTGTGTGAGTGATTTGTGTGTGTGTGTGTGCAGTGCGTGTGCGTGTGTGTTTATGTGTGAGGGGGGAGGGTCTGTGTATAGGTGTGTGCAAAAACAACCCACACACACAAAACTGGTACTTGACTTCATCTCACCGTCAGAATGCCGTGAGGTTACAGTAACAGCTTGTGGTGGGGGGACAGGATGGTGAGTCTGTACCCCACAGAGCTCCTCACTGTTAGCCAATTAGTACAGCGTCTGTGTAAGCGTGGCCCAGTGGCCCCTCCACGGGAATGACACACTTACAGTCCCTTCAGTAAGTATTCCCTCCGCTTGACTTTTTCCACATTTTGTTGTGTTACAAAGTGGGATTAAAATGGTCTACACAAAATAATCTGTAATGTCAAAGTGGAAGAAACACTTGAACATTTATTACAAATTAATGAAAAATAAAACACGAATATATCTTGATTAGGTAAGTATTCAACCCCCTGAGTCAATACATGTTAGAAACACCTTTGGCAGCGATTACAGCTATGAGTCTTTCTGTGAGCTCTGTCAAGTTGGTTGTTGATCATTGCTAGACAGCCATAGATTTTAAGTCAAAACTGTTACTAGGCTACTCAGGAACATTCATTGTCACCTTGGTTAACAACTCTAGTGCAGATTTGGCCTTCTGATTTAGGTTATTGTCCTGCTGGTGAATTCGTCTCCCAGTGTCTGTTGGAAAGCAGACTTATTGCAAACAGGATGCATGTTTTGGAATATTTTTTATTCAGTACAGTTCCTTCTTTTCACTCTGTCATTTAGGTTAATATTGTGGAGTAACTACATTGTTATTGATCCATCCTCAGTTTTCCCATATCACAACCATAAAACTCTGTAACTGTTTTGAAATCACCATCGGCCTCATGGTGAAATCGCTGAGCTATTTTATTTTTTTATCTGGCAATAGGTGCCCTTCTTTGCAAGGCATTGGAAAACCTCCCTGGTCTTTGTGTTTGAATCTGTGCTTGAAATTCATTAATCGATTGAGGGACCTTACAGATAATTGTATGTGTGGGGTACAGAGATGGGGTAGTCATTCAAAAATCATGTTAACCACTATTATTGAACACAGAATGAGTCAACTTTTTATGTGATTTGTTAAGCACATTTTTACTCCTGAAATTATTTAGGCTAACAAAGGGGTCGAATACTTATTGACTCAAGACATTTCAGCTTTTCATATTTTATTAATTTCTACAAAATTCTAAAAACAAAATTCCACTTCGGCATTATATGGTATTGTGTGTAGATCAGTGACACAAAATCTCAATTTAATCCATTTTTAATTCAGGCTGTAACACAACAAAATGTGGAAAATGTAAAGGGGTGTGAATACTTTCTGAAGGCACTGTACCTTCCAATACAGTTCCCTACAAAGTGCCCTTAAAAAGAGTCCATTGGAGTGTTCTTCATAGTGCACTTCTTAGTAACCTTACTAAAGGTTCCACTGTCAATGCTCCTAGAAGTTCAATTTCACCCATCAGGCTTAATATTAGGCTTACTTTCATGGCACCCTACTCCAAGTACAGTACTCAAAGTCCCTTCGGAGGGCCCTTCATAATTCAGAACCCACAGTTCACAGTGGATAGAAAATGCACTTCACAGCGCCCTGCCTTCACACTAATATAAAAAGACACAAACCACATAAACATTCACATATGCACAGCATAAAAAATGCATTTCAGAAATATACAGTATGTGAATAAATCCACTCAAAGCATGAATTGACACTGCGGCACTAAAAAATCCTCACTAACCATCTGCTTTCCATCAACACCCATTGGATCCATTTGCTTTGTTAGTTTTAGTCATTTCAACAGATTCCAGAGAATGCACTTGTAAAAGAGGTTTTATGAGGCCCTGAGTTGACATGATGTTGGGCACCCAAACCCCAAAGGATGACCTTGTATACCCTCACAGTAGGGTCAATGAGAACATAGAAAGTCAGAGGGCTGAGGAGGACAACAACACAGAGCCCAGTAATTCGGACCGTGAAATACAGTTGATGCTTTTGTTCACTGAGTTATTCAAAATTCGAACGGCACTCGCACATCTGAGCTATCTTTGTTGCAGGTGCATGGTAACAGCTAAATATAGGAAATACTGTTCTTGCTAGTATCATTTCTCTTTAATAAGCTTTACTTATCGGCCTCAAGGCCTTCGTCAGCGCCTTCATTGAGTTATGAAATAATGTCACGACAAAAGTTCTCGACTTTTCATCATTGTAGCCTAAAAATATGGTGCGAAGTGGTAAGATCAAACATTCGGTTTGTCACGATCGTCGAAGGAGGAGGACCAAGGAGCAGCGTGAAATGCAAGCATACTTATTTTATTAAGTATCACACGAACAACAAAACAACAAACGATAACGTGACGTCCTAGGTCTAACACAACCAACACGGAACAAGATCCCACAACTACTGTGGGAAAACAGCCTGTCTAAATATGGTTCCCAATCAGAGACAACCAGCAACAGCTGACACTCGTTGCCTCTGATTGAGAACCACTCTGGCCAACATAGAAATTCAACAACTAGAATCTACAACACAGAACACAAACACATAGAATCTACACACCCTGGCTCAACATATAGAGTCCCCAGAGCCAGGGTGTGACAGTACCCCCCCCCCAAAGGCGCGGACTGTGACCGCGCCTAAACAAAAACCAAACAGGGGAGGGCTGGGTGGGCATTCCTCCTCGGAGGCGGTTCCGGCTCCGGGCTTGACCACCACCCTCCAACCATCCCCCCGTAGCGCCCCTGGTCCGGTCTGGCCCCGCTGGCTGGAGCTGGACTGGACATCGTAGGAGCGGATTGCTTAGGCTCCGGTGTGGAGCAGCTGACCGGTACCTGACCAGGCACCGGTGACCCAGGCACGGGTTGTGCCGGACTGACGACGCGCACCCCTGGCTTGGTGCGTGGAGCAGGAACGGGCCGGACCGGGCTGACGATGCGCACCCCTGGCTTGGTGCGTGGAGCAGGAACGGGCCGGACCGGGCTGACGATGCGCACACCTGGCTTGGTGCGGGGAGCAGGAACAGGCCGGGCCGGGCCGGGCTGGCGACGCGCACCATTGGCTTGGTGCGAGGGGCAGGAACAGGCCGGACCGGGCTGACGATGCGCACCCCTGGCTTGGTGCGGGGAGCAGGAACAGGCCAGGCCGGGCTGGCGACGCGCACCATAAGCTTGGTGCGGGGAGCAGGGACAGGCCGGGCCGGGCTGGCAACGCGCACCATTGGCTTGGTGCGGGGAGCAGGAACAGGCCGGGCCGGGCTGGCGACGCGCACCGTAGGCTTGGTGCGAGGGGCAGGAACAGGCCGGGCCGGGCTGGCGACGCGCACCATTAGCTTGGTGTGGGGAGCAGGAACAGGCCGGGCCGGGCTGGCGACGCGCACCATTGGCTTGGTGCGAGGGGCAGGAACAGGCCGGGCTGGCGACGCGCACCATTAGCTTGGTGCGGGGAGCAGGAACAGGCCAGGCCGGGCTGGCAACGCGCACCATTGGCTTGGTGCGGGGAGCAGGAACAGGCCGGGCCGGGCTGGCGACGCGCACCGTAGGCTTGGTGCGAGGGGCAGGAACAGGCCGGGCCGGGCTGGCGACGCGCACCATTAGCTTGGTGCGGGGAGCAGGAACAGGCCGGGCCGGGCTGGCAACGCGCACCATTGGCTTGGTGCGGGGAGCAGGAACAGGCCGGGCCGGGCTGGCGACGCGCACCATTAGCTTGGTGCGGGGAGCAGGAACAGGCCGGGCCGGGCTGGCGACACGCACCATTTGCTTGGTGCGGGGAGCAGGAACGGGCCGGACCGGGCTGTGGAGACGGATTGGAGGCCTGGAGCGAAGAGCTGACACAACCCGTCCTGGCTGAATGCCTACCCTCACACACTCTGTGTGAGGCCTCAGCACAGGACGTACAGGGCTGTGTATACGTACTGGCATAACAGCACGTGACACTGGCGCAGGATATCCGGGACCGAGGAGGGGCACTGGAGGCCACGAGCGCTGAGCCGGCACACTCCGTCCTGGCTGCCTGCCCACCTTCGCACGACATGTGCGGGGTGCTCGCACAGGACGTACCGGACTGTGCCGGACCACTCGCGGCACAGTACACAGCTCCGCATACCTCGGAACCTGCCCAGTCTCACGCTGCCATGCCTGAGTACGGGGAGTTGGCTCTGCTCTACCTCTAGGCTCCGCCAACCTCCCCTCCGGCCCCACAAATCCGGTGGCCTCCTCTCCTAATCTCCCAATTCGCCCTGTGGCAGCCTCCTGCTGCCCCGTCGCCCATGCCGTGTGCCCCCCCTAAAAAATGTTTTGGGTTGCCTCTCGTCCGTCCGCCGACGACACTGTTGACGCCGTTGCTCCTCTCTCGCCAGGGCCTTAACTTTAGCCCATGGCCCTTCTCCCGCGAGCATGTCCTCCCAGGACCACCATTGGCCCACCTGGGCCATCGCCAACCTCTCCAGCTCCTTACCCGGCGCTTGCTCCTGGACACGCTGCTTGGTCCTGGTTTGGTGGGATCTTCTGTCACGATCGTCGAAGGTGGAGGACCAAGGCGCAGCGTGAAATGCAAACATACTTATTTTATTAAGTATCAAACGAACAACAAAACAACAAACGATAACGTGACGTCCTAGGTCTAACACAACCAACACGGAACAAGATCCCACAACTACTGTGGGAAGACAGCCTGTCTAAATGTGGTTCCCAATCAGAGACAACCAGCAACAGCTGACACTCGTTGCCTCTGATTGAGAACCACTCTGGCCAACATAGAAATTCAACAACTAGAATCTACAACACAGAACACAAACACATATAATCTACACACCCTGGCTCAACATATAGAGTCCCCAGAGCCAGGGTGTGACACGGTTATGTCCCTCTGTTTTATGAGTAATTGTTTCATAATAGAGACATACTGACGTTGATGTATCTTCATGATGTTACTTACAGAATATCAAGAGTGAGCTTAGTTTTAAAGTATTTAAAGTATAAGGTATTAAAACCATGACGTGTCCATTCTCCAATACCTCACATCTTCAAATTCATCCAAAGTTATATTTCTGTAGCATTTTGACTCATTTAACCCCAAAACATAAGCATCTCCCTCAAACAATTTGGCATTTGTTTCATAGTTTACGAGAATGACAGGATTCAGCCAACAGATTGTTGGTTCCAAAATGGTTGTTGCTATTTGTGATCCCCAGCCACCAATAAGGATAAGGGAGAGCCACAAGCCCCAGGCTAAGCCTTTTTGTCAAGTAAGTGATCAACAGTAACCATTCAGAAGATATTACCTTTGCACATAAAAACAAAATTATCTTTACAGTAGTCAACCATGTTTTAACCATATTCCAACCATAAACCAATATACAACAACAAAAAATGACCCGCTAATGGTTGTTATTGCATTGTTTTGGCATCTTCCATTCCGAGGGGACCAAATTGAAGGCAAGCACTGGACTCCCCTACCACTGATGTTTCCTTCTGTGGTACAGTCTGTTTCTCATCCATTCTGAATTTCTCCTTGGTGGGGCATCTGTGTGGCAAACTCCAACAAACGGACTGCTTCCCCACATATAATTATTGGGCTTCATTCAACATCGTTTACTGTATATTGTTCCATTTTAAGTCTTCTAAGACAAATGTGAATTATTCCCAGTACAGTTTTCAGAAAATTTCAGACGCTTTGACTAGATGTATTTCTCCAAAATTAAGCTGAATTGCTATTTTACGACAAGACCTAGTACCATACATGGGATGGAAATATTCTGGACAGATTAACTGGATTCTATGTGAAAGATCCTCAAGTGCACAACATTACAGTGTCTTCAGAAAGTATTCACACCTCTTTACTTTTTCCACATTTTGTTGTGTTAAAGCCTGAATTTTAGATGGATTTTGTGAGATTTTGTGTTACTGGCCTACACAATACCCCATAATGTAAAAGTGGAATTATGTTTTTAGAATTTTCTTTACAAATGAATTAAAACTGAAAAGCTGAAATGCCTTGAGTCAATAAGTATTCAACCCCTTTGATATGGCAAGCTTAAATAATTTCAGGAGTAAAAATGTGCTTAACATGTCACATAATAAGTTGCATGAATGACTACTTCATCTCTGTACCCCACACATACAATTATCTGTAAGGTCCCTCAGTCGAGCAGTGAATTTCACACACAAATTCAACCACAAAGACCAGGGAGGTTTTCCAATGCCTCGCAAAGAAGGGCACCTATTGGTAGATGGGTAAACATTTAAAAAGCAGACATTGACTATCCCTTTGAGCATGGTGAAGTTATTAATTACACTTTACATTGACTATCCCTTTGAGCATGGTGAAGTTATTAATTACACTTTACATTGAATATCCCTTTGAGCATGGTGAAGTTATTAATTACTTTGGATGGTGTATCAATACACCCAGTCACTACAAAGATACAGGCGTCCTTCCTAACTCAGTTGCCGGAGAGGAAGGAAACCAAAGGCCAATGGTGACTTTAAAACAGTTACAGAGTTTTATAGCTGTGTTAGAAGAAAGCTGAGGATGGATCAACAACATTGTAGTTACTTCACAATACTAACCTAAGTGAGAGAGTGAAAAGAAGGAAGCATGTACAGAATAAAAATATTCCTAAACATGCATCCTGTTTGCAATAAGGCACTAAAGTAAAACTGCTAAAAATGTGGCAGAGAATGAACTTTATGTCCTGAATACGAAGCGTTATGTTTGGGGCAAATCCAACACAACACATCACTGAGTACAACTCTTCATATTTTCAAGCATGGTGGTGGCTGCATCATGTTATGGGTATGCTTGTCATCGGCAAGGACTAGGGAGTTTTTTTTTAGGGTAAATAGAAATGGAATAGAGCTAAGCACAGGCAAATTCCTAGAGGAAAACCTGGTTCAGTCTGCTTTACAACAGACACTGGGAGACAAATTCACCTTTCAGCAGGACAATAACCTAGAACACGAGGCCAAATATACAGTGGAGTTGCTTACCAAGATGACATTGAATGTTCCTGAGTGGCATAGTTACAGTTTTGACATAATCAAGCTTAACAAACTATGGCAAGATTGAAAATGGCTGCCTGGCAATGATCAACATCCAACTTGACAGAGCTTGAATAATTTTTAAAAGAATAATGTGCAAATATTGTACAATCCAGGAATGAAAAGCTCTTAGAGACTTACCCAGAAAGACTCACAGCTGCCAAAGGGGATTCTAACATGTATTGACTCAAGGATGTGAACACTTATGTAAATGTGATATTTCTGTATTTCATTTCCAATAAATTTGCAAAAATGTTTTCACTTTGTCATAATGCGGTGATGTTTGTAGCTGGGTGAGAAGAAAAAAATCCATTCAATAAATGTTGAATTCAGCCTGTAACACAACAAAATGTGGAATAAGTCATATGCACAACAGTACAAGCAGCAAATTCTCTAGCCGGGGAATATGTTCCCGGACCCCCACCACGGTTCCCCACATGGTTTATTTTCCCAAATTCCACCCCTGTCCACACCATTACAACAATCTAAATTCCATCCCCATCCACACCATTACAACAAGCTAAATTCCACCCCCATCCACACCATTACAACAAGCTAAATTCCACCCCCGTCCACACCATTACAACAAGCTAAATTCCAACCCCCTCCACACCATTAAAACAAGCTAAATTCCACCCCCCGTCCACACCATTACAACAAGCTAAATTACACCCCCCGTCGACACCATTACAACAAGCTAAAGTCCGCCCCCGACCACACCATTAAAACAAGCTAAATTCCACCCCCCGTCCACACCATTACAACAAGCTAAATTCCACCCCCCGCCCACACCATTACAACAAGCTAAAGTCCACCCCCCGTCCACACCATTACAACAAGCTAAAGTCCACCCCCGTCCACACCATTACAACAAGCTAAATTCCACCCCCGTCCACACCATTACTACAAGCTAAATTCCACCCCCATCCACACCATGACAACAAGCTAAATTCCACCCCCCCCCGTCCCGTCCACACCATTACAACAAGCTAAATTCCACCCCCGTCTACACCATTACATCAAGCTAAATTCCACCCCCCTGTCCACACCATTACAACAAGCTAAATTCCACCCCTGTCCACACCATTACAACAAGCTAACTGACATCGGAGACACAGAAGAAGCCATGCGTGTGGAAAGGCCGGATCACCGTCACACATTGAAAATCCAAATGTCACTGATCTGATATGCTTTGATACTGTAGGTGCAAGCCATACAAATGAGTCCAATCTTCTCAGAAACCTTCTCGGGAGTTTTTTACAGGGCAGTAGGAGGGAACGGTGTATTCTTAAAGTATTAAAACAGGTCCAAACTCTGGCCCTGGCCACTGCCCACTGAGTCACCACTTCCTGCCTGACGCACAGAGGGTGGAAGGGTGTCAGTGGCAATGTCATTGAGACCCAAAGCAGGTCATTTGAATATTGCTATGCAATACTTTCTGCAGAAATCCCCCTTCCCCCACTTCATCTTACCCATCCAGTCTTTTACAGGCTGCAAAACGGGAAAGGGAAGTACCCAAGCCAACAATGTATGCCATTGGTGCCAGCGCATCCCTGTGCCATCAAGGCCCTAACAGTGTTTTGTCTCAGAGGAATCCAAAGCCTCCTTTTGCTAATGGCCATGTTGAAACCAGTTCTCTCTCTCTCTCTCTCTCTCTCTCTCTCTCTCTCTCTCTCTCTTTCTCTCTCTCTCTCTCTCTTCAATTATTCCTCCTGTCTGATAGTACACTGCTTCAACAAAGCATCCCTGGCATCAACAGTCGTGTCACATCCCAGTCATGATACATGGTAGCAGTCAACACAAAAACAACTCAAAAGTAAAAATGCATCACTGGCTCCAAATATCTTTGACGATTTTTTAACTTTGAATCTTTGCGTGCAAGATTTCGTTTACAGCTTGAAGTGATAGTTCTCACAAATAACTTTCAGAATTTGTCAGAGGCGTTTAAACAGCAATTCTTTCCCATTGTGTGTTGTGTAAGACTAGCTAATATGCAAAATAGTCTACAAATCAAACATCGTTAATGTGGCAGGTTGGGCCTCCTGCCAGCATAGAAGCTTGTAGTGATAGAAAGACACCACTGGTGGATGCAACTTCATGTATATGATGTGACCACATTGATTCTACAGCTGCTCTCCACGTCTCTCTGCGTTAACTAGCTAGCTAACCAAATAAAAGGCCAACCATCAGGGCTGTGTCTCTGCTTCGGTCTAGCCTCCCGAAACCCCAGTAGAGAGAGGACGGGGGAAGTCTGCGAGACGACGGGCTTCTGCGGCCTCTCGCTGATGACAGTGTGTCTATGCGGGCGGTTAATGGGGGCACCAGGGGCTCGCTCTCCGGTTTCACTGAGCTAACGGGCACAGCTGCACCCACCCGGCAAAACCCCAAACCCCCTCCCCGGGACAACTGCGGCAGTTCACAAACAAGGGTGTTGCTGTGCGTGTGAAAGAACCCTACACACACTATACACACCACTCCTGATGCGGGGCTTAGGGGGCCAACGGGGCTTTGATACGCTGCACATAGCAGTCCAGTATCGGATGCCCCGGGGAAGTTCATCCAAGCACAAACAGAGGACGGACTGAGTCCATGCACAAAATATTCATTTGCCAAAACATGCAGTCTTCCTTAGGCATTTATTCTGCCAACGTGGGGCTTAGCCGTCCAAAGTTAGTTCACTAGAGAACTATTCAGAATTGAGATGACGAAATGACAAGCTGTTTTACACAGTATATGCTGGTTAGTGGAGTTGTCAGTTATGACAGCAGTGATTAGTACAGTCAGATACTGAAGAGCGGTAAACAGGCAGTCGCCAAGTGGTGCACAGGATACAACAGTTTTGGCTGTTTGGGGATGATAAGTACCCAGCTAGCATATAACGTTCTGAGAACCATATGTTTCTTAAAGCTTGGTGAGAGCATTATTGTTCTATGGTTATTTTGCATACAAACTACCCTCAATGTTCTGGGAATGCTGTAGGATCCCCAGCTAGCACATAATGTTCTGAGAACCATGTGTTTCTTAGGTGGGAATTTCAATACTTGAGCATAACCTTTCCTACTGGTTTACTCATGGTTCTATTTAAAGTAATGTTCTCAAATTGTTCGGAGAACATTAAGAAACAACATTGTTCTATGGGAATTTCAGTACTTCAGCATAACGGTTTCCTTTTCTATTTAAAGTCATGTTCAACAAGCACAGCACTTACACAACTGACTGATGATTGGCTGAGAGAAATTGATGATAAAAAGATTGTGGGGGCTGTTTTGTTAGACTTGTTAGAGTATTTGACTTGACATTATCGATCCTAGTCTGTTTATATATATATATATATATAAAAAAAAAAAATCTTTTTTTTTTTAGGGGGGATGGATCAGCTTAATATTGCAGATAGATTGTATCTTCTATCAATGTAATTGTCTGCATCACTTCCAATCCCCCATGTTTATTTTTATTTTTTATATATATATTCCCCTTTATTACTTTTCAACCCCACCATCCTTTCCCTACTTGGAGTAAATTAGTGAACAACAACGCCCAGGCCTCTACTTCCGGTCTATACTTACTATCTACACCTTATGGACAGAGTTAATTTTACAATAATTCTATATCTATATATATATATATATATTTATTTATTTTTTTGCTCCTGAACTTCTTCTACTCTCAACCTCTCCGATCATTTTCATGATGTCCATCCGGTTTGCTTCTAAATGCCATATCTTTCTAACTGTGCTCTTTCCCAAAAGCTCCCAACATACAACCTATATACTTATTATAGACACAGTATGCTTACATTATTAGCTATCTTTGTTATTATTTGTTGTTATTTGTTATTAGTCCCATCCTTCAACTCTATTCAATACCTCCCATCTATCTCTTAACACCATCCATATAGGATTTCTATTTGCCATATATATTTCAACCGTACTGTGATGTTTTACAAAAGTTCTGAACCTTTCTATTCTCATTGCTTCTACAGATTGTGAATTAAAAATAAACATTTTTGCTAAAAGTATTATTATATTATTGATTGATTGACTATGACTTTTCAGATCACCCAGTAATGCTATCTGCAAGGTTAGTTCCAGGTAAATATTGCAATCCTTTAGCCATTCCTGGACCTGTGTCCAAAAACAAGCTACAAATGGACAGAACCAAAACAAATGATCTAATGATTCTATCTCTTCACAGCAAAATCTGCAGAGCTGGGAAGATTGTATCCCCCATATAAATAACATTCTATTGGTAGCAAGAATTTTATATAATAATTTAAATTGAAAGATTCTAATTTTTGAATCCGGTGTCGTTTTGCGTGTCAGTTCATAAACACTATGCCATGGGATCGGTACGTCAAAGATCTCTTCCCAACTATTTTGCAATCTATATGGGACGGCTGTCAATCCTTTGGTCCTTAAGTGAAACTGATATACTTTTTTATTTATCACAGTTTTCCTTAACCAATTATGTTCTTTAATGCAAGGCCGACAGACAAGTTCCTTACTTTCTCCCCCTTCAACTTTCCTCTTCCACTTTTGCGGTAAGGCTGCAATTATTTGGTTGTAATTTTGGGTAGAGCAGACATTTCCATATGTTTTTGTTAGCTGCATGTGCGACATAACTCCACCAGTCCTACCGATGATATCATTTACGAAGATTATACCTTTTTTAAACATTCTGTCAAAAAATAAAGGTTTTTTGTCAATTAGTATATTTGAATTTAACCACAATATTTGTTGCATTATTTGTTCTGTCGTTTCTGGAGGATTAAATTGAAATTGCAACCAACTTTCTATGGCTTGTTTTAGAAATAGTGACATTTGGGAGATTATTTCCTTTTCAAATAACTGAAAGTGAGAGGTTGTAATCTGAATAAAGGGAAAAAGGCCTTTCTTGAACAGTGGGTGAGACAATCTTACTAATTTGCTTGAGAACCAGTTCGGATTTAAGTATAACTTTTGGATGACTGAAGATTTTAGTGATAGGTCTAATGCTTTAATATTTAATAATTTCTGTCCTCCGAATTCATATTCATTATATAAATATGCTCTTTTAATTTTGTCTGGCTTGCCGTTCCAAATAAAATTGAATATTTTTTTCTCATATAATTTAAAAAACTGTTTGCTAGGCGTAGGCAAGACCATAAGCAAATAGGTAAACTGGGATAATACTAAAGAGTTAATCAGGGTGATTTTTCCACAAATTGACAGGTATTTTCCTTTCCATGGTAGTAAGATCTTATCTATTTTTGCTAACTTTCTATTAAAATTTATTGAAGTGAGATCATTTATTTCCTTTGGGATATGTATTCCGAGTATATCTACATCACCATCAGACCATTTTATTGGTAAACTACATGGTAATGTAAAATTTTTATTTTTTAGTGATCCAATACGTAATATAGTACATTTGTCATAATTTGGTTTTAATCCAGAGAGGTTAGAAAATGTATCTAGATCCTCTATGAGGCTGTGGAGGGATTCTAGTTGTGGATCTAAAAGAAAACATGAATCATCTGCGTACAATGACACCTTTGTTTTTAAGCCCTGTATTTCTAATCCTCTGATATTATTATTGGATCTGATTTTAATAGCTAACATCTCGATGGCCACAATAAATAGATATGCCGATAGTGGACAACCTTGTTTCACTCCTCTTGACAGTTTAAAACTTTCTGAGAAATAGCCATTATTTACTATTTTACACCTAGGGTTACTATACATGATTTTGACCCATTTTATAAGAGATTCTCCAAAATTGAAATGCTCCAGGCATTTATATATAAATTCCAGTCGAACTTTATCAAATGCCTTTTCGAAAGTCTGCTATGAATAGCAGGCCTGGTTTCCCATATTTTCCATAGTGTTCTATTGTTTCCAATACTTGCCTTATATTATCTCCAATGTATCTTCCATGTAAAAAACCTGTCTGATTAGAATGAATAATATCCGACAATACCTTTTTAATTCTATGCGCTATACATTTTGCTAGGATTTTTGCATCACAACACTGAAGTGTAAGTGGCCTCCAATTTTGTAAATGGACTGGATCTTTATATTTTCCACTTGTATCCTGTTTCAGTAATAATGAGATCAGACCTTCTTCTTGAGTGTCAGATAATCTACCATTTACATAGGAGTGGTTAAAACATGCTAATAACGGTCCTCTTAGTATATCAAAAAAGGTTTGGTATACCTCGATTGGTATGCCATCCAACCCTGGAGTTTTCCCGGACTTAAAGTCTTTAATTGCATCCAGAAGTTCCTCCTCTGTAATTTCACCTTCACATGAGTCTTTTGCTGAAAAAACATTTGTTATGGCTTTACACCCCCAGCTATATTGTGGATAAAGAGATACCTGTCGAACAGAACACAGAGGGTGTTCTTTAATGGAAACCTCTCCAACAAAATCCAGGTAGAATCAGGAATTCCCCAGGGCAGCTGTCTAGGCCCCTTACTTTTTTCAATCTTTACTAACGACATGCCACTGGCTTTGAGTAAAGCCAGTGTGGCTATGCATGCGGATGTCTCAACACTATACACGTCAGCTACCACAGCGACTGAAATGACTGCAACACTTAACAAAGAGCTGCAGTTAGTTTCAGAATGGGTGGCAAGGAATAAGTTAGTCCTAAATATTTCAAAAACTAAAAGCATTGTATTTCGGACAAATCATTCACTAAACCCTAAACCTCAACTAAATCTTGTAATGAATGATGTGGAAATTGAGCAAGTTGAGGAGACTAAACTGCTTGGAGTAACCCAGGACTGTAAACTGTCATGGTCAAAACATTTTGATACAACAGTAGCTAGGATGGGGAGAAGTCTGCATTCTTAACAGCACTATCAACAAGGCAGGTCCTACAGGTCCTAATTTTGTCGCACCTGGACTACTGTTCAGTCGTGTGGTCAGGTGCCACAAAGAGGGACTTAGGAAAATTGCAATTGGCTCAGAACAGGGCAGCACGGCTGGCCCTTGGATGTACACAGAGGGCTAACATAAAAAATATGCATGTCAATCTCTCCTGGATCAAAGTGGAGGAGAGATTGACTTCATCACTACTTGTATTTGTGAGAGGTATTGACATGTTGAATGCACCGAGCTGTCTGTTTGAACTACTGGCACACAGCTCGGACACCCATGCATACCCCACAAGACATGCCACCAGAGGTCTCTTCACAGTCCCCAAGTCCAGAACAGACTATGGGAGGCGCACAGTACTACATAGAGCCATGACTACATGGAACTCTATTCCACATCAAGTAACTCATGCAAGCAGTAAAATTAGATTTAAAAAAACAGATAAAAATACACCTTATGGAACATCGGGGACTGTGAATCAACACAAACATAGACACATGAATACAAACACACGATAACATACTCACTATACACACACATACACATGTATTTTGTGCTATAGATGTGTGGTAGTAGAGTAGGGGCCTGAGGGCACACACTTAATATGTTGTGAAATCTGTTATGAATGTATTGTAATGTTTAAAAATGTATAACTGCCTTAATTTTGCTGGACCCCAGGAAGAGTAGCTGCTGGGGATCCATAACAAATAGAAATTCAAATACAAATGTTCTCAGAACATTAAGAAAACTTTCCATAACAAGCACAAGAAAACATTATTAACATTCAAATAATGTTCTAAGAACGTAATTTAAAAACATATACATTACGTTCTCATCAACAAAACTCTCTAGCTTGTTAAGTGTTTTCAGGTGTGTTGGCCACGCCCACTAATTGGCCACACCTGATTTTAATGAGTGCTTGTTTCCTTTGAAATGTGGTCTGTTTGAATAGACTAAAATGAACAGCTTTGTATGAGTTAAAAAAACACAGCATGCTAGCTCCATCCTGGTGGCGCAGTGGACTAATTCCATTGATAGAGAACAGAAGAGCATTGGTTTGAATCTCACCGATGCTGCATCACAATAAAAAAGAAATGTGTTTGCATAATTAATGCAAATGCATTTCCATGTGTCCTGTCTGTGCTTGGAGTTCAAAAAGGTTAACCTAAGCTAGCAGTGTTTTAGAATTCTTATTGAAACATGTTCTCAAATGTTATTTAATTACCTTCAAATAATTTCCATTCTCAGAACGTTAATAAAACCTCTCAAGAAAACTTTCAGGGAACTATAGTAAAACATTCTCAGAACCTTCCTGCAACCTAAAAATGTACGTTCCCAGAATAGGCAAAAATCTCACTTCCGTTCTCAGAACGTTAAAAAATGCTGTTTTACCAGTCAGGAAACGTATGGCTTCGTTCCCAGAACCAATGGGAAACCAAAAACATACGTTCCAACAACCTCCAAGGAACGAAATGTGCTAGCTGGGTAGTAACCTTGCAAGAGGCTCATAGGAGCAGCTTCATGTACAAGTACACACCCTGGACAGGACGCTAGTCTATCGCAGGGCTTTGGCAGGGTTTGAACCTTGAGTTTATCAGCTACATGTACAAGTGTGAATAACTAAGAGTCTTATAGGAGGTTGAGTTTTCATCTGACAAAATCCTACAACACAGAACATCTTCTGATACTTGAAATCTATAACTTTCAATTATTTATTCTTAGAAACCTTTGTTGCGAATTGAATACTTAAAATGGTTGAATGTCAGATCTTTCATCAGTCCGCCCACATTAGCATGGAAATGACCCAGAGGATGTATTTAGCTAAATTGCTCAATTGACAGTGCCATGATCTCTTCCTGTGACATCTGCTTTACCATTTAAGTGAGTTAGTTCATGATTGGACTTGCAGTCAGAATACCTTGACAGGACATTGATGTCATTTAGCAGACGCTCTTATCCAGAGCAACATACAGTTAGTGCATACCTTTTTTTTTTTTTTTTTTTCATAGTGGCACCCCGTGGGAATCGAACCCACAACGCTGGCATTGCAAGCGCCGTGCTCTATCAACTGAGCTACACAGGCAGACAGTTTCCTTTACAGGATAATCAAAATAATCTAGCACTTCCTATTTGTTCAGGAGGAACTTGAATGACACTGTGCTGTGTGTGCGTGTGTGTGTGGGTGCGTTTATTCGACTGTATGTTCGTGTACGTCACAGTGGTGGGGCAAGACTCCAAACACCTTATCACAAATGTCCTTATCTATTTAATTCAATGAAACTTCGGCTAGCGTGAACACAAAGCTTTGTTGTTGGAAACTTTTACCAGCAGAGAGAGAATAAATGAGTAGATCTATGTTCTTAGGGAAGCTTTAAAGCTTTGTGGTTGTCTTTATCTTGATTCAGATTGATATGGTTAGTTTGTCTTTGTATGATCTCAGCTTTGAGAGATGAGAGAATGAGAGAGAGAGAGAGAGAGAGAGAGAGAGAGAGAGAGAGAGAGAGAGAGAGAGAGAGAGTGAAGAAAGAACACAGAACAAACACAGCTGCTGTATCTCTTGTCATCTGTGGTGTGTCCTCTGCCTTTCACCTGACCCACTCAGCTGTTTCTCTATACAAGGACAACCAGCCTTTCTTCTTAAACACACTTTGCCTGGGAAAATGCACTAGTATGGGGTCCCATAATGAGTCTAGTCCTCTACCAACTACCTATCTCCCTACCTAATAGGCTTGGGCGGTATACCGTATATACCGTATACCAGGGTATTTTGAAGTACTGACGGTATGATTTTCAATACTGTCCCCAAAATATTTGATTGAGCCAGTCAAATGGTATGTTTGCTTACAAAGAGCACATGGAGCAAATGTGACGTGACGATCCACTGTTGAGCAGCACAAGAGAGGTGATCAAGTTATACTTGAAATTCACTACTAATGTTTGCCAGCTAAATATCTAAGATGTGCCAAATACATTTTCTCCAGCTCAGGGCTCCAGCTATTCATTTTGGTTTGCTAACTTGCTAGCTATAACGTTAGGTGTCTAGCTTGCAATATCAAGCTGCTTGGTTACAGCAGAGACAATCAATCTCCTTCTGGGTCAAGTGTGAGTAGCCTTTTGAGATAGATGTTTAACTTTATGAGCTGGGTTGTCTTTCCTTGCATTTGGTTTATGTTCGCTCACGCTTGTTAGCATATAGCTAGCAGCCGCTATGGGAATTCTCTAGTATTTTTCTTAGCATTTGTTAGCCCCTGTGCTCTGCCGGTAATACCATATGGTACAGGAACTGTATGAAGGTATGGAAATCTGGATACCGCCCAACCATACTAACTAATGGTTTAAGACATGGCGTTTCAATCAGTGATGTAGTAGTAAAACAATTTGTGGGTGAAATAATGTACGTTCCCTATACTTTCAATGCATTTTTTCCCAAAAGGTGGGTAAACTATACCCTCCACTACACCACTGGTTTCAATGTACTTGCTATAGAAGATGTAGAGCAGAATTGGGGGAAATTCTATTTCACTTCACATCAGGAAATTAATTGGAAACCACTTAGCGAAATAACAGAACAAAACAAATGTCTAGAAAATGTCAACTACTGTACGTGAACTACTCAACACCTGTAAGACACTGTTCAGTGAAGTACCAGGCACAAGCAGTGAGAGGCACAGCCCAGCTTGTTTCACACAGCACTAGCAGTTGGTCAATTAAGAGGGTGTGCGTGTGCGTGTGTGTGTGTGTGTGTGTGTGTGTGTGTGTGTGTGTGTGTGCGTGCGTGCGTGCCTATGCGTGTGCAGGTTTGTGCGTGTGTGTGTGTGTGTGTGCGTGTGCATGTGCGTGTGTGTTTCGGCTGCCACTTATCATGCTCATTAATGTCTCCAAGGCATACTGTGTTCAACTGGTTTTTCTCTAAGCAGCCCCTTGCCACTGTTTATTGGGACAGTTGGTGCATTCAGATAAGCTGTACAATTCCACAGCATGCCAAGTGATCCCTGCACAACACACAGGCTCAAACAACCAAATAAAGCATCACACTCTTAAGGGGAATTCCACTAATGGTCAAATGTGTGTGGGGAAACAAAAAAAACATCAGGATATACTCATAAACATGTATGTTGACAGATGTTGAGACATACAGCATTTTTGCTCATCCCATAACCCTAAAAAGGTAACTTGGACCATCAGGGGAAGAGGAGGGTCAGACAGTAAGGAAGGGAAGTGTGACCACCACCGGAGACAAGAGAGCAGGAAATTACAGTTGTGTCTAAAGTAGTCCGTTTATGGCGGCTTCCAGACAGTGGAGCTGGATACGAGAAACGTGGAGTGGAAATCTAGAGTTACTGAGGACCCAGACCCAAACAGCAGAGAGGGATATGTCGGTAGGCGCCAACCGTGAAAGCCTTATTCATAATGCCAAAACGATGTTATCTTACATTTACATTACATTTTAGTCATTTAGCAGACGCTCTTAACCAGAGCGACTTACAGGAGCAATTAGGGTTAAGTGCCTTGCTCAAGGGCACAATAACGTCATTTAGCAGACGCTCTTAGCCAGAGCGACTCACAAATTGGTGCGTTCACCCTATAGCCAGTGGGATAACCACTTTACAATTTGGGGGGGGGGGGGGGGGGGGTTAGAAGGAATACTTTATCCTATCCCAGGTATTCCTTAAAGAGGTGGGGTTTCAAATGTCTCCGGAAGGTGGTGAGTGACTCCGCTGTCCTGGCGTCGTGAGGGAGCTTGTTCCACCATTGGGGTGCCAGAGCAGCGAACAGTTTTGACTGGGCTGAGCGGGAGCTATGCTTCCGCAGAGGAAGGGGAGCCAGCAGGCCAGAGGTGGATGAACGCAATGTCCTCGTTTGGGTGTAGGGACTGATCAGAGCCTGAAGGTACAGAGGTGCCGTTCCCCTCACTGCTCCATAGGCAAGCACCATGGTCTTGTAGCGGATGCGAGCTTCAACTGGAAGCCAGTGGAGTGTGCGGAGGAGGGGGGTGACGTGAGAGAACTTGGGAAGGTTGAACACCAGACGGGCTGCGGCATTCTGGATGAGTTGTAACCAATCTTATAACCAATTGTAACATAGAATGTTATGCCATTGTATAGTTAAAAAATATGTGCATTAGGGAAGGTGGGCAATTAATGGGTTGCACCTCTGTCACTCGGTCGCGTCGTTGCCATTGTTATCAACATTCTACAGACACCGCAGCCACGTTGATGCCTGACTGATGACTAATGCCCAGTCTTTCTGAACGGGGGCTAATGACTGTTTCGTCTAAATTACACTCTAGTGGCTTGGAAATATGATGACGAAAGTCGGCAAATAATTAGCAGGAAACAACCTTGCCATCCTTATGATGCCGTCAAGTTTACTTTAGAGAGATGGCAATGTTACCATTAGGTAGCAAAGTTCGTAAAAACATAGCTAGCAATGCTAATGTTAGCTCGCTAAAATTCAGTGCTGTCCCCTCAATCTTAGCTGGCTAGCTAAAGTTATACTGTATCTAAAGTCAATCTGGCAACATCACAATGATGACAAAAGGTTTTCCTACTAATTATTTGCTGACTTTTTAAATGTCTTCGTGTTTTCAAGCCACAGTAATGCACTTTAGATGAAATCTTAATCAATGCCCATTGGGAATGCATTGAGTAGAATGCTCAGTTGGGCATCAGTCCTAAAATTAACGTTCAAAACAATATTGTGACGAAACGTGCAACCTGGTTCAAATCCTGGGTACCGTTGAGCCCTTGACCCAGAAAACAGCTCACTTGATTCAGCCCTTAGTGCAATAGCACCACTGTACAGTTATCCCTGTTGCCCGGCAATTGACCTCTGTTTCACTGATCAAGCTGCCAATGACTTAGGATCAAATTTGGGACTTAGGATAAAATTTTACTGCTGCTGCCAACAATGTTAGAGCGTCTTTAACAAGATTGATCTCAAATAGACAATTCATCTGAAAACATACTGTATACCAGTATGATTCTTGATTGAATAATCCGGCCCTTCTAGGGTTTACGGGTTGGCTCTGTACCCTGATATCTACGGCAGAGGTCTGCAATGCTCTTTGAAGTTAAGCGTGTGCCCTCTTTGACTTTTAGAGAAAAATAATTTTGTCATAAGAGAAGAATTTCCAATTATCAGAATTTGCTCAAATAAAGTGTAGATTACATTGGCTGGGTCTACGTCTGTGATACTTCCTCTAGCTAACGTTGGTATCACCCATGTTCTAGCTAGTTAACGTTGGTATCACCCATGTTCTAGCTAACTAACGTTGGTATCACCCATGTTCTAGCTAGCTAACGTTGGTATCACACATGTTCTAGCTAGCTAACGTTGGCATCACCCATGTTCTAATCCAGCTAAATTTGGCTTCACCCATGTTCTAGCTAGCTAACGTTGGTATCACCCATGTTCTAGCTAGCTAACGCTGGTATCACCCATGCTCTAATCCAGCTAAACTTGGTTTTGCCTGTTCTAGCGAGCTAAACATGGCTGATACCAAATTTAGCTGGATTAGAACATGGGTGAAAAAAAGAGTTTAGCTGGATTAGAACATGGGTGATACCAACGTTAGCTAGCTAGAACATGGGTGATAGCAACATTAGCTAGCTAGAACATGGTTGAAACCAACGTTAGCTAGCTATAACATGGGTGAAATCAACTTTAGCTAGCTAGAACATGGGCAAAACCAAGTTTAGCTGGATTAGAACATGGGTGAAATCAACTTTAGCTAGCTAGAACATGGGTGATACCAAGTTTAGCTGGATTAGAGCATGGGTGATACCAACGTTAGCTAGCTAGAACATGGGTGATACCAACGTTAGCTAGCTAGAACATGGGTGAAACCAAGTTTAGCTGGATTAGAGCATGGGTGATACCAACGTTAGCTAGCTCGAACATGGGTGATACCAACGTTAGCTAGCTAGAGCATGGGTGAAAACAAGTTTAGCTGGATTAGAGCATGGGTGAAACCAACGTTAGCTAGCTATAACATGGGTGATACCAATGTTAGCTAGCTAGAACATGGGTGATACCAACGTTAGGTAACTAGAGCATGGTGATACCAACATTAGCTAGCTAGAACATGGGTGATACCAACGTTAGTTAGCCATGACATGGGTGATACCAATGTAAACTAGATGTAACCTGGGTTATACCAACACCAGCTAGCTAGAACATGGGTGATACCAAAGTTAGCTAGCTAGAACATGGGTGATACCAACGTTAGCTAGCTAGAACATGGGTGAAAACAACGTTAGCTAGCTAGAACATGGGTGATACCAATGTTAGCTAGCTAGAACATGGGTGAAAACAACATTAGCTAGCTAGAACATGGGTGAAATCAACTTTAGCTAGCTAGAACATGGGTGAAACCAACGTCAGCTAGCTAGAACATGGGAAAAAAACAAGTTTAGCTGGATTAGAACATGGGTGAAAACAGCTTTAGCTAGCTATAACATGGGTGAAATCAACTTTAGCTATCTAGAACATGGGAAAAACCAAATTTAGCTGGATTAGAACATGGGTGAAACCAACATTAGCTAGCTAGAACATGGGTGATACCAACATTAGCTAGCTAGAACATGGGTGAAACCAACGTT
Organism: Coregonus lavaretus; assembly: GCF_964263955.1. Taxonomy (NCBI): domain Eukaryota; kingdom Metazoa; phylum Chordata; class Actinopteri; order Salmoniformes; family Salmonidae; genus Coregonus; species Coregonus lavaretus. The sequence continues at coordinate 70,306,377 of NC_139991.1, forward strand.
AGCTAGCTATAACATGGGTGAAATCAACTTTAGCTAGCTAGAACATGGGCAAAACTAAGTTTAGCTGGATTAGAACATGGGTGAAATCAACTTTAGCTAGCTAGAACATGGGTGATACCAAGTTTAGCTGGATTAGAGCATGGGTGATACCAACGTTAGCTAGCTAGAACATGGGTGATACCAACGTTAGCTAGCTAGAACATGGGTGAAACCAAGTTTAGCTGGATTAGAGCATGGGTGATACCAACGTTAGCTAGCTAGAACATGGGTGATACCAACGTTAGCTAGCTAGAACATGGGTGATACCAACGTTAGCTAGCTAGAACATGGGTGAAAACAACGTTAGCTAGCTAGAACATGGGTGATACCAATGTTAGCTAGCTAGAACATGGGTGAAAACAACATTAGCTAGCTAGAACATGGGTGAAATCAACTTTAGCTAGCTAGAACATGGGTGAAACCAACGTCAGCTAGCTAGAACATGGGAAAAAAACAAGTTTAGCTGGATTAGAACATGGGTGAAAACAGCTTTAGCTAGCTATAACATGGGTGAAATCAACTTTAGCTATCTAGAACATGGGAAAAACCAAATTTAGCTGGATTAGAACATGGGTGAAACCAACATTAACTAGCTAGAACATGGGTGAAATCAACTTTAGCTAGCAAGAGCATGGGTGAGACCAAGTTTAGCTGGATTAGAACATGGGTGAAACCAACGTCAGCTAGCTAGAACATGGGTGAAATCAACTTCTGCTAGCTAGGACATGAGTGAGACCAAGTTTAGCTAGAACATGGGTGAAACCAAGAAGATAGCAGGGATGTGCTTCCCCTTTAAGATGGTTTCCTCTCTAGGTTTGTTCCTTCTAGGGAGTTTTTCCAAGCCAATGTGTTTCTTCTTCTGCTTGCTCTTAATGACCGTAATTAATCTAAATTAAGATAGAAATGCTAAACTATTTACATTTAAGTTCGTCCTAAATATTCCATATTCTAAAGTCTAAAACCCAACAGTCAAAAGTTTGGACACACCTACTCCTTCAAGGGTTTTTCTTTATTTTTTATTTTTTTACTATTTTCTACTTTGTAGAATAATAGTGAAGACATCAAAACTATGAAATAACACATATGGAATCATGTAGTAACCAAATCAAAATGTGTTAAACAAATCAAAATGTAATTTACATTTGAGATTCTTCAAAGTAGCCACCCTTTGGCTTGATGACAGCTTTGCACACTCATGGCGTTCTCTCAACCAGCTTCATGAGGTAGTCACCTGGAATGCATTTCAATTAACAGGTCTGCCTTGTTAAAAGTTAATTTGTATAATTGATTTCCTTCTTAATGCGTTGGAGCCAATCAGATGTGTTGTGACAAGGTAGGGGTGGTATACAGAAGATAACCCTATTTGGTAAAAGACCAAGTCCATATTATGACAAGAACAGCTCAAATAAGCAAAGAGAAACAACAGTCCATCATTACTTTAAGACATGAAGGTCAGTCAATCCTTTGAAAGTTTATTCATGTGCAGTCGCAAAAACCATCAAGCGCTATGATGAAACTGGCTCTCACGAGGACTGCCACAGGAAGGGAAGACCCAGAGTTACCTCTGCTGCAAAGGATATGTTCATTAGAGTTACCAGCCTCAGAAATTGCAGCCCAAATAAATGCTTCACAGAGTTCAAATAACAGACACATCAAAAACATCAATTGTTCAGAGGAGACTGGGTGAATCAGGCCTTCATGGTCGAATTGCTGCAAAGAAACCACTACTAAAGGACACCAATAATAAGAAGGGACTTGCTTGGGCCAGGAAACACGAGCAATGGACATTAGACCAGTGGAAATCTGTCCTTTGGTCTGATGAGTCCAAATGTGAGATTTTTGGTTCCAACCGCTGTGTCTTTGTGAGACGCAGAGCAGGTGAACGGATGATCTCCACATGTGTGCTTCCCACCGTGAAGCACGGAGGAGGAGGTGTGATGGTGCTTTGCTGGTGACACTGTCTGTGATTTATTTAGAATTAAAGGTACACTTAACCAGCATGGCTACCACAGCACTCTGCAGCGATACGCCATCCCATCTGGTTTGCGCTTAGTGGGACTATCATTTGTTTTTCAACAGGACAATGACCCAACACACCTCCAGGCTGTGTAAGGGCTATTTGACCAAGAAGGAGAGTGATGGAGTGCTGCATCAGATGACCTGGCCTCCACAATCACCCAACCTTAACCCAATTGAGATGGTTTGGAATGAGTTGGACCGCAGAGTGAAGGAAAAGCAGCCAACAAGTGCTCAGCATATGTGGGAACTCCTTCAAGACTGTTGGAAAAGCATTCCAGGTGAAGCTGGTTGAGAGAATGCCAAGAGTGTGCAAAGCTGTCATCAAGGCAAAAGGTGGCTACTTTGAAGAATCTAAAATCTAAAATACATTTTGATTTGTTTAACACTTGTTTGGTTACAACATGATTCCATGAGTGTTATTTCATAGTTTTGATGTCTTCACTATTATTCTACAATGTAGAAAATAGTAACAAATAAATAAAAACCCTTGAATGAGTAGGTGTGTCCAAACTTTTGACTGGTACTGTACATCCGAAACATCAAATTAGTATGTAGGAGTAGGAGTAGGTGCATGCTACGTGGGATAGGGTGTATAATTGAAGAAGATCAGTAATATAATAATTTGGTGGGTGCTTATATTCTTATATTTGTCCAAGTGTGTATTATACGCATGTGTGAATTGGAAATGTTTTTTTGTTGCATTTCCCAACTCTCCCTGAGACAAGAGTGAGGTCACAGCCAGCGTCTACCATTACCAACTGCGACCCTGGAGCTAATTAGAGTTAAGTGCCTTGCTCAAGGGCACATCGGCAGATGTTTCACCTTCTCAGCTCAAAGATTCAAACTAGCAACCTTGCAGTTATTGGCCCAACTCTCTAACTGCTAGGCTACCTGCCACCAGTAGATCACTGCCAAGTGCAAAACCGGATAGAAATCCAATTGCAGATACAGTATGTTATTATCTGATCTACTATACAATACATTTGCATCTATATAATTCGATTCAGATATGTAATCCAGTACCACCCGGGGGGAAAACTAACAGCTGACCTGCAATAAACCCAAACATGATATTAATCCAATCTAGAGTACACATCCTCGCATGAATATACCATGAGTATTTTTCTTTGTTGCAACTTTGGGTTGGATTTCTAAAGGGGACTAAGAGCGTAGGAAAGCCGGGATCATCTTACAGTAGGCTTTGTCAACAATTGTTGTAGTTTTTTGGAAGTGGTAGACATCAAGGCAGGCAGTCTAGCTCTGCATGTCTACTGATATTTGTAATGCCATTGTAATAATGGTGTAAAGATAATGGAGCAAGGGGATGGATGAGTCCGTCCTGCAATACTAGATTGGAGTTGTAAACAAACAACCAAATAAGTTTTGTTATAGTGGAGAGCGATTGGGCTTTATCAAATATGAGCTCAGTTCAACTCAAAAGGTGAGTTTCAAGGGGGGAGAAATACATTCTCAATCAAAAGCTACAGTACTTTGCTCCTTAGAGATACCGTAAGGAGCATCCAGTGCAGAACTTTCCCCTCCTTTAATAAGAGTATGGTAAATTGACAGGTTCAGAATGGTTCTGTCTCAGAAAAACGAAGGAGCGCTTTAGGAGTAACTAGGGTGGGCTCCCTCACATTTATGTATTTCTTTGTGAGGCAAAGAACTCCCGCCCCTTCCTTAAGCCGTCCAGTAAACATAGACATGTGTCCCTGTCAATCACGGCACATCTCCATTTGTCCTCCCTTTACACTCTGTTCTCTCCCCCAAATCTCTCACATTCATTTAAAGTGTTTCATTATTAATGAATTATTACAACTCTAATGTTAAAGAGTGCAGAGGCTGGTATTTAATCAAACCTGTAATGTGGAAAAAGTCACTTTGATGTACTGCAAAATCGCACCATTTCATATAGACAAGCTTTGTTTTGTTTTATGACACCCAGTGAACATTTTCTCATTATTTTCCACACTATGATGCATAACAATCTGGTATTTCACATTGTGGATTTCACAGCATGTATTTGATTGAATTTCCAGCCTTAGGCTCTTTGGAACCATGAAATACACCATACTGTGTAATGGATGTATCATCCATTTTACTGCAGTAACATTGAATATCACTCTGACCAAATCTCATAAACGTCCTATTCCTGATTGTGTCCAATCCCTGTATCATAAATGTACGTTTTACATACATTGTCTAGTTGGGAGGAAAGAATATAGCTAGCTAGGCATTTTCACAAATAAGAAAAGGAAACCAGCAAAAATGTGGACGCATCTGTGACAGCCTTGCTTATTTTAATCTGTCCCAGGGAGTCTGTGTCCATGGCTGAACCCTTTAATTATAAAAAGGAATAATGTTGTTTTTATTGCTAGCAGCTGGAGGAGCTTGCCACTCCCAAAAACAAACTGAGCTTGTTATATTATCATAATAATACAGTCGTGGTGAACGGATTAGCCTAGTATGATGATGCTCCGGACTTTCTTTCCCGCGCTCACCCCCATTCAACTTATTTGGAGGCTAACTGTGTTAGCAATGGCCTGTACTTCTGTTCTTTACTAGCACTGTTGGGGAGTAAGTGGAGTAACCTTGCCTTAGACCTGAAGACTTGCATTGGCTCCCTGAGATAATGCCTACCCACTGAGCACAGATGTCAGTTCTAGTTTTGACTTACATTTGGTTGAGTTGTCAATTAACGTGAATTCAACATGAAATCAACAACAAAAAAGTTCACTGTGTCATTGGATTTAGGTTAAAAGTTGGGTGAAAAAAATACCAAATGCCTTTACGTGGAAACAACGTTGATTCAACCAGATTTGGCCCAGTGGGTAAGCTTTAACTCAGCGGGCTAACACAATCTTATGGCATGCAGGAAACACAGTTTGAAACCCCTGTCTGTCACATACTACACAAGAAAGCGATAATCAACACACCACACAAATATAGCTCGGCCAAACTCCCATGGCCTAGTCTAGATGCTGACACTCTTGACCTCCACTGTCTATTCACCTGACATAGTCAAAATTAGACCCAAGTTTACACTTGTGATCATCTCTCTCATCTCGTTACATGAAAGAGTGTATGTAATGAACTGTCCCGTTATCTTGTTTTAATGTCTATTCTAGAATGCCTTTCTAGCCAATCAAAAATGAGTATTCAACAATGGCGTGGTATAGAACAGTGTAACATTATCGTATAACAGTGTGAGTCTCTCTCCGGCCACTTGGTACCCTTTTCTTCCATTCACAGTGGGTCACATGACCCTGGCAGCGGGACATTGATCACCATACTGTAGGAGCCTCGCGCTCCGCTCCTCACTGCCCCCGGGACACTGGCGGCCAGATTTCTCCAACGAAAATAGTTCCGCCCTGTGGCACTTACTGGCATGGGCTTAATTCAATGGTTTGGTACACACATTCTTCTTGTTAACTCGTTGGAAGCTTTCTATTCAGAGTCTGTCTCTCTTTGAAAAGATGAAGGGGGATGGATGATGTGACAAAGGCTTTTTTAAGGCACTCAAACACACACACACACGGACAGACATAAGAATAGAATATGGGTAGAGGGACACACGCACGCTGTAACAGGCAAAACTCAGGTCCCATCAAACACATGCAGATTTGTGCACAAGTGCAAACATACCCTAAGTGTACAAAACATTAGGAACACCTTCCTAATATTGAGTTGCACCCCCTTTTGCCCTCAGAACAGCCTCAATTAGTCGGGGCGTGGACTCTACAAGGTGTCAAAAGCGTTCCACAGGGATGCTGGCCCATGTTGACTCCAATGCTTCCCACAGTTGTGTCAAGTTGGCTGGATGTCATTTGGATGGTGGACCATTCTTGATACACACGGGAAACTGTTGAGCGTAAAAAACCCAGCAGCGTAGCAGTTCTTGACACACTCAAACCGGTGTGCCTGGCACCTAGTACCATACCCTGTTCAAAGGCAGTTCAATATTTTGTCTTGCCCATTCACCCTCTGAATGACACACACACAGTCCATGTCTCAATTGTCTCAAGGCTTAAAAATCATTCTTTAACCTGTCTCATTTTTTCTCTCCTCCCCTTCATCTACACTGACTGAAGTGGATTTAACAGGTGACATCAATAAGGGATCATAGCTTTTACCTGGATTTCCCTGGTCATGGAAAGAGCAGGTGTTCCTAATGTTTTGTACACTCAGTGTACATAGATGATGTGTTGTTGGGCCTTGTGTAAGCTACTAGTATCAAGACACAGAATTCAATATCAAGCTCACTCAGAAGTTGCAAATTAACATTAGAACTCCCAGAGCGCATAATGGGTAACCTTGCCTGTGACTTGAACAGTTGCATTGGCTCCCCAAGTCAATGCCTAGACTTTGGCTTAGCTGGCTAATGTGCTGGCGCACAGGAGATGCTGGTTCGAACCATGACGCCGGCGGTCACAATTACAGTGAGGAAAAAGAGGATCCTTTGTATATTATTTGGCTAAAACACCTGACCTCTTAAATAGCAAACGTCCAGCTGATGCTCAATACATGAGGAGCTACAGGATGACACAGAATAACAATGATTCTAAGCTCACTGGTTCCCAATGTTTGTACTTCATTTTTTCTTATTTTTTCTTTAGGGGGTAGATCAGCTTAATATTGCAGATAGATTGTAACTTCCATCAATGTAATTCTCTGCATCACTGGTTCCCAATGTTATAAAAAAATTGTATTTATTGATTTAATTTAAAAATAAATAAATAAATACTACAATGGGAATAGAGACAGGGATCTAGCTGTTGCTATTTAGACATATTTACCTTCGTGAATAAACACTGAAAATGTTTACAATGCTTGTCTCGTATCAACGCGTTGCAGCGCACCATGCAGAACGCAGCACCAAAAACAACACTTTTTAAGACCTGTCACTCATGTTAAGTGGCAGAATTATCGCATTACACGATACATCTAATTAAAATGCATGAATATGAGATCAATCAACTCTCCTTGAGTTTATGCTTATTGATGATAGGCCTACACCATCTTACGTGATAGAATGTATAAGTCACCTAATTGAAAAGCAGTGCATCTTTCCATCAGGAAAAGATGGGCTTTATAAAAGATGGGCTTCTTAAAATCACAAGAACTTTAAAAAAAAGTTAGATTCTTATTAGGATAGTTCGAACATGTTCAACTAAACACGATATTCTGTTTAATACAACCACACACTGCAGGCTAGATAGACACAATGGAGAAAATGTTATAGAGAATTGACCCGATATTGCCCAACAGGCTAAACACCTAGGAACAAAATAATTCATGCAAAACATACCTATTCTATGCGAGGGTTTTCTTCCTATTCAGGCTCATGGATCCTTTCTATGTTTCGCTCCTCACAATTGAATGGTCCTCACTAGTGAATGATGAATGATCCAAAAACAGCAGGTTGACGAAAATAAGTTTCTCCGTTGGATGGTAAAAAACAACGTTTTCCGCTGAAAGAGGAAACCAAACCTACGCGTCCAATTATAAAAACGTGGTTTAATTTTTAGAATTACGAAAATGCATTGGTTTGGCACATATACATCCCAACAGCCGTCGGACAGTGAGAAAGTTATCCCGAATGTCAAAAACACTGGCGCCACTCTTGTGATGACCTCACCGCGGCGTCAGCCAATGAGGACAGCAAGGGATGCAATGAGACTTGTAAAAAGCGCTCGACACTTTTTCTCTCAAGTTGCGTAGTGTGGCAACTGGACATTTAGTGTTTGCTGTTGAAAGAAAAAAAGATACCATTCTTTTGCATACATTTCAATATGAACATAAATGTAGGCTATTAAACAACTTCGAAACGAACCTGAGACCTTGTAGCTAGGCCTAATATTAGCCTACAAAATTAGTTTACTGAATGCAAAAGTGTTCAATTAAATACATGGCACAATATTTACTTATCTAAAATGTGGTTTGCAATCGGTGTTAAAGCACCCTCCAATGAGCCTATGAAAGGAGCATACTACACTGCTCAAAAAAATAAAGGGAACACTTAAACAACACAATGTAACTCCAAGTCAATCACACTTCTGTGAAATCAAACTGTCCACTTAGGAAGCAACACTGATTGACAATAAATTTCACATGCTGTTGTGCAAATGGAATAGACAACAGGTGGAAATTATAGGCAATTAGCAAGACACCCCCAATAAAGGACTGGTTTTGCAGGTGGTGACCACAGACCACTTCTCAGTTCCTATGCTTCCTGGCTGATGTTTTGGTCACTTTTGAATGCTGGCGGTGTTTTCACTCTAGTGGTAGCATGAGACGGAGTCTACAACCCACACAAGTGGCTCAGGTAGTGCAGCTCATCCAGGATGGCACATCAATGCGAGCTGTGGCAAGAAGGTTTGCTGTGTCTGTCAGCGTAGTGTCCAGAGCATGGAGGCGCTACCAGGAGACAGGCCAGTACATCAGGAGACGTGGAGGAGGCCGTAGGAGGGCAACAACCCAGCAGCAGGACTGCTACCTCCACCTTTGTGCAAGGAGGAGCAGGAGGAGCACTGCCAGAGCCCTGCAAAATGACCTCCAGCAGGCCACAAATGTGCATGTCTGCTCAAACGGTCAGAAACAGACTCCATGAGGGTGGTATGAGGGCCCGACGTCCACAGGTGGGGGTTGTGCTTACAGCCCAACACCGTGCAGGACGTTTGACATTTGCCAGAGAACACCAAGATTGGCAAATTCGCCACTGGCGCCCTGTGCTCTTCACAGATGAAAGCAGGTTCACACTGAGCACAAGTGATAGACGTGACAGAGTCTGGAGACGCCGTGGAGAACGTTCTGCTGCCTGCAACATCCTCCAGCATGACCGGTTTGGCGGTGGGTCAGTCATGGTGTGGGGTGGCATTTCTTTGGGGGGCTGCACAGCCCTCCATGTGCTCGCCAGAGGTAGCCTGACTGCCATTAGGTACCAAGATGAGACCCCTTGTGAGACCATATGCTGGTGCGGTTGGCCCTGGGTTCCTCCTAATGCAAGACAATGTTAGACCTCATGTGGCTGGAGTGTGTCAGCAGTTCCTGCAAGAGGAAGGCATTGATGCTATGGACTGGCCCGCCCGTTCCCCAGACCTGAATCCAATTGAGCACATCTGGGACATCATGTCTCGCTCCATTGCACCACAGACTGTCCAGGAGTTGGCGGATGCTTTAGTCCAGGTCTGGGAGGAGATCCCTCAGGAGACCATCCGCCACCTCATCAGGAGCATGCCCAGGCGTTGTAGGGAGATCATACAGGCACGTGGAGGCCACACACACTACTGAGCCTCATTTTGACTTGTTTTAAGGACATTACATCAAAGTTGGATCAGCCTGTAGTGTGGTTTTCCACTTTAATTTTGAGGGTGACTCCAAATCCAGACCTCCATGGGTTGATAAATTTGATTTCCATTGATAATTTTTGTGTGATTTTGTTGTCAGCACATTCAACTATGTAAAGAAAAAAGTATTTAATAAGATTATTTCATTCATTCAGATCTAGGATGTGTTATTTTAGTGTTCCCTTTATTTTTTTGAGCAGTGTATATTATAGGCCTAGGCTTACGTTGGATCATTTTTCAACATCTCTGGTGTCATCTAGTGGTAAATGTTGTGTATCACGTGGAATTACTGTATGGCCAAGCCTACGGTCCATGCTCTTGATATAAAGGATGGCAAAAGTGTACACTTCAGAAGAAAGAAGATATTATTAGAAGTCTGGATACACCCCCTGCAATAGAGTAGTTTGCTGTGTAGGCCTACTTGGCTACAATTAACTGCAAGTTGAAAGCAATGTGGTGGACAGTTCCGATCCATCATGCAGTATGTCTTCCCAGTGGGCATATGACGTGATAAAACACGTATTTTACTGGTTGAAATCTGGTGGGGACGTCATCTATATAACCAGATCACAAACAGATTAAGAAGACTTCTTCATGATGTATTTTTGATGTCATGAAATATATGTCTTATTTTGGTTGATATCTGTTTTTTGGTTGAAAGCTGATTAAATGTATGACCAGTTATCTAAATACATTTTAGTCATTTAGCAGATGCTCTTATCCAGAGCGACTTACAGTTAGTGAGTCCATACATTTTATTTTTTCGTACTGGTCCCCCGTGGGAATTGAACCCACAACCCTGGCGTTGCAAGCGCCATGCTCTACCAACTGAGCTACATGGGACTAAATACTACTCAATTAATAGAAAACAACCTACAGTACATAAACACGTGCATAGTGTTTGTGGGCACCAGAAGCGTTACAATTATTTGATTTGATTTGATTTGAATTATTAAAATTGGAGTAATGTTCTTTTCCAGGAGGGTTTGCATGATTCAGCTTAGTACACTTGGCAAACAACAGCTGGCAGAGCGCTCCAAAGCGGGTTAGGGTTTCGTGGCATACTGTACCTGGTCAACACACTGGGCATTGGCCTATTTCGTTTGGCATGGATTCGGACTGGGGGTGGTGGTGGTGGTGGGGGGGGGGGGGGGGGGGGGGGGGGGGGGTGCTCCAATTCAGCAGGATCATATTACTCTTGCCTCTGGCTAATGGTAGTTGGGCCGAGTCCACTTCAACTTATCCGGCCCGATTAACTTTTTCAGGAATAGTGCCATTTCAGGTTTTTATTCGGCAGGTGATGAAATACTGATTTAAAAAAACAAATACATGTGATATATTTCACCTCCAAGTCATCGAATTTGCTAGGTCATTAAAAGCTACAGTTTGTGACAGTCTCTGCGGTCCTATAGCTATCAGAGATGGTCCCTAATTTAGAGAATATCAGATTCTACAGGCTGTGGCATTGTTTTGTGTAGTTACAGTCCAACCAACTAAAAAGTGCACATTCACTTCCATAACGTTTATTGTAGGCTACCAGCATGTAAGATAAACATGCACAATAATACAGGATACCCTTACAAAATGTCACTGCCTTTAAAATGCAGTAAAACTGCAGTATAATGAAATAATGGTTGTTTAATTAATGATACCTGGTAGCTTGCTGTGTGTGTTGGCTTCCAATGGTAGTCTTTTGTCTGTGTTAGCTAAAGTCACTGTTCATTGTGCTGCACATATTCTTCTGCTCCACTGAATGCTGTTCTGATGTTCTATTATGACTAGCTACATTTGTTTTCAGAATTGATTGTATTTTTTTCAATATCCTAATATAATCCACCAGGATTGACAAAACCCTATTTTTATCGCATTTATTTCCATCAATAATTAGTCCAAAATGATTGCACCTGAATCTGACCCTGGAAATATGACACAAAATATGGATTGTTGTCACGATCGTCATTCATAGAGGAGGACCAAGGCGCAGCGTTGAATGCGAACATTTTATTTATTAGAATGATCACACGATCAAAACAACAAAACGAAACGTGACGTCCCTGGTTACATAAACAAACCAAATAAGAACAAGAAACCACAAAGAATGAAAGCCTAACGGCTACCTAAGTATGACTCCCAATCAGAGACAACGAGCTACAGCCGTCTCTGATTGGGAGCCACCCTGGCCAACATAGAAAAGCAAAACATAGAAACTAACACCCTGGCTCAACATACGAGAGTCCCCCGAGCCAGGGCGTGACAGTACCCCCCCCTAAAGGCGCGGACTCCGACCGCGCCAACCAAACACAACAGGGGAGGGACCGGGTGGGCACTCCGCCTTGGCGGCGGATCCGGCTCCGGGCATGATCCCCACTCGCTCTCTAACCCCCCAAAGTACCCCTGGTCCGGTCTGGCCCTGCTGACCGGAGCTGGCCTGCACACTGGTGGAGCGGATTGCTCTAGCTCCGGCGTGAAGCAGCTGACCCGTGCTGAACCAGGCACCAGTGGAACAGGCACGGGCTGTGCCGGACTGACGACGCACACCACTGGCTTGGTGTGGGGAGCAGGGACGGCCCGAGCCGGGCTGACGAAACGCACCCCTGACTTGGTGCGGGGAGCAGGAGCGGGCCAAACCGGGCTGACGAAACGCACCACTGACTTGGTGCGGGGAGCAGGAACGGGCCGAGCCGGGCTGACGAAGCGCACCACTGACTTGGTGCGGGGAGCAGGAACGGGCCGAGCCGGGCTGACGAAGCGCACCACTGACTTGGTGCGGGGAGCAGGAACGGGCCGAGCCGGGCTGACAAAGCGCACCACTGACTTGGTGCGAGTGGCAGGAACAGGCCGGACCGTACTGGGAACACACACCACTGGCCCTACGTGGGGATCAGGAACAGGCCGGCCCGGACTGGCAACACACGCCAGTACCTCTCGCCGTGCCTCTACATCCTCCTTCCCCCTGGTGACCAGTGACTCCCGTAACCTGGCGGCCTCCTGCTGCCCCGTTGTCCACGGCGTTAGCCCCCCCCTAAAAAATTTATGGGCTTCACTCCTACCCGTGGCCAAGGCCTCCATCCCTCTTGCCAGACTCGCACTCATCTCCTCCCAAGTCCATCCTCTCTCCTCGTCACGCTGCTTGATCCAGTCGAGGTGGTTTCTTCTGTCACGATCGTCATTCATAGAGGAGGACCAAGGCGCAGCGTTGAATGCGAACATTTTATTTATTAGAATGATCACACGATCAAAACAACAAAATGAAACGTGACGTCCCTGGTTACATAAACAAACCAAATAAGAACAAGAAACCACAAAGAATGAAAGCCTAACGGCTACCTAAGTATGACTCCCAATCAGAGACAACGAGCTACAGCCGTCTCTGATTGGGAGCCACCCTGGCCAACATAGAAAAGCAAAACATAGAAACTAACACCCTGGCTCAACATACGAGAGTCCCCCGAGCCAGGGCGTGACAATTGTTTGGGTGTGTGTAAGACAATAAACTGGGCTAATTCTGGAAACTTGTACCCTCAATTTGGACGTGAAGATTTTCCTGATTAATCAGAGATCCTTGTATTGTTCTGTATTTTGTAGTTGACTCCCTGCTCCCCATCAACACGCATTGTAATGTTACACCTCTCAACTGCCTTTTTCAAATCTTGATTCTCTTCTATTGCAGGAATCTTCTAGAAGGATGGCTGGATGTAAGAGGAATAAAGGGGACGAGTACATAAGTTATCCAGAAGGCTGACTGAGAAATGTAAATAGCTTATGTTTTGCTGTCTATCTCTCTCTTTATCTCTCTCCGTTTGTCTGCCTGACTGCCAGATTGGTGAGGGACAACATAGTCAATGTACTTGCTAGGCTAAGCCTAACTTAGTGTAGACCTTAGGTAATGGTTCATCATGATTCGTCTGTGTCTTTACAGTTCCTGAATCATATCGATGACCTGATGCATGGCCTCTACAGCAATGCTTGGCCACCCACCCAGTTACCAGTCACCTATTCTGCCACATCCCAGGGAAAGGAGAGAGCAGAACCACCCCTCCTTAAATCCATACTCATTGACAGTCAGTTGTGTGCAAAATGTTGATGTTTGATACTCTGATCTTCAATGTGTATTGATTCCTGCTAACCAGCTTTGTAAGAGCTACAGTAGGGTTGTACTAGCTTTGCTGATGATCCTGAACGTTTTTTCTCTGCATCAGGTCTCATCGAGACTGGGTTCACCAAGAGACATGCTATTCAGCTGCCCATGATTGTCTGATCTTACACTCTTAAGAAAGAAAGGTGGTATCTAGAACCAAAAAGGGTTAATTGGCTGTCCCCATAGGATAACACTTTGAAGAACCCTTTTTGGTTCCAGGTAGAACACTTTGGTTCTAGGTATAACTATTTCGGGTTCCATGTAGAACCCTTTCCACAGAGGGTTCTACATGGAACCCAAAACGGTTCTACCTGGAACCAAAACATATTCTACCTGGAACCAAAAAAGGTTATCCTATGGGGACAGCCGAAGAAACCTTTTGGAACTATTTTTTCTAAGAGTGTAGTGTAAGTAAATCCAATTGAAATAGCACCGCTTCTAATAATATAAGTTTGTAAAGCAAATCAAATCCAATATTAACTCGCCTTTTTTTCCAGTTGCAAAACCCTTGTGTCCTAATTCAATAACCTCCCTTGGTGAGTCATGTAAAGTTTCTCCCCTTTCTCTCTTGCTTATTCTCCCTGTCACTCACTCAAACTCACACGTGTGCAGTTGCAGAGAAGAGATTTGGCAATTACACCCATTTCTAACACTGTTTGTCAAATCAAATCAAATGTTATTGGTCGCATACACATATTTAGCAGCATATTTAGCAGATGTTATTGCCGGTGTAGCGAAATGCTTGTGTTCCTAGCTCCAACCGTGCAGAAGTATGTAACAATTCACAACAATACACACAAATCTAAAAGTAAAAGAATGGAATTAAGAAATATAAATATTAGGACGAGCAATGTTGGAGTGGCATTGACTAGAATACAGTAGAACACAGTATTTACGTATGAAATGAGTAAAACAGTATGTAAACATTATTAAAGTGACCAGTGTTCCATTATTAAAGTGTCTAGTGATTCCATGTCTATGTACATAGGGCAGCAGCCTCTAAGGTGCAGGGTTGAGTAGCCGGGTGGTAGAAAGCTAGTGACAGTGACTAAGTTCAGGGCAGGGTACTGGGTGGAGGTCAGCTAGTGATGGCTATTTAACAGTCTGATGGCCTTGAGATAGAAGCAGTTTTTTAGTCTCTCGGTCCCAGCTTTGATGCACCTGTACTGATCTCGCCTTCTGGATGATAGCGGGGTTAACAGGCCGTGGCTCGGGTGGTTGATGTCCTTGATGATCTTTTTGGCCTTCCTGTAACATTGGGTGCTGTAGGTGTCTTGGAGGAATTACATTTACGTCATTTAGCAGACGCTCTTATCCAGAGCGACTTACAGTTAGGGAACACATTTTTTTTTTTATACTGGCCCCCCGTGGGAATCGAACCCACAACCCTGGCGTTGCAAACGCCATGCTCTATCAACTGAGCTACATCCCTGCCGGCCATTCCCTCCCCTACCCTGGACGATGCTGGGCCAATTGTGCGCCGCCCCATGGGTCTCCCGGTCGCGGCCGGCTGCGACAGAGCCTGGATTCGAACCAGGATCTCTAGTGGCACAGTTTCCACTCAGGAGACCACTGCGCCACTCAGGAGTCAATTATATGACAGACACATCACTTTTGAACAATATAATATTTGATTGTGTCTTTATTGCCTCTTTACACATACTTTAAGTTTAGCATCTAACTGTATTTTTTAAATACTGCCAAGCTGTTCTTGATTGGGGAACCTCATTTTACTGTGTGTTACTGTTATGTCATGTCCTGCATGCCCACATTATGCCAATAGTTAATAAAAAGAAGTAGATTCATAGCTAACATTTTGAAAGTATGATGTTGACATGATCAGTCCAATCAAAGCTACAGTAGATATAACATGGCCAATTGTAATGAATACTCGGACAGAGTGGTAAGATCCAATCGCAGAATAGCGATGCTTTATTAGAGTACAGACAAGGGAATAGCTTAATCGTGGTCGGGCGGGCTGTGGTCAAAACCGGGCCAGGCAGAGACAGGCAGAGGTACCAAGGGAGCGGGCTTAGTCGTAGTCGAGGTCAAAGGCACAGGATCAGAGAACGGTAATCACTGGGGTAGACAAGTAGAGGATTAAGCAATTCGGGGAGTCAAACAACAAGGCACAGGTCGGATACACGGGTAATCAAAAACAACAAACTCTCTCTCTCTCTCGGAACAAAACGCTTAGCAAGTCACAATGGAACAATACCTCGCACCGACTGAACTTCTGAGCACACCTTATATCCTACCCTAATTACGGACAGGTGTGCTCAGAACTCAGGTGAACCAGATCGAGTCTGATGACTCCCCCTCTCTGTAGATCGGGGAAGTGTCAGACTCTGTCTAGACCCAGCCAACCCCCGATCCCTTACAGTATCCCCCTCCCCAGGGCCGGCTCCTGACGGCCTTCTACCTCTACCGGGTGGTCTTCCTCTGGGTCGGGGTCCGGGATGATCTGGGTGTTCAGCGTGGAAAGTGGCCTTGAGAGCGGGGTCTAGTATGTCCTTAGCAGGGACCCTGGACCGTTCCTCCGGTCCATATCCCTCCCAGTCCACGAGATATTCGATGCCCCCTCGTCTCCGTCTTGACTCCAGTATCTCGTGGACTGTATAGGTGGTGTCCTGTTCATCCTCCAAAGGTGGTGTAGTAGGTTGTTGAGCGATTGGTGGGTACATCAGGCTATAATGGACAGGTTTCAACAGGGAGACGTGGAACGTAGGGTTTATCTTGTAGTGTCGAGGGAGTAACAGACGGTAGGTGACAGGGTTAATACGTCTCTGTACCTTGAAGGGACCAATGTACCTGGGTTGGAGCTTCTTGCAGCTCCGTCGGAACCGCAGGTCTCGGGTAGACAGCCACACTCGCTGCCCGGGTTGATAAGTGGGAGTAGGTCTCCGGCGTCGGTCGGCGTAGGTCTTTTGCTGTTGTGAGGCTTGACTGAGATGTTGATGGGCCGTCTCCCAGACCTGCGCACTCCGACGGAACCACTCGTCCACCGCCGGTACCATCCCGGGTGCGGTATCCCATGGGAACAGGGGTGGTTGATACCCTAGAACACACTGAAAGGGCGTTAGACGTAGGGAGGTGTGAATGAGTGAGTTCTGAGCATACTCTACCCAAGGAAGGAATCGGCTCCACTCTTGCGGCTGCCGCGAACATTGTTGCCGTAGATACTTCCCAATTTCCTGGTTGAGCCGTTCTGTCTGCCCATTGGCCTGGGGATGATATCCGGAGGTGAGGCTCACTGAGATTCCCAAGCGTTTGCAGAAGGCCTTCCAAACCCGGGATACGAACTGGGGTCCCCGGTCGTAGACAATATCCTCCGGAACACCAAACTGCCGGAACACCTGGTTAAACATAGTCTCCGCCATCTGAGTGGCGTTAGGTAAACGGGTCATGGGTACTAACCGACACATCTTGGAGAATCGATCGATGACCACGAGAATTACAGTATGGCCCTCTGATTCTGGTAGGTCGGTAACAAAGTCCATAGCAATGTGCGACCAGGGTCGTTGAGGAGTTGGCAATGGCATCAGCTTACCCTCCGGTAGTGCTCGAGGCGCCTTGGACTGAGCACATACTGGGCAGGATAATACGTAGTCTCTGACGTCATCTGTGAGGGAATCCCACCAGTATTTTCGACTGATGAGTCGTGTAGTTCGAGTGATTCCGGGATGACCAGATCCTAGCGACGTGTGGCACCATTCCATCAGTTGAGGTCGAAGCGGAGCTGGTACAAACACCTTCGACACCGGGGTTTCTGGAGGGGCTGGTTCCGCTTGTAGGCTCTCCTGAATCGTGTCATCGATAGCCCACCTCACAGGACCAGCACGGCAACTCATGGGGAGGATAGGTTCTGGTTCAACCGGTCTGTCAGCGCGCTCGAACCGTCGGGAAAGCGCGTCCGCCTTACAATTCTTGGACCCGGGAATATAAGAGACAGTGAATTGGAAACGGTTGAAGAATAAAGACCACCTTGCCTGTCGGGAGTTCAGTCGTTTAGCACTGTGAAGATACTCCAGATTGCGGTGGTCCGTGAGCACTTGGAACGGATGAGCTGCTCCCTCCAGCCAATGTCTCCACTCCTCCAGTGCTAACTTCACCGCCAGTAATTCACGATTTCCCACGTCGTAGTTCTGCTCGGCCAGATTCAGCTTCTTAGAAAAAAAAGCACAGGGTCGTGATTTGGGCGGCTCACCTTGGCGCTGGGATAGCACGGCTCCAACTCCAACCTCTGAGGCGTCCACCTCCACGATGAACGGCAAGGTAGGATCCAGCTGACATAAAATGGGAGAGGTGGTAAATCGTTGTTTCAATGTCTCAAAAGCCCGCACTGCCCCCTACGTCCATTTCAGACCACGACCCTTGTGGCTGGTCATCGCCGACAGGGGAGCTGCGGTTGTGCTGAAATTACGCACGAACCGTCTATAGTAATTGGCAAACCCTAAGAATCTCTGGAGCTCTTTCACCGTCTGGGGTTGAGGCCAGTCTCGTACAGCTTGCACCTTGGATTCATCCAGTTTTACCCCGTCGGGAGTGAGTATGGCCCCAAGGAAGGAAATCGTCGTGACATGGAATTCACTCTTTTCGGCCTTCACGAACAGAGAGTGTTGTCGGAGTTGGTCCAGAACCTGGCGTACATGGGACACATGTTCACTCAGAGAGTTAGAGTAGATTAGGATGTCATCAATGTACACTATGACAAAGCGATCAATCAAGTCCCTGAAAATGTCATTCATGAACGCCTGGAACACAGAGGGCGCGTTAGTAAGTCCATAGGGCATGACACAATATTCATAATGTCCTCGATGGGTGATGAAGGCGGTCTTCCATTCATCCCCTTCTCTAATGTGCACCAGATTGTACGCACTCCTGAGGTCCAGTTTACTGTAGATGGAGGCCCGCCCCACCTGCTCGAGGGCTGCTGGAATCAAAGGAAGGGGGTAACGATTTTTAATGGTAATATCGTTCAAACCTCGATAGTCTATACAAGGACGCAGTCCGCCATCCTTTTTCTTAACAAAGAAAAAACTGGATGCGGCGGGAGACGTAGATGGGCGAATGGCCCCTTGCTGTAGTGCCTCATCAATATACAGTGGGGAAAAAAAGTATTTAGTCAGCCACCAATTGTGCAAGTTCTCCCACTTAAAAAGATGAGAGAGGCCTGTAATTTTCATCATAGGTACACGTCAACTATGACAGACAAATTGAGAAAAAAAAATCCAGAAAATCCCATTGTAGGATTTTTAATGAATTTATTTGCAAATTATGGTGGAAAATAAGTATTTGGTCACCTACAAACAAGCAAGATTTCTGGCTCTCACAGACCTGTAACTTCCTCTTTAAGAGGCTCCTCTGTCCTCCACTCGTTACCTGTATTAATGGCACCTGTTTGAACTTTTTATCAGTATAAAAGACACCTGTCCACAACCTCAAACAGTCACACTCCAAACTTCACAATGGCCAAGACCAAAGAGCTGTCAAAAGGACACCAAAAACAAAATTGTAGACCTGCACCAGGCTGGGAAGACTGAATCTGCAATAGGTAAGCAGCTTGGTTTGAAGAAATCAACTGTGGGAGCAATTATTAGGAAATGGAAGACATACAAGACCACTGATAAGCTCCCTCGATCTGGGGCTCCACGCAAGATCTCACCCCGTGGGGTCAAAATGATCACAAGAACGGTGAGCAAAAATCCCAGAACCACACGGGGGGACCTAGTGAATGACCTGCAGAGAGCTGGGACCAAAGTAACAAAGCCAACCATCAGTAACACACTACGCTGCCAGGGACTCAAATCCTGCAGTGCGAGACGTGTCCCCCTGCTTAAGCCAGTACATGTCCAGGCCCGTCTGAAGTGCATTTGGATGATCCAGAAGAGGATTGGGAGAATGTCATATGGTCAGATGAAACCAAAATATAACTTTTTGGTAAAAACTCAACTCATCGTGTTTGGAGGACAAAGAATGCTGAGTTGCATCCAAAGAACACCATACCTACTGTGAAGCATGGGGTTGGAAACATCATGCTTTGGGGCTGTTTTTCTGCAAAGGGACCAGGACGACTGATCCGTGTAAAGGAAAGAATGAATGGGGCCATGTATCGTGAGATTTTGAGTGAAACCCTCCTTCCATCAGCAAGGGCATTGAAGATGAAACGTGGCTGGGTCTTTCAGCATGACAATGATCCCAAACACACCGCCCGGGCAACGAAGGAGTGGCTTCGTAAGAAGCATTTCAAGGTCCTG
This sequence comes from Coregonus lavaretus, assembly GCF_964263955.1. NCBI lineage: Eukaryota > Metazoa > Chordata > Actinopteri > Salmoniformes > Salmonidae > Coregonus > Coregonus lavaretus. The sequence continues at coordinate 70,326,176 of NC_139991.1, forward strand.
GAGTGGCCTAGCCAGTCTCCAGATCTCAACCCCATAGAAAATCTTTGGAGGGAGTTGAAAGTCTGTGTTGCCCAGCGACAGCCCCAAAACATCACTGCTCTAGAGGAGATCTGCATGGAGGAATGGGCCAAAATACCAGCAACAGTGTGTGAAAACCTTGTGAAGACTTACAGAAAACGTTTGACCTGTGTCATTGCCAACAAAGGGTATATAACAAAGTATTGAGAAACTTTTGTTATTGGCCAAATACTTATTTTCCACCATCATATGCCAATAAATTCATTAAAAATCCTACAATGTGATTTTCTGGATTTTTTTTCCTCATTTTGTCTGTCATAGTTGACGTGTACCTATGATGAAAATTACAGGCCTCTCTCATCTTTTTAAGTGGGAGAACTTGCACAATTGGTGGCTGACTAAATACTTTTTTTCCCCACTGTACTTGCTCATTGATTCTCGTTCCCGCTGTGACAAAGGGTAGATTCGTCCGCGAGGAGGTGTAGCCCCGGATAGCAGATCAATTGCACAATCCCAGGCCCGATGCGGTGGTAACACGGTAGCCCTCTCCTTGGAGAACACCTGCGCGTAATCCTGGTACTCTGTAGGAACAACAGTAGACACCGCACCCTTCGCATCCTCCACAGTAGACGTTTTGCAAGGTAAAATGAGGCACTCTGCCCTACATACCTCACTCCAAGCCGTGATCTCGCCAGATTTCCAGGAGATGACCGGATCATGGGTAACGAGCCAGGGGTGGCCGAGGACTAGCGGCTCCCGTGGAGCGGAGATGACGAACAGAATGATGTTCTCATGGTGCAGGGAGCCCACTTGTAACTTGATTTCCTCGGTACGGTGCGTAATGAACCCAGTGCCCATGGGCTCACCGTCTAGCGCGTTGACTCGCAGGGGGGGTTGAATTGGGATAAGTTGAACTCCCAACTCCTCAGCAAGACCCATATCCAGAAAGCTGGCAGCCGCTCCGGAATCAATAAGTCCTTCCAACCTGCGCACTTTCTCTCCGACAGATAAGGTAACTGGCACATACATTTGTTTAGATGTAATGTTCAAAACTGGAGTCTCACTCACCGGTTTGGCAGTTCCGAGGCGATATCCTGGGGTACGGTTTGGTCGTACCGGACATTGACGAACGAAATGACCCGACTGACCACAATACAGGCATAGTCCGTCTTGCCGACGTTGTTGTCTCACAGACCCTTGTAGAGGTGACCGTCCCAGTTGCATAGGTTCCTCCTCAGATTCTCTCCTCCGCTCTGTCGATTGCTTAGGACCAGTGATCGAGGGCTCCCGGACTTTGGATACCTTGTGTTGCACTATCAGATTATCAATAGAGATGGCTATTTTGATAAACTCATGTAGCGCAGTGATATCTCCTCGACAAGCCAACTCAGTCTGTACGTCTTTGCGCAGCCCTCTTCGGAAAACGGTGAGCAAGGCCGTCTCGCTCCATCCGCTACCGGCTGCTATAGTACGGAACTCTAAAGCGTAGTCGGCTACGGTGCGACGGCCCTGCTGAAGTTCGCATAGTTAGTCTCCCACACTACGCCCAGATACTGGGTGGTCGAACACCTCCTGGAACAGTCTCTTGAACTGAACTTCCGCATTCAACTCGGGAACCTCAGCTGCCCAAAGCGCAGTAGCCCAATCCAGTGCTCTTCCCGTTAGTAGAGAAATCAAGAAATCCACCCTGCTACGGTCATCGGAAAACATAGTACGATTATACGACATATACAGGGACGTCTGAAGTAGAAACCCCTGACATTTGCCAGGTTCCCCGTCGTACCTAGTCGGTAGAGAAATCGGAGGTGTAGGACGAGGACTGACCGTGCTCGGGGTGGTGCCTTCAGCCGCACCAGCGTTGAGTAGCTGCAGGAGTTCATCCATCCGTTTCTCCTGTATCTCCCATCGCCTCTGTAATTCCGCTGGATCCATGGTAATGGCGAGGTATTCTGTAATGAATACTCGGACAGAGTGGTAAGATCCAATCGCAGAATAGCGATGCTTTATTAGAGTACAGACAAGGGAATAGCTTAATCGTGGTCGGGCGGGCTGTGGTCAAAACCGGGCCAGGCAGAGACAGGCAGAGGTACCAAGGGAGCGGGCTTAGTCGTAGTCGAGGTCACAGGCACAGGATCAGAGAACGGTAATCACTGGGGTAGACAAGTAGAGGATTAAGCAATTCGGGGAGTCAAACAACAAGGCACAGGTCGGATACACGGGTAATCAAAAACAACAAACTCTCTCTCTCTCTCTCTCTCGGAACAAAACGCTTAGCAAGTCACAATGGAACAATACCTCGCACCGACTGAACTTCTGAGCACACCTTATATCCTACCCTAATTACGGACAGGTGTGCTCAGAACTCAGGTGAACCAGATCGAGTCTGATGACTCCCCCTCTCTGTAGATCGGGGAAGTGTCAGACTCTGTCTAGACCCAGCCAACCCCCGATCCCTTACACCAATGACCTTGAGCCTTCTTGGACGGGCACTTCTACTGTAAATCTATTGCAGAACCCAATGGGGCTTGCACTGCCTAGCCAAAGATATTTATAACTAACCCAAGATAGTTCATCTGTGTCGTTTACAGTGGGAGCAAATGAAGGATAGTGGGAAGAACAAGCAAGGAGGTGGGCAAAGCCAAGCACGAGCTAGCGAGATCCTATTAGCGCATTGTAGCATGTATTTGCATATTTCCGTTAGGGAACGCCTCCTCTGTGAAGTGCGCGTGTGCACAAACTCAATTCGACCTTGCACTCCTTCTAAATAACGCAATTTTTAAAAAACTTTGGCAAAGTGCAAAGTCTATCAAACTTAGTGCACTGTGTTCGTAACAGATTCTAGTAACGGGAACAGAAAAATTTGTTGAGATCAGATATTTCATAGATGAGAAAATGTGCAGAATGTCGGCCGAGTTTCACCTAGTTCCATCCTCTCCCACTACCCGCGACTGGACTTCCTCTCACTACCATATTTGGTGGTGAGAAAACATTCTAAAAGGATGCTTCAGCTTTATAGCCCCTGTGACGTGTCTGGGTTACCCCTTCTGTCTGTGGCCTAGCTCTCCCTGTAGATTCTACGGTGACCTAGTGTCCACATGAGTGACTGAATACTGAGTAATCACGGCACAGCTAGAGAAGATTACCAACGCCTACACTCTGTGCTTTTGCTGGCTGACCCTCCACCACAGAAGGCATTGAGGTAGCCTGAAATACCTGCATTTTGGAGCTGCCTTATTAAAAAAAGAGACATTGTTTGTATGCGGCTTTATTAACTCAACAATTATTATTTTTTGTACTTTGTTTGCAAACTGATATGTGACACGAATGAATGCCAGAATGACATGCAAAACAGGCTAAATTGTAAATTCTTTAGCTAAATAGGTGGGGCTCAAAACAGGTGGGGCTCTGTCCCAACTGCCCTGAATGACGGGGTCGCCACTGGTGACATGGGATGGAGCCTCCTGTCTGTACAGACACAGAGTTAGACCACCCGTACCTGCAGACACATAAAACACACACATTGATGACTGGGATTGAAGAAAATACACAATACAGAGAAATCACTTTGCACCTCCACTGTTATTAAGAAACACCATTTGAATATTGTAGAAAAATGTTTACTTTCAGAAAGAAAACAATGTACTTTTTTTTCTTACTGATGAAATGATACTACTTTGCTCAAAATATACATTTTAAAATAATTTTAAAAGGACATACAGTACATGATAACAAACAGCCAATACTCCTGTCTTCAGAGTTTCAGCATATTCCCTGACTTCAAGCAGTAGTGAACTGAACCATGAGATTGAATCCCATCATAGAAACATGGTGCCCTTACCTGAGAAGATGAGGAGGGAGAGGGAGAGACGAGGAGCCATGTGTTGGTGGGTGTCTGTGTCTGTGTCTGTGTCTGTGTCTGTGTCTGTGTCTGTTATACTGCTGCTGGAATGTGTGTCAACAACCAGAGGGGTATCCTACGAAGCAGGTTGGAGGAGTTAGTGAGGTAACTTTGGTGAACTCTGAGTTCAACTCGGGATAACCGGTCATACGAAAGTGGCTCACCTTTTAGCCAGTTACATTTCTATGGCAACGAATCCTTCCGAACGAAACTGCTCCGGGCAGGCTAACTCACAGCTAACTTCACTTACCCTGAATGAAACAACTGAGCCATGAGTTGAGGACCAATGAAATAATCCCATTCATCTGAGGAATACGACTGATTCAATATTTTATTAATCAAATGTTTTTTGGTGTGTTAACATTACATTACATTTACATTTACGTCATTTAGCAGACGCTCTTATCCAGAGCGACTTACAAATTGGTGCATTCACCTTATGATAGCTAGTGGGACAACCACTTTACAATTATCTTTTATATTTTATTTTTATATATTTTTTATTATTACTGTTAAAATGTTAAAATAGTAATGTTAAAATATATCACATTACACATTTAGTAATGACAGAATGCATTTGAAACTTCATGCACAGTAACACTTTCCTATGACTTAATATAATTATTTTATCAATAGGAGTGGGGAAAAAAGATGCCACTGTATTAGACTAAACAGAGGTGATTTGATGATGTTGAAAAGTTGAAGTTGAAATGGTGCTGGAATAGTGAAGGCAGCTCCTGTTTTCTTTGCGACTTGTGGTAACTCTCTGTGGTTCTAAATCAATAGTTGTTTAGTGGTCCGAAAATGTCGGAGATATTAACTTGCTTGACCATGCTGTAGGTCATGTAGCTGTCTGTTACTGTACATGCAATACGCTTTGTGCACTTCACTGGACAGAGGTAGCTCTCCGGTTTTGTGATAAAACAAAGGTGTGGTTGAATTCTTTCTGCCACTGTGTCTTCTTATTGTTTCGGCCTTTAGGCCTATATATCACAGTGGCAAGGCATATGAAATTAACAGGTTATAGAGCAAACCACGCAATTATTACACAAAGGTTGTAGTATGGGGGGGGGGGGGGGGGGGTGGCTTCCCCAGTGATTTTACCCACGCACCGCTACAGGAGGTGTGGGCAGAAGCATACTGGAGGCAGATAGATAGTCATGACTCATGTTGTGACACGGAGGGGGAGTGGGCTGTCCTTCCAGGATAAGGGCTCTTTAGGACCAAGATCTTCACTCAGTCAGTCACTGCTGTGTTGCTGCCCTCTGCTGGAAAGAAAGTAGTTTGGTGCACAATACAGGCATGTTCTAGAAATAATGATAACAATGTAGTCAGCTTCTCTGTATGATGAGGATAAAAACAGATACTTTAAGCATGTTGCAAGGTACAATTTTTTTTCTAGATTTAAAATAGTCACATTCTTGTTTTCTCCTCAACATTTACATATTTTTGTAAAATGTTAGTCATTTAGCAGACGCTCTTATCCAGAGCGACTTACAGTAGAGTGCATACATTTTCATACTTTCCCCCCCTTACTGGTCCCCCATGGGAATTGAACACACAACCCTAGCGTACCAACTGAGCCACTCGGGACCAACAACCCCTGCAACTCTTCCCCAGGTCCTTAGTGTACAATAGAAAGTAGTGCACTATGGTTTCTGTCAATATACCTGGTAAAATAATGGTCAATAAACAACTCTAAGGGGGGGGGGGGGGGGGGCTATAAAATATGTGCTTTTCCCCCCAAATTATGTATTATATTATCCCAAATAATGTTTTCTCAGTTACATTTTTTCTGGTTTTAGATTATTTATTTATTTTACTTTCATAATGACAATTGTTCATAGAGAAACAACACAATTGGATGTTCTGAGTCCATGTCAATGGCTAAATCACATCAGAAGACAATTTTTTGTAGATCTGGAAGAAAACTAACATTTAGATTTTTTTTATGTAGTTCCCCTTTAATCGCGCATCTAGTGAGTGAGGAAGTACAGTCTAATGTGCCAGTCTAGCGATGGTTTTGTACTGCTGCTGCGCGTTTCATGGCAAAGTTTGCAAATAACAAATAATAGATACAAATGATATATAGTACTTACTCATGGTATACTTCTGCCAGGTAAGCCTACTTTCCAGTTAATATTTTATTGACAAGGTTTTGTGGAAAGTATTTCTGTCAACTCACAATAATTATCACATCAACTGGCTACACAGAGTGATAGACAAATGCGCGCACCACAGAGACAGGGGCAATATTCCTGGAAATTAATTAGCAGATATTGTGTTAGGTTTGGATTTTCAAACCAATAGTTGTTAACCAGTATAATGTAAATGTTGCATAGTATCTGGGAGCTTCCGGTGTCTGATACTTTGTTTATGACAGTTTGCGGTGGAACGTGAAAATTGCATGTACTTTCAGAATAGTTTGGCGAGCTACTGATAGGTGGGCTGCGAGCTACTTGTAGCTCTCGGTCGACCTGTTGGAGACCAGCCGGTCTAAAGAGTGATGTATTGTACACATACAGTAGTAATGTATGGTCTTGTCTGTTTCTTTGTTGAGAGATTAGCATCATCTGTGTAGGTACATGAGAGAGAAGATAAGTCAACACTGACCTGTGTGGTGTAGGGCTAGTTAGCTGTAGACCACATTATCATCTGGTTCTGCCTATAAGAGAGGAGGGACACACACAGGTAGAGAGGTGAAGAGGGACAATCTGTGATGATGGAATGTAGACTACAGCTCGGAATCACTGCAACCATTTGTTGCAGAATAGCTGAATCGAGATGAGATACATTAAAAGACATTAAAACAAAAAAATATTTACAGCTTTACACATTTTCAGTGTCTACACCCTAAACACCATTGACTGCCAAAATACTGACCACAAAACCCTCCTTTTCAAGTACTCTGATGACACAGCCATCCTGTTCCTCCTGAAGGAACCCCCCCCCCGTACACAGTAAATTTTGAAGTGTTAAAGTAACACTTAAAGAGTTAAATTTAACACTATTTCTGAGTGTATATGGTCCCACCCTGAAATAGTGTTAATTTGACTCTTTTCATAGTGTTAACATTTTAGAGTTAAATTAACTCTAAATAGAGTAAAAATTTAACACTCGCTTACACTGAATAGTGTTATTTTAATTTTACACTAAAGGTTAAATAACACTGGAGAGTGTAAATATTACCCTTGGAAGAGTTAATCATTTACTCTTCTAAAATAACAAATCAACTCTGATTGAGTTTGATTCCAGTCCAGTTTAACACTGCATGGAGTTGACACTCAAGGTTAAAATAACTCTGATAAGTGTTGATGTTACACACTATTGTGTTGATAATTGACTATCTTGCAGTGAAAAACAAGCTCAAATAGAGTCAAATTCTAACACCGTATAGTGTCACGGAAATAAATCTCAGCAGTATTCATTTTACACTTTTTTAGTGTCAAATTACACCAAATACTCCATTAAGTGAGTAAAAATCACAACTTACCACAAAATAATGCATTTCAAATTTTTATTAACAGCTCAACTATGTCAGGCTAAAATATATTAAGAATACAAATCCCTTTTTAAAACATTGACCTTAGGTTTCCATAAAATGGCAATAGGGAACAACATACAAGGAGGAATCTGTCGTTCCATACTTCATTTGAACATCAAAAGGTTTAAAGTAACACAGTTCAGTAATGTTGATCACCTTTTGAACCCTGTCTGGATGCATCCTGACCTTAAAGGCATAGTAATGGTAATCAAAACACACTGTTTCCATCAGTTTTCCACAGAGCAATACACAGTCATCTTTCACAGCAATAATTTTGATTTTACAAAATACAGGCATCTCAAATGCTACCTCAGTACAGATAATGAAGTCACGGCGGTACTCTGTACCATGATGTTTGATCCACTTGGCAGAAAACACACTGGTAGACAATACAGACCCAAATTTTAAAGCAATCTCGGGACCTTCTTTGAGCTCACTAAGTGTTACCATCTTCCCCGAACCTAAAGTTAATCTTTCCTTGCTAAAGGACTCTCGATACATTGCCATACAACTTTGGTGCTTTTTGGCTAATGTTTTTGTTACATTTTTAAAGCTTTTTAATTGCTTCTTAAAAAAATTATGTTTAGCTTCATAACGCATGCACCACATGTGCAGAACTGGGCCGATGTTTTTTATATTACGAGGGTAATGAATCATGAAGTGATGCTTTGGTAAGAGATTGATTGCAGGAAACAACTGCTTGAAGAGCTGATGATGATCAATGATTAAATGTTTGAGGTAAATGGTCATGCCTTCTGTAAGGACTGGGGAAAATACAATGTTAACAATGTGTAGAAGCAAAAGTAGAAGATGCCAGTGCTGGTCATCTGACTGTATTAAATCACCAAATAGCAAAGGCATATTACGTAATAAGCACCAAGACTGTATAGCATTCAACCCCAAATCATTACTTCCATCAAACAACTTTACTCTAGGTGGACGGTTTCGCTGCTGATTGTATCCATAGTCAAAAGCATGTATTCTACCAGCCAGTTGTTCAGCATTTAGGAAGTTTTCCTTAATGTACTGCAGGACAAGTTTGACTTCAAACTGAGCAACTCCTTCTAAAATATCGTGCATTATATCTACAGAAAAATTGTTGGCTGTATTAAAATACTGTAGTGAATTCAGCAGACAAATGCGTTTGACACCATAGATATGAGGTAGTGTAGGATCTGTTTGTAAAGTTTGACAGTGCAGTTTGTGCATCTCGATAGTTCGTAGTACAACTTTTGGATCATCTTCACAGAACACAGTTTGAAAACAATCTTTCTCAAGGAGACAGAAACGACAACAATACCTTGCCCCAAATGACTCCACAAAGCCAAATAAACCATGCAACCCAAGATTATCACCAGTGACCTGAACTATGGTACCGTGAATCACATCTTTCAATCTGGGAACTTTAAGTCCCTCTGTCTCGAGTACTTTAAGATCACTGACAAGTGGCTCAAGTATCAAATTAAAACCATAACGCTTGATGTCCTGCGCATGGAAAAGAGCACCCAAATGAATATTTATCAATGATGAATTAAAGATTGGGGGAAAATTCCTTAATGTAAAGTATATAGCACCTAATTTGTGTATACCCTTTTTAGACCCCAAGGGGTTTGCTGTTTCAAAGTCGTCATAAAATAGCTGGATCTGTATGGCATCTTTTTCTATAGAGAATAAGGGACTTTTTTTAAAATAGGCGGCATCTCTCAAGTCTGCATACACACCTTCCTTGGGCATGTGCCTGGGCTTGAACATGTCTGCAAGTTCTGGGTTTTGAAAAATGGCCTTTAGTGTTTCTAAAATAGGAATATATGCAAACTTGTCAGTTACAACGACCTGATCGTATGTCCCAGTTGTTTTGTTTCTTCTGCTGTCAAATCTTGTGCCAAGCACCTTTTCAACAGGTTCTACGATTCCCCATTTCTCTTTGAAGTGTTTATTTCGTTTAGCTTCTGAATTTAAGGGTGTGAAAGGGTTTTCCAACTTTTGCAAAGATTGTTCTATTCTGTTCTTATTTTCAGTTTCCTGTGGAGATAAGCACTGCAAAGCTGCATCTGTAGCTTGACTTTGAATCTCAAAAAACACTTCTTCCATGGAGGAAACAAAACTATTTACAGTAGATTGACTTAATCCAGCTGCTTTTAGTTGTGCAACAGCAGAGGCACACATATCTAGAGTGCTCCTGTTGGACTTTTTCAACAGAGTAGATGTGGCTACCTCGTGTTCATTAACTGTCCGTGACGTTGTAGCTGTCTCCTCTACATTAGTGGTCACTGCCTCTCCAATGCTGCTTAAATAAACATCAGGGTCAACCTGTTGGTCAATATACTCAGTGTGTTTTGTGTTTAAATGTTTCCTAAAACCAGAAAACGTACCAAACGCACAGCCACATCCAGTCTGAGCACATTTAAACCGGAGATTTTTTCCAGGCAAGTAACCGTGAACTAATCGTAAATGCCTAACAAGCATATTTGAACTCGATAACTCAGCCTGACAAACAAAACACTTCATGTTCGAGGAGAAACTTCAAGCACTAATGAAGTAACCTCGCCCTGATTTCAGCAACACGAGGGCTCTCTTTGACCTTGCCAGCATCGATGCTGTACACTGTAGTTTGGATGAAAGTGTACATGTTGTGGAGCATGGTGTTGTAGGATGTGCCAAACACAAAATGTGCCTTAAATAGTTCGTCAAAAGCAACAAGAGAAGAGGTTGACCTGCAAGGTATGGCATTCTTGTCGATAATGATGAAGAACTGGTGGATTGCATTCTTCTTAACTCCAACAGCTAGGAGATAGGGCTGAGCGCTAGTAGTGATGGCATCGAGATGCTCTTGAATGTTTGTTCCGGTCTGCGAAGACAAATTAGGGAAAACTGTAGTTAATGGCCAAGTAGTTGTAGAATATGCAGAAAGAGCCAATACACTACTCTTATTGAATATGAATATTGAATGAATACTTGTAGCCTAATATTAGGTGTTCATACCACAAATTAGAAAAAATACAAACCTTCTTGAATACCACAAGATGTTTCTCTGCTTGGGATGCGGAAACCTTTCCTGGTCTCTTCCGACCCTGAGCGGAGGGTGGAATCAGGTGTATAAGCAGTAAAACCGATGACAGATCACTGTCCCAACCTGTAACAACACAAGTTCAATGTTAACACACTTCAGTTACGTTGTTTTCTTTACAAAAGACCCCCCAGACAGACAGCAGTTCTACATCACAAGAAGTTCTCTAACTAAAACATCCACAGGGCTGAGTCAAATCTCAAAAGTTTTGTTCAATATACTGCTACAGAACGTACTCGTAAATCTTTCACAGATCCAGCTTCTTAGTATTATGTTGATATTTAAATGTTTACACATAATGTTGATATTGCAATACAACACAAAAGGTAGGCTTACAAGCATCTTACCAAAGTCAACATCCAATTCAGTGCCATCCTCAGGAGGATCAGCTGCCAGCAAGAGTTCTTCAAGCTCACTTGTGGATGGAAGCTTTCTGCATTGTTTGATGATCTTTTTCTTGAACGTGACCGGCCACCTTTCCAGAAGCTTGCTTGAGGTATCCTCTCCGAACATTAGAACAAAATCCTGTTCAACCTGGAGTGGGGTGGTGTTGGTGACAATTTCAGTTATTTGACAGCCAATCAAATTGTATTGCGTGCTAGTTTAGCTAGCTAGTATCACTACAATGTCTTACAAAACAATTCACTTGTCATAGTATTTTCAAAATAACATAATTACCAAGCTTTTGACGTCTTTAAAACGTGGAAACTCAGACAGTATGTTGCTTGACTGCTGGGGGTCGAGGATCATTTTGCGGCGATACACAAACGTCAGTTCCATTTTCTTCTTGATTGTGTCTGCATCAGCAGAATGTTTCATCAGTGAGATTGCTTTGTTGCACTCATCATCAGTCAGGGCAGTCTCTGGAACAAACTGGGATTCTCGTCTGACAGTCGGTCCTCCAGACATGTCTTCACCAGTTGATCCTTTGGCTGATTCTACACAACACGGGAAAATTTCAATCATGTCAAAAGTTTTAGTAGCCTGGCTAACTTTTAAAGGAAGTACTCCACTGTAAAATATACTTTTTGAGCTGTAAACTAAATGATATGAATGATATGTTTGATGCTAGGGAGTGTGGCAAGCTGGTTTAGCCAAGGCCAAATGGGAAGAAGGCCAAATTACAGGTGTTGGCCATCTGAGGGGCAGAGGACAGCAAAGGGGGGGGGTGGTTACATGATATATATGAATGTATATGGAGCGTGATAAAAAGGTGACCTTGAAATTGTGGCGTTAATGGCGACGCAAGGAAAAAATTTGGGTGCACCTACATTTTGTGCTGGTGCACCTAAATAAAAAAGTTAGGCGCACAAGTGCAACCAAGACAAAAAGTTAGTGTGGAGCCCTGCATCAATGCTGGTGTTAATATTGACATTATTTCTTCACAATTTATGAAATCTGCAGTTTGTGGGTTGAAAAATGTATGAAAATGCCATCTACTGGTTTAAATCACCCTAAAGTTTGCAAGGCCAGTTTGCCAGGGGTTGCCTCGACCAGTCAGTGTCGAGGCAACCCCCCCTTATGTCACAGTCCTTTGTAGGTCTCTGATGCATATTTTCTTTAAATTTGCTAAGAGGGAGGGAGCTAGCAGAATTGAAGGATGTAGTTACACATTATACTATATGTCTGAGAAATAGTGCAACAAATGCAATTATTGATCTAGCAACTGTTTTGTTCCATACATTTTCCAGTATTACCTCCGAATGATGATCGCCTGTCTTTGGCGGTGCCTCTCTGAATAGTTTTAATCCTCCAGGCCAAGTACCCAGTTCCACTCTCGCCATCATAATAATGCTCCTTGAAGGATGAAAGGATAACAAAAATGGATACTTCATTGAAAACAACATGGTCTGGTAGGATTCAAAAACTTCCAATAGCATTTAACATTACAACTATTACTGTGTGCAACTCACATAGCCATTCTTAGAGAATGGGTCACTGAGGTACGGGAATAAGGTCACTATTCCTTTGGCATACATTTCTTTCACCTGTCTGGGTGGAGATGTACTGCAAAATTGAAGAAGAAAGGATTGTGCAGTCATATTCACTTAGATTCAGATTTAGATTTACAGATTGAGAACACAAGGACTATTAACAAATTACCCATTCTTTTCTGTCATGTCAGCTGCCAGCATGTTCACCATTTTGCGTCTTGTTTCATCCGTCAAGGACTTGGTTCGGTTGTATTCATTTATTATACGTTCCCCACCGGTTTTGTTGGTAAGAGCTGATTCCACCAACTTAAAACAAAATGCATAACAATTCTGCATGTTATGTCCACTGCAAATAAACTGGAAATAAACTAATATGATGTCAGAGGATGTCCCGATCCAATCTCAAAGATTGCAAGTGCTACAAAAATCCAATGAAAAAGCCAATAATGGTAAGAAACTCCCTCCAGACAGCGACAATAACTTGAATGTACTCGAAGTGTGCACTGTATTATCAATAAATAAATAAAAGTATCTGATCAGGACTCAATATCAGCAGATACTTTTTTTAATCGGATAGGGCGCTTAAAAAAACTTGATCGGGACATCCCTAATCAGGACTTCAAAAATGTTTTGAAACCATGTAATTTACAATGTATATTAATGTAATTTTAATTCTCTGAGAACAGATTCAAGAACAGAATTTAAAATGTCAGAATTGTCTTACTTGCTTGCCTTCTGTATCCAGCCTCTGGCGTTTTCTGGAGGGGCTATCTGAAATAATGACTGTATCCTCAGAGTCCAAGGTATCAAGGGATGATGGTTGGGATTGCTCAGAAGAGGCCACCATGGAGACAGATTCTAACCATGATTTTTAGAAGAAAAAGAATTATATATAGTTCCCTCATAATCTAAGACACTTATTTAATAGACACCATGAACTTCATAAAACAAAGAAATAACGTATTCATTAATTAGTCTAATTAACTGAAACAAACCTGAGTCATATTTGATGGTTAGCACCCCAGTTGAGGGATCCTTTATAATATCCTCAAAAACATCATCATCCAATTCAGTCCCTGAACTGTCAACAATTTTCACACCTTCTGTTACAGCTGGGACACCAAACTTTGCAAATGCTAGAAAAAACAGGGATAAAAGCTTGTGTAAACAAAAGTAAATCATTATTTATATAATAATTTCACTGTGTACACCTACCTTACCCTATAAAATAGGTTTTAAACAAACACTATTAAGTGATTAAAATGTTTTTTTTTGTAGCATCATAACTATACCTTAAGCAATGCATCCACAATTAAAGTGTAGTTACCAAGGGCAAAACAGAAGAAATTTAGACGTACAAAAATGGACCAGTTCCAAAAACCTGAGAACTTAACATGTCCCATCATTTTAGGAATATTCCAGTATATCAATTTTAAACAGCTAAATTCAGACAGTTATTACTAACATTGTCAAATTCTTACCTGCAATCAAAAAGTCTTTCAGATTTGGCTCAGTTATTCTGACAAATTTTTGGACATCTCCAAGTTTAGCTTTAAGCAGCATGCTCCCTGCAAATAGTATCAGTACAATTTCTCACAGTTAAAAAGTTGATGGTCTTATTTTAGCAGTATTTCCTCAAATATAAGAAAAAATATTGTTTCAAGCCACCAAAGTGCTGAGAAATGATCAGCACTTTTGCAGAAATGGCCAGTTAAATTGAAGTTACTGTCAAACACATTAAAAAGGATAACGTCTGATTTTCATCCTTGTAACATTAATGTTACCGCCTTGCCCGCACAATTACTGCAATTGTTGGGTCTTGGTATATTATAGAGTGTGGTCTAGACCTACTCTGTCTGTAAAGTGTCTTGAGATAACTCTTGTTATGATTTGACAATATAAATAACATTTAATTGAATAATGTTAGCTAAACGTTACACCATAAGTGTGTGCTAAGATAGTGCTTAAGTATTTTAACAGTACTGCTGCTGCTTTGAAACCCGAAAGTCATTTTGTATAATATCCAGGAAAAAAATAAAGGCACACCGCTTAAGCAGTGTCCAAGGTTAATGTCTACCCGCCGTTAACATAATAAATCCATGCCACCCGCACATAGTTAGCCAGTCAAGCTAACGTAGCTAACTGTAGCTAGTTTAGCCAACTCCCCTTAGTCTTTGCTATGTTCCTGTAATATCTGAACGTTAACAAGAAGTACACAATCCCCCCTCCACGTTGTATTAACATAACTTACAATAAATCGGGCTGACATTGTCTAGTTTGAACGTTATGTTCGTCAGTTAATGTTAATTAACGTTAGCTTAATACTGCTGGCACATGGACTGGACAGAAGTCAGTCACAACATGTTAACGTTAGCCTTTTTAAAATTCGACATTTTAAGACCTAAAACCAACTAGAGTGCACTGTTAGCAACGATATAAAGTAATTCTTAAATGCTGCTTCTGTTAAAATGACAAATAATGTGTGTATAGTCGCTTAGGAGAAACTTACCGCAGTCATTCCACATGAAGAAAATGGCGCCGTGAAAATGTGTGGTCCGTTTGAGACGAGTCGTAGGTGGGCGGAGCTTTCCAGAGTACGTCTGACACTGCGTCTTTTAACAACGTACTTTTTCACCAACACTGGGCGGTATCTTACTCCAACTGTTGTAGTAATAACTCTGTAAGAGTCAATGTACTTTGACACTGCATATTTAACACTATGGAATTTACTGTGTATCTCCAGCTAGTATTAGGCAGGTAGCCTACCGGTTAAGAGCGTTGGGCCAGTAACTGAAAGATAGAATCCCCGAGCTGAATAGGTGGAAAATCTGTCGATGTGCCCTTGAGCAAGGCACTTAAACCTAATTGCTCCTATAAGTCGCTCTGGATAATAGTGTCTGCTAAAAGACATAAATGTAATTAAATGTAGCAATATCAATCGTCCGTTACCCAATTGAGTGAATGTTGCTGCAATGACTATCTGGATCTCAACGTCCAAAACAAAATAAATAACCATTGACTTCCCAAATACCCCACCTGTGACAGCCCTATCCTCATCACCGGAGAGGCTTTTGAAATGGTTCTTCCATCGAACCACTACTCATCTACTGAAGTATCTGCTACCACAACATGCTCACAGTTTCACACCACAATAAACTATTAAGGATCACCAACACAACATCTAAACTGATTGAACTCCCCACTCCAAACCGGTCCCTTCTTAATGAACTAGCTATCTAGCGTAAAGCCCGTCACATGATGTCCAGCCCAAACCCCCCAATCTTCTCCCATCAGGCTGGAGACATCAGACTATTAAATGTCGCAATGCAAGCTTCAGGGGGAGTTTCATCCCAGGGACTATCACAATTCTAAACAGTTCCATGTATCTTCCTCCTATGGGCAGGTGGGTGGGACTATTGATGACTGACTGTTTTTTCCTGCTGTGTTTTCTACATGTTTTGTATATGCACGTGTGAGCTGTGCCAAGATGTTCCTCTTGTAGGACAATAAACCTGATTCAGATTCGGATATGTGACTTCATCTATAACCCCACCAGTCTGCCACATAGCCAACAGTCCGACACAGCTACAACTTAATCTACACTTAACAAAAATATAAACGCAACATGTAAAGTGTTGGTCCCATGTTTAATGAGCTGAAATAAAAGATCCCAGAAATGTTCCATATACACAAAAAGCTTATTTCTGTCACGAATTCAGCCGAGGCTGCCCCTCCTCCTTGCTCGGGCAGGTTTCGGCATTCGTCGTCACCGGCTTACTAGCCACTACCACTCCATTTATCATCACTCCATTTGTCTTGTCTTGTCTTGTCAATCACACACACCTGGTACTCATTCCCTCATTAGTCTGTGTATAAGTGTTCCCTTTGCCCCCTTGTCCTTTGTGAGTGATTGTTCATTGTGAGAGTGAATAACTCGTTTGAGCTACTCTTTCCTTGTGTGTAGCCAAGGTGGATTTTTTCCTTGTGCTAGTTTCGTTTTGACGCTTGCTGCGCTTTATTCATGTACACTGAATAAACTCTGGATTTCAGTGTTTTACCTCCTGCGCCTGACTCCGTCATTCACACCTCATCACAATTTCTCTCAAATGTTGTGCACAAATTAGTTTACATCCCTGTTAGTGAGCATTTCTAATTTGCCAAGATAATCCATCCACCTGACAGGTGTGGCATATCAAGAAGCTGATTAAACAGCATGATCATTACACAGGTGCACCTTGTGCTGGGGACAATAAAAGGCTACTCTAAAATGTGCAGTTTTGTCACACAACACAATGCCACAGATATCTCAAGTTTTGAGGGAGCGTGCAATTGGCATGCTGACTGCAGGAATGTTCACCAGAGCTGTTGCCACAGAATTGAATGTTTATTTCTCTACCATAAGCCACCTACAATTACATTTTAGAGAAACAGCCTCACAACCGCAGACCACGTGTGGGCGAGTGGTTTGCTGACGTCAACGTTGTGAAAGAGTGCCCCATGGTGGCAGTGGGGTTATGGTATTGCCAGGCATAAGCTACGGACAACAACAAAAAATTGCATTTTATGTACAGAGATACAATGACGAGATCCTGAGGCCCATTGTCGTGCCATTAATCCACCGCTATCACCTCATGTTTCAGCATGATAATGCACGGCCCCATGTCGCAAGGATCTGTACACAATTCCTGGAAGCTGAAAATGTCCCAGTTTTTCCATGGCCTGCATACTCACCAGACATATCACCCCTTGAGCTTGTTTGGGATGCTCTGGATCAACGTTTACGACAGCGTGTTCCAGTTCCCGCCAATATCAAGCAACTTCGCATTGAAGAGGAGTGGGACAACATTCCACAAGCCACAATCAACAGTCTGATCAACTCTATGTGAAGGAGATGTGTTGTGCTGCGTGAGGCACATGATGGTCATACAATATATTGACTGGTTTTCTGATCCACGCCCCTATCTTGTTTTTGAAGGTATCTGTGACCAACAGATGTCTGTATTCCCAGTCATGTGAAATACATAGATAATAATTTATTTCAATTGACTGGTTTCCTTTTTTTTTAAAAAAATTTTTCCACCTTTATTTAACCAGGTAAACCAGTTGAGAACAAGTTCTCATTTACAACTGCGACCTGGCCAAGATAAAGCAAAGCAGTGCGATAAAAACAACAACACAGAGTTACATATGGGGTAAAACAAAACAAAGTCAAAAATACAACAGAAATACATATAATATACAGTGTGCAAATTTAGCAAGTTATGGAGGTAAGGCAATAAAATAGGCTATAGTGCAAAATAATTACAATTTAGTATTAACACTGGAATGATGTGCAAGAGATGATGTGCAAATAGAGATACTGGGGTACAAATGAGCAAAATAAATAACAATATAGGGATGAGGTAGTTGGGCGGGCTAATTTCAGATGGGCTGTGTACAGGTGCAGTGATCGGTAAGGTGCTCTGACAACTGATGCTTAAAGTTAGTGAGGGAGATAAGTGTCTCCAGCTTCAGAGATTTTTGCAATTTGTTCCAGTCATTGGCAGCAGAGAACTGGAAGGAATTGCGGCCAAAGGAGGTGTTGGCTTTGGGGATGACCAGTGAGATATACCCGCTGGAGCGCAGACTACGGGTGGGTGTTGCTATGGTGACCAATGAGCTAAGATAAGGCGGGGATTTGCCTAGCAGTGATTTATAGATGGCCTGGAGCCAGTGGGTTTGGCGACGAATATGTAGTGAGGACCAGCCAACAAGAGCGTACAGGTCACAGTGGTGGGTATTATATGGGGCTTTGGAGACAAAACGGATGGCACTGTGATAGACAACATCCAATTTGCTGAGTAGAGTGTTGGAGGCTATTTTGTAAATGACATCGCCGAAGTCAAGGATCGGTAGGATAGTCAGTTTTACGAGGGCATGTTTGGCAGCATGAGTGAAGGAGGCTTTGTTGCGAAATAGGAAACCGATTCTAGATTTAACTTTGGATTGGATATTCTTAATGTGAGTCTGGAAGGAGAGTTTACAGTCTAACCAGACACCTAGATATTTGTAGTTGTCCACATACTCTAGGTCAGACCCGTCTAGAGTAGTGATTCTAGTCGGGTGGGCGGGTGCAAGCAGCGTTCGGTTGAAGAGTATGCATTTAGTTTTACTAGTGTTTAAGAGCAGTTGGAGGCTACTGAAGGAGTGTTGTATGGAATTGAAGCTCGTTTGGAGGTTTGTTAACACAGTGTCCAATGAAGGGCCAGATGTATACAAAATGGTGTCGTCTGCGTAGAGGTGGATCTGAGAGTCACCAGCAGCAAGAGCGACGTCATTGATATACACAGAGAAAAGAGTTGGCCCAAGAATTGAACCCTGTGGCACCCCCATAGAGACTGCCATAGGTCCAGACAACAGGCCCTCCGATTTGACACATTGAACTCTATCTGAGAAGTAGTTGGTGAACCAGGCGAGGCAGTCATTTGAGAAACCAAGGCTATTTAGTCTGTGGTTGACAGAGTCGAAAGCCTTGGCCAGGTCAATGAAAACGGCTGCACAGTACTGTCTATTATCGATCGCGGTTATAATATCGTTTAGGACCTTGAGCGTGGCTGAAGTGCATCCATGACCAGCTCGGAAACCGGATTGCATAGCGGAGAAGGTACGGTGGGATTCGAAATGGTCGGTGATCTGTTTGTTGACTTGGCTTTCAAAAACTTTTGAAAGGCAGGGCAGGATGGATATGGGTCTGTAACAGTTTGGATCTAGAGTGTCACCCCCTTTGAAGAGGGGGATGACCGCGGCAGCTTTCCAATCTCTGGGGATCTCAGACGTTACGAAAGAGAGGTTGAACAGGCTAGTAATAGGGGTTGCGACAATTTCGGCGGCTAGTTTTAGAAAGAAAGGGTCCAGATCGTCTAGCCCAGATGATTTGTAGGGGTCCAGATTTTGCAGCTCTTTTAGAACATCAGCTGTCTGGATTTGTGTGAAGGAGAAGCGGGGGGGGCATGGGCAAGTTGCAGCGGAGGGTGCAGAGCTGGTGGCCGGGGTAGTGGTAGCCAGGTGGAAAGCATGGCCAGCCGTAGCAAAATGCTTGTTGAAATTCTCGATTATTGTAGATTTATCGGTGGTGATAGTGTTTCCTAGCCTCAGTGCAGTGGGCAGCTGGGAGGAAGTGCTCTTATTTTCCATGGACTTTACAGTGTCCCAAAACTTTTTGGAGTTAGTGCTACAGGATGCAAATTTCTGTTTGAAAAAGTTAGCCTTTGCTTTCCTAACTGCTTGTGTATATTGGTTCCTAACAAAAGTTGCATATCGCGGGGGCTATTTGATGCTAATGCAGTACGCCACAGGATGTTTTTGTGCTGGTCAAGGGCAGTCAAGTCTGAGGAGAACCAGGGGCTATATCTGTTCTTAGTTCTGTATTTTTTGAATGGGGCATGTCTATTTAAGATTGAGAGGAAATTACTTTTAAAGAACAACCAGGCATCCTCTACTGACGGAATGAGATCTATATCCATCCAGGATACTTGGGCCAGGTCAATTAGGAAGGCCTGCTCGCTGAAGTGTTTTTGGGAGCGTTTGACAGTGATGAGGGGTGGTCGTTTGACCGCGGACCCGTTACGGACGCAGGCAATAAGGCAGTGATCGCTGAGATCCTGGTTGAAGACAGCGGAGGTGTATTTAGAGGGTAAGTTAGTCAGGATGATATCTATGAGGGTACCCATGTTTACGGATTTAGGGTTGTACCTGGTAGGTTCGTTGATAATTTGTGTGAGATTGAGGGCATCTAGTTTAGATTGTAGGATGGCCGGGGTGTTAAGCATATCCCAATTTAGGTCACCAAGCAGTACGAACTCTGAGGATAGATGGGGGGCAATCAATTCACATATGGTGTCCAGGGCACAGCTGGGGGCTGAGGGGGGTCTGTAGCAAGCGGCAACAGTGAGAGATTTATTTCTGGAAAGGTGGATTTTTAGAAGTAGAAGCTCAAACTGTTTGGGCACAGACCTGGATAGTATGATGGAGCTCTGCAGGCTATCTCTACAGTAGATTGCAACTCCACCCCCTTTGGCAGTTCTATCTAGACGGAAAATGTTATAGTTGGGGATGGAAATTTCAGAATTTTTGGTGGCCTTCCTAAGCCAGGATTCAGACACTGCTAGAACATCAGGGTTGGCGGAGTGTGCTAACGCAGTGAATAACTCAAACTTAGGAAGGAGGCTTCTGATATTTATGTGCAGAAAACCAATACTTTTACGGTTACAGAAGTCAACAAATGATAGCTCCTGGGGAGTAGGAGTGATACTGGGGGCTGCAGGGCCTGGGTTAGCCTCTACATCACCAGAGGAACAGAGGAGGACTAGAATAAGGATACGACTAAAGGCTTTAAGAACTGGTCTTCTAGTGCGTTGGGTACATATAATAAAGGGGGCAGTTCTCCGGGCGTTGTAGAAAAGATTCAGGGCATTATGTACAGAAAAGGATATGGAAGGATATGAGTACAGTTCAGGTAACCCTAAGCGTTGGGTAACAATGAAAGAGATAGCGTCATTGGAGGCATCGATTGAGCCGGTCTTGGCGTGTATGGGGGGAGGAACAAAGGAACTATATGAGGCAGTTTGAGAGGGACTAGGGGTTCTACATTGAAATTGTATAATAAGAACTAACCCAAACAGCAATAGGCAAGGCATAATTGACATGGGAGAGAGGCATAAAGCAGTCACATGTGTTATTAGAGAGAGCTAAGACACAACTGGAAATAGCGATAACGTTTGGGCTAAGACTAAACAGAATAAACAGGACAGGGTACCGTGTAAAGGAACAGTCCAGCAGGCATCAGCTGTGCAGCTGAGTGATCATAAGGTCCAGTGAACAGCAATATGTGAGTCCGAGAGCAGTTCAAATTGGTGCTTCAGCACAGCTAGCACAGTTGTAGTTTGCGTGTGCTAGCGGGCCGGGGCTGGCAGATGGATCTTCGTGGTCGTCGCAACGGGAAGCCTGTTGAAACCACATCAGACTATTTCGTCGGCAAACCAGTCGTGTTGGATCGGCGGGGCTCAGTGTCAACACTAGGAGGTCCCGTCCGGTTGACAGAGAGGTAGATAGCCGGGAGATGGGCCTGAGGCTAGCTCAAGGCTAACTGGTGCTTGCTATATGGTAATGGTAATCAGCCACAACAGGTTGCAGCTAGCTAGCTGGTTGTGATGATCCGGCGCTAGGGTCCAGTGATTCCGGCAAAAAGTCCAATAAGCTCTGGGTCGATAGCACGCTGGGTCGATAGCACGCTGTGCAGACTGGCCGACGAATTGTCCAGGCTAGAGCTAGAGCTGGCTGGTGGATAGTGTAGGCCACGGACAATGGTGAAGACGCTAACGGTGACTAATAACAGGTAGCCACTATTTTCAGCTTACGGTTCTTGATGAAAGTTATAAAGAAATAATATAATCCTTTCCACGTTGGGTGAGGCGGGTTGCAGGAAAGTAGATTTAGTTAAAGAATGAAAGTAAAAAAAATTGAGAAATATAGACAAAAAACAAGAAACGGGATATTTACACAGGACGAAAAATAAAAGCGACCGCACTGCTACGCCATCTTGGATGAACTGTAACAGAATAAAATCTTTGAAATTGTTGCATGTTGCATTTATATTCTTTGTCAGTATATTAACATCATAGTGATCAGAATTGCAGCCTTACCTTGGTCTGTACATTTAACTGATTCCTCCTCTTGAAGACAACAGTGCTGTAAGTCACATCATCACCATTGGCAGGAAATGGGTCCAGCTGTAGAGATAGTGAGCTGTAGACCACATTATCATCTGGTTCTGCCTAGAAGAGAGGAGGGACACGGACACACAGGTAGAGAGGTGAAGAGGAACAATCTGTGATGATGGGATGTACGCTACAGGTTGGAAACACTTGTACACCAGTTGTTGCAGTTGTTGCAGAATAGCTGAAACGGGATGAGATACATAAAGACATTAAAACTCAGAAATGTTTACAGCATAACACATTTTCTGTGTCTCACAAATATGTGACTTCATCTATAACACCATGCACCAGTCTGCCACATACAGTTGAAGTCGGAAGTTTACATACACCTTAACCAAATACATTTAAACTCAGTTTTTCACCATTCCTGACATTTAATCCTAGTAAAGATTCCCTGTTTTAGGTCAGTTAGGATTACCACTTTATTTTAAGAATGTGAAATGTCAGAATAATAGTAGAGAGAGTGATTTATTTAAGCTTTTATTTCTTTCATGAAATTCCTTAGTTGGTCAGAAGTTTACATACACTCAATTAGTATTTGGGAGCATTGCCTTTAAATTGTTTAACTTGGGTAAAACGTTTCGGGTAGCCTTCCACAAGCTTCCCACAATAAGTTGGGTGAATTTTATCTTGACAGAGCTGGTGTAACTGAGTCAGGTTTGTAGGCCTCCTTGCTCGCACACGCTTTTTCAGTTCTGCCCACAAATCTTCTATAGGATTGAGGTCAGGGCTTTGTGATGGCCACTCCAATACCTTGACTTTGTTGTCCTTAAGCCATTTTGCCACAACTTTGGAAGTATGCTTGGGGTCATTGTCCATTTGGAAGACCCATTTGCGACCAAGCTTTAACTTCCTGACTGATGTCTTGAGATGTTGCTTCAATATATCCACATCATTTTCCTTCCTCATGATGCCATCTATTTTGTGAAGTGCACCAGTCCCTCCTGCAGCAAACACCCCCACAGCATGATGCTGCCACCCCCGTGCTTGATGGTTGGGATGGTGTTCTTTGCCTTGCAAGCGTCCCCCTTTTTCCTCCAAACATAACGATGGTCATTATGTCCAAACAGTTATATTTTTGTTTAATCAGACCAGAGGACATTTCTCCAAAAAGTACGATCTTTGTCACCATGTGCAGTTGCAAACCGTAGTCTGGGTTTTTTATGGCGGTTTTGGAGCAGTGGCTTCTTCCTTGCTGAGCGGCCTTTCAGGTTATGTCGATATAGGACTCGTTTTACTGTGGATAAAGCTACTTTTGTACCTGTTTCCTCCAGCATCTTCACAAGGTCCTTTGCTGTTGTTCTGCGATTGATTTGCATTTTTCGCACCAAAGTACGTTCATCTCTAGGAGACAGAACGCGTCTCCTTCCTGAGCGGTATACTGGCTGCGTGGTCCCATGGTGTTCATACTTGCGTACTATTGTTTGTACAGATGAACGTGGTACCTTCAGGTGTTTGGAAATTGCTCCCAAGGATGAACCAGAATTGTGGAGGTCAAAAAAAAAAATCTGAGGTCTTGGCTGATTTCTTTGGATTTTTCCATGATGTCAAGCAAAGAGGCACTGAGTTTGAAGGTAGGCCTTGAAATACATCCACAGGTACACCTCCAATTGACTAAAATGATGTCAATTAGCCTATCAGAAGCTTCTAAAGCCATGACATCATTTTCTGGAATTTTCCAAGCTGTTTAAAGGCACAGTCAACTTAGTGTATGTAAACTTCTGACCCACTGGAATTGTGATACAGTGAATTATAAGTGAAATAATCTGTCAGTAAACAATTGTTGGAAAATTACTTGTGTCATGCACATAGTAGATGTCCTAACCGACTTGCCAAAACTATACTTTGTTAACAAGAAATTTGTGGAGTGGTTTAAAAAATGAGTTTTAATGACTCCAACTTAAGTGTATTTAAACTTCCGACTTCAACTGTAGATGGCATCTTGAGGAAGGAAAATTATGTGGATATATTGAAGCAACATCTCAAGACATCAGTCAGGAAGTTAAAGCTTGGTCGCAAATGGGTCTTCCAAATGGACAATGACCCCAAGCATACTTCCAAAGTTGTGGCAAAATGACTTAAGGACAACAAAGTCAAGGTATTGGAGTAGCCATCACAAAGCCCTGACCTCAAGCCTATAGAAGATTTGTGGGCAGGGCTTTCCTCTTTTGTCCTCAATTGCTTGTCTATTATTCCTGGATACATTACCAAACCCTTGAATTTCGCAATTGTGTAAAAAAAAACACTATTTAACTCATAATATATTTTTTTTACCATTAAGTATGTGTACTTTATTGTATTTATACTTGGAATATCCTTTTTCAACTGGAATAGTTCAGAAATAGCTGGAGTGGTACTTTAACCAGTGACTGCGCTACACATCCTATTTTTAGCTCTACAGTCGTGGTCAAACATTTTGAGAATGACACAAGTATTGGTCTTCACAAAGTTTGCTGCTTCAGTGTTTTTAGATATTTTTGTCAGATGTTATTATGGGATACTGAAGTATAATTACAAGCATTCCATAAGTGTCAAAGGCTTTTATTGACAATTACATTAAGTTTATGCAAAGAGTCAATATTTTATTTTTCAAGACCTCTGCAATCCACCCTGGCATGCTGTCAATTAACTTCTGGTCACATCCTGACTAATGGCAGCCCATTCTTGCATAATCAATGCTTGGAGTTTGTCAGAATTTGTGGGGTTTTGTTTGTCCACCCGCCTCTTGAAGAGTGACCACAAGTTCTCAATGGGATTAAGGTCTGGGGAGTTTCCTGGCCATGGACCCAAAATTTCAATGTTTTGTTCCCCGAGCCACTTAGTTATCACTTTTGCGTTATGGCAAGGTGCTCCATCATGCTGGAAAAGGCATTGTTCGTCACCAAACTGTTCTTGGATGGTTGGGAGAAGTTGCTCTCGGAGGATGTGTTGGTACCATTCTTTATTCATGGCTGTGTTCTTAGGCAAAATTGTGAGTGAGCCCACTCCCTTGGCTGAGAAGCAACTCCACACATGAATGGTCTCAGGATGCTTTACTGTTGGCATGACACAGGACTGATCTTAGCGCTCACCTTGTCTTCTCCGGACAAACTTTTTTCCGGCTGCCCCAAACAATCGGAACGGGGATTCATCAGAGAAAATGACTTTACCCCAGTCCTCAGCGGTCCAATCCCTGTACCTTTTTCAGAATATCAGTCTGTCCCTGATGTTTTTCCTGGAGAGAAGTGGCTTTCTCGCTGCCCTTGTTGACACCAGGCCATCCTCCAAAAGTCTTCGCCTCACTGTGCGTGCAGATGCACTCACACGTGCCTGCTGCCATTCCTGAGCAAGCTCTGCACTGGTGGTGCCCCGATCCTGCAGCTGAATCAACTTTAGGAGATGGTCCTGGCGCTTGCTGGACTTTCTTTGGCGCCCTGAAGCCTTCTTCACAACAATTGAACCTCTCTCCTTTAAGTTCTTGATGATCCGATAAATGGTTGATTTAGGTGCAATCTTACTAGCAGCAATATCCTTGCCTGTGAAGCCCTTTTTGTTCAAAGCAATGATGACGGCACGTGTTTCCTTGCAGGTAACCATGGTTAACAGAGGAAGAACAATGATTTCAAGCACCACCCTCCTTTTAAAGCTTCCAGTCTGTTATTCTAACTCAATCAGCATGACAGAGTGATCTCCAGCCTTGTCCTCGTCAACACTGTCACCTGTGTTAACGAGAGAATCACTGACATGATGTTAGCTGGTCCTTTTGTGGCAGGGCTGAAATGCAGTGGAAATGTTTTTTTTTAGATTAAGTTCATTTTCATGGTGTGGTGTCTAAGGAATTTATGACTTTGCTAACGTTTGCAAATGGTATCTTGGAGGATGTTGATTCAGCTTAGGGAAGCATCTGGGGAGCAGTTTTATAGGGGCACCCCATAAAACAGAGGAAGTCGGTTGTGTGGAGTCATGGGATTGGTCTCTAGGGAAAACCACCCATATCCTGTTAAAAATTATAAATACTTGGTGGGGACAAAGGAGGACAGAACAACATATTATTTTGGGTCGTTGTTCTCCAGATGCCTGCAGATGTCTGTAAACTTACGCTGAAATCTTGTGATATAAATAAACCTTTATAATCAAAGTACAGTGTAAGCAGACTCCTTGGTCTCACAGCATATTTAGCATTATTATTTGGATACAACAATGGCAAAGAGGGCCTTTGCAATGAATTGCAATTCATCTGATCACTCTTCATAACATTCTGGAGTATATGCAAATTGCCATCATAAAAACTGAGGCAGCAGACTTTGTGAAAATTAATATTTGTGTCATTCTCAAAACTTTTGACCACGACTGTAGACTGCAAACCACTTTGAGAAACTGAAATCACACTCTCACTACAGTCCTGGGTATGTAGCATTGACTGTAAATATAGAGTTATCATGTCAAAATTGTACAGTTACAATAGATATGAAGCTGTAACTGAAGAGCTAATGTGTGATTTAACTAAATCTGATGTCTATGTCCTGTCCATGGCCATGTCCTGCATTTTTCACAGACAGTGGCTTACCCACAAGGCCTTGAGTCAGATGAGAGGAACATGAGTGTAGCCTACCACTGAGGTGTTTGTTGTCTGGTCCATGGCCTTATTGTCCTCTGGAATAAAGAAAGAGAGATGCAGTATTAGAGACCTCTGAGATACACTAGAATAATACTGAATACATTCATCATAGAAGAGTTATACTTTTGAGTCTCTTCCTCTTATGCCAAGATACTTATTTTATTATTTTTTATTTTATTTAACCTTTATTTAACCAGGTAAGCCAGTTGAGAACAAGTTCTCATTTACAACTGCGACCTGGCCAAGATAAAGCAAAGCAGTGCGATAAAAACAACAACACAGAGTTACATAAAGTCAAAAATACAACAGAAAATATACACTGCTCAAAAAAATAAAGCGAACACTTAAACAACACAATGTAACTCCAAGTCAATCACACTTCTGTGAAATCAAACTGTCCACTTAGGAAGCAACACTGATTGACAATACATTTCACATGCTGTTGTGCAAATGGAATAGACAACAGGTGGAAATTATAGGCGATTAGCAAGACACCCCCAATAAAGAAGTGGTTCTTCAGGTGGTGACCTCAGACCACTTCTCAGTTCCTATGCTTCCTGGCTGATGTTTTGGTCACTTTTGAATGCTGGCGGTGCTTTCACTCTAGTGGTAGCATGAGACGGAGTCTACAACCCACATAAGTGGCTCAGGTAGTGCAGCTCATCCAGGATGGCACATCAATGCGAGCTGTGGCAAGAAGGTTTGCTGTGTGTGTCAGCGTAGTGTCCAGAGCATGGAGGCGCTACCAGGAGACAGGCCAGTACATCAGGAGACGTGGAGGAGGCCGTAGGAGGGCAACAACCCAGCAGCAGGACCGCTACCTCCACCTTTGTGCAAGGAGGAGCAGGAGGAGCACTGCCAGAGCCTTGCAAAATGACCTCCAGCAGGCCACAAATGTGCATGTGTCTGCTCAAACGGTCAGAAACAGACTCCATGAGGGTGGTATGAGGGCCCGACGTCCACAGGTGGGGTTTGTGCTTACAGCCCAACACCGTGCAGGACGTTTGGCATTTGCCAGAGAACACCAAGATTGGCAAATTCAACACTGGCGCCCTGTGCTCTTCACAGATGAAAGCAGGTTCACACTGAGCACATGTGACAGACGTGAGTCTGGAGACGCCGTGGAGAACGTTTCTTTGGGGGGCCGCACAGCCCTCCATGTGCTCGCCAGAGGTAGCCTGACTGCCATTAGGTACCGAGATGAGATCCTCAGACCCCTTATGAGACCATATGCTGGTGCGGTTGGCCCTGGGTTCCTCCTAATGCAAGACAATGCTAGACCTCATATGGCTGGAGTGTGTCAGCAGTTCCTGCAAGAGGAAGGCATTGATGCTATGGACTGGCCCGCCCGTTCCCCAGACTTGAATCCAATTGAGCACATCTGGGACATCATGTCTCGCTCCATCCACCAACGCCACGTTGCACCACAGACTGTCCAGGAGTTGGCGGATGCTTTAGTCCAGGTCTGGGAGGAGATCCCTCAGGAGACCATCCGCCACCTCATCAGGAGCATGCCCAGGCGTTGTAGGGAGGTCATACAGGCACGTGGAGGCCACACACACTACTGAGCCTCATTTTGACTTGTTTTAAGGACATTACATCAAAGTTGGATCAGCCTGTAGTGTGGTTTTCCACTTTAATTTTGAGGGTGACTCCAAATCCAGACCTCCATGGGTTGATAAATTTGATTTCCATTGATAATTTTTGTGTGATTTTGTTGTCAGCACATTCAACTATGTAAAGAAAAAAGTATTTAATAAGATTATTTCATTAATTCAGATCTAGGATGTGTTGTTTAAGTGTTCCCTTTATTTTTTTGAGCAGTGTATATAAAACGTGTGCAAATGTAGCAAGTTATGGAGGTTGTCACGGTTTCGTCCGAGGCTGCTCCTCCTCCTGGTTCGGGCAGGCTTCGGCGGTCGTCGTCCCCGGAGTACTAGCTGCCACCGATCTATGTTTCATGTTCGTTTGGTTTGGTCTTAATGTTGTACACCTGTGTCTAGTTAGTCCTCGTTAGTGTTCTATTTAGTTCTCGTTGTGTGTGTCTGTGTTTGTGTGTGATTGCGCTTCTGTTTCGTGTTTGGAGCTACATTTTCCCTCCAGTGTTTTGGAGAGGGTTGTTTGCACATGTTTGTGCGTCATTTGTTTTGTCGCCTGTGTGCGTCGTGCATTTTGCCTTCGGGCTTATTGTGCTTCTGTTGTATATATATAATATATATTGCACTAAAGCCTTTGGACTGAGCCTCTGCGTCCTGCGCATGATTCCTACACCACACCCACCTTCAGCACGCCTTGACAGAGGTAAGGCAATAAATAGGCCATAGTGCTAAATAATTACAATTAGTATTAACACTGGAATGATAGATGTGCAAGAGATGATGTGCAAATAGAGATACTGGGGTGCAAATTAGCAAAATAAATAACAATATGGGAATGAGGTAGTTGGGTGGGCTAATTTCAGATGGGCTGTGTACAGGTGCAGTGATCGGTAAGGTGCTCTGACAACTGATGCTTAAAGTTAGTGAGGGAGATAATAGTCTCCAGCTTCTAATACAGTTGTCTTCAAGGAAAATATTTATTGTCTCCTGAAAATATCTCCAAAATAAAACGGATCACTTTTTCATTATAGAATGAATACTTACTATGATTTCTCCACATCTTCCATGTGACTAGGACACCAGCTATCACCACCACCAACATGCCCAGAGGAACCAGTAGGACTTTTAGATCTATGGAACTGATGATGAGAAACTATGTTTATTATAAAATATTGTCCATAAAAGATAATACGATTTTTTTATGATCCTTTTTATGCTGCTATGACTAAATGGAAATATTTGTTCAGCTCTTCACACCTTTTATGCATCCAAGAATTGAATGCTGCTACTTCTACAACCACAGAGATATGAGGAAGTGGGAAATGTCTCTATGATGGTAAATGTCTCTATAACTGCGTCTAGGCCTATACTCTTTGTCAAAATATTTAAGGAGATTTTTTTTGTGCCGTAAACTAGTGTGAAAAACAGAAAATGTTACCTTTCTTCATATTTCTATTGTCATCCATTTGGAACAGTAAGTGTGAAATACAGCTGAATGAGTGATAATTACCTCATGGTGTCCTTCTCCTTGCCCCCCTCAGGTCCTTGGACTGTGTTGTCAGTCTGAACAGGCTCAGCAGTTGGAGAGAAAGAGGATTGTTCAGTGGTTGGAGCTTGGGTTGCTGTGAGGTAAAAACAACAATGGTATTATGACTGGTGTACCAGAGAGACACAGGGTAGACTGAACTATAATTAAGTGATAATGCCCGAGAAGCCGGCGTTTGGAGGATATATTTGCCCAGGTGTTGTTAGGCACGAGACGAAGTCGAGCCAATATATCCTCGAAATACCGACTTCGAGGGCATTAGCACTTTTATACAACGGGTTACCAACATATTCAAATAATGGCTGACATACTTTATTTCCATTAAAAATGTTATTTTGATGAATTTTTTCATACTATTTCATCCTTCCACAAGATATAGTCCCGTCACAAATCTAGGGTTGCTACCCAAGCCGACTGGTCGTTCGTTTACATTTAAGTCATTTAGCAGACGCTCTTATCCAGAGCAACTTACAGTTAGTGAGTGCATACATTATTTTTCATTTATTATATTTTTCATACTGGTGCCCCGTGGGAATCGAACCCACAACCCTGGCGTTGCAAACGCCATGCTCTACCAACTGAGCTACATCCCTGCCGGCCATTCCCTCCCCTACCCTGGACGACGCTGGGCCAATTCTGCGCCACCCCATGGGTCTCCCGGTCACGGCCGGCTACGACAGAGCCTGGATTCGAACCAGGATCTCTAGTGGCACAGCTAGCACTGCAATGCAGTGCCTTAGACCACTGCGCCACTCGGGAGATCGGTTCGGTTGCCAGAGATGCGACCCTGTCATTCAGTCTTTTTGTTATGTATCTATGGACGCCACACAGTTGTTCGTTATAAATAAAATAATAATAAATTGGTCATTTAGCAGACGCTCTTATCCAGAGCGACTTACAGGAGCAATTAGGGTTAAGTGCCTTGCTCAAGGGCACATCGACAGATTTTTCACCTAGTCGGCTCGGGGATTAGAACCAGCAACCTTTCGGTTACTGGCACAACGCTCTTAACCACTAAGCTACCTGCCTGTTCCATTGCCATACTGGCTGGCAACATTCTTATCCCTTGCTTGCTAGCCAGAATAACAGCAAAGTAGCTTCATTTGCATTTGTTTAAGCTGTTTTCTAGTGATATTTAATTGGATACATCCATAACAATGAGCAAATGAGGAGTGATTTCGCCTGGCATAGAAAATGTTCTCTATCGTCAGGACACTGTTGTTCAGAGGAGCTATCCAACAACATAGCTAACACAATCACTTTAAACTGAAGCTGGAAAGGCTGCAAACTAGCTGCACTTCCATTCGTTTTAATTTTCTTCTCAATTGAAATGTATATATATATATATATCCATAAAAATGATGCCAGCTGATTCATGATTTCGACTGGCTGAGAAACGCTAACTGCCTGTCTGTTTCGTCCCGACACGTTCATTACTATGGGACAGCTGGAGATCGAATTTGAATATTAAAACAATGTTGCAAATGTTGGAGAGACAGACAGCAAGGGTTATACAAATCTCTGCTGTTAAAAACTAAATGTTAGCCTAAAAGAAATGTGAGATAATGTCTAGAGGAGTTTTACAGTGGAGATCAAGTTTATAAATTGCTTGGCTGGGCTGCTGAGACAGTGGATTGCGCAGTCAGATGGAACAGAGTAAAAAGGCATTTTAACGTCATAGATTTAACCGGTGGTAACTTGTGGAATAGACACCGGCTAGAATGTGGTTTTAACCAGTTAGCATTCAGGATTAGACCCACATAACCTTCTTGTCCAGCTTATTTAATTTACCCCAACATGTGGATTTTAACTTAGTATTAGCACTGTTGAGTTCAAACCAAATCCCATTTCTTTCACATGAAAAGCAAGAAAGACTGGATAAACCAGGTAAATACTTAATTATACAGTATCTGATTGCTCTCTACTCACTGGTCATAGTGGTGGTACTTTGTGTGGTGGTTTGTCGTCTGACAGTGATGTGAACAGGCATTATAAAGTATCCCACTTCACACCTGTACCAGCCAGTGTTCTCCGTCTTGAGTCCACTCATAGTCACCGTTAAGACATTTGATCTGGTGGCATCAGTGGTCTGCTGTAGGGTCACTGATGTTCCATCTATAGTCCCAGAATTCCCCCAGACACAGTAGACACTGCCCCCAATCCTGCACCACCACTTCCAATTTCCAGTGTCATTATAGTTACAATTTACAATGACACTCCCTCCTTCAACTCCAGTCACCTCCTGTTGGTCCACATAGAGTTCTGGAGTACCTGAACACAGAGGTACAGACACCAAAGAAGGTCCTGAGTGATCAAGTGGTTTTTTTGTAACAACTGACCACAAATATCATTATCATGATATGATGGATAGAGAACAGAAAGTAGACATATACCAACATTCCTCATGTCAACATGAACAATAATAGTGATACCAGTAAATGAAACCAGAACACCAGTCAAGTAATCATATGGAAGAGTTGCAGGGATCTTACCTGGAGTCACAGATAGGTGGAATCCTTCTATCCTGACGTCTGCTCCAACATTGATCTCTACAGCACAATAGTACCATTCAGAGTCCTCACTCCCCAGATCAGTCATGGTCACAGTGAAGGTTAGCTGGTTGATGTCATCAGAGATTAAGGCCTTAGCTGTGCTCTTAGGAAGGTAAGTGCGTACAACAGGAGAGCAACTATTGAAATGATATCCTTTACACCAATATTTTAAATGTTTTATATAATACTGATCATAGCAACATGGGATGGTGATGGAGCCTCCTGTCTTCACAGACACACGATAAGCACCTGTAGACACAACAACAGAAAACACATTAGATTGGAATTCAAGCAAATTCTCACAGCAGAAAAAATGGTGTTCCATCTGGACTATAACACACATAATACAGGAAGTGTTATTGATAAGACAAGCTACTGCTCCTGTCTTCAGAGTGTCAGCATGTGTCCAGTCCCTGACCTCAACTTCAGCACTTCATAGATACATGTTAACCCTTTTGTTATTTTTATTGGCCCATCCACCACCCCAAAATATATTTGTTTGTACAGCGTTTTTCCTGTTACATTTACATTCTACACATATCTTATATACATGGCACTTTTGTTACACAGTAGTTACATAACAACATATAGTTATTAGATATACATTATATCTGTATAGATAGTACTTAAACACATCCAGTATACAGTTGTAGGCCCTCTCCTATTCTCGCTATACACCAAGTCACTTGGCTCTGTCATATCCTCACATGGCCTCTCCTATCATTGCTACGCAGACGACACACAACTAATCTTCTCCTTTCCCCCTTCTGATAACCAGGTGGCGAATCGCATCTCTGCATGTCTGGCAGACATATCAGTGTGGATGACGGAGCACCACCTCAAGCTGAACCTCGGCAAGACGGAGCTGCTCTTCCTCCCGGGGAAGGACTGCCCGTTCCATGATCTCGCCATCACGGTTGACAACTCCGTTGTGTCCTCCTCCCAGAGTGCGAAGAGCCTTGGCGTGACCCTGGACAACACCCTGTCGTTCTCCGCTAACATCAAGGCGGTGACCCGATCCTGTAGGTTCATGCTCTACAACATTCGGAGAGTACGACCCTGCCTTCCACACAGGAAGCGGCACAGGTCCTAATCCAGGCACTTGTCATCTCCCGTCTGGATTACTGCAACTCGCTGTTGGCTGGGCTCTCTGCCTGTGCCATTAAACCCCTACAACTCATCCAGAATGCCGCAGCCCGTCTGGTGTTCAACCTTCCCAAGTTCTCTCACGTCACCCCGCTCCTCCGCATACTCCACTGGCTTCCAGTTGAAGCTCGCATCTGCTACAAGACCATGGTGCTTGCCTACGGAGCTGTGAGGGGAACGGCACCTCCGTACCTTCAGGCTCTGATCAGTCCCTACACCCAAACGAGGGTATTGCGTTCATCCACCTCTGGCCTGCTGGCCCCCCTACCTCTGCAGAAGCACAGTTCCCGCTCAGCCCAGTCAAAACTGTTCGCTGCTCTGGCACCCCAATGGTGGAACAAGCTCCCTCACGACGCCAGGACAGCGGATTCACTCACCACCTTCCGGAGACACTTGAAACCCCACCTCTTTAAGGAATACCTGGGATAGGATAAAGTAATCCTTCTACCCCCCCTTACCCCACCCCCCAAAAAATATATTGTAAAGTGGTTATCCCACTGGCTATGAGGTGAATGCACCAATTTGTAAGTCGCTCTGGATAAGAGTGTCTGCTAAATGACGTAAATGTAAATGTAAATGTACATCTCTTTGTTTGTCTCCACACCAACACTCAGACATCATTTACCAACGAAGCAGGTGTGTTTAGTGAGTCTGCCTGATCAGAGGCAGTAGGGATGACCAGGGATGTTCTGCTGATAAGTGTGTGAATTGTCAAATGTTCCTGTCCTGCTAAGCATTCAAAATGTAACAAGTGCTTTTGGGTGTCAGGGAAAATGGATGGAGTAAAAAATACATTATTATCTTGAGGAATCTACTGAAGTAAAAGATAAATAGTAAAGTACAGATACCAAAAAAAAAACGATTTAGGTAGTACTTCAAAGTATTTTTTACTTAAGTACTTTACACCAGTGGCCACTGTCTGATTATAGATAGGCTAATTCAGTACAAATTGAAGATTGCCTTGCTACAACAGGGTAGCGGGCTGAAGAACACCGTTCTCTATTAATGAGCGATTTCCCAATGAAATAGTGGAGAGATTAAGTTCCCTGTACCCCACTTTCAAAAAGCTCCAAACAGAGAAGCAGAATGTTCTTCTGGTGGTTGATAAGTTGTATGTAAACAAGTCATTGTTAAACGATTCGAAGAGTACAACGTTGCTGTGAATGATACCTCATGCTGAAGTAGTCCCCAATAGACCTACACATTGCACCGCAATTGGGGTATATTATGACTTGAATGCTGTTATATCCTACTGTACACTACTGGAGTGTTTTCAGTCAAAACTATTATACAGTGCCTTCAGAATGTATTAATACCCCGTGACTTATTCCACATTTTGTTGTTATAGCCTGAATTCAAAATGTATTAAATATATTTTTTTAATCTCACCCATCTATACACAATACCCCATAATGACAAAGTGAAAACATGTTTTTAGAAAATGTTGCACATGTATTCAAAATTAAATATAGAAATACCTAATTTACATAAGTATTCACACCCCTGAGTCAATACATGTGTCAAGGACGGGCGTAGGTGTGGTGTGGAATCAATTGCAGGATGCAGATACAAGTCCAAAAACACTTTAATAAAGTCCACAGAAATAACGGCTACAAACAGAGCCGGTCGAACAAGGAAAAATAAACGCACTCAGCGTAAAAGTACAACAAACGCACAACGTGCGGACTCTCTAATAACATAGAGCACAAACTGACTGGCAACACCTGCTGACATCGAACAACTACACACAACCACAAGACAGAAACAACGAGAACTTAAAGGACACATAATCAAGACGAAATGAGCAACAGGTGTAACAAATCAGACCAAACCAAACACACACAGAAACAACGAACAGTGGCAGCTAGTACTCCGGGGACGACGACCGCCGAAGCCTTCCCGAACAAGGAGAAGGAGCAGCCTCGGCAGAAACCGTGACAGTACCCCCCCCTTGACGCGCGGCTCCAGCCGTGCGCCGACCCCGGCCTCGGGGACGACCAGGAGGACGCGGAGCAGGGCGCGTGGGATGACCATGATGGAACTCAGTCAGAAGAGACGGGTCTAAGATATCTCTCCTCGGCACCCAGCACCGCTCCTCCGGACCGTACCCGTCCCACTCCACAAGATACTGGAGACCCCCCATCCGGCGTCTCGAATCCAGGATGGACCGAACTGTGTACGCTGGAGCCCCCTCGATGTCCAGCGGGGGCGGAGGAGTCTCTGCTATCTCACAGTCCTGGAGTGGACCAGCTACCACCGGCCTGAGGAGAGACACATGGAACGAGGGGTTAATATTCTTATACTCAATAGGAAGTTGTAATCTGTAACACACCTCGTTCAACCTCCTCAGGACTTTAAAAGGCCCCACAAACCGCCGACCCAGCTTCCGGCAGGGCAGGCGGAGGAGCAGGTTTCTGGTCGAGAGCCAGACTCGATCTCCCGGTGCGTACACCGGTCCCTCACTGCGGTGGAGATCGGCGCTCGCCTTGTGTCGACGGATGGCCCGCTGCAGATGTACGTGAGCAGCGTTCCACGTCTCCTCCGAGCGCCGCACCCACTCATCCACTGCAGGGGCCTCGATCTGGCTCTGATGCCAAGGTGCCAGAGCCGGCTGGTACCCTAATACACATTGGAAAGGAGTGAGTCTGGTGGAGGAGTGGCAAAGGGAGTTCTGGGCCATCTCGGCCCAGGGAACATACCTCGCCCACTCCTCCGGCCGGCCCTGGCAATACGACCTCAGAAACCTACCCACATCCTGGTTTACCCGTTCAACCTGCCCATTGCTCTCCGGGTGGTACCCCGAGGTAAGGCTCACCGAGACCCCCAAGCGCTCCATGAACGCTCTCCAGACTCGAGAGGTAAACTGGGGGCCTCGATCAGACACTATATCCTCGGGTACCCCGTAATGCCGGAAGACGTGAGTGAATAGTGCCTCAGCGGTCTGTAGGGCAGTGGGAAGACCCGGCATGGGAAGGAGACGACAGGCCTTCGAGAACCGATCCACAACGACCAGGATGGTGGTATTTCCCTGGGAGAGGGGAAGGTCAGTAACGAAATCCACCGAGAGGTGAGACCAGGGTCGTTGTGGAACGGGCAGGGGTTGTAACTTACCCCTGGGCAAATGTCTGGGTGCCTTACACTGGGCACATACCGAACAGGAGGAAACATAAACCCTCACATCCCTGGCTAACGTTGGCCACCAGTACTTAGTGCTAAGGCAGTGCACCGTCCAGCCAATCCCTGGATGTCCAGAGGAGGGTGACGTGTGAGCCCAATATATAAGTCGATCCCGAACCTCGAACGGCACGTACGTCCGACCCACAGGACACTGTGGAGGGCTAGGATCGGTACGCAACGCCCGCTCGATTTCGGAATCGACCTCCCACACCACCGGTGCCACTAGGCAAGACGGCGGGAGTATGGGCGTGGGCTCAACGGACCTCTCCTCCGTGTCATACCGCCGGGACAGAGCATCTGCCTTACCATTCTGGGACCCAGGGATGTACGTGATCTTAAAAATGAACCGGGCCAGAAACATATTCCACCTAGCCTGGTGAGGGTTCAGTCTCCTAGCTGCCCGGATGTACTCCAGGTTTCGGTGGTCTGTCAAAATGAGGAAAGGGTGTTGAGCCCCCTCTAGCCAATGCCTCCACACCTTTAGGGCCTGGACCACGGCTAGCAGCTCCCTGTCCCCCACGTCATAATTTTGCTCCGCGAAATTTTTAGAGTAAAAGGCACAGGGGCGGAGTTTCAGGGGCGTGCCAGATCGTTGCGAGAGCACGGCCCCTATACCGGCTTCAGACGCGTCTACCTCGACCTGGAATGGTAGCGCTGGATCCGGATGCGCCAGCACCGGCGCCGAGGTAAACAGGTCCTTCAGTCTCCCAAAAGCCCTATCCGCCTCAGCAGACCACTGCAAGCGCACCGGATCTCCCTTTAGTAGAGACGTTATGGGAGCTGCCACCTGTCCAAAACCCCGGATAAACCTCCTGTAGTAATTTGCAAAGCCCAAGAACCGCTGCACCTCTTTAACAGTAGTTGGAGTTTGCCAATTACGCACGGCC
This sequence comes from Coregonus lavaretus, assembly GCF_964263955.1. Taxonomy (NCBI): domain Eukaryota; kingdom Metazoa; phylum Chordata; class Actinopteri; order Salmoniformes; family Salmonidae; genus Coregonus; species Coregonus lavaretus. The sequence goes on from NC_139991.1 coordinate 70,363,895, forward strand.
GACACACGGTCAACCTCCATCTTAACCCCTGACGCAGACAACTGATAACCCAAAAAGGAGACAGACTCCTGGAAAAACAGACATTTCTCTGCCTTGACATACAGATCATGCTCCAACAATCTCCTCAATACTCGGCGCACCAGGGCTACATGCTCGGCTCGGGTAGAAGAATACACTAGAATGTCGTCAATGTACACGACCACTCCCTGCCCCTGCATATCCCGGAAGATCTCATCTACGAAGGATTGGAAGACTGAAGGAGCATTCATTAACCCGTATGGCATGACGAGATACTCGTAATGACCCGAGGTGGTACTAAATGCTGTCTTCCATTCGTCTCCCTCCCTAATACGCACCAAGTTGTATGCGCTCCTGAGATCCAATTTTGTGAAGAACCGCGCCCCGTGTAAAGACTCCGTCATAGTCGCAATCAGAGGGAGTGGATAACTGTATTTCACAGTAATCTGATTGAGACTGCGGTAATCAATACACGGGCGCAAACCTCCATCCTTTTTCTTCACAAAAAAGAAACTCGAGGACGCAGGGGAAGTGGAGGGCCGTATGTATCCCTGTCTCAGAGACTCGGCTATGTAAGTCTCCATAGCTCTCTTCTCCTCTTGAGACAGAGGATACACATGGCTCCGCGGAAGTGCAGCTCCTACCTGGAGGTCTATCGCACAATCCCCCTGTCTATGTGGTGGCAATTGCGTCGCCTTCGCTTTACTAAACACAATTGCTAAATCATCATACTCGGGGGGAATGTGCAATGCCGGCAGTTGGTTTGGACTTTCCACCGAGGTCGCCCCTACGGAAACGCCCAGACATCGCCCTACACACTGGACAGACCACTCCTTGAGAGCCCTCTGTTGCCACGAAATAGAGGGATTATGAGTAATCAACCAGGGAAGCCCCAGCACCACCGGATACGCAGGAGAGTCTACAAGATATAGCTGAATAGTCTCCTCATGACCCTCCTGCGTCCCCATCCTAAGTGGAGCTGTGACCTCCCTAATCAACCCCGATCCCAACGGACGGCTATCTAAAGCATGTACAGGGAAGGGACTACTGACCGGAAGGAGGGGAATCCCTAACTCTGCACAAAATCGCCGATCTATAAAATTCCCAGCTGCGCCTGAATCTACTAGCGCCTTATGCTGGGAATGAGGTGCAACCTGTGGGAAGCAAACAGGTATGGTTAGGTGCACAACAGAGAGCTCTGGGTAAGTGGGGTGCCTACTCACCTGGAAGGACTCCCCAGTGCGTGGCCTGCCGTCTCTCCCCCTAGGAGACCCCCCCCAGCACCTGGCCGCAGTGTGTCCTCCACGGCCACAGTAGGTACAGGGGTTGGTTCCCCTGGGGCTCCTTCTCCTCTCCTCTCTAGCGCCAGCACCCCCGAGCTCCATAGGACTAGGCTCGGAGGTGCTGGAGGGTGGAATGGACGACCCCCACTCAGGACGTCCGCGTGTGGCCAGCAGGGTGTCGAGGCGAATGGCCATGTCAACCAACTGGTCAAACGTGAGGGTGGTGTCCCTGCAGGCCAACTCACGACGGACGTCCTCCCGTAGGCTGCAGCGGAAGTGGTCTATGAGGGCCCGCTCATTCCACCCTGCGTCGGCCGCTAGAGTCCGGAACTCCAGTGCAAAATCCTGTGCGCTCCTCTTCCCCTGTCGGAGGTAGAATAGACGTTCTCCCGCCGCCTTCCCCTCAGGTGGATGGTCGAATACAGCCCTGAAGCGACGGGAGAACTCCGCATAGGTGATCGTCGCGGGGTCTATTCTCCTCCATTCGGCGTTGGCCCACTCCAACGCCTTGCCGGTGAGACAGGAGATGAGGGCAGAAACGCTCTCGTGTCCCGAGGGCACCGGGTGTACGGTGGCGAGGTAGAGTTCTACTTGTAGGAGGAAACCTTGACACCCGGCAGCGGTACCATCATACGCCCTCGGGAGCGAGAGCCGAATCCCACTGGGTTCCGGAGCGTGGACTAAGGGACTGACCGGTGCTGGTGGTACTGTGGGAGGAGTCGTGGGTGCCCAACTGGTCTCCAGGCGATGCAGGGTATTCATTACTCCTTGTAATGCGTTGGTGATCTGGGCTATCCTGTCATCCTGTCCGCGGACGCGCTCCTCCCATGACTCGGTCGCTGCTGCTGCTCCTGCTGATTCCATGAAAAGGTGTGTAGTTCTGTCAAGGACGGGCGTAGGTGTGGTGTGGAATCAATTGCAGGATGCAGATACAAGTCCAAAAACACTTTAATAAAGTCCACAGAAATAACGGCTACAAACAGAGCCGGTCGAACAAGGAAAAATAAACGCACTCAGCGTAAAAGTACAACAAACGCACAACGTGCGGACTCTCTAATAACATAGAGCACAAACTGACTGGCAACACCTGCTGACATCGAACAACTACACACAACCACAAGACAGAAACAACGAGAACTTAAAGGACACATAATCAAGACGAAATGAGCAACAGGTGTAACAAATCAGACCAAACCAAACACACACAGAAACAACGAACGGTGGCAGCTAGTACTCCGGGGACGACGACCGCCGAAGCCTGCCCGAACAAGGAGAAGGAGCAGCCTCGGCAGAAACCGTGACAACATGTTAGAATCACCTTTGGCAGCGATTACAGCTGTGAGTCTTTCTGGGTAAGTCTCTAAGAGCTTTCCACACCTGGCTTATGCAACATTTGCCCATTATTCTTTTCAAAATTCTTCAAGCTCTGTCAAATTGTTGATCATTGCTATACATCCATTTTCAGGTCTTGCCATAGATTTTAAAGTATATTTACGTAAAAACTGTAACGAATACTTATTGACTGAAGACATTTCAGTTTTTCATTTTTAATTAATTTGCAAACATTTCTAAAAACATACAGTGAGGGAAAAAAGTATTTGATCCCCTGCTGATTTTGTACGTTTGCCCACAGACAAAGAAATGATCAGTCTATAATTTTAATAGTAGGTTTATTTGAACAGTGAGAGACAGAATAACAACAAAAAAATCCAGAAAAAACGAATGTCAAAAATGTTATAAATTGATTTGCATTTTAATGAAGGAAATAAGTATTTGACCCCTCTGCAAAACATGACTTAGTACTTGGTGGCAAAACCCTTGTTGGCAATCACAGAGGTCAGATGTTTCTTGTAGTTGGCCACCAGGTTTGCACACATTTCAGGAGGGATTTTGTCCCACTCCTCTTTGCAGATCTTCTCCAAGTCATTAAGGTTTCGAGGCTGACGTTTGGCAACTCGAACCTTCAGCTCCCTTCAGCTCCCTCCACAGATTATCTATGGGATTAAGGGTCCCCCCACCCCCACCCAAAAAAAAAAAAATATATATATATATATTTTGTAAAGTGGTTAATCCACTGGCTATAGGGTGAATGTACCAATTTGTAAGTCGCTCTGGATAAGAGCGTCTGCTAAATGACGTAAATGTAATGTAAATGAGACTGGCTAGGCCACTCCAGGACCTTAATGTGCTTCTTCTTGAGCCACTCCTTTGTTGCCTTGGCCGTGTGTATTGGGTCATTGTCATGCTGGAATACCCATCCACGACCCATTTTCAATGCCCTGGCTGAGGGAAGGAGGTTCTCACCCAAGATTTGACGGTACATGGCCCCGTCCATCGTCCCTTTGATGCGGTGAAGTTGTCTGTCCCCTTAGCAGAAAAACACCCCCAAAGCATAATGTTTCCACCTCCATGTTTGACGGTGGGGATGGTGTTCTTGGGGTCACATGCAGCATTCCTCCTCCTCCAAACACGGCGAGTTGAGTTGATGCCAAAGAGCTCCATTTTGGTCTCATCTGACCACAACACTTTCACCCAGTTCTCCTCTGAATCATTCAGATGCTTTGTTGAGCAGTGGGACCTTGCGGGCGCTGCAGGATTTCAGTCCTTCACGGCGTAGTGTGTTTCCAATTGTTTTCTTGGTGACTATGGACCCAGCTGCCTTGATATCATTGACAAGATCCTCCCGTGTAGTTCTGGGCTGATTCCTCACCGTTCTCATGATCATTGCAACTCCACGAGGTGAGATCTTGCATGGAGCCCCAGGCCGAGGGAGATTGACAGTTCTTTTGTGTTTCTTCCATTTGCGAATAATCGCACCAACTGTTGTCATCTTCTCACCAAGCTGCTTGGCGATGGTCTTGTAGCCCATTCCAGCCTTGTGTAGGTCTACAATCTTGTCCCTGACATCCTTGGAGAGCTCTTTGGTCTTGGCCATGGTGGAGAGTTTGGAATCTGATTGATTGATTGCTTCTGTGGACAGGTGTCTTTTATACAGGTAACAAGCTGAGATTAGGAGCACTCCCTTTAAGAGTGTGCTCCTAATCTCAGCTCGTTACCTTTATAAAAGACACCTGGGAGCCAGAAATGTTTCTGATTGAGAGGGGGTCAAATACTTATTTCCCTCATTTAAAATGCAAATCAATTTATAACATTTTTAAGATGCGTTTTTCTGGATTTTTGTTGTTGTTATTCTGTCTCTCACTGTTCAAATAAACCTACCATTAAAATTATAGACTGATCATTTCTTTGTCAGTGGGCAAACTTACAAAATCAGCAGGGGATCAAATACTTTTTTCCCTCACTGTAATTCCACTTTGACATGATGGGGTATTGTGTGTAGGCCAGTGACACACAACATCTCAATTTAATAAATGTTGAATTCAGGCTGTAACACAACAACATTTAGAAAAAGTCAAGGGGTGTGAATACTTTCTGAAGGCACTGTAGATCATGGGCTTCTAATCCCACCCCTCAGCTGCTCTCAGCCCATCCCACCTACAGTGGGGAAAAAAAGTATTTAGTCAGCCACCAATTGTGCAAGTTCTCCCACTTAAAAAGATGAGAGAGGCCTGTAATTTTCATCATAGGTACACGTCAACTATGACAGACAAAATGAGAATTTTTTTTCCAGAAAATCACATTGTAGGATTTGTTATGAATTTATTTGCAAATTATGGTGGAAAATAAGTATTTGGTCAATAACAAAAGTTTCTCAATACTTTGTTATATACCCTTTGTTGGCAATGACACATGTGAAACGTTTTCTGTAAGTCTTCACAAGGTTTTCACACACTGTTGCTGGTATTTTGGCCCATTCCTCCATGCAGATCTCCTTTAGAGCAGTGATGTTTTGGGGCTGTCGATGGGCAACACGGACTTTCAACTCGCTCCAAAGATTTTCTATGGGGTTGAGATCTGGAGACTTGCTAGGTCACTCCAGGACCTTGAAAATCTTTTTACGAAGCCACTCCTTCGTTGCCCGGGCGGTGTGTTTGGGATCATTGTCATGCTGAAAGACCCAGCCACGTTTCATCTTCAATGCCCTTGCTGATGGAAGGAGGTTTTCACTCAAAATCTCACGATACATGGCCCCATTCATTCTTTCCTTTACACGGATCAGTCGTCCTGGTCCCTTTGCAGAAAAACAGCCCCAAAGCATGATGTTTCCACCCCCATGCTTCACAGTAGGTATGGTGTTCTTTGGATGCAACTCAGCATTCTTTGTCCTCCAAACACGACGAGTTGAGTTTTTACCAAAAAGTTCTATTTTGGTTTCATCTGACCATATGACATTCTCCCAATCCTCTTCTGGATCATCCAAATGCACTCTAGCAAACTTCAGACGGGCCTGGACATGTACTGGCTTAAGCAGGGGGACACGTCTGGCACTGCAGGATTTGAGTCCCTGGCGGCGTAGTGTGTTACTGATGGTAGGCTTTGTTACTTTGGTCCCAGCTCTCTGCAGGTCATTCACTAGGTCCCCCCGTGTGGTTCTGGGATTTTTGCTCACCGTTCTTGTGATCATTTTGACCCCACGGGGTGAGATCTTGCGTGGAGCCCCAGATCGAGGGAGATTATCAGTGGTCTTGTATGTCTTCCATTTCCTAATAATTGCTCCCACAGTTGATTTCTTCAAACCAAGCTGCTTACCTATTGCAGATTCAGTCTTCCCAGCCTGGTGCAGGTCTACAATTTTGTTTCTGGTGTCCTTTGACAGCTCTTTGGTCTTGGCCATAGTGGAGTTTGGAGTGTGACTGTTTGAGGTTGTGGACAGGTGTCTTTTATACTGATAACAAGTTCAAACAGGTGCCATTAATACAGGTAACGAGTGGAGGACAGAGGAGCCTCTTAAAGAAGAAGTTACAGATCTGTGAGAGCCAGAAATCTTGCTTGTTTGTAGGTGACCAAATACTTATTTTCCACCATACTTTGCAAATAAATTCATAAAAAATCCTACAATGTGATTTTCTGGAGAAAAAAAATCTCAATTTGTCTGTCATAGTTGACATGTACCTATGATGAAAATTACAGGCCTCTCTCATCTTTTTAAGTGGGAGAACTTGCACAATTGGTGGCTGACTAAATACTTTTTTTCCCCACTGTACATAACATTCTGTTGGTGGCAAGAATTTTGTATAATAATTGTAAGTTTACATTTTGAACCAAGCGTTGTTTTGTGTATCAGTTCATAAGCCATGGAATCGGAATCCCCACCTCCTACCCCTTCCACTTGCCTCTTCCTTTTTGCAGTAATGCTGCAATCAATTGGTTGTAATTTTGGATAGAGCAAACATTTCCAAATATTTTTGTTAGCTGGACATTTTACGTAACTCTCCACCTTTCCTATTCGCAATGTCATTAACAAAGATACATCATTTTTTGTATGAAATTCTTTCAAAATAACGTAAAAATAAAAGAAAAACACGTGTATTTGAGTTTAACAATAATATTTTATGTTATATTTGGTCTGTCTTTTCTGGAGGATGAATCTGGAATTGCAAGCAGCTTTGTATGGTTTGTTTTAGAAAGGGCGATATTTTGAAAAGATTCCATTTTCAGTTAATTGAAAATGTGAGGTTGTAATCTAGATAAGGGCAAAAAGGCAATTTTTTACCAAAGGGTGAGCCATTCTTACTGATCTACTTGAGAACCAGTTCGGCTTTAAGTATAACTTTTGTATGATTGATGCTTTTAGTGAGAGGTTTAATGCTTTAATATTTTATAATTTTAGCCCCCTGAATTCATATTCATTATATAAATATGTCTTGCCATTCCAAATAAAATGAAATATTTCTTGTTCATATAATTTGAAAAACATATCGCTCGGTGTAGGCAGGGCCATAAGTAAATAGGTAAACTGGGATATGCCTAAACAACTAAAAAGGGTTATTTTTCCACCAATAGACAGGTATTTACCATTACATGGTAGCAAGATCTGATCTATTTTTGCTAACTTTCTATTAAAAATTGTTGTAATGAGTTCATTTATTTACAGAGTATGTCCACTTCATTGTCAGACCATTGTATTGGTAAACTACACCGTAATCTAAAAGTGGTATATTTTTTTACGATCCAATATATAATATGGTACAATGTTCATAGTTTGGTTGTAATCCAGAGAGTTTAGAAAAATCATCTAGATCATCTATGAGGCTGTGAAGGGATCCAGATTGCATATTTAAGAGGAGACTTCAGCGTACAATGACACCTTTCACCGTTTTTATGCCCTGGATTTCTAGTCCCTCTACATTATTGTTGGACCTGATTTTAATAGCTAACAGTTTGATGGCCATAATAAATAGATATGCCGACCTTAGACAACCTTGTTTTACTCCTCTTGACAGTATAATAGTTTCTGAGAAGTAGCCATTACTTATTATTTTACACCTGGGTTTACTATACGTAACTCTAACCCATTGTATAAGAGATTCTCCTAAATTAGAATAGTCCATGTATTTATATATAAATTCTAGTCGTACTTTATCAAAAGCCTTTTCAAAATCTAATATGAAGACCAGACCTGGCTTCCTAGATTTTTCATAATGTTCTTGTTTCCAGTATTTGTCTCATATATCATGTATCGTCCATGTAAAAAGTCTGATCAGGATTAATAATATCCTACAACACCTTTTTAATTCTATGCTCTATGCATTTTGCTAGTGTAAGGGGCCTCCAGTTTTTTAGGTGGACTGGATCTTCATACTTACCAACTGGTTTACAGGTTACCAGACCCTGTTGACAACACCCAACCCATTTGCCGGTGTGTATCGGAACAATAATAAGTCCTTTGCATGTTTGAGATTGAGATGTATTGTTTACATGGTGTTAAAAAGATAGTAACACCAATTGTTATAGGATCGTTTAGGCCTACTCCAGTAGTGTACTATAGGATATAACAGCATTCAAGTCATAATATACCCCAATTGCAGTGCAATGTGTAGGTCTATTGGGGACTACTTCAGCATGAGGTATCATTCACAGCAACGTTGTACTCTTCGACTCTTTTAACAATGACTTGTTTACATACAACTTATCGACCACCAGAAGAACATTCTGCTTCTCTATTTGGAGCCTTTTGAAAGTGGGGTACAGGGAACTTAATCTCTCCACTATTTCATTTGGAAATCGTCATTAATAGAGAACGGTGTTCTTCAGCTCCCTACCCTGTTGTAGCAAGACAATCTTCATTTTGTAGTGAGTGAGCCTAGCTACTATCAGACAGTGGCCACTGGTGTAAAGTACTTAAGTAAAAAATACTTTGAAGTACAACTTCAGTAGTTTTTTTTGGTATCTGTACTTTACTATTTCACTTTTAATTCAGTAGATTCCTCAAGACAATAATGTATTTTTTACTCCATCCATTTTCCCTGACACCCAAAAGCATTTTGAATGCTTAGCAGGACAGGAAAATTGTACAATTCACACACTTATCAAGAGAACATCCCTGGTCATCCCTACTGCCTCTGATCTGGCAGACTCACTAAACACACATGCGTCGTTGGTAAATGATGTCTGAGTGTTGGTGTGGAGACAATCAAAGAGGTGTAATGGGTTCTCACTCAAAAATATGTCGCATTAAGCTGACATCATTATTCAATGTTTTTAATTTTTTACTGCATCAGGGATAGCGTGCCCCTGGCTATCCATAAATTAAAAAAACAAGAATATGGTGCCATCTGATTTGCTTAATAGAAGGAATTTGATATGATTTATACTTATACTTTTGATACTTAATTACATTTGAGCAATTCATTACGTATTTTTTATACTTAAGTCTATTTAAAATAAAATAATTTTAGACTTTTACACAATTAGTACATTATTTTACTGGGTAACTTTCACTTTTACTTGAGTGTTATTCTATTAAGGTATCTTTACTTTTACTCAAGTATCACAATTGGGTACTTTTTCCACCACTGAGAGTGTCTTCCCTCCTCTCTGACACCAAAATGCAGAGGCCTTTGAAAATTAATTGTATCCACCTTTTCCTCCATCTTGAGATTACGTGTCATGAAAACCTTGACTTGATCCTCAGTTGCCTGATAGTTTTCATCCTCCTTTATTCCCATTATGACAATATTATTCTTCATACTTCTGCACTTCAGACCAAGTAATTCTGTTTTCATTGTGTTATTATCATACCATAGCCTCTCATTAGTGCAGGGTTCCCCAACTGGCAACCCGCGCCCCGGATTTGGCCCACATGGGATTTTACTTGGCTCCCAAATTTTTCAGAGCAAAATAAAGTATAATATATTCTTAATTTGTGGACATACAATACTGTAAAAAGACCAGAAAATCAGCTCCAAGTGATTTACATTTTGGAAGTCTGTTCCAAGGTATTACCACGCATAATAGAAAGATATATGTAATTGTATACTAATGTAAGCAAGGTTTTATAGTGATTATGTTTTAGTCATCTGTTTGGGCTTCTTGCGGTCAATTTGCAGTCAATGAATTATTTGTAATTATATTCTGGCCCCCCTGACCATCCGCTTGTGAAAAAATCGTCCTGCAGCTGAATCTAGTTTATGGTCCTTGAATAAAACTTTAAAATATATTTTTAAAATCTCAACCGTTGCTGCTCAACACCAACTAAAAAGGCTGCCGGGTCCTCCATCTTTATTAACACCATACGTGATTTTATTTGATATAAGACATACAAATGTGCTAATAAAATAAAAGAATCAATTGTGGTGCTCTTGTTCGCTTCGATGTGTACGATTCTGGTTCGAGCATTTTAAAGTGTTGATCAATAAATAGTTGAATGTTCTGTATATTATCCATTACGTTTGTTTTACAGTTATTAGCTAATCCTTAATTTTACGATTAAATAATGGGTCAAGCTGTGCCTACCATGCTGACACGTCATTTCCCCCCTAAATAACTTGTTACCCTTACCTGAGAGTCTGGAGAAGATGAGGATGAGGAGGGAGAGGGAGAGATGAGAAGCCATTTCTGGGTATGTGTCTCCTGTTCTATGGTACCAATGCACAATGTTTGTGTCAAGGACCAAGGCACCAAAGAGAAAGACTGAACTTCCTAATAGCTATAGCTGTCTTTAACTCTCTTCCTGCTTCTGTTTGAGTGTATATGCCCCCCTCAGTGGCAGATAGAAACTATTACATTCTATGAACTAGTTGTAACATAAGGCTCTAAGGCACTACAACTGATTACTTTATTTAATTTGCACATTTGTACATTTGTCTGTTTATTGTAAAATAAAGTCCATGAAACATCATAGATAAATATAAATGTTTGTGCTGCTATGACGAAATGGAATTATTTGTTCAGCTCTTTACACTTTTCATGTGTGGAACTTGACCATACAAGAAAAGAATGCTGCTAATTCTGCAAACCACAGAGATATGAGGAAGTGGGAAATGTTTCCATGACAACAGTGTCTTGGCATATACTTGGTGTGAAAACATTTAAGGAGGGTGTTTTTGTTCCCTAAACTACTGTGAAAAACAGAAGAAGTTCATATTTATATTGCCATCCAATTGGAAGAATAAGTGTTACATACAGCTGAATGAGTGATAATTACCTCATGGTGTCCTTCTCCTTGCCCCTCTCAGAACATTTACATTTAAGTCATTTAGCAGACGCTCTTATCCAGAGCGACTTACAGTTAGTGAATACAATTTTTTTTATTTTTTTATTTTTTTATACTGGCCCCCCGTGGGAATCGAACCCACAACCCTGGCGTTGCAAACGCCATGCTCTATCAACTGAGCTACATCCCTGCCGGCCTTTCCCTCCCCTACCCTGGACGACGCTGGGCCAATTGTGCGCCGCCCATGAGTCTCCCGGTCGCGGCCGGCTGCGAAAGAGCCTGGATTCAAACCAGGATCTCTAGTGGCACAGTTAGCACTGCGATGCAGTGCCTTAGACCACTGTGCCACTCAGGAGACAAGAACCTTGGACTGTGTTGTTAGTCTGAACAGGCTCAGCAGTTGGAGAGAAAGAGGATTGTTCAGTGGTTGGAGCTTGGGTTGCTGTGAGGTAAAAACAACAATGGTATTATGACTGGTGTACCAGAGAGACACAGGGTAGACTGAACTGTAACAAGACACTGTGGCTAAGCTATGATCTTCTTCTACAACTTATGTCATTTACTCCAACATGTGGGTTTTGTTGAGTTCAAACCAATAGTAGGACTACTGTAATCAGGTTATAATCCAATTTGTTTCAGATGATAAGCAAGCAAGACTGAATAAAACAAGGTTATTACTTAAAAAACCCTAGAGTCGATTGATGCACCGGTGTGTCAATCAAAGTGACACAATAATAAAATCCCCATCAAAAATCTGTCAGTTGAAGCTAAAGATATCTTCTATATCTGATATTGTGTCAGTCCAGCTCATCTGCGTATGTTGCACTCCGGCGGTGAAAGGTGGCAGATCCAGAGCGGTGTTTGTCAGACCATGACGTAGGGTTTCCACCACTTTCAAATTCGCCCCCATTCATTTCAACCGGAGCATGCAGAGCAATGCCCAGGGGATTGTGGGAAGGTAAGCCGCGCGAACCCTGCTAGCGGAACGATATAAAAAGTTCAGCTCTGCTGTACTTTATGCAAATTACACCCGGCCACCCCTGCCGTTATCTTATCATGTGAGGAGCAGAGGTTTGCTTGAAAATCTTCTGTTCTTGAAACAGTTCCGCCGGTCATTAGTTCCAGGCATGTACAACCAAAAAAGATGGAAGAAAGCCAATCATTGCTGTGTCTGGTTTTCCAATTCTATATGAGTTTGCTTTGCCAGAATACAGAGACAAAATCATAAGGTCAATGGCATAGAGGAGGATTGCAGAGATTGTTGGAGTTGATGGTGGGTGAAGAGAGATTTGCACAACGTTTGCTTGTGCTGCTAGCTAGCTATGAACATCAAGCAACCTAAACCTCAAAACTGTGATCAAAGCCACCGTTTGTAAATGTGTTGAGTAAATTAAATTGTGAAATTTGCCCACCAAAGGATATAAAATCAGCAGTAACACGCATTATAACATTATAAAAAATACAGTAAGCATGAATTTCCCATGTAATATACTACCAATTGGATTATGGTATCTTAACATTATGATTCTCATATATTATAGCTTATGGCTCTTTCATGATACTGGTGTCATGACATTGATGATTATAGGCCTACATGCACATGAATGGGTACTTTGGGTAAAGGAAATTGTGGCTTTGACTTGCAAACATTGTTGTGCAAATCTCTCTCTACCCATCATCAACACTAACATCTCTGCAATCCTCCTCCATGCCGTTGACCTTCTGATTTTGTCTCTGTATTATAAAATCATTCTCAGCAAATAAACAAGGTAGAATTATAATGCTCTCCACGCCACATTATTTTCCTTTTTGATATTTGTAATTAGCCTACAAAGCCAGCTGCTTATTTTCATGTACAGTACTGTACCTAGAATACAATGGTTGGATTTGCAGTAAACAATTTCATGTTAGAAAAATGTATTGTATTGTAGTATACAACATTTGCTAACATACGTATACATTCAACCCATGGCATACAAGGATGTGGCAGCAGTCTCTTGGGACATTCATTGGGACCTCTTCATCTACATACAGGCTTTCACAGCTCTCCATATCTGAGGACAGACATCACAAAGAAACAGGCTTCATTTTATTACAATTAGACAGCCCTGACTATTATCTCCTTGTCTGTCTTCATAGTTTTCCTCTCTAGGACTAGAACGCCAGAATATTTGCATAATGTCATCCCACAACCTGCCCTGTCTAACTAGCTAGTACACCTACTCTCTTTTCTGACAGCTGGAGCAGAAAATCCTTTCACCCTCTTCCATTGCTGCAATCTACAAATGCATTTGGAGCATGAGTTTTTAATTTACAATGATGAATAGGCATCAAGATAACAAGCTAATATGACGTTAACTAGCTGTAGTATGTAAGGTTAGCTAACAAGCAGCTCATTAGCCTACACACAGTGGCCTGCTGTACCTAGCTAGCTAATAATACATTTTTATTTTTATTTATTTTTTAATTCAAATTGTACTTAGCTACTTACTTGAATAGGTTCACGCCTACGCCCATGCCCACAAAGCGTTTTGCTCTACAGCCCCTACACGTGTCATGGGACTCATCTGAAGGTAACCGGTACTGGTTGAACAAAATTATTGAAAGTCTGTTTTATTTTACTGTATTTTTTGCCATTTATGAATGTGTTATTCAATGTGTTTCTCCGGCTATTGTATTAAAGGCCAAATTCAATATTTTAGCAAATCATTTTTTTATACTTAAAGGGGTCCTAAAATTCAATTTCAAATAGCAAAATGATCCATAGTATGACCATCTTAAAACAATTGTGAACCCCCCACGACTTAGACTTTTAAGAATTAATTATACAGTATCTGATTGCTCTCGACTCACTGGACATAGTGGTGGTACTTTGTGTGGTGGTTTGTCGTCTGACAGTGATGTGAACAGAGTCCTCTGGCTCCAGATCAGGCATGGTCACAGTGATCCTTTGCTGGTTGATGTCATCAGAGATTGAGGCCTTATCTGTGCGCTTAGGAGGGTCAGAGCGTACAACAGGGGATCAACTATAAAAAGAGTCTCCTTTACACCAGTATTTCACATGGGTTTTGTATTCCTGAATATAGCGACATGGGATGGTGGAGGAGCCTCCTGTCTTCACAGACACACGATAAGCACCTGTAGACACAACAACAGAAAACACATTAGATTGGAATTCAATAAAATTCTCACAGCAGTAAAATGACATTCCATCTGGACTATAACACACATAATACAGGAAGTGTATTGATAAGACAAGCTACTGCTCCTGTCTTCAGAGTGTCAGCATGTGTCCAGTCCCAGTCCCTGACCTCAACTTCAGCACTTCATAGAAACATGTTACCCTTACCTGAGAGTCTGGAGAAGATGAGGAGGAGGATGGATGGAGAGGGAGAGATGAGAAGCCATTTCTGGGTATATGTCTCCGTATGTTATATGGTACAAATACACAATGTGTGTGTCAAGGACCAAGGCACCAAAGAGAATGACTGCACTTCCTAATAGCTGTAGTCGTCTTTAACTGTCTTCCTGCTTCTGTTACAGTGTATATGACCCCTCAGTGGCAGATAGAAACTACTACATTCTATGGACTAGTTTTAACCTACTTTTTAAATACTAATACTTATTTCAATCCATTTTCCATTCAGCATTAACTTTTTCCTTTTTTACACAGCTTGTATATTTATTATACACATTTGATCATGATCAGTTACATTTGACTAGATACATGACATCAATAAGATGGTGATGTGGGGAAAAAGTGACAAGGGAAAAGGGCATTGGAGCAGGTGGGCGGGACATACAGTAACTAATATAACAGATATGTGGTGATAATCAAAACAAGCACAGCAGACTGTCTTCAGTAGTTTATGGACACAACAAGGAGACAGGGGTGGGTTAGGAGGTGTGGGAAGAAGCATACTGGAGGCAGATAGATAGTCATGACTCATGTTGTGACACGGAAGGGGAGTGGGCTGTCCTTCCAGGATAAGGGCTCTTTAGGACCAAGATCTTCACTCAGTCAGTCACTGTGTGTTGCTTTCCTCTGCTGGAAAGAAAGTAGTTTGGTGCACAATACAGGCATGTTCTAGAAATAATGATAACAATGTAGTCAGCTTCTCTGTTTGATAAGGATAAGAAATGTGTGGCTAAAGAGTGATGTATTGCACACATACAGTAGTAATGTATGGTCTTGTCTGTTTCTTTGTTGAGAGATTAGCATCATCTGTGTAGGTACATGAGAGAGAAGATAAGTCAACACTGACCTGTGTGGTGTAGGGCTAGTGAGCTGTAGACCACATTATCATCTGTTTCTGCCTAGAAGAGAGGAGGGACACACACAGGTAGAGAGGTGAAGAGGGACAATTTGTGATGATGGAATGTAGACTACAGCTCGGAATCACTGCAACCTTTGTTGCAGAATAGCTGAAACGGGATGAGATACATAAAGACATGAAAACTCAGAAATGTTTACAGCTTTACACATTTTCAGTGTCTACACCCTAAACACCAATGACTGCCAAAACACGGACCACAAAACCCTCCTTTTCAAGTACTCTGACGACACAGCCATCCTGTTCCTCCTGAAGGAACCCCCATCCTTCCAGCAATATCAGTCATCCGTTACCCAATTAGTTGAATGGTGCCACAATAACTACCTAGATCGCAACGTCTCCAAAACTAAATAAATAACCATTGACTATCCCAAAACCCCCACCTGTGACGGCTCTATCATCAACAGAGAGGCCGTTGAAATGATTCCTTCATTCAACTACCTCTGAATTACAATAGACCACAAGCTAACCTTTGATCAACACACCACTGAAATAACTAAGAAGTCCCAGAAACGTGTCTGTTATCAGGCGTCTGATCCACCTGTCTGTCAAACCCAAACTCCTTCTGCTACTCTACCGGAGCATCATCACCACTACTCATCTACTGAAGTATCTGCTACCACAACTTGCTCACAGTCTCACACCACAATAAACTATTAAGGATCACCAACACGGCATCTAAACTGATTGGACCCCCCACTCCATAGTGTTCCCTTTTTAATATCGGACACTTAAATGTCTCACTGCAAGCTTCAGGAGGAGTTTCATCCCAGGGACAATGACAATTCTAAACAGATCCATGTATCTTCCTCCTATGGGCAGGTGGGTGGGACTATTTATGTCTAACTGTTGTTTGTTTCCTGATGTTCCTCTTGTAGGACAATAAAACTGATTCTGATATGTGACTTCATCTATAACCCCATGCACCAGTCTGCCACATAGCCAATAGAACAACACAGATACAATTTCATCTATTAACATCATAGTGATCAGAATAGCAGCCTTACCTTGGTCTGTACATTTCGCTGGTTCCTCCTCTTGGGGACAACAGTGCTGTAAGTCACATCATCACCATTGGCAGGAAATGGGTCCAGCTGTAGGGCTAGTGAGCTGTAGACCACATTATCATCAGGTTCTGCCTAGAATAGAGGAGGGACACACAAACAGGTAGAGAGGTGAAGAGGAACAATTTGTGATGATGGAATGAAGGCTACAGCTTGGAAACACACATGAATAGGTACATAAAGGCAATAGAACAACACAGATACAATTTCATCTATTAACATCATAGTGATCAGAATAGCAGCCTTACCTTGGTCTGTACATTTAGCTGGTTCCTCCTCTTGGGGACAACAGTGCTGTAAGTCACATCATCACCATTGGCAGGAAATGGGTCCTGCTGGTAGAAACACACAAAGGGGGTTGATGATAAAAACTCATCATCAGTCTACATGTATGAGATACCTTTGGATATTTACATAATCCACAATATAAGGCATCTATTTGTTTTAACAACATTAAGATATGAGCTTTCTTCCTCTCAAACAGCACAGTGTCAGTCAGGTCAAATAGGAACAGGACAGAGAAGCAACATAGGCCTACTGTGTCTGCAAAGCTGACCAGGAAATCACCTTCAAGACCCACTGCAGCCTCCCTACAACATCATTTATCACCTGATTTACTGAACAAATGGCACATATCAATAGGTGGTCCAGGTGTCCTCTGACATGGCAGAAGTGTGTGTGTGTGTGGGGGTGTGTAGTTTTTCTATTCTTGTCTATTCTTCCCAGAAGTGTTGCCAAACCCTTGAATTTTGCGATTGCATCTATGTTTAATTGACTGTAAATATAGAGTTAACATGTATAAATTATACAGTTACAATGGACATGACGCTGTAGCTGAAGAGCTAATGTGTTATTTAAGTCCATCTGATGTCCATGTCCTGTCCATGGCCACGTCCTGCATTTTTCACAGACAGGGTCTTACCCACAAGGCCTTGAGTCAGATGAGAGGAACATGAGTGTAGCCTACCAATGAGGTGTTTGTTGTCTGGTCCTTGGCCTTATTGTCCTCTGGAATAAAGAAAGAGAGATGCAGTATTAGAGACCTCTGAGATACACTAGAATAATACTGAATACATTCATCATAGAAGAGTTATACTTTTGAGTCTCCTCCTCTTATGTCAAGATACATTGGTTATAACATAGGCTAATACAGTTGTCTTCAAGGAAAATATTGATTGTCTCATGAAAATATCTCCAAAATCAAACGTATCACTTTTTTATTACAGTCATTATAGAATGAATACTTACTATGATTTCTCCACATCTTCCATGTGACTAGGACACCAGCTATCACCACCACCAACATGCCCAGAGGAATCAGTAGGACTTTTAGATCTATGGAACTGATTGTGAAAGACTATGTTTACTGTAAAATAAAGCCCATAAAACATCACAGATAAGTAGATAATTATTAGTTTTTTGCATTATGTTTTTTGTGCTGTTCTGACTAAATGGAAATATTTGTTCAGCTCTTCACACATTTTATGTGTGAAACTTGACCATCCAAGAATAGAATGCTGCTACTTCTACAACCACAGAGATATGAGGAAGCGGTAAATGTCTCTATGAGAACGGTGTCTTTTTGGTCTATACTAGTGTGGAAACATTTAAGGAGGGTATTTTTGTGTAGTGTGAAAAACAGAAAAGTTTACGTTTCTTCATATTTCTATTGCCATCCATTTTTAAGAGTAAGTGTGAAATACAGCTGAATAAGTGATCATTACCTCATGGTGTCCTTCTCCTTGCCCCCCTCAGGTCCTTGGACTGTGTTGTCAGTCTGAACAGGCTCAGCAGTTGGAGAGAAAGAGGATTGTTCAGTGGTTGGAGCTTGGGTTGCTGTGAGGTAAAAACAACAATGGTATTATGACTGGTGTACCAGAGAGACACACGGTAGACTGAACTGTAACAAGACATTGTGGCTAAACTATGACCTTCTTGTCCAGCTTATTTACCCCAACATGTGGATTTTCACTTAGTATAAGCACTGTTGAGTTCAAACCAATTGTAGGACCACCGTAAGTATTCCCAAAAGCTCAGAATGTTGATTTGTTAACATGAAGTAAAAACAACAATGGTATTATGCAGGGGTACAACTTTGGTTTTAGAAGTGGGGGAGACATAACCAGCTTATTTAATTTACCCCAACATGTGGATTTTCACTTAGTATAAGCACTGTTGAGTTCAAACCAATTGTAGGACCACCGTAAGTATTCCCAAAAGCTCAGAATGTTGATTTGTTAACATGAAGTAAAAACAACAATGGTATTATGCAGGGGTACAACTTTGGTTTTAGAAGTGGGGGAGACATAACCGCTCTGAGGCATCTGCATGGTCCTAAAGCACAACGGTGCAATGATACAACTGGGGGGGGGGGGAAACACGCAATTTCAGAATGTGGGGGGGTCATGTCCCCCCTGTCCCAAGTGAAGGTTGCGTCCCTGGTAAAATGACTGGTGTACCAGAGAGACACAGGGTAGACTGAACAGTAACAAGACATTGTGGCTAAACTATGACCTTCTTGTCCAGCTTATTTCATTTTCCCCAACATGTTGATTTTCAATTAGTATTAGCACTGTTGAGTTCAAACCAATGGTAGGACCTCTGTAACTATTCCCAAAAGCTTTGAATCTGGTCAAAATCCAATTTGATTTAGATGATAAGCCAGCAAGACTGGATAAAACCAGGTTAATACTTAATAATACAGTATCTGATTGCTCTTTACTCACTGGTCACAGTGGTGGTACTTTGTGTGGTGGTTTGTCGTCTGACAGTGATGTGAACAGGCATCATACGGTCTCCCACTTCACAACTGTACCAGCCAGTGTTCTCCATCTTCAGATCACTCATAGTCACCGTTATGTTGTTTCTTCTTGTGGTCTGCTGTAGGGTCACTGATGTTCCATCTATACTCCCAGAATTCCCCCACATACAGGAGACACTGCTAATCCTGCCAATCCTGCACCACTTCATATGTCCAATTTCACTATAGTAACATTTTACAATGACACTCCCTCCTTCAACTCCAGTCACCTCCTGTTGGTCCACATAGAGTTCTGGAGTACCTGAACACAGAGGTACACACACCAAAGAAGGTCCTGAGTGATCAAGTGGTTTTTTGTAACAACTGACAACAAATATCATAATTATGATATGATGGATAGAGAACAGAAAGTAGACATATACCAACTTTCCTCATGCCAACTTGAACAATAATAGTGATACCAGTAAATGAAACCAGAACACCAGTAATGTAATCATATGGAAGAGTTGCAGGGTCTTACCTGGAGTGACAGATAGGTGGAACCAATTTGTCCAGATATGTGGTAGGCCATTGATCACCACAGTACAATAGTAATATCCAGAGGACTTTCTCCCCAGATCAGTCATGGTCACAGTGAAGGTTAGCTGGTTGATGTCATCAGAGATTGAGGCCTTAGCTGTGCTCTTAGGAGGATAAGTGTGTACAACAGGAGAGCAACTATCGAAATAATATCCTTTACACCAATATTTCACATGGGTTTTGTATTCCTGATGATAGGGACATGGGATGGTGATGGAGCCTCCTGTCTTCACAGACACACGATAAGCACCTGTAGACACAACTACAGAAAACACATTAGATTGGAATTTAAGCAAATTCTCACAACAGGAAAATGACATTCCATCTGGACTATAACACACATAATACAGGAAGTGTTATTGATAAGACAAGCTACTGCTCCTGTCTTCAGAGTGTCAGCATGTGTCCAGTCCCAGTCCCTGACCTCAACTTCAGCACTTCATAGAAACATGTTACGCTTCTTTTTTTTTGCCAATCCACCACCCCCTCCTTGGAGGATAAAAATAACTTTGTTTGTTCAGTTTTGTTCCCTGTTACATTTACATTCTACACATATGTTATTTACATGGCACTGTTGTTACACGGTAGTTACATAACAAAATGTAGTTATTGGATATACATTACATTGGGATAGATAGTACTTAAACACATACATTTTACATTATATATAGTGTTTTCAGTCATAACTACTATAGATCATGGGCTTCTAATCCCACCCCTCAGATGCTCTCAGTCCATCTCACCTATCTCCGTAAACCACCCTCTTATGATTTACATGTGCCATATATTTTTCTATTGTGCTGTGATGTTTCACATGATTTCTAAACCTGTCTAATCGCATAGTATCTACAGATTGTATATTAAAGAATAACATTTTAAGAGTATTATTACATTGTTGATTGATTGACTATGGCCTTCCAAATCTCCCAACAGTGCTACCTGTAGGGTTAGTTTCAGGTAAATGTTGTGATTTTTCAGCCACTCCTGAACCTGTGACTAGAAACAAGCTACATAGGGAAAAGACCAGAATAAGTGATCTAATGATTCTGTCTCTTCATAGCAAAATCTGCAGAGCGGAGCTGGTTGTATGCAGCATATACATAACATTCTGTTGGTGGCAAGAATTTTTGATAATAATTGTAAGTTTACATTTTGAACCAAGTGTTGTTTTATGTATCAGTTTATAACATTTTTACATTTTACATTTTAGTCATTTAGCAGACGCTCTTATCCAGAGCGACTTACAGTTTAGTGAGTGCATACATTATTTATTTTTTGATTAAGCCATGGAATCGGAATCTCCACCTTCTACCCCTTCCACTTGCCTCTTCCTTTTTGTGGTAATGCTGCAATCAATTGGTTGTAATTTTGGATAGTGCAAACATTTCCAAATATTTTTGTTAGCTGCACATTTTACATATCTACACCTTTCCTATTCATAATGTCATCAACAAAGAAAATTCCTTTTTTTATAAAACAATTTCAGAAATAACGTTGTTTTTTAAAATCAATTAGTGTATTTGAGTTTAACCATAATATTTGTTGTTATATTTCTTCTGTCTTTTCTGGAGGATGAATCTGGAATTGCAACCAGCTCTGTATGATTTGTTTTAGAAAAGGTGATATTTTGCAAAGCTTCCATTTTCAGTTCATTGAAAATGTGACGTTGTAATTTAGATAAGGGCAAAAAGGCAATTTTTATCAAGGGGTGAGCCATTCTTACTGATCTACTTCAGAACCAGTTCGGCTTTAAGTATAACTTATGTATGATTGATGCTTTTAGTGAGAGGTTTAATGCTTTAATATTTTATCATTTTTGCCCCCTGAATTCATATTCATTATATAAATAAGCACGTTTAATTTAATCTGTCTTGCCATTCCAAATAAAGTGAAATATTTTTGATCATATAATTTGAAAAACATATCGTTTGGCGTAGGCAGGGCCATAAGTAAATAGGTAAACTGGGATATGCCTAAACAACTAAAAAGGGTGATTTTTCCACCAATAGACAGGTATTTACCATTCCATGGTAGCAAGATCTGATCTATTATTGCTAACTTTCTATTAAAAATTGTTGTAATGAGTTCATTTATTTACAGAGTATGTCCACTTCATTGTCAGACAATTGTTTTGGTAAACTACACGGTAATCTAAAAGTGGTATTTTTTTTACGATCCAATACGTACAGTGCCTTGCAAAAGTATTCATCCCCCTTGGCATTTTTCCTATTTTGTTGCATTACAACCTGTAATTTAAATGGATTTTTATTTCGATTTCATGTAATGGACATAGACAAAATATTCCAAATTTGTGAAGTGAAATGTAAAAAATAACTTGTTAAAAAAATTATACAAAATAAATAACGGAAAAGTGGTGCGCGCATATGTATTCACCCCCTTTGCTATGAAGCCCCTAAATAAGATCTGGTGCAACCAACTGATAGATGAATTTGTGTATAAAAAATAATGACTAAAAGAATTTCACCCCAAACACAGTATAAATGTTAGAATTATCATGTAGTGTCAACCCACTAACAGAGGGGACGTTACTAACCATTCAAGGGGGAAGGCGGGAACTGTTTAAGAAAGGTGGGAGGAGCATAGTGTCTTTGTTTGTCAAGGAGTATAAAAACAGGATATTTGTGTTTTTGAGCAGAGCTCTCCTTAAATAAAATGTACTGATAATTACTTGTGGATTGTGGACCTTAAATCATTGATGATTAAAACCAGAGCTTTACAACCTCTGGTAATGATTCAAGCTTAGGTTGAATTAGAGATAAAAATTCACGTGACAGATTGGTCCTTCGAGCCGGATCTTAATACATCTTTATCGTTATAGAGACACCGAAATCCGTGCACGGCCGGGTGATCGCATCCGTGAGAGAGTCCTGGCCTTCCACGTTAAGGTTAATAAACAGGCCGGTGATTACTCTTTATGAACGATAAAGACATTAACAAGTATGAAAAAGCATTTTAATCCAGACTGCAAGGAAAAGGTCAGTAATTTTTATTCATGGATTTTGGTAAAATGAGTTGAACTTAGTTACCAAAGTCAAAGAAGGTAATAATTATTACGACAGGGAGGGTCCGCAATTGATCCTAGAGGTAAATAGCTATTACAAAAAAAAACTAGTCCGAAATGACATGGTAGTGAATTGCAATCACAAATGTAAACTAAGTTAATATTGTCATTGTACGAGTTGCAGTATGACAGTATAAGGGAAATAATTATCATCGTGTGAGAGGGATGTGTCAGGAGTTCTATATGCGACTGGGCATTTGCTAGAACTGTGCAAACAAGTTTAACAGATGATAAGGCCGTATGTGTGTGAGACTTAATCCCTCGGGAGACGTGATTATTATTTCAGGGGTGGAGGGAAAAAATAAGTCGCGTGAGGAAAATTGGGTAACTTACTCTTTTCATGAAACCGGAGTTTTAAATAGAAACTCTGGGTTAGGGGTTAAATAATTTTAAAGGGTTAATTACAAAAGCAAGAGGCGCACTAAGAGATTGGCTCCTACGGAAATAATTCGGGAGTGAATTATTTAAAAAACAAAAAGGGGGGGAGGGATTTCTTATTGTTCCACGATGGGAAAGACATCTTCTAAACAAGTCAGAGAATTAACGGGAGATGAAAGATATATGTTAGGGAGGGATCGGAGAAATATGTTTTATGGGTCCATTTGGGAGAAGAGGTATGGATTTATTGGGCATCTCGATGTTGCAAAGTTAGAAAATATGATTACGCAAATGGATATCAACTGTGGAGCAAATGTTAAAAAACAGCGAGCGGAGGGGCTAGAGACAGCGAGGGTATGGCTTTTTGAAGCGCGAAGGAGAGAGGAAGGAGAAAAGAGGAAGAAGTTAGAGATGGAGAGAGAAAGGGATATACAGAAAAAGGAAGTTTCAGGACCTCCCCCACAGCAAAGAGCAGAGAGGTTATATCCAGAGTTGGTAGAGCAAGCTTGGAAAGAAAGCCCAGATGACACCGTTGTCATGTGTAAAAGAAGATTAGGGGTGATCCCCGTCCTTCCCCCACCATATGACGGCCAAGCCAGAATGTTGGAAGGGCGGGAAGACGGGGGGCAGAGTAAAGAGGCCAGTGAAGAGAACAAAGAGGGGGAAGTTTTACAACAGGAGGTAGTCAGGTTAAGAATATAATTGGATAGGGAGAAAGAGGCAGGGAAAGCTAGAGAAAGTAAACACAGAGAGTTTAAGAACAGAGAGTTAAAAAGATTAGAAAACTACAATAAGCCAGGGAAGAAAGAGTGGGTAGATGATAACACAGGGGATGACCAGTACCCTTTGATAGCCTTGCCGAACCCAAGGGCTGGGGAGGAGCATGCACCAGACACACTGGATGTTTATAGGGCATGGAGACAACGGGATGTAGTGAGAGCTATAGAGGGTGTAGTGCACCCTAAAACAGGAATAGAGGGGTTCAGGAGGGATTTGGAGAGTCTAGCGGCAAGCTTTAAGCTGAACACAGGGGAAATTGAAAGGGCAGTCAGAACCCTAGTTGGGAAAGATTGGGCAGCTGTTCGGGGGCAGTGGGTTGCAGGGGATGCCAATGGAGCAGTCCTACCATGGGCAGATGATGGGCAATATGTTGGGAAAATAACTGAATTGTGTAATAATTTAAGGGAATATTACCATCGACATGCTGACTTCTCCAAAGTACATGAATGTAAACAGGAAGACAGTGAGACCATCAGCCAATACTTAGAGAGACTGAGAAATGTATTTAACGCAAATAGTGGGATACCTGAGCCTCCCCAAGGGCAAGGTGATGATACTCCGTACCATCAACAGTTAAAAATAGCATTCCTTAGTGGAATGAGACCAGAAATAAGCAGGAATATTAAGAGAACTTTAGTGGGATGGGGAACTACATCGTTAGCCGAGGTCAGGAGATATGCAATCCATCATGAGCAGAATAGTAGACAGGATAGAGTAAAAAGGGAACAAAAAGGGAGCAGAGTATTTAATTGCTACTCTGGGGGAGATAGCTGGGAGAAATAGAACTCCAGAAGAGGGGGGAGCGAGGCTTCGCTCTTTCCTGCCCTATGGGAAAGGAAGTAGGTGCTTTAACTGTGACAAAGAAGGACACTTTGTAAGGGAGTGTGAGGGGCCGTGTAAATACTGTAACGAGCCAGGTCATAACTATCGCGGCTGCAGCAATAAAAGAAGAGGCAAGCAAAATAATAGGGGGGGGGGGGGAAGAGAAAGGGCCTACAAACACCCACCACCCAGTTCCGGTAGGGAGGAAGAGGAAGATGAGGCATGACTAGAGCAAGATGAAGATACTAAGACAGATAGTGAAGGAGAGGGGTCAGAGGATACCATTGATACGGGGTGTGAAGTGTTTGAATTGGAAACGGTTGAATTGGCTCTGCAGCAAGAACAGAAACCATACCTCACCTTAACAATATTGGAAAAAAATATTAAATTCTTGTGTGACACGGGGGCATGTCGCACAGCGATCTGTGTAGCCGACATGCCCAAAGGAATTAGAATTAATGGGGAAAAAATCATGGTACGCTCGGCCTCGGGCCATCAATTTATAGAGCGATTATCGGCCCCGGTGACTTTAAAACATGAAGATTCAGGGGGAGAGGTATGCATACCTGTACTTGTATCAAGCCTGTGTCCGGTCAATTTGCTAGGAAGGGATGCCATGACTCAGTTAAACGTAGCTGTAAAGCCAACGCTAAGGGGTATGAAGGCATATGTCGTAAGAGATAATATGGTATTGAGCGGGGAGGGAAAACCATGCTATAGCCAGGATCTGCTAAGAGGGGGACTCACAGACATACCGAAATCACTAATGGACCTGAGTAATGAGTTAGTGATTGGATCAACCAAGATGACGGTAGATGACTTACACTGTACATTATGGTGTAATGAGCACCCAGGTCCTAACCCAGATTATGAGGAAGAATTGTTAAAAACCACAGAAAAAACAATTGGGTTAAAATGGGTTCACTATGATAAAAAACGGGCAGCTATAGAGGTGGAGTTAGGACCACAAAGCCAGAGACTGTACAGAGAAAGGTGGAGCCCCCATCTTTCCCTAGTGAAAGAACCTTCAGAGGAATGGTTATCACTAGGTAAATGGATAAAACAGGGGAAAAACATCACTGACTGGCAAAATACACCAAATGGGGATCAGTATAGCCACTCCACTGGGAGATATAGAAGAAAATTGAATTGGAGAGCAAAAACCCAGCCCGGAGTCCACCTGGAGACAAATTTTAACGGATGACAGGAAGAGATTTTCTTAACTCAGGAACAGGAGGATGAGTTAGCAGCAATTCCATTCAAATTATGGTCACAAGGACCAGCCGATGTGGGACTAATTAAGGGGGTAGCTCCAGTACAAGTGATTCCTCGATCCGATCATAGACCATACCAAAAGCAATACCCTATGAAACCAGAAGCAATAAAAGGGATAACACCTACATTTGAGCATTTACTTAAGGGAGGGGTGATAATTCCTGGAGACGAGGCACAATGTAACTCTCCAGTATTTCCTGTTAAAAAGGCAGCACCTAGCACCGACTGGAGGATGGTAATGGACTTGCAGGGGGTTAATAGAAATATCATTCCCAGAGCGCCATGTGTACCAGACCCACATACATTGTTGAACCAATTGAAACCAGAAAACTCCTATTTTACAGTGATAGATTTAGCTAATGCTTTCTTTAGTATCCCAGTTCATCCGGATAGTCAGGGGTGGTTTGGCTTTACTTTTCAGGGAAGGAAATGGACATACGCTAGGATGCCTCAGGGCTACTCGGAAAGTCCTACAATCTTTGCCCAGGCTATAACTAGGAATTTGGGAAAGTTTGAACCTCAGGAGGGAAGCCAAATGTTAGTTTATGTAGATGATATTCTATTGGCTAATCCCACTCAGGAGGGATGTAAGAGGGATACAATCCAATTGTTAACCTTCCTGGCAGAACAGGGACACAAAGTGAGCAAAAAGAAACTTCAACTTTGGCAGAGCGAGGTGATTTACCTAGGACACGCTATAACTCAGGAAGGGCGAATGTTAAACTCATCCAGGAAAACTGCTATACTTGAAGCGCCAAAACCATTGAACAAAAAACAAATGATGAGCTTTTTGGGGATGATAAACTACTGTAGAGCTTGGATACCGCATTATGCACTGCATACTGGGAAGTTAAGTGATCTTATCTATGGGAAGGCAATGGCAGCCCATGATAAAATCATTTGGAACTCTGACGCGGAGGAACAATTTATAGAGATAAAAAAGTTGCTCACTTCCCAAACAGCCTTAGCTTTTCCTAGATATGACAGGCCTTTTACCCAGACGGTAGATTGTAGGGAGGGATATATGACATCGGTTTTGACTCAAAAACATGGGGATAAGAACAAACCCATTGCATATTATTCATCTAAATTAGACCAGGTAGCACAAGGCAATGCCACTATGTTTACAATCAGTGGTAGCTGCAGCTCAGGCAGTGCAAGATTCGGCATCAATAGTTTTGTACCACGATTTAACACTAAAGGTTCCGCATGCAGTATCCATACTGTTGTTGGAGCATAAAATGGCCTATATGTCACCTGCTAGACATTTATCTTGTATGATAATCCTGTTAAATATGCCTAATTTGGCCATTGAACGGTGTACAACTCTAAACCCCTCTACTCTAGTTCCTACTGCGACAGATGGCAGCCCACATGATTGTATAACTGAAACTGAGAAACTTGTGTTGCCAAGACCTGACTTAAAAGACCTAGCCTTAGTGGATGGGGAAGTGACTATGTTTGTTGATGGTTCATCTAGAAAAAACCCTGATGGTACGAATGCTACAGGATATGCAGTTGTAACAGAGACTGACGTCTTGGAAGCTGAATCATTACCTAGAAATTATTCTGCACAACAGGCAGAGATAGTGGCTCTCACTCGGGCATGTCATTTGGGTAAAGGGAAAAAGGTTACTATTTACACCGATAGTGCCTATGCATTTAATACAGTACACGTATTTGCTGCACAATGGAGAAACAGGGGAATGGTAACCACTTCTGGCAAAACCATTACACATGCCCAGTTAATTTTGAATCTTTTAGATGCTGTACTCCTACCAGAGAAGTTAGCTATATGTAAATGTGATGCTCACACTAAAGGTGTAGATAGCATAAGCAACGGCAACAGAAAGGCAGATGAGGAAGCAAAAAAGGCAGGTGTCAAACCACAATCACCCACATACTTACATCTAAAAGAGGAGGTAGACATTGATAAAGCATTACTGATAGACAGCCAGTTAAGGGCACCGATGAAGGAAGTGAGTAGATGGGAGAAAATGGGAGCAGTCAAGAAGGGGGAAATGTGGCATCAAGGTAATTTACCTATATTACCAAAATCTCTGTTTAGAAATGCAGCAATTTTGATACATGGACAAAGTCACGTATCAACCGGGGGAATGGTGGAAATAATTAGAAAGCACTTTGTAGCGTACGGGATAACAAATTACTTTTTTTTTTAAATTGTTCTAGGTGTGTTATATGTGCACAAAGTAATCATCAAGGAAAGCAGAGAGCACCAAAAGGGGAATTTCCCCAGGCCAGATATCCATTCCAACAGTTGGAAATGGATTTTATAGAACTTACAAGAAGTGAAGGGAAAAAATGGTGTTTGACTGTGATAGACAAGTATACCAAATGGGTAGAAGTCTTTCCAACCTCCTCCGCTGATGCATTCACAGTAGCTAAAGCTTTATGTCAGGAAATAATCCCTCGGTTCGGATTGCCAGAAACTATTTATTCCGACAATGGGTCTCACTTCTCCAACCAGGTAATAGATAATATTGGACAGAAGTTACATATTAATATGAAAAAACATTGTTCATATCATCCGGAATCAGCAGGTTTGATTGAACGCACTAATTCGACGATTAAATCACGTTTAAGAAAAACGCACATGAGTACAGGAAGAAATTGGGTACAATGTCTACCAATAGTATTAATGACGATAAGGGTAACACCGGATAAAGATGGGTTATCCCCCTTTGAAAAAATGTTTGGGAGACCATATAGAATGCCCGAGTTAGGCAGACTAGAGGAGGCAGATACAGAAGTAGAAGGGACATTGGCGGGACATATGAGAAGACTGTTCATTAACCAAACACGTATGTCAAAGATTCTGTGTCCCACAGGAGAACTAAAGGAGAGGGTAACCCACTCTATCCAACCCGGAGACTGGGTGTGGATACAATCCCTGAAGAAGAAAGACTGGAAGCAGCCCCGTTGGGAAGGCCCCTACCAGGTTCTATTGGTCACCGCCTTTGCCATTAGAATAGCAGAGAGAGGAACCTGGGTCCATGTTACCCACTGCAAGAAGGTAGGACCACATACAAGCACCGCTTAGCACACGCAGAGTTGACGAGCGGAACTGGGCCACAGGGTGCGGGGGTCACCTCTGTCAACGAAGATCTCCTACCCAGACCTATCATCACTGTAGTGTGTTCCTAGGGTGTGAGTATGGGGTGGTACCGAGCAGAAGGACTCAAGACAGGAGAGGGTTGGGGATTTTTGGGAATATGGGTGACCCTGAGCTGCATCATAGTCTCGGCAATAGTCGTGGTAGGTCAAAATCCACCACCACCTCGCACCAATTACGCTATGGCCTTACCATTATTAAGAAATAAAGGGAAAGCGACCCGACATACTGACCATCAAGGGCGAGTGATCTATAAAATAGGAGTCAGAGAAGGGTGGGGAGTAAGATTCAAAATTATGATTAGGGATCTTATCAGAGCGGATAAGCAAGCAACATGGGATTATAAGATCCTGTTGTATTTATGTTCAGCCCCCTCAGCGGATTGTTCCTGGGCTCAGGTATTTAGACATACTGGGGGAAGGAGATATGAGACGGGGGGGGGGCTGGACGTCCAGATGGAGGATAAGAAGGTATAACGACATCCCCACGGAGATGGTAGTAACGATAGTAAAGGTCACTAAAGAGGACATGAAAAGAACTTACTGGGCTTGCGCGGACGTATACGGACGGGATACTTGTCTAAGATTATATTTAATGGAGTCAAAAGATATAGAGGGAGCAGGTACTGGCATTAATCCATTAATGACAATAGACTGAGTAAATCAGTCAAGGGATGACGGAGTCAATTTGACTAACCCGTCCACTATGAAAGATTTTCTCCTCCAGGAATGGAACAATGGGGAAGTGGAGGTGGTCCCTGATGAGAATCTCTGGTTAAAGTGGATGAAATACACAGCTAGGGCCTTGGGGGAGACCAATTGTTATGCATGCTCCATTGGGCGACCGACAATGTTGACCGCCCCAATGCCAAAGGCAATGTTTCCCTGTGTATTAGACCTGGGGTCCAATCAAAAAGAGCCCAATTGCACAGGGATTGGGCTGGCAAAATTGACATACTCGGCCAGCCCACCTAGATTCACTTTAACTCCTGGCGAATACCAGTGTTACAGACATAGAAATGGCACCCGTAACTTGGGTGATTTTGATGGCTGTAAGGAGATAATTAATGTGACTGATTTAGATAAGGAAGGAAGGAAAAAAATTTGGAACCTAACCATCCCTCTGACTGATGTGTGGTGGGCATGCACAAAAAAAGGGAGTATTCGGCAGACATTACCAGAGGGATGGGTGGGTACTTGTGCACCAGTGTTGTTGGTCCAGCCTGTAAGAATTAGTCATCAAAGACCAGTGACAGGAAGAAGAATCAGAAGGAAAAGGAATATAGGTCAGGAAGGAAATAGCCCCATTTGGATAGATGGTATAGGCATCCCCAGGGGTGTTCCAGATGAATACAAAGCTATGAATCAGATATGGGAGGGGTTCACCACAACATTTTTCTGGTGGGTGACAATAAACAAAAATGTGGATTGGATTAATTATATCTATTACAACCAACAACGATTTATTAACCAGACTAGAGATGCAGTAAAGGGGATCTCCGAGCAATTATCGGCCACCTCACTTATGACCTGGGAAAATCGGTTAGCTCTGGATATGTTGCTGGCAGAAAGGGGTGGAGTCTGTAAAATGGTGGGGGGCCATTGTTGCACATTTATCCCTAACAACACCGCACCGGAGGGGACGGTGACCAGAGCTCTTGCAGGATTAACTGCGCTAAGTAAAGAATGGGCTGAAAACTCAGGAATTAGTACATCTTGGACAGGATGGTTTGATACCATGTTTGGTAAATGGAAAACCATAGCAGCAACCATCTTAGGGGCAGTCAGTGTTTGTATGGGAATTCTTGTATTATGTGGTTGTTGTCTTGTTCCCTGTGTCCGAGGATTGGTGAGCAAGGCGTTGGTGAATGCAGTATCTCACCAAATGATAAGAGATGGACCGACTCCGGACTCTGACCAGGAGAGCGGGAAATACGATCCTCCAGGCTTGGGGGATAACGACGACTTTGACCCTGAAAGACCGCAATTGGATGAAACGTTTATTGGTTCTGATGTATGAAGGTCATAGGGAAAATCCTAAAAAGAAGACCTATGATTGGATGTAGATAAATAGAACTGATCTCTGAGACTAAACATGTTTGTAAATACATTTATCCTGAAGATGAAACCATTTAGTCAAAAGGGTGGATTGATAGATGAATTTGTGTATTAAAAATAATGACTAAAAGAATTTCACCCCAAACACAGTATAAATGTTAGAATTATCATGTAGTGTCAACCCACTAACAGAGGGGGCGTTACTAACCATTCAAGGGGGAAGGCGGGAACTGTTTAAGAAAGGTGGGAGGAGCATAGTGTCTTTGTTTGTCAAGGAGTATAAAAACAGGATATTTGTGTTTTTGAGCAGAGCTCTCCTTAAATAAAATTTACTGATAATTACTTGTGGATTGTGGACCTTGAATCATTGATGATTAAAACCAGAGCTTTACAACCTCTGGTAATGATTCAAGCTTAGGTTGAATTAGAGATAAAAATTCACGTGACACCAACTACCTTCAGAAGTCACATAATTAGTTAAATAAAGTCCACCTGTGTGCAATCTAAGTGTCACATGATCTGTCACATGATCTCAGTATATATACACCTGTTCTGAAAGGCCCCAGAGTCTGCAACACCACTAAGCAAGGGGCACCACCAAGCAAGTGGCACCATGAAGACCAAGGAGCTCTCCAAACAGGTCAGGAACAAAGTTGTGGAGAAGTACAGAATAGGGATGGGTTATAAAAAAATATCAGAAACTTTGAACATCCCATGGCGCACCATTAAAATCCATTATTAAAAAATTGAAAGAATATGGCACCACAACAAACCTGCCAAGAGAGGGCCACCCACCAAAACTCACAGAACAGGAAAGGAGGGCATTAATCAGAGAGGCATGTGGGAGACTCCCCAAACATATGGAAGAAGGTGCTCTGGTCAGATGAGACTAAAATTGAGCTTTTTGGCCATCAAGGAAAACGCTATATCTGGCGCAAACCCAACACCTCTCATCTCCCCGAGAACACCATCCCCACAGTGAAGCATGGTGGTGGCAGCATCATGCTGTGGGGATGTTTTTCATCGGCAGGGACTGGGAAACTGGAGTGATGGAATGATGGATGGCGCTAAATACAGTGAATAGTTATGCACGCTAAAGTTTTTCTGTTTTTTTGTCTTATTTCTTCTTTGTTTCACGATAAAAAATATTTTGCGTCTTCAAAGTGGTAGTCATGTTGTGTAAATCAAATGATACAAACCCCCCCAAAATCCTTTTAATTCCAGGTTGTAAGGCAACAAAACAGGAAAAATGCCAAGAAGGGATTCACATCCGTCAAAAGGGTAACACAGTATAACAGCATTCAAGCCATAATATACCCCAATCTCTACAATTAGCTTGTATCAGATAAAACTCAAATCCCAACGTTGCTTTTTCCAATTTAACGCCTGTGCGGTCTTCAAAATAAATAAACAAAAACGTCCCATAAATCGAAACTTAATTTTAAGTCCACATAGTCCAAGGTTCTGTATTGCATGAGTGAAAAAGGATAAGTCCATCATACATAAATAATAACATAATAATAATAATAATTATAAAGGATTGTAATGCGTAGTGCGGTGCAATGTGTAGGCCTATTGAGGACTACCTCAGGATGAGGTATCATTCACAGCCACGTTGTAATCTTCCAATCCTTGAACAATGACTTGTTTACATACAACTTATCGACCACCAGAAGAACATTCTGCTTCTCTGTTTGGAGCCGTTTGAAAGTGGGTGTAGTGTATTAAGAATTATGACTTTGCTAATGTTTTCAAGTGGAACCTGAGAGGATGTTTATTCAGTTTCAGAGGGAGTTGTTTTAGAGTGACTCCATAGGACGGAGGGAGTCTGTGTGTTGTAGACAGGGGATTGGAAAGTAGAGGGAGCCACCCATATTTTGGGGAAGATTATAAATAATTGGTTTGAGACAAAGAAGATCAGAGCGGACATTGTAATTTGGAAAACACTGCTCTACGGGTGATCATGACATCTGTAAACTTATGCTGAAATCTTGTGATATGAATAAAACTTATGATCAAAGTTCAGTATAAGTGGACTCCTTTGTTTAACAGCATAATTAGCAACATTGACTCGACACTACAAAATGGCGACGAGGATGGGATCGGTCTGCGTCTCTCCTGTGTTCCATTCTTGAGCTGCGAAGTGACTCCCGCTCAAGCCGGCTCATAAGGTGAGATTTCTCACAAATTTTGTGCGCTGGTTGGTTCGCTGGCTTATGGGTGTGTGCGCTGGGGAGATGTACCGTGTAAAGTACTTGTGTGTGCTGATGTTGCTGTTATTGCTGTGGGATGGGAGTCTGTTCTAAGAATTCTAAATGTATTTGCGCTGGTAAACGACGCAAATAGGGGGGGAGTGTCTATAGGGATATTTTGCTTGAATAAAGTTCAAGGAGAATAGATTGAAAGGAATAAGGCCAAGGAATATGTGTACAAATTAAGACATTGCGGATCTAGGAAAGACCTCTAAACGAGGCGATCTCTAGGATGGGCCAAAAAATCCTATAACACGTTAGGTGGAATAGGTGAGTCCTGGGGACTTGAGGCTGTGGTATATATTTGATTGCAAGTTACCGCTCATCTTATAGTTGACGAAGTATTTGTTTGATGTAACCGCTCATTAAATTTCCGGCAGGAACTCGTGGCAGCATAAAGTTAGCAACAATGGAATTTTACGGCGCAATGTAGGTTACATGCTACATGCTACATGCTACATGCTACATGCCACATGTTACATGCTACATGTTACATGCTACATGCTACATGCTACCTTAGAGGGCCATCGCGATGGAATAAAGCCTCTTAAATTATGTTTGTGTGTGTAGAATTTGGGTTCTATGCTTTGTGAGCTCTGTTAAATGTTACTGTTTGGCTATGAGGAGAAAACGGAGGTACAGCGGGACTGTTAACTTTCTGTTTGGCTTGGAGAAAGAGCTGCTTGAGGGCTCCGTCCACGCTGAAATAGTATTGGTGAATGAACTGCGCATGCGTGTGATTTTATGACTTTAGAGTTACGTAGGGAGAAATATGCCACTGCCTACATTTACATTTACATTTACGTCATTTAGCAGACGCTCTTATCCAGAGCGACTTACAAATTGGTGCATTCACCCTATAGCCAGTGGGTTAACCACTTCTTTTTTTATTTTTTTTTAAGTGGGGGGGGGGGGGGGGGGGGGGGGGGTAGAAGGATTACTTTATCCTATCCCAGGTATTCCTTAAAGAGGTGGGGTTTCAAATGTCTCCGGAAGGTGGTGAGTGACTCTGCTATCCTGGCGTCGTGAGGGAGCTTGTTCCACCATTGGGGTGCCAGAGCAGCGAACAGTTTTGACTGGGCTGAGCGGGAACTATGCTTCCGCAGAGGAAGGGGAGCCAGCAGGCCAGAGGTGGATGAACGCAATGCCCTCGTTTGGGTGTAGGGACTGATCAGAGCCTGAAGGTACAGAGGTGCCGTTCCCCTCACAGCTCCATAGGCAAGCACCATGGTCTTGTAACAGATGCGAGCTTCAACTGGAAGCCAGTGGAGTGTGCGGAGGAGCGGGGTGACGTGAGAGAACTTGGGAAGGTTGAACACCAGACGGGCTGCGGCATTCTGGATGAGTTGTAGGGGTTTAATGGCACAGGCAGGGAGCCCAGCCAACAGCGAGTTGCAGTAATCCAGACGGGAGATGACAAGTGCCTGGATTAGGACCTGTGCCGCTTCCTGTGTAAGGCAGGGTCGTACTCTCCGAATGTTGTAGAGCATGAACCTGCAGGATCGGGTCACCGCCTTGATGTTAGCGGAGAACGACAGGGTGTTGTCCAGGGTCACGCCAAGGCTCTTCGCACTCTGGGAGGAGGACACAACGGAGTTGTCAACCGTGATGGCGAGATCATGGAACGGGCAGTCCTTCCCCGGGAGGAAGAGCAGCTCCGTCTTGCCAAGGTTCAGCTTGAGGTGGTGATCCGTCATCCATACTGATATGTCTGCCAGACATGCAGAGATGCGATTCGCCACCTGGTTATCAGAAGGGGGAAAGGAGAAGATTAGTTGTGTATCGTCAGCGTAGCAATGATAGGAGAGGCCATGTGAGGATATGACAGAGCCAAGTGACTTGGTGTATAGGGAGAATAGGAGAGGGCCTAGAACTGAGCCCTGGGGGACACCAGTGGTGAGAGCACGTGGTGCGGAGACAGCTTCTCGCCACGCCACTTGGTAGGAGCGACCGGTCAGGTAGGACGCAATCCAGGAGTGAGCCGCGCCGGAGATGCCCAGCTCGGAGAGGGTGGAGAGGAGGATCTGATGGTTCACAGTATCAAAGGCAGCAGACAGGTCTAGAAGGACAAGAGCAGAGGAGAGAGAGTTAGCTTTAGCAGTGCGGAGAGCCTCCATGACACAGAGAAGAGCAGTCTCAGTTGAATGACCAGTCCTGAAACCTGACTGGTTTGGATCAAGAAGGTCATTCTGAGAGAGATAGCAAGAGAGTTGGCTAAAGACGGCACGCTCAATAGTTTTGGAAAGAAAAGAAAGAAGGGATACTGGTCTGTAGTTGTTGACATCAGTGGGATCGAGTGTGGATCGAGCCTACACTGGGTGCTGGGAGACGCAGACTCAGAAGCAGACAGAGAGAGATTTGAACATGAATAGAATGTTCTATTTGTTACATAGGCTGTTGCTTAATGATGAAGCTATTTGTTGAGATCTATTGAATTGATAAATGAGAGAGATATGTTGACGGATTAAAAAATAAAATAAAAATAATTAAATAAATAAAATAAAATGTTAGAGCTTTCTATAAATATTCCTGAGTTAAGTTGTTTGCTTATTTCTTAGCGCGAATGTGACTGGAGGAATATTGAATGGTTAAAGTAACTCAGTGACTGCATAAACTACTAAATTCTTGTCTGTTTCTTTGTTCTTTTGTCATATGAGAGACGATAAGAGGAACGAGAGGAGAGAGAGAAAGAGAGGAAGTGCTGACGTGTACATCATGTGACAGGGTGTGACGCGACAAGAGGCTGCTGCGACAGGATCAAGTCAAAAGAGAATCAGGCTAGTGCTGTTCTGTTTACAAAACCTTCCCCTACAGGATATTTGATGTTATGACAATTTGACAAGGACTTGGCAAAAGACTGATCAATTGATGAAAAAAAAAACTGCATTTTGGAGTTTTTGTGCATGAGTCGGTTTGATTAGAGTTGTGTTGGGAATCGAGTACTGACATTATTCTGTAAAATTGAGGTCATTAGGTGCTTACTAAGCAATTGGTTTGTGATTGCTGAAGTGTTGCTGGATTATATGTCTTTATTTTTGGATGGCTCTGAAGTTGACTACTTTCCTTTACCTTTCCTGATCGGATGTGGTAAGATTGCCACTAATTAATAAATTGGTTACAAAAATTTGGGGGTGAAAATATATATATATATTTTTTTATAGATATATTGATTGATTAATTAATTAATTGATTAATTACTTGTTAATTTAGGAGAAAAAAAAGAAGAAGAAAAAAGGAAGGAACCATAAGCTATATAGTCTAAAATAATTCACAATAAAGGAATATAGAAGAGTTGTTACAATGGGGAAAAAGGACATCAAGGCTATGAAAGTAATTACACCTGTTGATATAGTACAAAATAGTAATCCTCTAGTTAATGGTATTGCTAGGTTATCCGGCAAATGGAACAAATGTTGGCCTGACATTGAACAACCATGGCCAGTGGAAGGGACTCTTAACCCTGACGTCATCAACATCATGAAAGTGCTTCTGTCAATTTACAAGGCAGATCAAAAGAAGGGAAAAAAAGGGAACAGCGTAAAGAAAAGAGACAAAGAGAGCTGGGTGTTCTTAAGCTGTTTGAGAATGAAGGACAAAAACTGATAAAAGATGCCAGCGATAAAATAAACAAAGGTATAGAGAAAATGGTAAAACAAGGAAAGGCGACAGAAAAACTAATGGCAGAAGTCAGTACACCTTTCTCACATACGGATTCAGCAAAAAGACCCCCACCTTATGAGAAAGAAGTAGAGCTTAAGGACGTCTATCCTCAGCTTCCGGTGATCGTTCAGGAGGGTGATTATTGCATCAGAGATGAAGATGAACGAATAATAGAGAGAGGACAAGCAGAAACGACCATAAAAATGACTCCAAACTCCAGAAGTAAGAAAAAACCGAGATGTCTGGAAACTAAGGGTAGAATGAGGTTCAGGAGAATGGAACTTGATGAAGATTATGATGATGATGATGATGATCAGAGTGATTCAGAAGAGATCATGGGTGGATATGACCCTGTGATCAGACGGAGGTTGGCAAGAGCGGAAAGAAGGGGTGATGGATGTTTGAAGAAGAAGAATACAGGAGATTCGAGTTCTGATAAAAGCAAAGATGAAGACAGCGATAAAGAGTGGGAGAGTAAAGGTGCTTCATATTCAAGGGGATTTTATCCAACAATGACTAGCACAGAAGAAATAGAAATAGATATAGACCGATGCGTATCATGCCTGGATAAAGCGAATGATTTAGGAGAAGTAAAAGAACTGGAGGAACAACTCAGGAAGCTGAAGATACAGAAGAAGAAACTGCTGAGAAAAGAATCCCAAGAATTTGAGAAAAAATATACTTTGAGGCCAAGGAAAGAGGGCACTAGCAAGAAAATTATGCCGGTGATCATTCGAGGTCAAAACTTAGAATATAAGCCTTTGCAAAGTACCGATATGTCAGATATACTTGAGAAGCTGCCTACTCTTCAAGATGGAGCCTATCCTTGGATTTCAAAATTGGAAGAAATTACGGTGTGAACACAGTCTGCTATAGGAGACATTAAGAGACTTTTGGCTAATCTCCTGGGGATTCCAGGTATGGAAGAAATTTTTCAGAGAGCGGGACTGAATAGATATGTGGGGACTGCAGTGAACGACCCTGAATTGTTGGCTGCAAGTAGGAATCGTCTGTGGAGAGCATTGAAAGATACATTTCCAACAAATGTACATCCTGATAACATTCTGATTGACCCACTAGGACAACAAGAAAATCCGAGAGCCTATGTGTCAAGAGTTCATCAAGTGTGGAGAAATATTACTGGAAATGATCCAGATGTGAGTCAAATTGAGCAGTCAATTTTGAGAGCAAAATTGCAGATGGGACTGCCCTCACCAGTAAGGAGTAAACTGGCAGAGGTGGTTGGACTTGGAAGCATGACAAAAGGTGTCTATACAGATCATATAGCCCATCAAGTGGATTTGTACAGAAAAAAGGAACAGAACCAGAAAGAACAGGACCAAGAAACTCTCAGAAAACTCAATCAAATACAGCTGGTGGAGAATAAGAAGGAGAAGAAGCAAGCTTTGGTTATGCAGAATCAGGGTGCACCGAATCAACAATCACTGCCACAGCTTCAACAGGACCAGTTCCAACCGCAATTGTATCAGCCACCAATAGCGGTTCCAGTTGTTCCATATCCACAGCCAGTTTCTGGACAGACACAGAATTGGAGAGGAAAAGGACGAGAAGGCTTAGAAGGAGGAGGAAGGTTTCAGCCACACTTCCAGCAACTTTCAGAAGCGTGTTATAATTGTGGACAGGTTGGTCACTTTGCCTGTGAGTGCAATGCGCCAGGAGGAAACAACAGGGAATTTCTGAGGAAGATAAAGGAGCAAGTGAAGATCATCTGGAGGACAAATGAACCCTTAAAGGAGCAAGGATTCTAGAGTGCCTAGAACAGGGGTGTCAAACGTCCGGCCCGCGGGCCGGATCAGGTCCGCAAACGGGTTTAATCCGGCCCACGAGATGATTTTGTAAAGTATAAAAATGAGCTGCAATTTTTCAATAAAATAAACGGCTGTTCCAATTGCGTCCACTGGATGGCGCAATAGCAATTGTGTTAAGCAAGCAAACTGTTTATACCGGGGCAGAGCAAGTAGGTCAAGTCTGTGTTTACTCACAGCCGAGACATCAGTGACGCTGCACTGAAAGCTAGCTACCTCATTGCTAATGAAATCGCAGTGGCTTCAAAACCATTTAGTGAGGGTGAATTTGTAAAAACATGCATGATGAAGGCAGCTGAGATTGTGTGCCCTGAAAAGCGTCAGGCTTTTGTAAATATCAGCCTGACAAGAAACACAGTTGCAGACAGGATTTCCGATCTTTCAGTGGATTTGGACAGCCAGTTGAAGCAAAAAGTAAAGTCATTTAT
This sequence comes from Coregonus lavaretus, assembly GCF_964263955.1. Taxonomy (NCBI): domain Eukaryota; kingdom Metazoa; phylum Chordata; class Actinopteri; order Salmoniformes; family Salmonidae; genus Coregonus; species Coregonus lavaretus. Next base: position 70,403,183 of record NC_139991.1, read on the forward strand.
TGCGTTTTCGGTTGCAATTGATGAAAGCACGGACATTACAGATGTTGCACAACTGGCCATTTTCATCCGCGGAGTTGATGACACATTGACCGTCACCGAGGAGTTCGTGGAGTTGGTGCCGATGACAGATACAACGACAGCAGCTGATATTTTTACTGCACTCGTCGACGCGCTGGACAGGGTCGGAGTGGACTGGTCCCGCGCTGTCAGCCTGGCTACAGATGGTGCGCCCTCAATGATCGGGAAAAAAGCAGGCGTTGTGACAAAGTTCAGAGAGAAAGTGCAATCTGCAAATGGAGGACGTGATTTTTTGACTTTTCACTGTATTTTGCACCAGGAGGCTTTGTGTTGCAAGTCATTAAAGATGGATAACGTCATGAAGGTGGTCATCCAAACTGTTAATTTCATCCGATCCAGAAGCCTGAATCACCGTCAGTTTGACAGCCTTCTCAGAGAGAAAGACCACATCTATGGCCTGCCATACCACACTGAGGTAAGATGGTTAAGCCGAGGTGCTGAGGCGTTTCTTTGATTTACGAGAAGAAATTGCACAGTGTTAGAATTCCATTCCGCAGAATGGATGCAGGACCTTGCATTTATGGTGGATGTTACAGAGCACCTGAATAACTTGAACAAACAGCTGCAAGGGCGCAACAAAGTTGTCACGCAGTATTATGACAGCATACGTTCTTTCAAGTTGAAGCTGTCATTGTGGGAGACGCAATTTGCCGGTGGTGATGCAGCTCACTTCCCCTGTGTGCATGACCCAACATGTGGCAGACATGAAGCGGTTCAAAGATAAAATAACGGGACTGTTACGGGAGTTTGAGCAACGCTTTCAGATTTTTGGTGAACTGGAGAAAGACTTCAACGTTTTTTGCTTGCCATTCACCGTGAATCCCTCTGATCTGCCCGTCAGCATCCAACTTGAAATAATAGACTTGCAGTGTGACTCGGATTTGAAGGGCAAATTTGCCACAGCTGGCTTGGACACATTTAATCAGAATCTCTTGCCAGGTTACCCCAACTTGACAGCCCTCGCTGCAAAACTGTTGTGCATGTTTGGAACCACATATCTTTGTGAGCAAGTTTTCTCTGTAATGAGCATAAATAAAACAAAGCTGCGCTCAAGGCTCATGCACAAGCACTTGAATCACATCCTGAAGTTGGCTGCCACTCAGGATGTGACGCCTGATATTGATGCGCTGGTGAAAGCTAAAAGATGCCAGGTATCAGGAGTCAAATAAACTATGCAACCCCACTTAAAGTGCTACATGAGACACCCTGATATAGTTCTGTGATCTGTGATATACTTCTGTGAATCACTGAGGCATTGTGTGTTTGTGTGTTCTTTGTCCTCAGAACTTTCAAATAACTTGAGGTGTTTTATGATTAATAGTGATGTTGTGCTTTTGGACACACTGTCCTCAGGCTCCAGCTTTATGTTTATATGTTTTTATGTTGATGTGCTATTGTTTTTAATTGATTTTATTTTATTTGTATATTTAACCTATTCTTGACTCTGTGGTTCTTGCACTTGTTTGGGGAACAGGATTTCATTCTTTTTATCTACATTTCTGCCTGAGAAATGACCCCCTGATATAGTTCTGTGATCTGTGAAACAGTTCTGTTAATCACTGAGGCATTGTGTGTTTGTGTTCTTTTTCTTTAGAATTTTCTAATAAACTTGACGTGTTTTATGATTAATAGTGATGTTGTGCTTGTACTATTTTGGACACACTGTCCTCAGGCTCCAGCTTTATGTTGTATGTTGATCGTATTCAAACAAAGAAAACAATCTGAAGTTGTTGTTTTTAAGTTATATATACCATGATTTTTCCGGTCCGGCCCACTTGGGGATATATTTTCCTCCATGTAGCCCCTGAGCTAAAATGAGTTTGACACCCCTGGCCAAGAAGATCCGAAGGGGGGTGTCAGCTGATAGCACCGATTAGGGAGAAAAAAATATCCAACAATTGAAGTGAAAATAAAAGGACTAGGAGAAGTGATAGTGGAAAAGCTTTTATCTGTGTTGAGCCTGATGAGGTTACACATCTCACTATGTAAAATTAACTAATTAGGATAGGGATTTGAGGGAGTAAAACAGCTGATTACTCTTAAGGAACCAATTGAGCTCTGCTATAAAAATCTAAGAGAAATTAAAATACCCATACTGGTATCAGAACATATACCTATTGCATTGTTGGGAAGAGATGCATTGTGTAAATTGAACTGTACAATAAGATGTACACTAGACGGCTGTCTAGTAGAAGATTTTAAAAGAGTAGGGTTTTTGGGAATCATATTTGCTTGAAAAGATAATATCATAGGAAGGAGGACAATCTATTAGACTGCCTATTAGACAATCTGTCTGAAGAATAAAGTTAAAAGGGGTGACTGTTATTCTTGGTTACATTCCTACACCAAGGGATTTCAAACTAGGCTAAAAGATGTTCAATCGTTTGCCAAGTCTGTGTGTAAAGAAGTCAGAAGCAGGTGGGGATTACCCGATCACATATTCTAAAAAATGGTGGTAAAGGGATTTTGTGAATAAATCAGTGGAATGGTTTTTTAAAAGTTAGGAGAAAAGATTAGATTAAAAAAGTTAGGAAAACTAGGGTTGAAGGAACTCTAGGACAGTAAGCTAAGTTTCAATGTTAGTTAGTAGTAAGAGAGAGAGAACAGTGGTGAAGGAAATATTTAGAGTTCAGTGGGAAGATGGATATGGTAGGAGTTTAAATCTGTTAGGAGCAGTGGCATTGAGAAAGTATGCGTTGCTGAATGATGAGAGAAGAATGAAAATTGAGGGTGATTGCGGTATCTATATTTACAATTCCCAGCAGGAAGATCAAGGTGATTATAAGTGTATTTTTTATAATCAACAGTTTGAAAGTGAGGGATTAGAGTTAGGACTGAGAGTGAATGTAGTGACACTAGTGGTGATAGATGGAAATACAAGTCAGGAGTTCAAAGTCTTAGGGAGAATGGATGAAGTAACAACAAGGACATCAACACTTCAGCCTATTATAACAACAGTGAGAAGCAATTTAACTCTTTCAACATTGATAGTTATTAAAGCCATAAATATATCGCATTTGATTACAAGGGAGCAGATAGCTCCAGCACCAATTTTAGAGGAATTTCATAGTCTGGGAAGCCTATCATTGGAGGATAAGTCTAAGAGAGAAGTGGGGATTTTTTTCATGGTATGGTGTAAATTTTTTTGGCAGATCATATTGATAATATTACCTATACTTTGCAGGGTTTTGCAAATGAAACGATAAGAGGGTTTAACCTTCTGTCGAATACTCAAAGAAGTCACAGACTGACTGTCATGATCGTTAGACGGAGTAGACCAAGGCGCAGCGTGATGAACGAACATATTTTATTATCGTCAGTGATAATACAAACAAAACAATAAACGATACGTGCAGTCCTACGGTTAAACACAACCAACACGGAACAAACCAAACGGAACAAAATCCCACAAACACTAAGGGAAAACAGACTGTTTAAATATGGTTCCCAATCAGAGACAACCAGCAACAGCTGACACTCGTTGCCTCTGATTGGGAACCACTCAGGCCAACATAGAAATACAAGAACTAGATACCCGACATAGAACAACAACACATAGAATCTACACACCCTGGCTCAACATATAGAGTCCCCAGAGCCAGGGTGTGACACTGACGCTGTTGAAACATGACATGGCTCTTGACTATATTCTAGCAAAACAAGGTGGCTTATGTTTGGCTATGAATTTGACGGGGGATGATTGTTATACTTTGATTCCAGATAGTTCTGATAATATCACTAGTGTTATAGATGCATTGAAGAATATAAGGGATGCATTTGGTAGATCTGAAGGAGCTGGATGGTCAGCGAAGACTTGGTTGCAAGATCAGTTAGGCCCAGTGGGAGCAGTGATGGTTCAGATTTTAGTAGCAGCTTTGATAGCACTGTGTGTGATGTTTTGCTTTTGTACTTTGTTACTGACCTTTGCGAAAGCTATGATATTGAGATGGGTTGGAGTTGTGATGCCTGAAGACAACACTCAGATGCCGTTGTTGACTGTTCCTGATCTGGATGAAGATGGACAAGTGGGACTGGATGGAGTATTGATGGATAAATATCCTTTTTGATTATTTGATTATTTTTCAAATGTTTTTCAATATTAGTGTGATTTTAGTATTTTGTTATGAATCAAAGGGGGGAAATAGAATAATGTGATTCATTCATATATCATTTATATCATTTTTTATATTCTTAGTTGATATTGATGTTTTAATTTGAATGTGTTGTTTTGCAAAAGATACTGTTTGGTCTTTTCTTTTCTTCCAGAAGCATTTGGGGGAATATGTAGAGATTGAAATACTCAAACAAGGACAATATGAAAGGACAATATGAAAGGAGAATATGAAGGGAAAGGAGGAGATGGAACAAGGAAGGTGTGGAAATGTTCCGATTCCATCATCAACGATGCATTGGAAGTCGAGACTGCTGAGGAAATGAAGTGTAGTGGACTACATTCCAGTGTCTGCAATGAAATATAGACATATTTGCATGTGTAATACATAATTTGTGTCATATTCTTTCTGTATTAATTTTTGTAGAATGATATTTGATGTTATTGGATACATGTGGGGATCTTAGATGTTTTTGTTTATTTCGTGAATGCTTAGGGACATGGAGTCTAGGCAGGGATAGAGATAATCCACCGTAGGGTCGACCAGCCTGAGAGTGGACATTTTGGATAGTATTTTGTTTGCTGGGGCTTTCATGTGTATTTAATTGCATCATAGTTTCAAATGCATTGATAAAGATTTATGAATTGATCTGGAGTACCTAGGTGGTTGCCTGGGGCAGAGGGGCCGTGAGAGAATTTTACTGTCTTGATTGATGGATGGATATTTGGAAAGAAGGCTGCCAGACAGGTTTTTCGCTCTCACACTTCATAAAGATTTGTTCATATTTCATAGTAATGTATTCACACTTCATAAAGATTTGGTCATATTTCATAGAAAGGTATTTACACTCCAGAGAAAAGTGTTTTGGGTTTATTGTTAAAGATACTCAATAAGAGAGATTGTTACTTGTCATAATCCTATTCTTTTTGTTTTCGAGACTTTTAGTTAGTCTCGAAGGGGGGAAATATGTAGTGTATTAAGAATTATGACTTTGCTAATGTTTTCAAGTGGAACCTGAGAGGATGTTTATTCAGTTTCAGAGGGAGTTGTTTTAGAGTGACTCCATAGGACGGAGGGAGTCTATGTGTTGTAGACAGGGGATTGGACAGTAGAGGGAGCCACCCATATTTTGGGGAAGATTATAAATAATTGGTTTGAGACAAAGAAGATCAGAGCGGACATTGTAATTTGGAAAACACTGCTCTCCGGGTGATCATGACATCTGTAAAATTATGCTGAAATCTTGTGATATGACTAAAACTTATGATCAAAGTTCAGTATAAGTGGACTCCTTTGTTTAACAGCATAATTAGCAACATTGACTCGACACTACATGAGGTACAGGGCTCTTCATCTCTCCACAATTTAATTGGGAAATCGCTCATTAACAGAAAATGGTGTTCTTCAGCTCCCTACCCTGTTGTAGAAAGACAATCATAATTTTGTAGTGAGTGAGCCTAGCTACTATCAGACAGTGCCCACTGGTGTAAAGTTCTTCAGTAAAAAATACTTTGAAATACTACTTAAGTCGTTTTTTTGGGTATCTGTACTTTACAATTTAACTTTTACTTCACTAGATTCCTCAAGACAATAATGTATTTTTTACTCCATCCACTTTCCCTGACACCCAAAAGTACTTCTTACATTTTGAATGCTTAGCAGGACAGGAACATTGTACATTTCAAGCACCAGAGATATACAAACTGTAAAATATTTTTAAAATAATGTGCACTTGAACCTTTTACTCCATCTCAACTGTTGCTGCTCAACACCAACTAAAAAGGATCCTGGGTCCTCCATCTTTATTAACACTTTAGGTGATTTTATTTGATATAATATACACAAATGTGCTAATTAAATAAAATAATCAATTGTAGTGCTCTTGTTCGCATTGATGTGTACGATTCAGGTTCGAGCATTTCAAAGTGTTGATCAATAAATAGTTGAAGGTTCTCTATATTATCCAGAATGTTTGTTTTACAGTTATCAGATAATTCTCAATTTCACAATTAATTCATGGGTCAAGCTGTGCCTACCATGCTGCCTCTTGCCACATCATTTCCCCCCTAAATAACTTGTTACCCTTACCTGAGAGTGTGGAGAAGATGAGGAGGAGGATGGAGAGGGAGAGATGAGAAGCCATTTCTGGGTATGTGTCTCCGTATGTTATATGGTACCAATGCACAATGTGTGTGTCAAGGACCAAGGCACCAAAGAGAATGACTGAACTTCCTAATAGCTATAGCTGTCTTTAGCTCTCTTCCTGCTTCTGTTTGAGTGTAGTGCCCCTCCGTGGCAGATAGAAACTATTACATTCTATGAACTAGTTGTAACATAAGGCTCTAAGGCACTACAACTGATTGATGAATTATTAACTGGCAAAACTACACTTACCTGGCCAATAGCAATATATAACCTCAAATCGAGGACTAAGGAAAAGCGGCCTGAAGGAAACATTTATACTCCTCCTGAATAGAGTTTTGCACCGGAGTTGTAAACTCTCTGAGGGGCACTAGAACCTCAAGGTGACGCATACTTTGCAGACTATTCCATGTCTCTGGTGCACAATAGAAAAAGGTAGTCTTGTCTAACTGGGTAACGGCCCTGGGGACATTAATTAGCAACCACCTAGTAGACCATGTCTGGTAACTGCTAGTGGTGAAGGAGAACAGGCTACAGAGGTAGTGGAGGAGTTTACTCAGAAGGGCTTTATATATGAACACATACCAATGTAGCTGTCTGCCCATGTAAAATGAGGTCTAGCCCACCATTTGATACAAGGTGCAATGGTGGATGAGCGACTTGGCATTTGTAACAAAACACAAGGATGCGTGTTAGACTGAGTCACAGAGGAGGCTTAATGCATGTACATTAAGTCACTATAATCAATTACTGAAAGAAAAGTAGGTTGAACAAGCCTTGTTGCGATAAAATAAAAAACCCAATTTCAGATTAAGTTTCCTCACAAGATTATCCATATGAACTTTGTAGTACAGTTCACTGTCCAACCATATACAGTGGGGAGAACAAGTATTTGATACACTGCCGATTTTGCAGGTTTTCCTACTTACAAAGCATGTAGAGGTCTGTAATTTTTATCATAGGTACACTTCAACTGTGAGAGACGGAATTTAAAACAAAAATCCAGAAAATCACATTGTATGATTTTTAAGTAATTAATTTGCATTTTATTGCATGACATAAGTATTTGATCACCTACCAACCAGTAAGAATTCCGGCTCTCACAGACCTGTTAGTTTTTCTTTAAGAAGCCCTCCTGTTCTCCACTCATTACCTGTATTAACTGCACCTGTTTGAACTCGTTACCTGTATAAAAGACACCTGTCCACACACTCAATCAAACAGACTCCAACCTCTCCACAATTGCCAAGACCAGAGAGCTGTGTAAGGACATCAGGGATAAAATTGTAGACCTGCACAAGGCTGGGATGGGCTACAGGACAATAGGCAAGCAGCGTGGTGAGAAGGCATCAACTGTTGGCACAATTATTAGAAAATGGAAGAAATTCAAGATGACGGTCAATCACCCTCTGTCTGGGGCTCCATGCAAGATCTCACCTCATGGGACATCAATGATCATGTGGAAGGTGAGGGATCAGCCCAGAACTACACGGCAGGACCTGGTCAATGACCTGAAGAGAGCTGGGACCACAGTCTCAAAGAAAACCATTAGTAACACACTACGCCGTCATGGATTAAAATCCTGCAGCGCACGCAAGGTCCCCCTGCTCAAGCCAGCGCATGTCCAGGCCCGTCTGAAGTTTGCCAATGATCATCTGGATGATCCAGAGGAGGAATGGGAGAAGGTCATGTGGTCTGATGAGACAAAAATATAGCTTTTTGGTCTAAACTCCACTCGCCGTGTTTGGAGGAAGAAGAAGGATGAGTACAACCCCAAGAACACCATCCCAACCGTGAAGCATGGAGGTGGAAACAGCATTCTTTGGGGATGCTTTTCTGCAAAGGGGACAGGACGACTGCACCGTATTGAGGGGAGGATGGATGGGGCCATGTATCGCGAGATCTTGGCCAACAACCTCCTTCCCTCAGTAAGAGCATTGAAGATGGGTCGTGGCTGGGTCTTCCAGCATGACAACGACCCGAAACAAACAGCCAGGGCAACTAAGGAGTGGCTCCGTAAGAAGCATCTCAAGGTCCTGGAGTGGCCTAGCCAGTCTCCAGACCTGAACCCAATAGAAAATCTTTGGAGGGAGCTGAAAGTCCATATTGCCCAGCGACAGCCCCGAAACCTGAAGGATCTGGAGAAGGTCTGTATGGAGGAGTGGGCCAAAATCCCTGCTGCAGTGTGTGCAAACCTGGTCAAGACCTACAGGAAACGTATGATCTCTGTAATTGCAAACAAAGGTTTCTGTACCAAATATTAAGTTCTGCTTTTCTGATGTATCAAATACTTATGTCATGCAATAAAATGCAAATTAATTACTTAAAATCATACAATGTGATTTTCTGGATTTTTGTTTTAGATTCCGTCTCTCACAGTTGAAGTGTACCTATGATAAAAACTACAGACCTCTACATGCTTTGTAAGTAGGAAAACCTGCAAAATCGGCAGTGTATCAAATACTTGTTCTCCCCACTGTACCTAGTTATCTGTAGGATGACGCCTTTTTAATGGAGCTAAAATGGAGCCCTGGGGTACACCTCTAGTAATCTAAAAGGAAGCTAGACTTGGGATTCTCAGCATAGACGCATTGTGTTCTGTCTGCAAGATAGTTTCTTAACCAGATGACAGCCCCTTCAATGAGACCAACGTTATTGAGTCTGGTTAGCAACAGTTTGTGGTCAACAAAAGCCAGACTGAACCCCACACAGGATGTTGTTTCAAGTAGGAATTTATTTAGCTGAGCGTTCTCTAGACATTCAAAGACTTTGACCAGGATATGGAGCTTGGAAATAGGTCAATAGTTATTTAAAAATGAAAGGTCTCCACCCTTTAGTAGGGGGTGAACATATGCTGATTTCCACATTTTGGGTATTGAATAGTAAGAAAAAAACTGTTCATGTTCATTAACAGTTCATGCATATATGGTACTTGTCAGCACACAGAACTCAGAAACAATGTATTTGGGCAGAGACACAACTTTCTAAGAATATCTTAATACATTTTAAAGTTTAATAACAAAGCATGCATTTCTTTTAACATATAAAGCAGACAGAACAGTACGTAAGACTATGATTCAGAAAAAAATATCAACTATGAAACAAATCATATGTGGGCAACAACATACGGACTAAAAAGTCAAATTTGGTCAAAGTTTCTTATTTTGTGTGTTTTATCCCTGAAAAAGCAGGTGCAAGAAGTAAATCTGTCCCTTGGTCTCACCAGAGAGACCTGTCTGGTTTCTACTCATCTTTAGTTTTACCTTGGAGTCAGTTTGCCCTGAACTTCACCACAGCAATGATGGTGCACAGGAGGAAGAGCACTGCATTTCCAATTTTTGGCATGTAGAAGAATGTTCTCTCCCATCTGTAGAATAATTAAAAGATTTAGAACATGTTCCTCTGTAAATTGCTGTAATACAAGGATTTTTTTTTAAAGGGGAATCGTAAAGGGAATTTTTCCTTTTTTTGACAGTTTGCAGCAGCAGGGATGATTTTGACGGCACATGGTCTTTAATGAGTGTGGATCATTGAAGGTGGTGACTAGGAAACCAGCTATCACCACTACCAACATGCCCAGAGGAATCAATAGGACTCTTAGATCTATGGAACTGATGGTGAAAATCTGTTTATTGTAAAATATAGTCCATGAAACATAATAGATTAATAGACATGTTTGTGCTGCTATGACGAAATTGAATTATTTGTTCAGCTCTTCACACCTTTCATGTGTGGAACTTGGCCATACAAGAATAGAATGCTGCTACTTCAACAACTACAGAGATACGAGGAAGTGGTAAATGTCTCTGTCTCTATGATGGTAAATGTCACTATAACAGTGTCTTGGCCTGTACTCGGTGTGAAGATGTTTAAGGAAGGTGGTTTTGTACCATACACTCTAGTGTGAAAAACAGAAAATGTTACCTTTCTTCATATTTCTATTGTTATCCATTTGGAAGAGTAAGTGTGAAATACAGCTGAATGAGTGATAATTACATAATGGTGTCCTTCTCCTTGCCCCCCTCAGGTCCTTGGACTGTGTTGTCAGTCTGAACAGGCTCAGCAGTTGGAGAGAAAGAGGATTGTTCAGTGGTTGGAGCTTGGGTTGCTGTGAGGTAAAAACAACAATGGTATTACGACTGGTGTACCAGAGAGACACAGGGTAGACTGAACTGTAACAAGACATTGTAGCTAAGATATGACCTTCTTGTCCAGCTTATTTCATTTGCCCCAACATGTGGATTTTGTTGAGTTCAAACCCATGGTAGGACCACTAAGTTTTCCCAAAAGCTTTTTATCAACAAAGTCAAGAAAAGCTTTTAATTTTAATAAATGTAATACTTTGGTTAACATCCCTGTTATTGAGCATTTCTCCCTTGCCAATATAATCCATCCACCTTACAGGTGTGGTATATCAAGTACCTGATTAAACAGCATTATCATTACACAGGTGTAACTTGTGCTGGGGACAATAAAATGCCACTCTAAAAGGTGCAGTTTTGTCACACAACACAATGCCACAGATGTCTCAAGTTCTGAGGGAGCGTGCAATTGGCATGCTGACTGTAGGAATGTCCACCACAGCTGTTGCCAGAGAATTGAATGTTAATTTCTCTACCGTAAGCCGCCTCCAATGTCTTTTTCGAGAATTTAGCAGTACGTCCAACCGGCCTCACAACCGCAGACCACGTGTATGCCGTCGTGTTGTCGAGCGGTTTGCTGATGTAAACATTGTGAACAGAGTGCCCCATGATGGCAGTGGGGTTATGGTACGGGCAGGCATAAGCTATGGACAAGGAACACAACTGCATTTTTTCGATGGCAATTTGAATGCACAGAGATACAATGGGGAGATCCTGAGGCCCATTACCGTGCCATTCATCTGCCGCCATCACCTCATGTTTCAGAATGATAATGCACGGCCCCAAGACGCAAGGATCGGTACACAATTCCTGGAATCTGAAAATGTCCCCGTTTTTCCATAGCCTGTATAATCACCAGACAAGTCACCCATTGAGCATGTTTGGGATGCTTTGGATTGACGTGTATGACAGTATGTTCCAGTTCCCGCCAATATCCATTAACTTTGCACAGACATTGAAGAGGAGTGGGACAACATTCCACTGGCCACAATCAACAGTCGGATCAACTCTATGCGAAGGAGATGTGTCATGCTGCATGAGGAAAATGGCTGTCACACCAGATACTGACTGGTTTTCTGATCCACGCCCCTACCTTTTTGTTAAAGGTATCTGTAACCAACAGATGCATATCTGTATTCCCAGTCATGTGAAATCCATAGATTAGGGCTAATCATTTATTTCAATTGACTGATTTCCTTATAAAGAACTGTAAATCAATAGAATCTTTGAAATTGTTGCATGTTGCATTTATATTCTTGTTCAGTATATTAACATCATAGTGATCAGAATAGCAGCCTTACCTTGGTCTGTACATTTAGCTGGTTCCTCCTCTTGGGGACAACAGTGCTGTAAGTCACATCATCACCATTGGCAGGAAATGGGTCCTGCTGGTAGAGACACACAAAGGGGGTTGATGATAAAAACTCATCATCAGTCTACATGTATGAGATACCTTTGGATATTTACATAAAACAAATACATGCCTTATATTGTGGATTAACAACATTAAGATATGAGCTTTCTTCCTCTCAAACAGCACAGTGTCAGTCAGGTTAAATAGGAACAGGACAGAGAAGCAACATAGGCCTACTGTGTCTGCAAAGCTCAACAGGAAATCACAACACCTTAACCTCAGCCTTCTCATTATTAGCTCTACACTGCAAACAGAAAAGGTTACATTTCTTCACATTTCTATTGTTATCCATTTGGAAGAGTAAGTGTGAAATACAGCTGAATGAGTGATAATTACCTCATGGTGTCCTTCTCCTTGACCCCCTCAGGTCCTTGGACTGTGTTGTCAGTCTGAACAGACTCAGCAGTTGGAGAGAAAGAGGATTGTTCAGTGGTTGGAGCGTGGGTTGCTGTGAGGTAAAAACAACAATGGTATTATGACTGGTGTACCAGAGAGACACAGGGTAGACTGAACAGTAACAAGACATTGTGGCTAAACTATGACCTTCTTGTCCAGCTTATTTCATTTTCCCCAACATGTGGATTTTCACTTAGTATTAGCACTGTTGAGTTCAAACCAATGGTAGGACCGCTAAGTATTCCCAAAAGCTTTGAATCAGGTTACAATCATATTTGTTTCAGATGATAAGCCAGCAAGACTGGATAAAACCAGGTTAATACTTAATTATACAGTATCTGATTGCTCTCGACTCACTGGTCATAGTGGTGGTACTTTGTGTGGTGGTTTGTCGTCTGACAGTACACACACCAAAGAAGATTCTGAGTGATCAAGTGGTTTTTTGTAACAACTGACCACAAATATCATAATTATGATATGATGGATAGAGAACAGAAAGTAGACATATACCAACATTCCTCATGTCAACTTGAACAATAATAGTGATACCAGTAAATGAAACCAGAACACCAGTCATGTAATCATATGGAAGAGTTGCAGGACTCTTACCTGGAGTGACAGATAGGTCGAACCATTCTGTCAAGACATTTTGTCCAACATTGATCTCTACAGCACACCAGTAACGACCAGAGTCCTCTGGCTCCAGATCAGTCATGGTCACAGTGACGGTTAGCTGGTTGATGTAATCAGAGATTGAGGCCTTATCTGTGCTCTTAGGAGGTTCAGCGTGTACAACAGGGGAGCATCTTTGCAAATCATCTATTTTACACAAGTATTTCACATGGGTTTTGTATTTCAGATCATAGCAACATGGGATGGTGATGGAGCCTCCTGTCTTCACAGACACACGATAAGCACCTGTAGACACAACAACAGAAAACACATTAGATTGGAATTCAAGCAAATTCTCACAGCAGAATAATTACATTATCTGGACTATAACAAACATAATTGTCACGAGAATTTATATCTCAATTTTTCAAAAATGAACTTATTACTCAGTCTGTATCCCAGAGGTTGTAAATCTCTAATAATCAGATCAAGTAGCCCAGCATACAATCATCAGGCTTTATTCATGAGAACGTTCTGCAACAAAATGGTCGTACAATACTTTTATACACACACATCATACAAATATCCCACCCCGCTCTAGGCGGGCTGTTTTTTTCCACTGTACACATCTTGTAAGCACACACCTGGGTTCAGCTCATGTGATTTTCCTCTGCTCTCCTGACAATCAGGTCACACACACACACATACACACATGTTCTTATCATTTTCCTACTCCTTGCTCGGGCAGGCTGCATACTTCAGTTATCGCATCCTCACAATATCCTGCAAGCCTTTCACTCCCCTTTACCTGTGTGTTTTGGGAACCAGTCTATACTCTGTTGCTGGGATATAAACACATTTGATTAATTCTCTAAGCTCTAGTCTACTAATTAGTCATACATTATTAGTTTAACTGAGGGTGTGACATTTTAGTCATATCTTACTCACACATTTCTTTATCAATAATACAGGAAGTGTTATTGATAAGACAAGCTACTGCTCCTGTCTTCAGAGTGTCAGCATGTGTCCAGTCCCAGTCCCTGACCTCAACTTCAGCACTTCATAGAAACATGTTACCCTTTTTTTGTTTTTGCTCATCCACCCCCCACCTCCTCGGAGGATAAAAATATTTTTGTTTGTACAGCAAATAAAGTGAAATCTTTTTGTTCATATAATTTGAAAAACATATAGTTTGGCGTAGGCAGGGCCATAAGTAAATAGGTAAACTGGGATATGCCTAAACAACTAAAAAGGGTGATTTTTCCACCAATAGACAGGTATTTACCATTCCATGGTAGCAAGATCTGATCTATTTTTGCCAACTTTCTATTAAAAATTGTTGTAATGAGTTCATTTATTTACAGAGTATGTCCACTTCATTGTCAGACCGTTGTATTGGTAAACTACACGGTAATCTAAAAGTGGTATTTTTTTATGATCCAATATGTACAGTGCCTTGCAAAAGTATTCATCCCCCTTGGTGTTTTTCCTATTTTGTTGCATTACAATCTGTAATTTAAATGGATTTTTATTTGGATTTCATGTAATGGACATACACAAATTAGTCCAAATTGGTGAAGGGAAATGAAACAAATTCTACAAAATAAATAACGGAAAAGTAGTGTGCGCATATGTATTCACCCCCTTTGCTATGAAGCCCCTAAATAAGAGAGAAAAGTGATGTATTGTACACATACAGTAGTAATGTATGGTCTTGTCTGTTTCTTTGTTGAGAGATTAGCATAATCTGTGTAGGTACATGAGAGAGAAGATAAATCAACACTGACCTGTGTGGTGTAGGGCTAGTGAGCTGTAGACCACATTATCATCTGGTTCTGTCTAGAAGAGAGGAGGGACACACACAGGTAGAGAGGTGAAGAGGGACAATCTGTGATGATGGAATGTAGACTACAGCTCGGAATCACTGCAACCATTTGTTGCAGAATAGCTGAAACGGGATGAGATACATTAAGACACTTAAACTCAAAAATGTTTACAGCATAACACATTTTCAGTGTCTACACCCTAAACACCAATGACTGCCAAAGCACGGACCACAAAACCCTCCTTTTCAAGTACTCTGACAACAGAGCCATCCTGTTCCTCAAGAAGGACCCCCCCCCCCCTTTCAGCATATCAATCATATGTTACTCAATTCAATAACTACCTGGATGTCAACGTCTCCAAAACAAAATAATAATAACCAATGACTTTCCCAAAAACCCCACCTGTGACGGATCTATCCTCATCAACAGAGAAGCCGTTGAAATGATTCCTTCATTAAAGTGCCTCTGATTTACAATAGACCACAATATCACCTTTGATCAAATCACCACTGAAATAACAAAGAAGTCCCAGCATCTTCTGTCTGTTATCAGGCATCTGATCAACCTGTCTGTCAAACCCAAACTCCTTCTGCTACTCTACCGGAGCATCATCACCACTACTCATCTACTGAAGTATCTGCTGCCACAACCTGCTCACAGTCTCACACCACAATAAACTATTAAGGATCACCAACACAGCATCTAAGCTGATTGGACTCCCCAATCAAAAGCGGTCCCTTCTTGATGAACGAGCTATCCAGAGTAAAGCCCCCCACATGATCTCCAGCCCAGACCACCCACTTCAAATTTGATTTGATATTCTCCCATCAGGTTGAAAATATCGGACTCTTTAATGTCTCACTGCAAGCTTCAGGAGGAGTTTCATCCCAGGGACAATGACAATTCTAAATAGTTCCATGTATCTTCCTCCTATGGGCAGGTGGGTGGTACTATTTCTGTACGACTGTTGTTTGTTTCCTGATGTTCCTTTTGTAGGACAATAAACCTGATTCTGATATGTGACTTCATCTATAACCCCATGCACCAGTCTGCCACATAGCCAATAGAACAACACAGATACAATTTCATCTATTAACATCATAGTGATCAGAATAGCAGCCTTACCTTGGTCTGTACATTTCGCTGGTTCCTCCTCTTGGGGACAACAGTGCTATAATAATTATAATATGCCATTTAGCAGACGCTTTTATCCAAAGCGACTTACAGTCATGCGTGCATACATTTATTTTTTTATTTTTTTTTATTTTTTTGTGTGCTGTAAGTCACATCATCACCATTGGCAGGAAATGGGTCCAGATGTAGGGCTAGTGAGCTGTAGACCACATTATCATCAGGTTCTGCCTAGAATAGAGGACGGGCACACAAACAGGTAGAGAGGTGAAGAGGGACAATTTGTGATGATGGAATGCAGGCTACAGCTTGGAAACACACAGGAATAGGTACATAAAGGCTGGCAAGGCTGCCAGCCCAGAAGGCATCCCTACCCGCATCCTTAGAGAATATTAGTCATTAAGGAGACACTCTTATCCAGAGTGACTTACAGTAGTGAGTACATACATTTGTAATAGTTTTTTTCACACTGGTCCCCAGTGGGAATCAAACCCACAACCCTGCAAACACCATGTTCTACCAACTGAGCTACACACTTCATGGGAAACACAAAACATGATACATGAGATAATACAGAACATTAATAGACAAGAACAGCTCAAACACAGAACTACATACATTTTAAAAAGGCACACAGCCTACATATCAATACATACACACAAACTATCCAGGTCAAATAGGGGAGAGGCGTTGTGCCGTGAGGTGTTGCTTTTATCTGTTTTTTGAAACCAGGTTTGCTGTTCATTTGAGCAATATGAGATGGAAGGGAGTTCCATGCAATAATGTCTCTATATAATACTGTACGCTTTCTTGAATTTGTTCTGGATTTGGGGACTGTGAAAAGACCCCTGGTGGCATTTCTGGTGGGTAAGTGTGTGTGTCAGAGCTGTGTGTAAGTTGACTTTGCAAACATTCATGTTTTTTACCTGACACCCTAGACCCACTTCAATTTGCATACCGCCCCAATAGATCCACAGACGATGCAATCAACATTGCACTGCACACTGCCCTATTCCATCTGGACAATAGGAATACCTACAGTATGTAAGAATGCTGTTCATTGACTACAGCTCAGCCTTCAACACCATAGTCCCCTCCAATTTCATCATAAAGCTCGAGGCCCTGGGTCTGAACCCCGCCCTGTGCAACTGGGTCTTGGACTTCCTGACGGGCCGCCCCCAGGTGGTGAACGTAGGAAACAACACCTCCACTACACTGATCCTCAACAAAGGGGCCCCACAAGGGTTCATGCTCACTCCCCTCCTGTACTCCCTGTTCACCCATGACTGCGTGGCCAAGCACGCATCCAACTCAATCATCAAGTTTGCAGACGACACAACAGTAGTAGGCCTGATTACCAACAATGACGAGACAGCCTACAGGGAGGAGGACTCTGGCGGAGTGGTGCCAGGAATAGAACCTCTCCCTCAACATCAACAAAACAAAGGAGCTGATTGTGGACTTCAGGAGACAGCAGAGGGAGCACGCCCCCATCCACATCGACGTGACAGCAGTGGAGAAGGTGAGAAGCTTCAAGTTCCTCGGCGTACACATCACTGACAATTATAAATGGTCCACCCAATGTGGTGAAGAAGGCGCAACAACACCTCTTCAACATCAGGAGGCTGAAGAAATTTGTCTTGGCCCCTAAGACCCTCACAAACTTTTACAGATGCACCATTGAGAGCATACTGTCGGGCTGCATCACCGCCTGGTATGGCAACCGCACCGCACGTAACACAAGGGCTCTCCAGAGGATGATGCGGTCTGCCCAACGCATCACCAGAGCCACACTGCCTGCCCTCCAGGACAACTACAGCACCCGATGTCACAGGAAGGCCAAAAAGATCATCAAGGACATCAACCACACGAGCCACAGCCTGTTCACCCAACTATCATCCAGAAGGCGAGGTCAGTACAGGTGCATCAAAACTGGGACCGAGAGACTGAAAAACAGCTTCTATCTCAAGTCCATCAGACTGTTAAATAGCCTTCACTAGCCGACCTCCACCCAGTACCCTGCAATGAACTTAGTCACTGTCACTAGCCTTCTACCACCCGGTTACTCAACCCTGCACCTTAGAGGCTGCTGCCTTATGTACATTGACATGGAGTCACTGGTCACTTTAATAATGGAACACTGGTCACTTTAATAATGTTTACATACTGTTTTACTCATTTCATATGTATATACTGTATTCTAGTTAATGCTATTTACATTTTAGTCATTTAGCAGACGCTCTTATCCAGAGCGACTTACATTTAGTTAGTTACATTATTATTTGTATTTATTTTTTTTATTTTTTTTCATACTGTCCCCCCGTGGGAATCGAACCCACAACCCTGGCGTTGCAAACGCCATGCTCTACCAACTGAGCTACATCCTACTCAAAAATTTCTGTATATATACTATTCTATCCTACGTATTCTACAGATATACTAAATATTCTATCCACATACTGTCCATAATGTCTATAATGTCTATACATCCCATCACATATATATATATATTTATACTCCAGACTCCGACATTGCTTGTCCTAATATTTATCTATTTCTTAATTCCATTCTTTTATTTTTAGATCTGTGTGTATTGTTGTGAATTGTTAGATATTATTGCACTACTGTTGCTAGGAACACATGCATTTCGCTACACCCGGAATAACAACTGCTAAATGTGTGTATATAAAATAGAAATTGATTTGATTTGATAAAGACATTACAACTAAAAAATGTTTACAGCATGTGTCACAAATACACTATGTGGCCAAAAGTAAGTGGACACCTGCAAGAGCATTAGTGAGGTCAGGCATTGATGTTGGCAAATTAGGCCTTGCTCGCAGTTGGCGTTCCAATTCATCCTAAAGTTGTTCTATGGGGTCGAGGTCAGGGCTCTGTGCAGGCCAGTCAAGTTCTTCCACACCAATCTCGACAAACCAGTGACAGTGCCCCTGTGCTTTGTGCACAGGGGCACTGTCATGATGAAACAGGAAAGGGCCTTCCCCAAACTGTTGCCACAATGTTGGAAGCACAGAATCGTCTAGAATGTCATTGTCTGCTGTAGCATTAAGATTTCCCTTCACTGGAACTAAGGGGCCTCGCCTGAACCATGAAAAACAGCCCCAGACCATTATTCCAAACTTTACAGTTGGCTCCATGCATTGGGGCAGGTAGCGTTCTCCTGGCATCTGCCAAATTCAGATTTGTTCGTTGGACTGCCAGATGGTGAAGTTTGATTCATCACTTCAGAGAACGCGTTTCCACTGCTCCAGAGTCCAATGTCGGCGAGTTTACACCACTCCAGCCGATTCTTCACATTGCACATGGGGCTCCCGACGAGTTCTTGTGCTGACATTGATTCCAGAGGCAATTTGGAACTCGGTAGTGAGTGTTGCAACTGAGGACAGATGATATTTATGCGCTACACTCTTCAGCACTCGGCGGTCCCGTTCTGTGATAACAGCACTTACAGTTGACCGGGACAGCTCTAGCAGGGCAGAAATTTGACAAACTGACTTGTTGGAAAGGTGGCATCCTATGACGGTGCCACGTTGAAAGTCACTGAGCTCTTCAGTACGGGTCATTCTACTGACAATGTTTGTCTATGGAGATTGCATGGCTGTGTGTTCGATTTCATACACCTGTCAGCAATGGGTGTGGCTGAAAAATTCACACATTTAAGGGGTGTCCACAAACCTATGGCCATGTAGTGTATGTGACTTCATCTATAACTTCACTAGTCTGAAACATAGCCGACAGTACCGGCCTCACAGCCGCAGACCACGTGTATGCCGTCGTGTTGGCAAGCGGTTTGCTGATGTCAACGTTGTGAACAGAGTTCCCCATGGTGGCAGTGGGGTTATGGTACGGGCAGGCATAAGCTATGGACAAGGAACACAATTGCATTTTTTCGATGGCAATTTGAATGCACAGAGATACAATGACGAGATCCTGAGGCCCATTACCGTGCCATTCATCTTCCGCCATCACCTCATGTTTCAGAATGATAATGCACGGCCCCAAGACGCAAGGATAGGTACACAATTCCTGGAATCTGAAAATGTAGTAACCTGCATACTCACCAGACATGTCAACATTGAGCATGTTTGGGATGCTCTGGATTGACGTGTATAACAGTATGTTCCAGTTCCCACCAATATCCAGCAACTTTGCACATACATTGAAGAGGAGTGGGACAACATTCCATAGGCCACAATCAACAGTCTGATCAACTCCATGTGAAGGAGATGTGTCGTGCTGCATGAGGCAAATGGTGGTCACCAGATACAGAACGGTTTTCTGATCCATGCCCCTACCTTTGTTTTGAAGGTATCTGTGACCAACAGATGCATATCTGTATTCCCAGTCATGTGACATCCATAGATTAGGGCCTAATACTTTATTTCAATTGACTGATTTGCTATAATTTATTAACTGTAAATCAGTAAAATCTTTGAAATTGTTGCATGTTGCATTTGTATTCTTGTTCAGTATATTAACATCATAGTGATCAGAATAACAGCCTTACCTTGGTCTGTACATTTAGCTGGTTCCTCCTCTTGGGGACAACAGTGCTGTAAGTCACATCATCACCATTGGCAGGAAATGGGTCCTGCTGGTAGAAACACACAAAGGGGGTTGATGATAAAAGCTCATCATCAGTCTACATGTATGAGATACCTTTGCACATTTACATAATCCACAATATAAGGCATGTATTTGTTTTAACAACATTGAGATATGAGCTTTCTTCCTCTCAAACAGCACAGTGTCAGTCAGGTCAAATAGGAACAGGACAGAGAAGCAACATAGGCCTACTGTGTCTGCAAAGCTGACCAGGAAATCACAACACCTTAACCACTGACCTCACTACAGATCCTATTATTAGCTCTACACTGCAAAACACTTATAGAAACTGAAATCACACTGAATATAGAGTTAACATATATACATTGTACAGTTACAATACAATGGACATTAAGCTTTAGCTGAAGGGCTAATGTGTTGTTTTAAGTGCATCTTATGTCCATGTCCTGCATTTTTCACAGACAGGGTCTTACCCACAAGGCCTTGAGTCAGATGAGAGGAACATGAGTGTAGCCTACCACTGAGGTGTTTGTTGTCTGGTCCATGGCCTTATTGTCCTCTGGAATAAAGAACGAGAGATGCAGTATTAGAGACCTCTGAGATACACTAGAATAATACTGAATACATTAATCATAGAATAGTTATACTTTTGAGTCTCCTCCTCTTATGTCAAGATACATTGGTTATAACAGGCTAATACAGTTGTCTTCAAGGAAAATATTGATTGTCTCATGAAAATATCTCCAAAATCAAACTCAGCACTTTTCCAATATAGTAATTATAGAATGAATACTTACTATGATTTCTCCACATCTTCCATGTGACTAGGACACCAGCTATCACCACCACCAACATGCCCAGAGGAACCAGTAGGACTTTTAGATCTATGCAATTGATGGTGAAAGACTATGTTTATTATAAAATACAGTCCATGAAATATCACAGTTAAATAGATTATTATTATTTGGTTTATTTTTTTTGTGCTAATATGACAACATGGAAACATTTGTTCAGCTCTTCACACCTTTTATGCATGAAACTTGACCATCCAAGAATAGAATGCTGCTACTTTGACAACCACAGAGATATGAGGAAATGGTAAATATCTCTATGATGGTAAATGTCTCTATAACAGTGTCTTGGCCTTTACTCGGTGTGACATTTTTAAGGAGGTTGTTTTTGTGCCTGAAGCTCTAGTGTGAAAAACAGAAAATGTTCCCTTTCTACATAATATTTCTATTGCCATCAATTTGGTAGAGTAAGTGTGAAATACAGCTGAATGAGTGATAATTACCTCATGGTGTCCTTCACCTTGCCCCCCTCAGGTCCTTGGACTGTGTTGTCAGTCTGAACAGGCTCAGCAGTTGGAGAGAAAGAGGATTGTTCAGTGGTTGGAGCTTGGGTTGCTGTGAGGTAAAAACAACAATGGTATTATGACTGGTGTACCAGAGAGACACAGGGTAGACTGAACTGTAACAAGACATTGTGGCTAAACTATGACCTTCTTGTCCAGCTTATTTCATTTACCCCAACATGTGGATTTTAACTTAGTATTAGCACTGTTGAGTTCAAACCAATGGTAGGAACGCTAAGTATTCACAAAAGCTTTGAATCAGGATACAGTTCAATTTGTTTCTGATGATAAGCCAGCAAGACTGGATAAAACCAGATTAATACTTAATTATACAGTATCTGATTGCTCTCTACTCACTGGTCATAGTGGTGGTACTTTGTGTGGTGGTTTGTCGTCTGACAGTGATGTGAACAGGCATCATACGGTCTCCCACTTCACAACTGTACCAGCCAGTGTTCTCCATCTTCAGATCACTCATAGTCACCGTTAAGATGTTTCTTCTTGTGGTCTGCTGTAGGGTCACTGATGTTCCATCTATACTCCCAGAATTCCCCCACATACAGGAGACACTGCCAATCCTGCCAATCCTGCACCACTTCATATGTCCAATGTCACCATAGTAACATTTTACAATGACACTCCCTCCTTCAACTCCAGTCACCTCCTGTTGGTCCACATAGAGTTCTAGAGTACCTGAACACAGGTGTACACACACCAAAGAAGGTCCTGAGTGATCAAGTGGTTTTTTGTAACAACTGACCACAAATATCATAATTATGATATGATGGATAGAGAACAGAAAGTAGACATATACCAACATTCCTCATGTCAACTTCAACTATAATAGTGAGACCAGTAAATGAAACCAGAACACCAGTTATGTAATAATATGGAAGAGTTGCAGGGATCTTACCTGGAGTGACAGATAGGTCGAACCATCCTGTCTGGACTATTGGTCCACCACTGATCTCTATAACACCAGTAACGTCCAGAGTCCTCTGGCTCCAGATCAATCATTGTAACATTGATTGTTTGCTGGTTGATGTCATCAGAGATTGAGACCTTATTTGTGCTTTTAGGAGGGTCAGTTTGTACAACAGGGGAGCAACTATACAAATAGTCTCCTTTACACAAGTATGTCACATGGGTTTTGTATTTCTGTTCATAGCGACATGGGATGGTGGAGGAGCCTCCTATCTTCACAGACATACGATAAGCACCTGTAGACACAACAACAGAAAACACACTAGATTGGAATTCAATAAAATTCTCACAGCAGTAAAATGACATTCCATCTGGACTATAACACACATAATACAGGAAGTGTTATTGATAAGACAAGCTACTGCTCCTGTCTTCAGAGTGTCAGCATGTGTCCAGTCCCAGTCCCTGACCTCAACTTCAGCACTTCATAGAAACATGTTACCCTTACCTGAGAGTCTGGAGAAGATGAGGAGGAGGATGGAGAGGGAGAGATGAGAAGCCATTTCTGGGTATGTGTCTCCGAATGTTATATGGTACCAATGCACAATGTGTGTGTCAAGGACCAAGGCACCAAAGAGAAAGACTGAACTTCCTAATAGCTATAGCTGTCTTTAACTCTCTTCCTGCTTCTGTTTGAGTGTATATGCCCCCCTCAGTGAAACTACTACATTCTATGAACTAGTTGAAACATAAGTCTCTAAGGCACTACAACTGATTACTTTATTTCATTTAATTAGCACATTTGTATATCTTATATCAAATAAAACCACGTATAGTGTTACTAAAGTTGGAGGACCCATTGAGACCAATGTTACTGAGTCTGGCTAGCAACAGTTTGTGGTCAACTGAATCAAACTGAATCAAACACTGCAGCACAATGTCGTTTTTCAATAAGTTCATTTATGATGTCATTCGCCGCTCCCATTTGCCACACCTCAGAAACAATGTATTCTTTAGGCCTACTGTCAATAAGGCTCACACAAGATAGTTTGAATTTCTATGAAGCAGGTGGTCTTTATTTGACCTTTATTTGAGTGTCAAGGATTCCAAACAGTGTTTTTGTAAAACATGCAGAACCAATGAATGATCATAATAGTGCCATGTTATAGGACCAATCCTGTTCCTTCTTGTAGTTTCTCCTAGGGAGCTGGTTCATAGTAGCTCTCATTCATCTCCATATAGTCATCCTTTGCGTGACGCAAAGCGACAATCCCGGATTCTTCCACCAACGTCCTTTCATCCTGAAGTATGTTTTGTCTACTGAAAAACAGTTTTCTGTCGTCTGCTTGACATTCTGTTGATGCGCCTGGAATAATGATGGACACCCTAAGCAAGACTGTATACTGAGAAAATAGGCATCTTTAAGCAAAGCTAGAACAGCAAGAGGGAGGAACTTGCATACTAATTAATAGGCTCCTCCTCTTCTTTGGGCTAAGACTTGACTACACTTCCCATAATGTAACAGTGTTGATGTGCAGACCCCATCTATAGTGAATTGTGGCCACATTCAGTGAGATAAGCTGTTTCTGGATACTGTTTAACGAGGGTCATGTTCACTTTGCATCATATTATATATTTTGTTGGGTCTTGTCCAATAAGAAATTATATTTTTTGTTTACAGTTTGGCTACGGTGTGTCCTACTGAACACGACCCAGGTTGATTCACTTTGTAGTACTCCAGCACATTAGTACAGTGTTTTTGGACCATTCTCTCTCGGCTCTCTCCCTGTCTCTGTCTGGTCCACTGAAGTAGTTACTTACATGACGTGTCTTCACTGTCAACCGGTGCGGGTGGCTCACGAGGCAACATGACATTCTGCTGTATTGGCCTCAAGCAGTTCTGACGCCACATGACATGGACAGAGAGGACAAGACAGAGAACAGTTATCACCATTACCAACATCTTCACCCAGATTCACTGGAATCAACATCACAATTAATGTGCATTTGTGAGAATGTGAAATTGAGACACTATACTTTAGAGAATTGTATTTCAAAGTTTTTCCAATGTTCTCCCACAACAAAATGCTCCATTATTATATTATATTTGCCTAGTTATGATCTTCAAGATTGAGAGAGCAGAGAGGACAGAGTGGTCGCCCATCTCCTCAAAGTGTATGGTCCTTGAAGGCATCCTCGCGGTATAGGATGTTTTCCCAGTGCCAGATGGCATCCAAGAGCGTGTGTAGGTCTTCCACCTACAGTGTGGAATATAGAGGGACTTGTGTGAACTCTGAACCCTTACCCTACCTCATGTCCTCGCGCAAAGCAGTGTCCTTCTTCAGACAAAAGCCTGCCACGAAACATAAATGGAAAATGTGTCACATTTATAATATTGAGTTCATGATATTGAGTTCCGCGTGCTGTTGCTATTAAAATCCTATAGATGGCAGTACAGTTTAGGATAGAGCCTTACAGGATGGACAGCACTGACTTCTCCACATCCTGTGTTGTGGCATTATCTCTCTGCTGGAGAAGCTAATCTTCTTCTCCACAACCTTCAGCTCTGGACAGACAACACACTTTCACTCATAAATAAATAAAATATTGCACACCTGAAGTCACAGGTTGGGAAAAGTGAAAACTAGAATGGGTACTCCAGCACACAGTTTAGTGAGAACATTTATGAACATGTAACATTCCGGTCAAAGAGACCTTTGCCAAGACATTCATTAGTAGCCTAAATATTCTGTTTGGCAAACGGTGTACAGGCCTACAGGAGACACACAACCAAACCGCATGCTGCTAAAAGACTGACATAACGCTTTTACATTAGTGATGGACTTGTGGACATATATTATGTAAACTTTAAGGGAAAAAAAAAATATATATATGATTTGTTATTAGGCTACTGGCTCTTTGCCATTTGTTTACTACATGTAGTACATGTGAAATAAGTGTGTGTGTGTGGGTGTGTGATTATTATTTGACCCTGCTGGTCATCTATAAACGTTTGAACATCTTGGAGAAAAATCTGCCCTTATTGACCATGTACTGTTATAATCATTCCAAATGTCCAAATTATTACGTCCATTATCAATATTGATTGGAAAACAAATGGGGGCACCCATCTGAGTGTCATTTGTCATTTTATGAATGGAAACTTTGTAACCGCTGATTTTACACGTTTCCACAATACTGCCGAATGTAGGTTTAACTTTATTTGATGGACAGCAAATTGTCCAATAGTGGCACTCTCTTGAACAGGAAGTAAAATGACAGTCGACCAATAGGTCTCACATACATTTACGTTCCTTTTCCCTCTCTGGTTTTGTCACGCCGGGTTGTTCGCTCAAAGGTGAGATATTTCATAAACTCTACTCTTTTACACAAATAACTGAAATACTGCCAGGCTTTTGACGTGGAGAAACATGAACATAGATACAGCGGTAGGTTTATGTACTACCTCAAGACAGGTCTACGCTAAAAATAAATATTGCAGCCAAACATTACACAGGAGAGAGACAGCCTACGCAATCGGCCCTTCTGTTTTTTTTTATTAGCTCTTTACTGACAGATTTACCCAGTGCTTTAGAATGTATATGTGGCTGGCTGGCTTCCAACTGAACCTGGCTGGCTTCTTTAGACATCAATGACACTAATGCATGTCTGTAGAAGTCGCACCTTTACCTTCAATTTTAAGTTCAACTGGTCTTTAACTTTACCTTGAGGATTTATGAATGAATTGTCCCGTTCGATGAATTGTATAATCATTTTACAGTATGTCATTAAAGTATAATGTAGGCCTATGAGATTATCATCTATTCTTAGTGTAGGCTAACATTATTTTTGCAAATACATGAATTGCCTATGTCCATTGTTGGTCAAATTCTAACTACATTGAGCATTTATTTTCATTGTAAAATCTTGCACTTGGAAAGCTTTATGCCTCTATAATTTGGACAGTGCAGTGAATGGAAAAATATTATATAGCATAGCATGTGACATGTGTTATCAAAATCCAATGTCTTGTGTGACATTGCAGTGAAGGACTCCACATCTGGTCACATCATTGATGTGTGGATGATGTACCCACCATGATCAATGCAATGCAATATGTCATGCAACACACTCTATACTGTAGGGGTACCTGATGTCCTAGGGACAGTGAGGCTATACTATAGGGGTAGCTGATGTCCTAGGGACAGTGAGACTATACTGTAGGGGTACCTGATGTCCTAGGGACAGTGAGACTATACTGTAGGGGTACCTGATGTCCTAGGGACAGTGAGGCTATACTGTAGGGGTACCTGATGTCCTAGGGACAGTGAGGCTATACTGTAGGGGTACCTGATGTCCTAGGGACAGTGAGACTATACTGTAGGGGTACCTGATGTCCTAGGGACAGTGAGGCTGTACTGTAGGGGTACCTGACCTACTAGGGACATGTGTATATACAGTATATATTATTTTATAAATTCCTCACATGTGACTAGTAATAAGACTAAGCAATTAGCCATTTAAAATGTTTATCTGACTCCATAAAGATGATTTAGCAATATGCAAGAACACTATAGTTGAGTTACAGTAATAGGCAGTCAAGAAATGTCTGAGAATGGAATTCAAGTGTCTTTAATTACTTTGAAAAAACATTAACAAGCATCACAAGGCATTATTCTAAGCGTAAACAAAGAGATGCCTAGAAGCCTACGAAATGAGAATTGATCGTACAACCTTCCTCCATGAACTGGATACAGGATAAGAGAGTGAACAAAGGCATTTAATTCCATTTATAACATCTGAAGGTGTCACCTTTCAATCCAAAACCAACCACCATTGACCAATCAAATGATACCACGATTACACTAACCTAAACACTCCCAGGCACAATCTCCACAGGGTGTCACAGCTTTTAAAGGCTTGTGTGGGGAATGAGACCAATGTAAACGAGACAGAATTCCTGAGAAGATAATCAAACACCTTTGCATAATAGAGTAATTCACAGTTACCACAGAGATCATACATCCAAATAGATGGCATCAGAGTTATCTTCAGTGAACAAGTTTCAGAGAGATACCAAACATGGATACTATAGCATTATTCTGTAACAGTAGTCAGTCCTTTGGATACTGTAACAGAGAGATATATTTTGGCCCCTCAGAGGGGGAAGGACTGTGTCATTATCGTCGGGAACAGAGGAGGACCAAGGCGCAGCGTGGAATGCGAACATATTTATTAATTGATGATCACACGAACAAAACAACAAAACGAAAACGTGACGTCCCTGGTTACATTCACAAACCAACACAGAACAAGAAACCACACCAAATGAATGCCTAACGGCTACTTAAGTATGGCTCCCAATCAGAGACAACGAGCTACAGCCGTCTCTGATTGGGAGCCACCCTGGCCAACATAGAAATACAACAACTAGAACAAACACAAATGAAAACTCACACCCTGGCTCAACATACTAGAGTCCCCGGAGCCAGGGCGTGACAGTACCCCCCCCTAAAGGTGCGGACTCCGACCGCGCCAACCAAATACCACAGGGGAGGGACCGGGTGGGCACTCCGCCTTGGCGGCGGATCCGGCTCCGGACATGATCCCCACTCCCTCTCTAACCCCCCCAAAGTACCCCTGGTCCGGTCTGGCCCTGCTGACCGGAGCTGGACTGCACACTGGTGGAGCGGATTGCTCTAGCTCCGGCGTGAAGCAGCTGACCCGTGCCGAACCAGGCACCGGTGGCACAGGCACGGGCTGTGCCGGACTGACGACGCACACCACTGGCTTGGTGTGGGGAGCAGGAGCGGCCCGGACCGGGCTGACGAAGCGCACCACTGACTTGGTGCGGGGAGCAGGAACGGGCCGAGCCGGGCTGACGAAGCGCACCACTGACTTGGTGGGGGAGCGGGAGCGGGCCGAGCTGGGCTGACAAAACGCACCACTGACTTGGTGCGGGGAGCAGGAACAGGCCGGACCGGGCTGACGACGAGCACCACAGGCTCGGTGCGAGGGACAGGAACAGGCCGGACCGTACTGGGGACACACACCACTGGCCCTACGCGGGGATCAGGAACGGGCCGGACCGGACTGGTAACACACCCCAGTACCTCTCGCCGTGCCTCTACACTTTCCTCCCCTTTTGTGACCAGTGGCCCCCGTAACCTGGCGGCCTCCTCTACTAACTGCTCCATCGCGGCCCCCTGCTGCCCCGTCGTCCACGGCGTGAGCCCCCCCCCAAAAAAAATTCTGGCCGTCTCTCCTACCCGTGGACCAGGTCTCCATGGTTCTCGCCCAACTCTCGCTCTTCTGCTTCCAAGTCCTCTCTGGCGTTGGCTCCTGGACACGCTGCTTGGTCCAGTTATGTTGGTTTCTTCTGTCATTATCGTCGGGAACAGAGGAGGACCAAGGCGCAGCGTGGAATGCGAACATATTTATTAATTGATGATCACACGAACAAAACAACAAAACGAAAACGTGACGTCCCTGGTTACATTCACAAACCAACACAGAACAAGAAACCACACCAAATGAATGCCTAACGGCTACTTAAGTATGGCTCCCAATCAGAGACAACGAGCTACAGCTGTCTCTGATTGGGAGCCACCCTGGCCAACATAGAAATACAACAACTAGAACAAACACAAATGAAAACTCACACCCTGGCTCAACATACTAGAGTCCCCAGAGCCAGGGCGTGACAGACTGACTAGTCCTTGGGCATTGTCCTTTGTGCATTCCTTGTGTTCCTGGACAATTTGCCATGCAACTCCAGGTAACAGAGAGAACATAAAGTAGGGCCGAGCCTACAAACCCCCCCTGGACAGAAGCTGTACATGGACAGCCTGTGTCCAATATAGGAAGAAATGGCCCGCACCACACGAGAATTCCTTCTTGAGTCTTCAGTCCAACTTATGGAACCTAACTTCTAGTCCTTGGGCCCATGACATCTGGAGGGTCTTCCGGGGAATCGTTGACAATGTGCATTCCTTCAACCAAGCTCAATGAAACATAATTCTTTGTTGAGGGCAGAAAGATTAGTTCAGTCAGTTCTCAACATTTGATGAAACATTATTACAGTCAAGAGTTACTAGTCACTGTTTGGCTTTGTATGTTGGTCAGATTGGATGGTCTGGTCAATCGTATCCTCAAAGTTTAGCAAGTATGAATCAGATGGATATTAAATGGAATGAAAGGCCATTATCAATCAATTTTTCAATCAATTTTATTTTATATAGCCCTTCTTACATCAGCTAATATCTCGAAGTGCTGTACAGAAACCCAGCCTAAAACCCCAAACAGCTAGTAATGCAGGTGTAGAAGCACGGTGGCTAGGAAAAACTCCCTAGAAAGGCAAAACCTAGGAAGAAACCTAGAGAGGAACCAGGCTATGAGGGGTGGCCAGTCCTCTTCTGGCTGTGCCGGGTGGAGATTATAACAGAACCATGCCAAGATGTTCAAAAATGTTCATAAGTGACAAGCATGGTCAAATAATAATCAGGAATAAATCTCAGTTGGCTTTTCATAGCCGATCATTAGAGTTTAAAACAGCAGGTCTGGGACAGGTAGGGGTTCCATAACCGCAGGCAGAACAGTTTAAACTGGAATAGCAGCAAGGCCAGGCGGACTGGGGATAGCAAGGAGTCACCACGGCCGGTAGTCCCGACGTATGGTCCTAGGGCTCAGGTCTCTCAGTTGGCTTTTCATAGCCGATCATTTAGAGTTGAAAACAGCAGGTCTGGGACAGGTAGGGGTTTCGTAGCCGCAGGCAGAACAGTTGAAACTGGAATAGCAGCAAGGCCAGGCGGACTGGGGGCAGCAGGGTGTCATCATGCCCGGTAGTCCTGACGTATGGTCCTAGGGCTCAGGTTCTCAGAGAGAAAGAGAGAACGAGAGAATTAGAGAGAGCATACTTAAATTCACACAGGACACTGGATAAGACAGGAGAAGTACTCCAGGTATAACCAACTAACCCCAGCCCCCCGACACATAAACTACTGCAGCATAAATACTGGAGGCTGAGACAGGAGCGGTCCGGAGACACTGTGGCCCCATCCGAAGAAACCCCCGGACAGGGCCAAACAGGAAGGATATAACCCCACCCACTCCGCCAAAGCACAGCCCCCGCACCACTAGAGGGATATCCCCAACCACCAACTTACAATCCTGAGACAAGGCCGAGTATAGCCCACAGAGGTCTCCACCACAGCACAAACCAAGGGGGGGGGGGGCGCCAACCCAGACAGGAAGATCACGTCAGTAACTCAACCCACTCAAGTGACGCACCCCTCCCAGGGACGGCATGAAAGAGCACCAGCAGGCCAGTGACTCAGCCCCTGCAACAGGGTTAGAGGCAGAGAACCCCAGTGGAGAGGGGAACCGGCCTGGCAGAGACAGCAAGGGCTGTTCGTTGCTCCAGCCTTTCCGTTCACCTTCACACTCCTGGGCCAGACTACACTCAATCATATGACCTACTGAAGAGATAAGTCTTCAGTAAAGACTTAAAGGTTGAGACCGAGTCTGCGTCTCTCACATGGGTAGGCAGACTGTTCCATAAAAATGGAGATCTATAGGAGAAAGCCCTGCCTCCCGCTGTTTGCTTAGAAATTCTAGGGACAATTAGGAGGCCTGCGTCTTGTGACCGTAGCGTACGTATTGGTATGTACGGCAGGACCAACTCGGAAAGATAGGTAGGAGCAAGCCCATGTAACGCTTTATAGGTTAACAGTAAAACCTTGAAATCAGCCCTTGCCTTAACAGGAAGCCAGTGTAGGGAAGCTAGCACTGGAGTAATATGATCAAATTTCTTGGTTCTAGTCAGGATTCTAGCAGCCGTATTTAGCACTAACTGAAGTTTATTTAGTGCTTTATCCGGGTAGCCGGAAAATAGAGCATTGCAGTAGTCTAATCTAGAAGTAACAAATGCATGGATTAATTTTTCTGCATCATTTTTGGACAGAAAATTTCTGATTTTTGCAATGTTACGTAGATGGAAAAAAGCTGTCCTTGAAACAGTCTTGATATGTTCGTCAAAAGAGAGATCAGGGTCAAGAGTAACGCCTAGGTCCTTCACAGTTTTATTTGAGACGACTTTACAACCATCAAGATGAATTGTCAGATTTAACAGAAGATCTCTTTGTTTCTTGGGACCTAGAACAAGCATCTCTGTTTTGTCCGAGTTTAAAAGTAAAAAGTTTTCAGCCATCCACTTCCTTATGTCTGAAACACAGGCTTCTAGCGAGGGCAATTTTGGGGCTTCACCATGCTTCATTGAAATGTACAGCTGTGTGTCATCCGCATAGCAGTGAAAGTTAACATTATGTTTTCGAATAACATCCCCAAGAGGTAAAATATATAGTGAAAACAATAGTGGTCCTAAAACGGAACCTTGAGGAACACCGAAATGTACAGTTGATTTGTCGGAGGACAGACCATTCACAGAGACAAACTGATATCTTTCCGACAGGTAGGATCTAAACCAGGCCAGAACTTGTCCGTGTAGACCAATTTGGGTTTCCAGTCTCTCCAAAAGAATGTGGTGATCGATGGTGTCAAAGGCAGCACTAAGGTCTAGTAGCACGAGGACAGATGCAGAGCCTCGGTCTGACGCCATTAAAAGGTCATTTACCACCTTCACAAGTGCAGTCTCAGTGCTATGATGGGGTCTAAAACCAGACTGAAGCATTTCGTATACATTGTTTGTCTTCAGAAAGGCAGTGAGTTGCTGCGCAACAGCTTTTTCTAAAATTTTTGAGAGGAATGGAAGATTCGATATTGGCCGATAGTTTTTTATATTTTCCGGGTCAAGGTTTGGCTTTTTCAAGAGAGGCTTTATCACTGCCACTTTTAGTGAGTTTGGTACACATCCGGTGGATAGAGAGCTGTTTATTATGTTCAACATAGGAGGGCCAAGCACAGGAAGCAGCTCCTTCAGCAGTTTAGTAGGAATAGGATCCAGTATGCAGCTTGAAGGTTTAGAGGCCATGATTATTTTCATCATTGTGTCAAGAGATATAGTACTAAAACACTTAAGTGTCTCTCCCGATCCCAGGCCCTCGCAGAGCTGTGCAGATCCAGGACAGCTAAGCCCTGGAGGAATACGCAGATTCAAAGAGGAGTCCGTAATTTGCTTTCTAATGGTCATGATCTTTTCCTCAAAGAAGTTCATGAATTTATCACTGCTGAAGTGAAAACCATCCTCTAATGCATAATTAAAGGATGAAAACCATCCATTAAATGCATAATTAAAGTTATACTCTATCAAGTGTTAAATTGCACTTTTCTTTGAGAAAGACAGAAAGTTTAATTGAAAGAGCCTCTCCCCTCTGGAAGTTTGCCTTGAAAATATGAAAACCCTATTGATGAAAACAAATCACCCCAAGATCAATTCTTGAGTTTAGATGAATAGAACCAGAACATAATAATAACACATCATGTTAAAAGCAAAAAACGATGTTCTGTAAAACAGTTAAATAACAACATTAAAGGTAGTGGCACATATGTCTATGTGTAGTAAGAATGAGCAAATATGAATAATTCAGTCATTTGTTAACCCAATCTGAGCCCCCCCCCCCAAGTTGAAACCTGTCCTATGCGTAACCAAGACAACCACAGCATAATAAACTCTCATTGTGTGTAGGCCAGTGACAGAAAATCTCATTTTAATCCATTGTACATTCAGACGGTAACACAACAAAATGTGGAAAAGGTCAAGAGGTCTGAATACTTTCTGAAGGCACTTTAGCTATAGCTGTCTTTAACTCTCTTCCTGCTTCTGTTTGAGTGTATATGCCCCCCTCAGTGGCAGATAGAAACTATTACATTCTATGAACTAGTTGTAACATAAGGCTCTAAGGCACTACAATTGATTACTTTATTTAATTAGCACATTTGTATACAGTGGGGAAAAAAAGTATTTAGTCAGCCACCAATTGTGCAAGTTCTCCCACTTAAAAAGATGAGAGAGGCCTGTAATTTTCATCATAGGTACACGTCAACTATGACAGACAAAATGAGAAAAAAAATCCTGAAAATCACATTGTAGGATTTTTTATGAATTTATTTGCAAATTATGGTGGAAAATAAGTATCTGGTCAATAACAAAAGTTTCTCAATACTTTGTTATATACCCTTTGTTGGCAATGACACAGGTCAAACATTTTCTGTAAGTCTTCACAAGGTTTTCACACACTGTTGCTGGTATTTTGGCCCATTCCTCCATGCAGATCTCCTCTAGAGCAGTGACGTTTTGGGGCTGATGCTGGGCAATACGGACTTTCAACTCCCTCCAAAGATTTTCTATGCGGTTGAGATCTGGAGACTGGCTAGGCCACTCCAGGACCTTGAAATGCTTCTTACGAAGCCACTCCTTCGTTGCCCGGGCGGTGTGTTTGGGATCATTGTCATGCTGAAAGACCCAGCCACGTTTAATCTTCAATGCCCTTGCTGATGGAAGGAGGTTTTCACTCAAAATCTCACGATACATGGCCCCATTCATTCTTTCCTTTACACGGATCAGTCGTCCTGGTCCCTTTGCAGAAAAACAGCCCCAAAGCATGATGTTTCCACCCCCATGCTTCACAGTAGGTATGGTGTTCTTTGGATGCAACTCAGCATTCTTTGTCCTCCAAACACGACGAGTTGAGTTTTTACCAAAAAGTTCTATTTTGGTTTCATCTGACCATATGACATTCTCCCAATCCTCTTCTGGATCATCCAAATGCACTCTAGCAAACTTCAGACGGGCCTTGACATGTACTGGCTTAAGCAGGGGGACATGTCTGGCACTGCAGGATTTGAGTCCCTGGCGGCGTAGTGTGTTACTGATGGTAGGCTTTGTTACTTTGGTCCCAGCTCTCTGCAGGTCATTCACTAGGTCCCCCCGTGTGGTTCTGGGATTTTTGCTCACCGTTCTTGTGATCATTTTGACCCCACGGGGTGAGATCTTGCGTGGAGACCCAGATCGAGGGAGATTATCAGTGGTCTTGTATGTCTTCCATTTCCTAATAATTGCTCCCACAGTTGATTTCTTCAAACCAAGCTGCTTACCTATTGCAGATTCAGTCTTCCCAGCCTGGTGCAGGTCTACAATTTTGTTTCTGGTGTCCTTTGACAGCTCTTTGGTCTTGGCCATAGTGGAGTTTGGAGTGTGACTGTTTGAGGTTGTGGACAGGTGTCTTTTATACTGATAACAAGTTCAAACAGGTGCCATTAATAAAGGTAACGAGTGGAGGACAGAGGAGCCTCTTAAAGAAGAAGTTACAGGTCTGTGAGAGCCAGAAATCTTGCTTGTTTGTAGGTGACCAAATACTTATTTTCCACCATAATTTGCAAATAAATTCATTAACAATCCTACAATGTGATTTTCTGGATTTTTGTTCCTCAATTTGTCTGTCATAGTTGACGTGTACCTATGATGAAAATTACAGGCCTCTCTCATCTTTTTAAGTGGGAGAACTTGCACAATTGGTGGCTGACTAAATACTTTTTTCCCCCACTGTAATACAGGAAGTGTTATTGATAAGACAAGCTACTGCTCCTGTCTTCAGAGTGTCAGCATGTGTCCAGTCCCAGTCCCTGACCTCAACTTCAGCACTTCATAGAAACATGTTAACCCTTTTGTTATTTTTATTGGCTCAAAAATATATTTTTGTTTGTCCAGCTTTTTTCCCGTTACATTTACATTCTACACATATCTTATATACATGGCACTTTTGTTACACAGTAGTTACATGACAAAGTATAGTTATTAGATATACATTACATCTGGATAGATAGTACTTAAACACATCCAGAATACATTATATATAGTGTTTTCAGTCATAACTATTATACAGTGCCTTCAGAAAGTATTAATACCCCGTGACTTATTCCACATTTTGTTGTTATAGCCTGAATTCAAAATATATTCAATATTTTAAAAAATCTCACCCATCTATAAACAATACCCCATAATGACAAAGTGAAAACATGTTTTTAGAAAATGTTGCACATGTATTCAAAATGAAATATAGAAATACCTAATGTACATAAGTATTCACACCCCTGAGTCAATACATGTTAGAATCACCTTTGGCAGCGATTACAGCTGTGAGTCTTTCTGGGTAAGTCTCTAAGAGCTTTCCATACCTGGCTTATGCAACATTTGCCCATTATTCTTTTCAAAATTCTCCAAGCTCTGTCAAATTGTTGATCATTGCTATACAACCATTTTCAGGTCTTGCCATAGATTTTAAAGTAGATTTACGTCAAAACTGTAACTCGGCCACTCAGGAACATTCAATGTCTTCTTGTAAAGCAACTCCAATGTACACTACATGGCCAAAGGTATGTGGACACCCCTTCAAATTAGTGGATTTGGCTATTTCAGCCACACCCGTTGCTTACAGGTGTATAAAATCGAGCCGACAGCCATGCAATCTCAATAGAAAATATTGGCAGTAGAATGGCCCATACTGAAGAGCTCAGGGACTTTCAATGTGGCACCGTCATAGGATGCCACCTTTCCAACAAGTCAGTTCGTCAAACTTCTTCGAGATCGGTGTGGAAGAACTTGACTGGCCTGCACAGAGCCCTGACCTCAACATCAGTGCCCGACCTCACTAATGCTCTTTTGGCTGAATAGAAGCAAGTCCCCGTTGCAATGTTCCAACATCTAGTGGAAAGCCTTCCCAGAAGAGTGTTATGGCAGCAAAGGGGGGACCAACTCTATATTAATTACCATGATTTTGGAATGAGATGTTCAACGAGCAGGTGTCCATAGACTTTTGGTCAAGTAGTGTAGATTTGTCCTTGGGTTTTAGGTTATTGTCCTGGTGAAAGGTGAATTCATCTCCCAGTGTCTGGTGGAAAGCAGACTGAACAAGATTTTCCTCTAGGACTTTGACTGTGCTTGGCTCCATTCTGTTTCTTTTTATCCTGAAAAACTCCACAGTCCTTAATGATTACAAGCATACCTATAACATGAAGCAGCCACCACTATGCTTGAACATATCGAGAGTGGTACTCAGTAATGTGTTGCATTGTATTTGCCCCAAACATAAAACTTTATGTTCTAGACAAGAAATAATTGCTTTGCCTAATTTTTTTGCAGTATTATTTTTGTGCTTTGTTGTAAATAGGATGCATGTTTTGGAATATTTAAATTCTGTACAAGCTTCCTTATTTTCATTCTGTCAATTAGGTTAGTATTGTGGAGTAATTACAAAGTTGTTGATCCATCCTCAGTTTTCTCCAATCACAGCCATTAAACTCAAACTGTTTTAAAGTCACCGTTGGCCTCATGGTGAAATCCCTTGAGTGGTTTCCTTCCTCTCCGGCAACTGATTTAGGAAGGACGCCTGTATCTATGTAGTGACTGGGTGTATTGATACACCATCCGAAGTGTAATTCATACTTTCACCATGCTCAAAAGGAAATTCAATGTCTGCTTTTGAAAAACATTTCTACCAATAGGTGCCCTTCTTTGCGAGGCATTGGAAAATCCTCCTGGTCTTTGTGGTTGAATCTGTGTTTGAAATTCACTGCTTGACTGAGGGACCTTTCAGATAATTGTGTAGGGTACAGAGATGAGGTAGTCTTGCAAAAATAATGTTAAACACAATTATTACTCACAGAGTGAGTCCATAAAATGTTTTATGTGACTTGTTAAGCAAATGTTTACTCCTGGATTTACATAGAAGTGCCATAACAAAGCGGTTGAATACTTATTGAATGAAGACATTTCAGTTTTTCATTTTTAATTAATTTGCAAACATTTCTAAAAACATAATTCCACTTTGACATTATGGGGTATTGTGTAGGCCAGTGACCAACAAAATCTCAATTTAATAAATTTTGAATTCAGGCTGTAACACAACAACATTTGGAAAAGGTCAAGGGGTGTGAATACTTTCTGAAGGCACTGTAGATCATGGGCTTCTTATCCCAACCCTCAGCTGCTCTTAGCCCACCCATCTCTGTAAACCACCCTCTTATGATTTCATGTGCCATATCTATTGAGCAAAAATGTAAACGAAACATGCAACAATTTCAACGATTTTACTGAGTTACAGTTCATATAAGCAAGCCACCCACTAGGGAGCCAGGCCCAGTCAATCAGAATGAGTTTTCCCCACAAAAGGGCTTTATTACAGACAGAAATACTCAGTTTCATCAGCTGTCCAGGTGGCTGGTCTCAGACGATCCCGCAGGTGAAGAAGTCGGATGTTGAGGTCCTGTGCTGGCGTGTTTACACGTGGTCTACAGTTGTGAGGCCGGTTGGACGTACTACTAAATTCTCTAAAACGGCGTTGGAGGCGGTTTATGGTAGAGTAATTAACATTGAATTATCTGGCAACAGCTCTGGTGGACATTCCTGCAGTCAGCATGCCAATTGCACACTCCCTCAAAACTTGAGGCATCTGTGGCATTGTGTTGTGTGACAAAACTGCACATTGTAGAGTGGCCTTTTATTGTCCCCAGCACAACGTGCACCTGTGTAATGATCATGCTGTTTAATCAGCTTCTTTATATGCCACACCTACCAGGTGGATGGATGTAAACAAATTTGTGCACAACATTTGAGAGAAATAAGCTTTTTGTGCATATGGAACATTTCTGGGATCTTTTATTTCAGCTCATGAAACATGGGGCCAACAATTTACATGTTGCATTTATATTTTTGTTCAGTATATATAATATCGCAAGAACAGTTCTTAATGTCCATTTCCTGCATGCTGCCTATCGGCAGAGTGACATATTTAATGTTGTTCTTATTATGTCCTGTTATATTCCTATCAGCAGAGAGACATATTTTATATAGTTCTTATTAAGTCCTGTTATATTCCTATCAGCAGAGAGACATATTTCATGTAGTTCTTATTATATCCTGTTATATTTCCGCAAAAACGAAGAAAGAAGAAGGAAGATACAATTTAACAGCCACTGATGACTGAGAGTAAATATTTGTCTTCCGCATCACACTACCCATAAAGGGATACATACGTTTAACTTATAATCGACCCCGACACAGCCAGGGCAAGATAGCAATAACGTACATGCAGTTCTGTCAATCTAGAGAGAGTAAACCTGTAAACCAACCTTCTCTCCACACACACACATTTATAGCTGCTCTGTCACTTCGAGAGTTTTACACATAGGCCTATAGCATTGGGGACGAAAGATAAGGGTAGCGTATATAGATTGTGTAAAAAAACAATATACTTCTCACTTAGAGAATGGCTTCCATAAGCCAGCTATTGTTTTGACTCTACTGATCAATTTTAGCTATAATTGTTTAAATCCAGTGTTAACCAGCCAGCTGCACGCTAGCAGAGTTAACAGACCCTGTTGACAACACCCAACCCATTTTCCGGTGTATATTTAGATTGAGATTTATTGTTTACATGGTGTTAAAAAGATAGTGATACCAATTGTTATAGATTGTATAGTCCTACTCCAGTAGAGAACCTAGACAGGTCATTAACCCTCCTCCTATATCAATAGCGTATCCTGTAGCCCCACAGAGCTGTCAATATATATTTTCTTAAATTCTATTAGTTCCGATTCACATCCGGCAAAAGGGCAACACAGTGTAACAGCATTCAAGTCATAATATACCCCAATCTCTACAATTAGCTTGTATCAGATCAAACTCAAAATTTAATGTCTGTGCAGTCT
The DNA here is from genome assembly GCF_964263955.1 of Coregonus lavaretus. Lineage (NCBI taxonomy): Eukaryota > Metazoa > Chordata > Actinopteri > Salmoniformes > Salmonidae > Coregonus > Coregonus lavaretus. Next base: position 70,442,563 of record NC_139991.1, read on the forward strand.
TCAAAATAAATAAACCAAAAACGTCCCATGAAAATGAACTTAATTTTAAGTCCACATAGTCCAAGGTTCTGTATTGCATGAGTAAAAAAGGATGAGTCTGAGGACCAAGCAGCGAGTCCAGGAGCAGACAGCCTGGACCTGGGAGGAGATCCTGGACGGTAAGGGATCCTGGACTTGGGAGGAGATTCAGGCCGGGATGGATCGCCGTCCTTGGGAGGAGACAGTGGAGGCGCGGTATAGAGAGGAGCAGCGGCTACGCAGAAGGTGCCGGCCGAGGAAGAAGCCCGAGAGACAGCCCCAAGAACATTTTTTTGGGGGGCTAAAAGGGTGGTTGGCGGAGCCTAGTGTTAGAGCAGAGCCAACTCCTCGTACTCACGCGAGGAGGCGTGTGACTGGGCAGGCTCCGTGTTATGCGGAGCTACGTACTGTGTCGCCAGTGCGCCGGCACAATCCTGTACGTCCTGTGCTTGCACCACGCACGTGCCGTGCGAAGATGGGCATCCAGCCAGGACGGGGTGTGCCGGCTCAACGCTCCTGGTGTCCAGGACGCCTCCTCGGTCCCGCATATCCTGCGCCGGTTCTACGTACTGTATCACCAGTACGCGTGCACAGCCCAGTGCGTCCTGTGCCAGCGCCCCGCACGTGTAGTGCGAAAGTGGGTAACCAGCCAGGACGGGTTGTGCCAGCTCTCCGCTCCAGACCTCCAGTCCGCCTTCGCAGTCCGGTTCGGCCCGTCCCTGCTCCCCGCACTAAGCCAGTGGTGCGCGTCGCCAGCCCGGTCCGGCCTGTTCCTGTCCCTCGCACCAAGCCAGTGGTGCACATCGCCAGCCCGGCCCGGCCTGTTCCTGCCCCTCGCACCAAGGCAGTGGTGCGCGTCGCCAGCCCGGCCCGGCCTGTTCCTGCCCCTCGCACCAAGCCAGTGGTGCACGTCGCCAGCCCGGCCCGGCCTGTTCCTGCCCCTCGCATCAAGCCAGTGGTGCGCGTCGCCAGCCCGGCCCGGCCTGTTCCTGACCCTCGCACCAAGCCAGTGGTGCGTGTGTCCAGTCCGGCACGGCCCGTGTCTGTTCCACCGGTGCCTGGTCCGGCACCAGTCAGCTGCTCCACTCTGGAGCCAGAGCAGTCCGCTCCTCCGGTGCCCAGTTCAGCTCCGGTCAGCTGCTCCACTCCGGAGCCAGAGCAATCCGCTTCACCGGGGTCCAGTCCAGCTCCGGTCAGCGGCTCCACTCCGGAGCCAGAGCAGTCCGCTCCACCGGTGCCTGATCCAGCTCCGGTCAGCTGCTCCACTCCGGAGCCAGAGCAGTCCACTCCACCGGGGTCCAGTCCAGCTCCGGTCAGCGGCTCCACTCCGGAGCCAGAGCAGTCCGCTCCACCGGTGCCTGATCCAGCTCCGGTCAGCTGCTCCACTCCGGAGCCAGAGCAGTCCACTCCACCGGGGTCCAGTCCAGCTCCGGTCAGCGGCTCCACTCCGGAGCCAGAGCAGTCCGCTCCACCGGGGTCCAGTCCAGATCCGGTCAGCGGCTCCAGTCCGGAGCCTGAGCAGTCCGCTCCACCGGTGCCCGGTCCAGCTCCGGTCAGCGGCTCCAGTCCAGACCCAGACGTCAGCCCCTCTCCAGGTTCGGGGTCTCCCACACCAGGGTCCAGACAGGGCTTGGTACTTCGTGGGAGGAAGGAGAGGGGAAGCAGCGCGCCGAGGTCCAGACCAGACCAGGGGCGCAACAGGGAGGCGGAGAGTAAGTGGTCGTCATGCCCTGAGCCGGATCCGCCTCCGAGGCGGAATGCCCACCCGGCCCCTACCCTGTTATGTTTATGTTGTGCGGTCGGAGTCCGCACCTTTGGGGGGGGGGTACTGTCACGCCCTGACTCTGGGGACTCGTATATGTTGAGTCAGGGTGTGTATGTTCTATGTGGTGTATTTCTATGTTGGGTTTCTATTATGTGTATTTCTATGTTGGCCGGTGTGGTTCCCAATCAGAGGCAGCTGTAGCTCGTTGTCTCTGATTGGGGCCCATACTTAGGCAGCCTATTGGCACTAGTGGGTTGTGGGATCTTGTTCCGTGTGAGGTATGTTGTTTGTCTACCTTGGACTTCACGTTTCGGTTCATTTGTTGTTTTGTCGGTTGTTTATTCATATAAATAAACATGTATGCATATCACGCTGCGCCTTGGTCCGTCCCGTCTGTAAGCGAACGTGACACCCCTACCCCGTCGTAGAAAGGCAATCTTTGTAGTGAGTGAGCCTAGCTACTATCAGACAGTGCCCACTGGTGTAAAGTACTTCAGTAAAAAATACTTAGAAGTACTACTTAAGTCGTTTTTTGGGGTATCTGTACTTTACTATTTAACTTTTACTTCACTAGATTCCTCAAGACAGTAATGTATTTTTGACTCCATCCACTTTCCCTGACACCCAAAAGTACTTGTTACATTTTGAAATCTTAGCAGCACAGGAAAATTGTACAATTCACACACTTATCAGGAGAACATCCCTGGTCATCCCTACTGCCTATGATCTGGCAGACTCACTAAACACACCTGCTTCATTGGTAAATGATGTCTGAGTGTTGGTGTGGAGACAATCAAAGAGGTGTAGTGGGTTCTCACTAAAAAATATGTCACATAAAGCCTACTTCATTATTTAATGTTTTACATTTTTTACTGCATCTGCTTAACATAAGGAATTTGAAATGATTCATACTTTTACTTTTGATACTTAATTACATTTTAGTAGTTCATTACGTGTACTTTTGATACTTAAGTATATACAGTGAGGAAAAAAGTATTCGTACGTTTGCCCACTGACAAAGAAATAATCAGTCTATAATTTTAATGGTAGGTTTATTTGAACAGTGAGAGACAGAATAACAATAACAAAATCCAGAAAAACGCATGTCAAAAATGTTATAAATTGATTTGCATTTTAATGAGGGAAATAAGTATTTGACCCCCTCTCAATCAGAAAGATTTCTGGCTCCCAGGTGTCTTTTATCCAGGTAACGAGCTGAGATTAGGAGCACACTCATAAAGGGATTGCTCCTAATCTCAACTTGTTACCTGTATAAAAGACACCTGTCCACAGAAGCAATCAATCAATCAGATTCCAAACTCTCCACCATGGCCAAGACCAAAGAGCTCTCCAAGGATGTCAGGGACAATATTGTAGACCTACACAAGGCTGGAATTGGCTACAAGACCATCACCAAGCAGCTTGGTGAGAAGGTGACAACAGTTGGTGCGATTATTCGCAAAAGGAAGAAACACAAAATAACTGTCGATCTCCCTCAGCCTGGGGCTCCATGCAAGATTCACCTCGTGGAGTTGCAATAATCATCACAACGGTGAGGAATCAGCCCAGAACTACACGGGAAGATATTGTCAATGATCTCAAGGCAGCTGGGACCATAGTCACCAAGAAAACAATTGGTAACACACTACGCCGTGAAGGACTGAAATCCTGCAGCGCCCGCAAGGTCCCCCTGCTCAAGAAAGCACATATACATGCCCGTCTGAAGTTTGCCAATGAACATCTGAATGATTCAGAGGAGAACTGGGTGAAAGTGTTGTGGTCAGATGAGACCAAAATCGAGCTCTTTGGCATCAACTCAACTCGCCGTGTTTAGAGGAGGAGGAATGCTGTCTATGACCCCAAGAACACCATTCCCACCGTCAAACATGGAGGTGGAAACATTATGCTTTGGGGTGTTTTTCTGCTAAGGGGACAGGACAACTTCACCGCATCTAAGGGACGATGGACGGGGCCATGTACCGTCAAATCTTGGGTGAGAACCTCCTTCCCTCAGCCAGGGCATTGAAAATGGGTCGTGGATGGGTATTCCAGCATGACAATGACCCAAAACACACAACACTACTGAGCCTCATTTTGACTTGTTTTAAGGACATTACATCAACGTTGGATCAGCCTGTAGTGTGGTTTTCCACTTTAATTTTGAGGGTGACTCCAAATCCAGACCTCCATGGGTTGATACATTTGATTTCCATTGATAATTTTTGTGTGATTTTGTTGTCAGCACATTCAACTATGTAAAGAAAAAGTATTTAATAAGATTATTTCATTCATTCAGATCTAGGATGTGTTATTTTAGTGTTCCCTTTTTTTTTTTGAGCAGTGTACTTATTTCCCTCATTAAAATGCAAATCAATTCATAACATTTTTGCCATGCGTGTTTCTGGATTTTTGTTGTTGTTATTCTGTCTCTCACTGTTCAAATAAACCTAACATAAAAATTATAGACGGATCATGTCTTTGTAAGTGGGCAAACGTACAAAATCAGCAGGGGATCAAATACTTTTTTCCCTCACTGTAAATAGAAGCTAGACTTGGGATTCTCAGCATAGACGCATTGTGTTCTGTCTGCGAGATAGTTTCTTAATCAGTTGACAGCCCCTTCAATGAGACCAACGTTATTGAGTCTGGTTAGCAACAGTTTGTGGTCAACAAAAGCCAGACTGAACCCCAGCAGGGGATCAAATACATTTTTCCCTCACTGTATATATTTTAAAATACTTTTAGACTTTTACTCAAGTAGTACAGTATTTTACTGGGTAACTTTCACTTTTACTTGAGTATTATTCTATTAAGGTATCTTTACTTTTACTCAAGTATCACAATTGGGTACTTTATCCACCACTGACATTGTCATCGCTCCACTCTGCCATCAAAACGCTGAGCCCTTTGACAATTAATTGTGTCCACCTTTTCCTTGAGATTACGTTTCATGACAACCTTGACTTTATCCTCAGTTGTCTGATAGTTTTCATCCTCCTTTATTCCCATTATGACAATATTATTATTCATACTTCTGCACTTCAGACCAAGTCATTCTGTTTTCATTGTGTTATCATACTATAGCCTCTCAGTAGTGCAGGGTTCCCCAACTGGCGACACGCAGCCCGAATTTCGTCCAAGTGGGATTTATTTTTGGCTCCCAAAACTTTCAGAGCAAAATAAAGTATAATATATTTTTCAATTGTTGGACATAAAATACAGTAAAAAGACCAGCAAATCAGCTCCAAGTTATTTACATTTTGGAAGTCTGTTCCATAGCATAACCACGCATAATAGAAATATATATGTAATTCTATACAAATGTAAGCAAGGTTTGAAGTGATTATGTTTTAGCAATCATTTTGGGCTTCTTGCGGTCAATTTGCGGTCAATGAATTATTTGTAATTATATTCTGGCCCCCCTGACCATCCGCTTGAGAAAAAATCGTCCCACATCTGAATCTAGTTTCTGATCCTTGACTTAAACTGTGAAATATATTTTAAAAATCTAAACTGTTGCTGCTCAACACCAACTAAAAGGGCTGCAGGGTCCTCCATCTTTATTAACACTATACGCGATTTTATATGATATAAGATTTACAAATGTGCTAATAAAATAAAATAATCAATTGTAGTGATCTTGTTCGCTTCGATGTGTACGATTCTGGTTCGAGCATTTCAAAGTGTTGATCAATAAATAGTTGCAGGTTCTCTATATTATCCAGAATGTTTGTTTTACAGTTATCAGCTAATCCTCCATTTTACAATTAATTAATGGATCAAGCTGTGCCTACCACGCTGCCTCTTGCCAAGTCATTTCCCCCCTAAATAACTTGTTACCCTTTCCTGAGAGTCTGGAGAAGATAAGGAGGAGGATGGAGAGGGAGAGATGAGAAGTCATTTCTGCACCAAAGAGAATGACTGCTCTTCCTAATAGCTATAGCTGTCTTTAACTCTCTTCCTGCTTCTGTTTGAGTGTATATGCCCCCCTCAGTGGCAGATAGAAACTATTACATTCTATGAACTACTTGTAACATAAGGCTCTAAGGCACTACAACTGATTACCTTAATTAATTAGCACATTTGTATATCTTATGTCAAATAAAATCACGTATAGTGTTAATAAAGATGGATGAACCAGCAGCCTATTTAGTTGGTGTTGAGAAGCAACAGAAGAGATGGAGTCAGAGGTTCAGGCGCAAAAAAATATATATTTTACAGTGAAGGTGATGAAGACTGGATCCAGAGGTTGTATTTACAAAAATTTACAGATGACAAAAATGACAAATTATTAACTGGCAAAACTACACTTACCTGGCCAATAGCAACATATAACAATATGTAACCTCAAATCGAAACTAAAGCAAAACAGCCTACAGGAAACATTTACACTGCACCAGAGTTTTAAACTCACTGAGGGGCACTAGAACATCAAGATGAAGCATAGTTTGCAGACTATTCCATGCCTCTGGTGCACAATAGAAAAAGGCAGTCTTGTCTAACTGGGTAACGGCCCTGGGGACTTTATGTAGCAACCACCTGGTAGACCGTGTCTGGTAACTGCTAGTGGTGAAGGAGAACAGGCTACAGAGGTAGTGGGGGAGTTTACCCAGAAGGGCTTTATTTATGAACACATACCAATGTAGTTGTCTGCGCATTTAAAGCAAAGTCCAGGCCACCCTTTGATACAAGGCGCAATGGTGGGTGAGCGACTTGGCATTCGTAACAAAGCACAAGGATGCATGATAGACTGAGTCTAGTCTCTGTAGCACAGAGGAGGCTTAATGCATGTACATTAAGTCACTATAATTAATTACTGAAAGAAAAGTGGCTTGAACAAGGCTTGTTGTGAAAAAATAGAAACCCAATATATGTTTAAGTTTCCTCACAAGATTATCCATATGAACTTTGTAGTACAGCTTATTGTCCAACCATATACCTAGTTATTTGTAGGATGACACCTTTTTTTATGGAGCAAAAATGGAGCCCTGGGGTACACCTCTAGTAATCTAAAAGGAAGCTAGACTTGGATTCTCAGCATAGACGCATTGTGTTCTGTCTGCGAGATAGTTTCTTAACCAGTTGACAGCCCCTTCAATGAGACCAACGTTATTGAGTCTGGTTAGCAACAGTTTGTGGTCAACAAAAGCCAGACTGAACCCCAGCAGGGGATCAAATACTTTTTTCCCTCACTGTATATATTTTAAAATACTTTTAGACTTTTACTCAAGTAGTACAGTATTTTACTGGGTAACTTTCACTTTTACTTGAGTATTATTCTATTAAGGTATCTTTACTTTTACTCAAGTATCACAATTGGGTACTTTATCCACCACTGACATTGTCATCGCTCCACTCTGCCATCAAAACGCTGAGCCCTTTGACAATTAATTGTGTCCACCTTTTCCTTGAGATTACGTTTCATGACAACCTTGACTTTATCCTCAGTTTTCTGATAGTTTTCATCCTCCTTTATTCCCATTATGACAATATTATTATTCATACTTCTGCACTTCAGACCAAGTAATTCTGTTTTCATTGTGTTATCATACTATAGCCTCTCAGTAGTGCAGGGTTCCCCAACTGGCGACACGCAGCCCGAATTTCGTCCAAGTGGGATTTAATTTTGGCTCCCAAAACTTTCAGAGCAAAATAAAGTATAATATATTTTTCAATTGTTGGACATAAAATACTGTAAAAAGACCAGCAAATCAGCTCCAAGTTATTTACATTTTGGAAGTCTGTTCCATAGCATAACCACGCATAATAGACATATATATGTAATTCTATACAAATGTAAGCAAGGTTTGAAGTGATTATGTTTTAGCAATCTTTTTGGGCTTCTTGCGGTCAATTTGCGGTCAATGAATTATTTGTAATTATATTCTGGCCCCCTGACCATCCGCTTGAGAAAAAATCGTCCCCCATCTGAATCTAGTTTGTGATCCTTGACTTAAACTGTGAAATATAGTTTAAAAAATCTAAACTGTTGCTGCTCAACACCAACTAAAAGGGCTGCTGGGTCCTCCATCTTTATTAACACTATACGCGATTGTATATGTTATAAGATTTACAAATGTGCTAATTAAATAAAATAATCAATTGTAGTGCTCTTGTTCGCTTCGATGTGTACGATTCTGGTTCGAGCATTTCAAGGTGTTGATGAATAAATAGTTGAAGGTTCTCTATATTATCCAGAATGTTTGTTTTACAGTTATCATCTAATCCTCAATTTTACGATTAATTTATGTAACAAGCTGTGCCTACCACGCTGCCTCTTGCCAAGTCATTTCCCCCCTAAATAACTTGTTACCCTTACCTGAGAGTCTGGAGAAGATAAGGAGGAGGATGGAGAGGGAGAGATGAGAAGCCATTTCTCTGTATGTTATATGGTACCAATGCACAATGTGTGTGTCAAGGACCAAGGCACCAAAGAGAATGACTGAAGTTCCTAATAGCTATAGCTGTCTTTAACTCTCTTCCTGCTTCTGTTTGAGTGTATATGCCCCCCTCAGTGGCCGATAGAAACTATTACATTCTATGAACTAGTTGTAACATAAGGCTCTAAGGCACTACAACTGATTACTTTATTTCATTTAATTAGCACATTTGTATATCTTATGTCAAATAAAAATCACGTATAGTGTTAATAAAGATGGATGAACCAGCAGCCTATTTAGTTGGTGTTGAGAAGCAACAGAAGAGATGGAGTCAGAGGTTCAGGCGCAAAAAAATATATATTTTACAGTGAAGGTGATGAAGACTGGATCCAGAGGTTGTATTTACAAAAATTTACAGATGACAAAAATGATAAATTATTAACTGGCAAAACTACACTTACCTGGCCAATAGCAACATATAACAATATGTAACCTCAAATCGAAACTAAAGCAAAACAGCCTACAGGAAACATTTACACTCCTGAATAGAGTTTTGCACCAGAGTTCTAAACTCACTGAGGGGCACTAGAACATCAAGATGAAGCATAGTTTGCAGACTATTCCATGCCTCTGGTGCACAATAGAAAAAGGCAGTCTTGTCTAACTGGGTAACGGCCCTGGGGACTTTATGTAGCAACCACCTAGTAGACCATGTCTGGTAACTGCTAGTGGTGAACGAGAACAGGCTACAGAGGTAGTGGGGGAGTTTACCCAGAAGGGCTTTATTTATGAACACATACCAATGTAGTTGTCTGCGCATTTAAAGCAAAGTCCAGGCCACCCTTTGATACAAGGCGCAATGGTGGGTGAGCGACTTGGCATTCGTAACAAAGCACAAGGATGCATGATAGACTGAGTCTAGTCTCTGTAGCACAGAGGAGGCTTAATGCATGTACATTAAGTCACTATAATTAATTACTGAAAGAAAAGTGGCTTGAACAAGGCTTGTTGCGAAAAAATAGAAACCCAATATATGTTTAAGTTTCCTCACAAGATTATCCATATGAACTTTGTAGTACAGCTTATTGTCCAACCATATACCTAGTTATTTGTAGGATGACACCTTTTTAATGGGGCTAAAATGGAGACCTGTTGTACACCTCTAGTAATCTGAAAGGAAGCTAGACTTTGGATTCTCATCATAGACAATTGTGTTCTGTCTGTGATATTCACGGCCCCTTCAATGAGACCAATGTTATTGACTCTTGCTAGCAACAGTTTGTGGTCAACTAAAGCCAGACTGAACCCCACACAGGATGTTGTTTCAAGTAGGAATTTATTTAGCTGAGAGTTCACTAGAGATTCAGTCTTTTACCATTTATTTCATTTATACTTAATCATTAACAGCAACAATGTATTTGGGCAGAGACACAACTTTCTAAGAATATCTTAATTGATTTGAAAGTTTATTAACAAAGCACAATTTATTTTAACATATAAAGCAGACAGAATAGTACAGTAAGGCTATGATTCAGTGAATTAGATCAACTATGAAACAAATCATATTTGGGCAACAACATACGGACTAAAAAGTAAAATTAGGTCAAAGACATAGGTAAAATGTACCATAAATGAAATGTTTCTTATTTTGTGTGTTTTATCCCTGAAAAAGCAGGTGCAAGAAGTAAATCTGTCCCTTGGTCTCACCAGAGAGACCTGTCTGGTTTCTACTCATCCTCAGTTTTACCTTGGAGTCAGTTTGCCCTGAACTTCACCACAGCAATGATGGTGCACAGGAGGAAGAGCACTGCATTACCAATTTTTGGCAGGTAGAAGAATGTTCTCCCCCGTCTGTAGAATAATTAAAAGCTTTAGAACATGTTCCTCTGTAAATTGCTGTAATACAAGGACAATTTTTTAAGGGGAATTGTAAAGGGAAAACTTCATTTTGCTAAAGGCAGTGTATATTTAACAGTTTGCAGCGGCAGTGATGATTTTGACTGCACAAGGTATTTAATGAGTGTGGATCATTGAAGGTGGTAGTGTAGTTATCTTCCATGTGACTAGAACACCAGCTATCACCACCACCAGCATGCCCAGAGGAACCAGTAGGACTTTTAGATCTATGGAACTGATGGTGAAAGTCTGTTTATTGGTAAATAAAGTCCATAAAACATCACAGATAAGTAGATAATTATTAGTTTTTTGCATTATGTTTTTTGTGCTGTTCTGACTAAATGGAAATATTTGTTCAGCTCTTCACACATTTTATGTGTGAAACTTGACCATCCAAGAATAGAATGCTGCTACTTCTACAACCACAGAGATATGAGGAAGCGGTAAATGTCTCTATGAGAACGGAGTCTTTTTGGTCTATACTTAGTGTGGAAACATTTAAGGAGGGTAGTTTTGTGTAGTGTGAAAAACAGAAAAGGTTACGTTTCTTCATATTTCTATTGCCATCCATTTTTAAGAGTAAGTGTGAAATACAGCTGAATGAGTGATCATTACCTCATGGTGTCCTTCTCCTTGCCCCCCTCAGGTCCTTGGACTGTGTTGTCAGTCTGAACAGGCTCAGCAGTTGGAGAGAAAGAGGATTGTTCAGTGGTTGGAGCTTGGGTTGCTGTGAGGTAAAAACAACAATGGTATTATGACTGGTGTACCAGAGAGACACAGGGTAGACTGAACTGTAACAAGACATTGTGGCTAAACTATGACCTTCTTGTCCAGCTTATTTCATTTTCCCCAACATGTGGATTTTCACTTAGTATTAGCACCGTTGAGTTCAAACCAATGGTAGGACCGCTAAGTATTCACAAAAGCTTTGAATCAGGATACAGTTCAATTTGATTTAGATGATAAGCCAGCAAGACTGGATAAAACCAGGTTAATACTTAATAATACAATATCTGATTGCTCTCTACTCACTGGTCATAGTGGTGGTACTTTGTGTGGTGGTTTGTCGTCTGACAGTGATGTGAACAGGCATTGTAAAGTATCCCACTTCACAACTGTACCAGCCAGTGTTTTCCATCTTCAGACCACTCATAGTCACCGTTAAGATGTTTCTTCTGGTGGCATCAGTGGTCTGCTGTAGGGTCACTGATGTTCCATCTATAGTCCCAGAATTCCCCCAGACACAGGAGTCACTGCCACCAGTCCTGCACCACCACTTCCCATTTCTAGTGTCACTATAGTAACAATTTACAATGACGCTCCCTCCTTCAACTCCAGTCACCTCCTGTTGGTCCACATAGAGTTCTGGAGTACCTGAACACAGAGGTACACACACCAAATAAGGTCCTGAGTGATCAAGTGGTTTTTTGTAACAACTGACCACAAATATCATAATCATGATATGATGGATAGAGAACAGAAAGTAGACATATACCAACATTCCTCATGTCAACATGAACAATAATAGTGATACCAGTAAATGAAACCAGAACACCAGTCAAGTAATCATATGGAAGAGTTGCAGGGATCTTACCTGGAGTCACAGATAGGTGGAATTCTTCTATCCTGACGTCTGCTCCAACATTGATCTCTACAGCACAATAGTACCATTCAGAGTCCTCACTCCCCAGATCAGTCATGGTCACAGTGAAGGTTAGCTGGTTGATGTCATCAGAGATTGAGGCCTTAGCTGTGCTCTTAGGAGGGTAAGTACGTACAACAGGAGAGCATCCTTGCAAATAATATAGTTTACACAAATATTTCACATGGGTTTTGTATTCCTGATCATAGCAACATGGGATGGTGATGGAGCCTCCTGTCTTCACAGACACACGGTAAGCACCTGTAGACACAACAACAGAAAACACATTAGATTGGAATTCAAGCAAATTCTCACAGCAGAAAAATGGTGTTCCATCTGGACTATAACACACATAATACAGGAAGTCTTATTGATAAGACAAGCTACTGCTCCTGTCTTCAGAGTGTCAGCATGTGTCCAGTCCCAGTCCCTGACCTCAACTTCAGCACTTCATAGATACATGTTAACCCTTTTGTTATATTTATTGGCCCATCCACCGCCCCAAAATATTGCGTTTTTCCTGTTACATTTACATTCTACACATATCTTATATACATGGCACTTTTGTTACACAGTAGTTACATAACAACATATAGTTATTAGATATACATTATATCTGTATAGATAGTACTTAAACACATCCAGTATACAGTTGTAGGCCCTCTCCTATTCTCGCTATACACCAAGTCACGTGGCTCTGTCATATCCTCACATGGCCTCTCCTATCATTGCTACGCAGACGACACACAACTAATCTTCTCCTTTCCCCCTTCTGATAACCAGGTGGCGAATCGCATCTCTGCATGTCTGGCAGACATATCAGTGTGGATGACGGAGCACCACCTCAAGCTGAACCTCGGCAAGACGGAGCTGCTCTTCCTCCCGGGGAAGGACTGCCGTTCCATGATCTCGCCATCACGGTTGACAACACCGTTGTGTCCTCCTCCCAGAGTGCGAAGAGCCTTGGTGTGACCCTGGACAACACCCTGTCATTCTCCGCTAACATCAAGGCGGTGACCCGATCCTGTAGGTTCATGCTCTACAACATTCGGAGAGTACGACCCTGCCTTCCACACAGGAAGCGGCACAGGTCCTAATCCAGGCACTTGTCATCTCCCGTCTGGATTGCTGCAACTCGCTGTTGGCTGGGCTCCCTGCCTGTGCCATTAAACCCCTACAACTCATCCAGAATGCCGCAGCCCGTCTGGTGTTCAACCTTCCCAAGTTCTCTCACGTCACCCCGCTCCTCCGCACACTCCACTGGCTTCCAGTTGAAGCTCGCATCTGCTACAAGACCATGGTGCTTGCCCTGAGGGGAACGGCACCTCCGTACCTTCAGGCTCTGATCAGTCCCTACACCCAAACGAGGGCATTGCGTTCATCCACCTCTGGCCTGCTGGCCCCCCTACCTCTGCAGAAGCACAGTTCCCGCTCAGCCCAGTCAAAACTGTTCGCTGCTCTGGCACCCCAATGGTGGAACAAGCTCCCTCACGACGCCAGGACAGCGGAGTCACTCACCACCTTCCGGAGACACTTGAAACCCCACCTCTTTAAGGAATACCTAGGATAGGATAAAGTAATCCTTCTACCCCCCCTTACCCCACCCCAAAAAAAATATATTGTAAAGTGGTTATCCCACTGGCTATAAGGTGAATGCACCAATTTGTAAGTCGCTCTGGATAAGAGCGTCTGCTAAATGACGTAAATGTAAATGTAAATGTACATCTCTTTGTTTGTCTCCACACCAACACTCAGACATCATTTACCAACGAAGCAGGTGTGTTTAGTGAGTCTGCCTGATCAGAGGCAGTAGGGATGACCAGGGATGTTCTGCTGATAAGTGTGTGAATTGTCAAATGTTCCTGTCCTGCTAAGCATTCAAAATGTAACAAGTGCTTTTGGGTGTCAGGGAAAATGGATGGAGTAAAAAATACATTATTGTCTTGAGGAATCTACTGAATTAAAAGATAAATAGTAAAGTACAGATACAATTTTTTTTTAGGTAGTACTTCAAAGTATTTTTTACTTAAGTACTTTACACCAGTGGCCACTGTCTGATTATAGATAGGCTAATTCAGTACAAATTGAAGATTGCCTTGCTACAACAGGGTAGGGGGCTGAAGAACACCGTTCTCTATTAATGAGCGATTTCCCAATGAAATAGTGGAGAGATGAAGTTCCCTGTACCCCACTTTCAAAAGGCTCCAAACAGAGAAGCAGAATGTTCTTCTGGTGGTTGATAAGTTGTATGTAAACAAGTCATTGTTAAACGATTCGAAGAGTACAACGTTGCTGTGAATGATACCTCATGCTGAAGTAGTCCCCAATAGACCTACACATTGCACCGCAATTGGGGTATATTATGACTTGAATGCTGTTATATCCTACTGTACACTACTGGAGTGTTTTCAGTCATAACTATTATACAGTGCCTTCAGAAAGTATCAATACCCCGTGACTTATTCCACATTTTGTTGTTATAGCCTGAATTCAAAATGTATTAATACTTGATTTGCATTTTAATGAAGGAAATAAGTATTTGACCCCTCTGCAAAACATGACTTAGTACTTGGTGGCAAAACCCTTGTTGGCAATCACAGAGGTCAGATGTTTCTTGTAGTTGGCCACCAGGTTTGCACACATCTCAGGAGGGATTTTGTCCCACTCCTCTTTGCAGATCTTCTCCAAGTCATTAAGGTTTTGAGGCTGACGTTTGGCAACTCGAACCTTCAGCTCCCTCCACAGTTTTTCTATGGGATTAAGGTCTGGAGACTGGCTAGGCCACTCTAGGACCTTAATGTGCTTCTTCTTGAGCCACTCCTTTGTTGCCTTGGCCGTGTGTATTGGGTCATTGTCATGCTGGAATACCCATCCACGACCCATTTTCAATGCCCTGGCTGAGGGAAGGAGGTTCTCACCCAAGATTTGACGGTACATGGCCCCGTCCATCGTCCCTTTGATGCTGTGAAGTTGTCCTGTCCCCTTAGCAGAAAAACACCCCCAAAGCATAATGTTTCCACCTCCATGTTTGACGGTGGGGATGGTGTTCTTGGGGTCACATGCAGCATTCCTCCTCCTCCAAACACGGCGAGTTGAGTTGATGCCAAAGAGCTCCATTTTGGTCTCATCTGACCACAACACTTTCACCCAGTTCTCCTCTGAATCATTCAGATGTTCATTGGCAAACTTCAGACGGGCATGTATATGTGCTTTGTTGAGCAGTGGGACCTTGCGGGCGCTGCAGGATTTCAGTCCTTCACGGCGTAGTGTGTTTCCAATTGTTTTCTTGGTGACTATGGACCCAGCTGCCTTGAGATCATTGACAAGATCCTCCCGTGTAGTTCTGGGCTGATTCCTCACCGTTCTCATGATCATTGCAACTCCACGAGGTGAGATCTTGCATGGAGCCCCAGGCCGAGGGAGATTGACAGTTCTTTTGTGTTTCTTCCATTTGCGAATAATCGCACCAACTGTTGTCATCTTCTCACCAAGCTGCTTGGCGATGGTCTTGTAGCCCATTCCAGCCTTGTGTAGGTCTACAATCTTGTCCCTGACATCCTTGGAGAGCTCTTTGGTCTTGGCCATGGTGGAGAGTTTGGAATCTGATTGATTGATTGCTTCTGTGGACAGGTGTCTTTTATACAGGTAACAAGCTAAGATTAGGAGCACTCCCTTTAAGAGTGTGCTCCTAATCTCAGCTCGTTACCTGTATAAAAGACACCTGGTAGCCAGAAATGTTTCTGATTGAGAGGGGGTCAAATACTTATTTCCCTCATTAAAATGCAAATCAATTTATAACATTTTTAACATGCGTTTTTCTGGATTTTTTGTTGTTATTCTGTCTCTCACTGTTCAAATAAACCTACCATTAAAATTATAGACTGATCATTTCTTTGTCAGTGGGCAAACTTACAAAATCAGCAGGGGATCAAATACTTTTTTCCCTCACTGTAATTCCACTTTGACATGATGGGGTATTGTGTGTAGGCCAGTGACACACAAAATCTCAATTTAATAAATGTTGAATACAGGCTGTAACACAACAACATTTAGAAAAAGTCAAGGGGTGTGAATACTTTCTGAAGGCACTGTAGATCATGGGCTTCTAATCCCACCCCTCAGCTGCTCTCAGCCCATCCCACCTACAGTGGGGAAAAAAACTATTTAGTCAGCCACCAATTGTGCAAGTTCTCCCACTTAAAAAGATGAGAGAGGCCTGTAATTTTCATCATAGGTACACGTCAACTATGACAGACAAAATGAGAAAAAAATATCCAGAAAATCACATTGTAGGATTTTTAATGAATTTATTTGCAAATTATGGTGGAAAATAAGTATTTGGTCAATAACAAAAGTTTCTCAATACTTTGTTATATACCCTTTGTTGGCAATGACACAGGTCAAACATTTTTATGTAAGTCTTCACAACACTGTTGCTGGTATTTTGGCCCATTCCTCCATGCAGATCTCCTCTAGAGCAGTGATGTTTTGGGGCTGTCGCTGGGCAACACGGACTTTCAACTCCCTCCAAAGATTTTCTATGGGGTTGAGATCTGGAGACTGGCTAGGCCACTCCAGGACCTTGAAATGCTTCTTACGAAGCCACTCCTTCGTTGCCCGGGCGGTGTGTTTGGGATCATTGTCATGCTGAAAGACCCAGCCACGTTTCATCTTCAATGCCCTTGCTGATGGAAGGAGGTTTTCACTCAAAATCTCACGATACATGGCCCCATTCATTCTTTCCTTTACACGGATCAGTCGTCCTGGTTTCTTTGCAGGAAAACAGCCCCAAAGCATGATGTTTCCACCCCCATGCTTCACAGTAGGTATGGTGTTCTTTGGATGCAACTCAGCATTCTTTGTCCTCCAAACACGACGAGTTGAGTTTTTACCAAAAAGTTATATTTTGGTTTCATCTGACCATATGACATTCTCCCAATCCTCTTCTGGATCATCCAAATGCACTCTAGCAAACTTCAGACGGGCCTGGACATGTACTGGCTTAAGCAGGGGGACACGTCTGGCACTGCAGGATTTGAGTCCCTGGCGGCGTAGTGTGTTACTGAAGGTAGGCTTTGTTACTTTGGTCCCAGCTCTCTGCAGGTCATTCACTAGGTCCCCCCGTGTGGTTCTGGGATTTTTGCTCACCGTTCTTGTGATCATTTTGACCCCACGGGGTGAGATCTTGCGTGGAGCCCCAGATCGAGGGAGATTATCAGTGGTCTTGTATGTCTTCCATTTCCTAATAATTGCTCCCACAGTTGATTTCTTCAAACCAAGCTGCTTACCTATTGCAGATTCAGTCTTCCCAGCCTGGTGCAGGTCTACAATTTTGTTTCTGGTGTCCTTTGACAGCTCTTTGGTCTTGGCCATAGTGGAGTTTTGAGTGTGACTGTTTGAGGTTGTGGACAGGTGTCTTTTATACTGATAACAAGTTCAAACAGGTGCCATTAATACAGGTAATGAGTGGAGGACAGAGGAGCCTCTTAAAGAAGAAGTTACAGGTCTGTGAGAGCCAGAAATCTTGCATGTTTGTTTGTAGGTGACAAAATACTTATTTTCCACCATAATTTGCAAATAAATTCATTAAAAATCCTACATTGTGATTTTCAGGATTTTTTTCCTCATTTTGTCTGTCATAGTTGACGTGTACCTATGATGAAAATTACAGGCCTCTCTCATCTTTTTAAGTGGGAGAACTTGCACAATTGGTGGCTGACTAAATACTTTTTCCCCCCACTTTATCTCTGTAAACCACCCTCTTATGATTTCATGTGCCATATCTATTGAACAAAAATGTAAACGAAACATGCAATAATTTCAACAATTTTACTGAGTTACAGTTCATATAAGGAAATCAGTCAATTGAAATAAATAAATTAGGCCCTAATCAATTGATTTCACATGACTGGGCAGGGGTGCAGCCATGGGTTGGCCTGGGAGGGCATAGACCCACCCACTTGGGAGCCAAGCCCACCCACTGAGGAGACAGGCGCAGCCAATCAGAATGAGTTTCCCCCACAAAACGGCTTTATTAAAGACAGAAATACTCCTCAGTTTCATCAGCTGCCGGGTAGCTGATCTCAGACGATCCCGCAGGTGAAGAAGTCGGATGTTGAGGTCCTGGGCTGGCGTGGTTACACGTGGTCTGCGGTTGTGAGGCCGGTTGGACGTACTACTAAATTCTCTAAAATGACGTTGGAGGTGGCTTATGGTAGAGTAATTAACATTAATTTCTCTGGCAACAGCTCTGGTGGACATTCCTGCAGTCAGCATGCCAATTGCACACTCCCTCAAAACTTGAGGCATCTGTGGCATTGTGTTGTGTGACAAAACTGCACATTGTAGAGTGGCCTTGTATTGTCCCCAACACAAGGTGCACCTGTGTAATGATCATGCTGTTTAATCAGCTTCTTTATATGCCTATCAGCAGCCTGTTATAATCCTATCAGCAGAGAGACATGTTTCATGTAGTTCTTATTATATCCTGTTATATTTCTGTAAAAAGGAAGAAAGAAGAAGGAAAATACATTTTAACAGCCACTGATGACTGAGAGTAAATATTCCACATCACACTACCCATAAAGGGATACATACGTTTAACTTATAATCGACCCCGACACAGCCAGGGCAAGATAGTGTCGTATCGAGTAAATGCTGGCAATTATTGCTGATAAACAAAGGAGTCCGCTCATACTGAACCTTGATCATAAGTTTATTCATATCACAAGCTTTCAGCATAAGTTACAGGTGTCATGCCCACCCGGAGAGCGACGCCTCAGATTGCAATGGTCGCTCTGCCCTCTCCTTCGTTTTTCCCCCAGTATACAGTGGGGGAAAAAAGTATTTAGTCAGCCACCAATTGTGCAAGTTCTCCCACTTAAAAAGATGAGAGAGGCCTGTAATTTTCATCATAGGTACACGTCAACTATGACAGACAAAATGAGAAAAAAAAATCCAGAAAATCACATTGTAGGATTTTTAATGAATTTATTTGCAAATTATGGTGGAAAATAAGTATTTGGTCACCTACAAACAAGCAAGATTTCTGGCTCTCACAGACCTGTAACTTCTTCTTTAAGAGGCTCCTCTGTCCTCCACTCGTTACCTGTATTAATGGCACCTGTTTGAACTTGTTATCAGTATAAAAGACACCTGTCCACAACCTCAAACAGTCACACTCCAAACTCCACTATGGCCAAGACCAAAGAGCTGTCAAAGGACACCAGAAACAAAATTGTAGACCTGCACCAGGCTGGGAAGACTGAATCTGCAATAAGTAAGCAGCTTGGTTTGAAGAAATCAACTGTGGGAGCAATTATTAGGAAATGGAAGACATACAAGACCACTGATAATCTCCCTAGATCTGGGGCTCCACGCAAGATCTCAACCTGTGGGGTCAAAATGATCACAAGAACGGTGAGCAAAAATCCCAGAACCACACGGGGGGACCTAGTGAATGACCTGCAGAGAGCTGGGACCAAAGTAACAAAGCCTACCATCAGTAACACACTACGCTGCCAGGGACTCAAATCCTGCAGTACCAGACGTGTCCCCCTGCTTAAGCCAGTACATGTCCAGGCCCGTCTGAAGTTTGCTAGAGTGCATTTGGATGATCCAGAAGAGGATTGGGAGAATGTCAGATGAAACCAAAATATAACTTTTTGGTAAAAACTCAACTCGTCGTGTTTGGAGGACAAAGAATGCTGAGTTGCATCCAAAGAACACCATACTTACTGTGAAGCATGGGGGTGGAAACATCATGCTTTGGGGCTGTTTTTCTGCAAAGGGACCAGGACGACTGATCCGTGTAAAGGAAAGAATGAATGGGGCCATGTATCATGAGATTTTGAGTGAAAACCTCCTTACATCAGCAAGGGCATTGAAGATGAAACGTGGCTGGGTCTTTCAGCATGACAATGATCCCAAACACACCGCCCGGGCAACGAAGGAGTGGCTTCGTAAGAAGCATTTCAAGGTCCTGGAGTGGCCTAGCCAGTCTCCAGATCTCAACCCCATAGAAAATCTTTGGCGGGAGTTGAAAGTCCGTATTGCCCAGCGACAGCCCCAAAACATCACTGCTCTAGAGGAGATCTGCATGGAGGAATGGGCCAAAATACCAGCAACAGTGTGTGAAAACCTTGTGAAGACTTACAGAAAACGTTTGACCTGTGTCATTGCCAACAAAGGGTATATAACAAAGTATTGAGAAACTTTTGTTATTGACCAAATACTTATTTTCCACCATAATTTGCAAATAAATTCATAAAAAATCCTACAATGTGATTTTCGGGATTTTTTTTCCTCATTTTCTCTGTCATAGTTGACGTGTACCTATGATGAAAATTACAGGCCTCTCTCATATTTTTAAGTGTGAGAACTTGCACAATTGGTGGCTGACTAAATACTTTTTTTCCCCACTGTATATAATCTCCCCAAGATGTGGGTGGCTCCCTCTACTGTCCAATCCCCTGTCTACAACACACTTCCTGTCTGTTGTATGTGGCGTTACACTAAAACATTCCCTCTTGATACTAAAATCAACATTCTTTCAGTTCCACTTAATAACCATTAACAAAGACATAATCCTAATACACTACAATAGCAATAACGTACATGCAGTTCTGTCAATCTAGAGAGAGTAAACCTGTAAACCAACCTTCTCTCCACACACACACATTTATAGTTGCTCTGTCACTTCGACTGTTTTACACATAGGCCTATAGCATTGGGGACAAATGATAAGGGTAGCGTATATAGATTGTGTAAAAAAACAATATACTTCTCGCTTGGAGAATGGCTTCCATAAGCCAGCTATTGTGTTGACTCTACTGATTAATTTAGTCTATAATTGTTTAAATCCAGTGTTAACCAGCCAGCCGCACGCTAGCAGAGTTAACAGACCCTGTTGACAACACCCAACCCATTTTCCGGTGTATATTTAGATAGAGATGTATTGTTTAAATGGTGTTAAAAAGATAGTGATACCAATTGTTATAGGATTGTATTGTCCTACTCCAGTAGAGAACCTAGACAGGTTATTAACCCTCCTCCTCTATCAATACTTTATCCTATCCGAGCCCCACAGAGCTGTCAATATTTTATTTTCTTAAATTCGATTCGTTCCGATTCACATCCATCAAAAGGGCAACACAGTATAACAGCATTCAATTCATAATATACCCCAATCTCTACAATTAGCTTGTATCAGATCAAACTCAAAACCCAACATTGGTTTTTCCAATTTAACGCCTGTGCAGTATTCAAAATAAACAAAAACGTCCCATGAATTTAAACTTATTTTTAAGTCCACATAGTCCAAGGTTCTGTATTGCATGAGTAAAAAAGGATGAGTCCATCATGCATAAAAAATTAATAATAATAATAATAATAAAGGATTGTAATGTGTAAAAATACAAATAATAATGTGGAGTGCGGTGCAATTTTTAGGTCTATTGAGGAATACTTCAGCATGAGGTATCATTCACAGCCACGTTGTAATCTTCCAATCCTTGAACAATGACTTGTTTACATACAACTTATCGACCACCAGAAGAACATTCTGCTTCTCTGTTTGGAGCATTTTGAAAGTGGGGTACAGGGAACTTCGTCTCTCCACTATTTCATGGGGAAATCGCTCATTAATAGAGAACAGTTTGCTCTTCAGACCCCTACCCCGTCGTAGAAAGGCAATCTTTAATTTTGTAGTGAGTTAGCCTAGCTACTATCAGACAGTGCCCACTGGTGTAAAGCACTACAGTAAAAAATACATTGAAGTACTACTTAAGTCATTTTTTGGGGTATCTGTACTTTAATATTGAACTTTTACTTCACTAGATTCCTCAAGACAATAATGTATTTTTTACTCCATCCATTTTCTCTGACACCAAAAAGTACTTGTTACATTTTGAATGCTTAGAAGGACAGGAAAATTGTACAATTCCCACACTTATCAATAGAACATCCCTGGTCATCCCTACTGCCTCTGGTCTGGCAGACTCACTAAACACACCTGCTTCGTTGGTAAATGATGTCTGAGTGTTGGTGTGGAGACAAACAAAGAGGTGTAGTGGGTTCTCACTCAAAAATATGGAGCATAAAGCTAACTTCATTATTCAATGGTTTACATTTTTTACTGAATCTGCTTAATATAAGGAATTTGAAATGATTGATACTTTTACTTTAGATACCTAATTACATTTTAGCAATTAATTACATAATTACATATTAAGTATGTATATATATATATTTTTTAAAAATACTTATACAGTATTTTACTGGGTAACTTTCACTTTGACTTGAGTATTATTCTATTGAGGTATCTTTACTTTTACTCAAGTATCACAATTGGGTACTTTTTTCACCACTGAGAGTGTCTTCCCTCCACTCTGACACCAAAACGCAGAGGCCTTTGAAAATAAATTGTATCCACTGTCACGGTTTCGGCCGAGGCTGCTCCTTCTCCTTGTTCGGGCAGGCTTCGGCGGTCGTCGTCTCCGGAGTACTAGCTGCCACCGTTCGTTGTTTCTGTGTTTGTTTGGTTTGGTCTGTTTTGGTACACCTGTTTCTCATTTTGTCTTGGTTATGTGTCCTTTAAGTTCTCGTTGTTTCTGTCTTGTGGTTGTGTGTAGTTGTTCCTTGTCAGCTGGTGCTTCCAGTCAGTTAGTGCGCTATTTTGTATTAGATAGAGAGTCCGCACTTGTTGTGCGAGTTTGCTGTGTTTTGCATTTATACGCTGTGTGCGTTAGTTTTCTCGTGATTCCGGCTCTGTTTGTAGCCGTTCTTTTGTGGACTTTACTAAAGTATTTTTGGACTAGCATCTGTGTCCTGCATCTGATTCCTACACCACACCTACGCCCGTTCTGACATCCACCTTTTCCTCCATCTTGAGATTACGTGTCATGAAAACCTTGACTTTATCCTCAGTTGCCTAATAGTTTTAGTTTTCATCCTCCTTTATTCCCATTATGACAATATAATTCTTCATACTTCTGCACTTCAGACCAAGTAATTCTGTTTCCATTGTGTTATTATCATACCATAGCCTCTCAGTAGTGCAGGGTTCCCCAACTGGCGACCTGCGGCCGGAATTTGGTCCACGTGGGATTTTATTTGGCTCCCAAATTTTTCAGAACTAAATAAAGTATAATATATTTTTCAATTGTTAAACATAAAATACAGTAAAAAGACCAGCATATCAGCTCCAAGTGATTTACATTTTGGAAGTCTGTTCCAAGGTATAACCACTCATAATAGAAAGATATATGTAATTGTATACTAATGTAAGCAAGGTTTGAAGTGATTATGTTTTAGTCATTTGTTTGGGCTTCTTGCTGTCAATTTGGAGTCTATGAATTATTTGTAATTATATTCTGGCCCCCCTGACCATCCGCTTGAGAAAAAATCGTCCCGCAGCTGAATCTAGTTTCTGATCCTTGACTTAAACTGTAAAATATATTTTAAAAATCTCAACTGTTGCTGCTCAACACCAACTAAAAGGGCTGCTGGGTCCTCCATCTTTATTAACACTATACGTGATTTTATATGATATAAGATTTACAAATGTGCTAATAAAATAAAATAATCAATTGTAGTGCTCTTGTTCGCATCGATGTGTACGATTCTGGTTTGAGCATTTCAAAGTGTTGATCAATAAATAGATGCAGGTTCTCTATATTATCCAGAATGTTTGTTTTACAGTTATTAGCTAATCCTCAATTTTACAATTAATTAATGGATCAAGCTGTGCCTACCACGCTGCCTCTTGCCACATCATTTCCCCCCTAAATAACTTGTTACCCTTACCTGAGAGTCTGGAGAAGATGAGGAGGAGGATGGAGAGGGAGAGATGAGAAGCCATTTCTGCACTAAAGAGAATGACTGAACTTCCTAATAGCTATAGCTGTCTTTAACTCTCTTCCTGCTTCTGTTTGAGTGTATATGCCCCCCTCAGTGGCAGATAGAAACTATTACATTCTATGAACTAGTTGTAACATAAGGCTCTAAGGCACTACAACTGATTACCTTAATTAATTAGCACATTTGTATATCTTATATCAAATAAAATCACGTATAGTGTTAATCAAGATGGATGAACCAGCAGCCTATTTAGTTGGTGTTGAGAAGCAACAGTTGAGATAGAGTTCAGGTGCAAAAAAATATATATTTTACAGTGAAGGTGATGAAGACTGGATCCAGAGGTTGTATTTACAAAAATGTACAGATTAAAAAATGATAACTTATTAACTGGCAAAACTACACTTACCTGGCCAATAGCAACATATAACCTCAAATTGAGGACTAAAGCAAAACAGCCTACATTAAACATTTACACTCCTCCTGAACTGAGTTTTGCACCAGAGTTGTAAACTCACTGAGGAGCACTAGAACATCTAGGTGAAGCATACTTTGCAGACTATTCCATGTCTCTGGTGCGCAATAGAAAAAGGTAGTCTTGTCTAACTGGGTAACGGCCCTGGGGACATTAAGTAGCAACCACCTAGTAGACCGTGTCTGGTAACTGCTAGTGGTGAAGGAGAACAGGCTACAGAGGTAGTGGAGGAGTTTACTCAGAAGGGCTTTATATATGAACACATACCAATGTAGCTATCTGCGCATTTTAAGCCAAGTCCAGGCCACCCTATTGATACAAGGTGCAATGGTGGGTGAGCGACTTGGCATTTGTAACAAAGCACAAGGATGCATGATAGACTGAGTCCAGTCTCTGTAGCACAGGGGAGGCTTCATGCATGTACATTAAGTCACCATAATCAATTAAAGAAAAGTGTCTTGAACAAGCCTTGTTGCGAAAATAAATAAATAAATACTGTATATATTTCAGTTAAACCTTCCTCACAAGATTATCAACATTAACTTTGTAGGACAGTTTATTTTCCAACCATATACCTAGGTATTTGTTTGATGACACTTTTTAATGGAGCTAAAATTGAGCCCTGGGGTACATCTCTAGTAATCTAAAAGAAAGCTAGACTTGTGATTCTCAGCATAGATGCATTTTGTTCTGTCTGTGAGATACTTTCTAAACCAATTGACATCCACTGAGACCAATGTTATTGAGACAGGCTAGCAAAAGTTTGTGGTCAACTAAAGCCAGACTGAACCCCAAACAGGATGTAATATTCAAGTAGGAATGTATTTAGCTGAGAGTTCACTAGGAAGTCAAAGACTTTGACCAGGATAGGTAGCTTGGAAATAGAGCAATAGTTATTCACATCTGAAGGGTCTCCACCCTTTAGTAGGGGGTGAACATATGCTGAGGAAGAGCACTGCATTACCAATGTTTGGCATGTAGAAGAATGTTTGCCCCCCATCTGTAGAATAGTTAAAACATTTAGAACATGTTCCTCTGTAAATTGCTGCAATACAATGACATTTTTTAACGGGGAAATGTAAAGGGAAGACTTTTCTAGAGGCAGTGTATATTTAACAGTTTCCTTCAGTGATGATTTTGACTGCACAAGGTATTTAATGAGTGTGGATCATTGAAGGTGGTAGTGTAGTTATCTTCCATGTGACTAGAACACCAGATATCACCACCACCAGCATGCCCAGAGGAACCAGTAGGACTTTTAGATCTATTGAACTGATGGTGAAAGTCTGTTTATTGCCAAATGCAGTCCATAAAATATCACAAATACATTTGTTTAGGATACTTTTTGTGCTGCTATGACAAAATGGAAATGTTTGTTCAGCTCTTCACACCTTTAATGTGTGAAACTTGGCCATCCAAGAATAGAAGGCTGCTACTTCAACAAGCCACAGAGGTATGAGGAAGTGGTAAATGTGTCTGTCTCTATGATGGTAAATGTCTCTATAACAGGGTGTGAGGAAGTGTGTTGACCTATACTCGGTGTGAAAACGTTTAAGGAGGGTGTTTTTGTGACCTAAACTTGTGTGAAAAACATTGATCTTCATCTTCAGACCACTCATTGTCAACGTTAAGACTTTTCTTCTGGTGACAGCTTTGGACTGTTGTAATGTCACTGATGTGCCATCTATATTCCCAGAATTCCCCCACATACAGGAGACACTGCCAATCCTGCCAATCCTGCACCACTTCATATGTCCAATGTCACTATAGTAACAATTTACAATGACACTCCCTCCTTCAACTCCAGTCACCTCCTGTTGGTCCACATAGAGTTCTGGAGTACCTGAACACAGAGGTACACACACCAAATAAGGTCCTGAGTGATCAAGTGGTTTTTTGTAACAACTGACCACAAATATCATAATTATGATATGATGGATAGAGAACAGAAAGTAGACATATACCAACATTCCTCATGTCAACTTGAAGAATAATAGTGATACCAGCAATGTTGTGTTCGAGACCACCTAAAGCAAGTCCGATTCAAGACCAGGCCCAGCGCAAATCGATTCTGAGTCAAGACCGAGACCTGGACCGGGACGAGGGGTCTAAGACCGAGGCAAGACTGAGACCAGAAAAATGCAAGTCCAATTCAAGACCATGATTGTAATTTTGTCAAATCGCCATCTAAATAAAAGTAATACATATCCTGTATATCTGTGTTCATATTTCAGAAGAACATATGGATTTTTTTTAGACATTCAGAATGGTGAAACAATGCATGTTGAGGGCAAATAGAGGTACTCTACAAATTATTACTAACCCAAACACAGTGGGGAACAATGAGGGCCTTCTACGTCTTCAGAGAAGGGCGAAGGATTTATATATACTAATAATAATAATAATAATATTTTCAACAGGGGTGAAAGTATATCTATATTTTTAAAGCCTAGGTGTAATCATAGAATTACATATACAAACCTTATAATTTTAATATATAATCTCTGTGGCCTAGTAGTCTAGGACTAGTAAAGATTAGTCATATCACTTTTAACATGCATTACCTTTTAATATGGCAGAAATACAACCAGTCATGATGTTTTCATCTGAGTGTCAAACAATCACTTCAAAAAGGGGCTCCTGTAGGTTACCCGCGAACGTTCCTGCAATCACAAAATAATTCCAGCATCCAAACAGTGCACTGTGCCCCTGCAATTTGATGAATGGAAAGAGACATCTGTTACAAAACCCCTACGTATTGTAATGACAATCTGCGATCCATCATATCATAATTATGACATTTCTGGTCAGTTGTTACAAAAAACACTTGGTCACTCAGTCAGGACCTCTTTTGGTGTCTGTACCAATCTGTGATTGCATTAGGTCTACACTTGTAGACTGAATTGATGTGTCCACTGCTTCATGTGACTAGGACACCAGATATCACCACAACCAACATGCCCAGAGGAATCAGTAGGACTTTTAGATCTATGGAACTGAAGGTGAAAGACTTTGTTTATTGTAAAATATAGTCCGTAAAACATATAAGATATTAAGATTTTTTTATGATACTTTTTGTGCTGCTATGACTAAATGGAAATATTTGTTCAGCTCTTCACACCTTTTATGTGTGAAACTTGGCCATACGAGAATAGAATGCTGCTACTTCAACAAGCCACAGAGGTACGAGGAAGTGGTAAATGTCTCTGTTTCTATGATGGTAAATGTCTCTATGACAACAGTGTCTTGGCCTATACTGTGTGAAGACGTTTAAGGTATTATTTCTATTGTTATCCATTTGGAAGAGTAAGTGTGAAATACAGCTGAATAAGTGATCATTACCTCATGTTGTCCTTCTCCTTGCCCCCCTCAGGTCCTTGGACTGTGTTGTCAGTCTGAACAGGCTCAGCAGTTGGAGAGAAAGAGGATTGTTCAGTGGTTGGAGCTTGGGTTGCTGTGAGGTAAAAACAACAATGGTATTATGACTGGTGTACCAGAGAGACACAGGGTAGACTGAACTGTAACAAGACATTGTAGCTAAGATTTGACCTTCTTGTCCAGCTTATTTCATTTGCCCCAACATGTGGATTTTGTTGAGTTCAAACCCATGGTAGGACCACTAAGTTTTCCCAAAAGCTTTTTATCAACAAAGTCAAGAAAAGCTTTTAATTTTAATTAATTTAATTAATTTGTTTACATCCCTGTTATTGAGCATTTCTCCCTTGCCAATATAATCCATCCACCTTACAGGTGTGGTATATCAAGTACCTGATTAAACAGCATTATCATTACACAGGTGTAACTTGTGCTGGGGACAATAAAATGCCACTCTAAAAGGTGCAGTTTTGTCACACAACACAATGCCACAGATGTCTCAAGTTCTGAGGGAGCGTGCAATTGGCATGCTGACTGTAGGAATGTCCACCACAGCTGTTGCCAGAGAATTGAATGTTCATTTCTCTACCGTAAGCCGCCTCCAACGTCGTTTTAGAGAATTTAGCAGTACGTCCAACCGGCCTCACAACCGCAGACCATGTGTATGCCGTCGTGTTGGCGAGCAGTTTGCTGATGTAAACATTGTGAACAGAGTGCCCCATGATGGCAGTGGGGTTATGGTATGGGCAGGCATAAGCTATGGACAAGGAACACAACTGCATTTTTTCGATGGCAATTTGAATGCACTGAGATACAATGGTGAGATCCTGAGGCCCATTACTGTGCCATTCATCCGCCGCCATCACCTCATGTTTCAGAATGATAATGCACGGCCCCAAGACGCAAGGATCGGTACACAATTCCTGTAATCTGAAAATGTCCCAGTTTTTCCATAGCCTGTATAATCACCAGACATGTCACCCATTGAGCATGTTTGGGATGCTTTGGATTGACGTGTATGACAGTATGTTCCAGTTCCCGCCAATATCCATTAACTTTGCACAGACATTAAAGAGGAGTGGGACAACATTCCACTGGCCACAATCAGCAGTCGGATCAACTCTATGCGAAGGAGATGTGTCATGCTGCATGAGGAAAATGGCTGTCACACCAGATACTGACTGGTTTTCTGATCCACGCCCCTACCTTTTTCTTAAAGGTATCTGTGACCAACAGATGCATATCTGTATTCCCAGTCATGTGAAATCCATAGATTAGGGCTAATCATTTATTTCAATTGACTGATTTCCTTATAAAGAACTGTAAATCAATAGAATCTTTGAAATTGTTGCATGTTGCATTCATATTCTTGTTCAGTATATTAACATCATAGTGATCAGAATAACAGCCTTACCTTGGTCTGTACATTTAGCTGGTTCCTCCTCTTGGGGACAACAGTGCTGTAAGTCACATCATCACCATTGGCAGGAAATGGGTCCTGCTGGTAGAAACACACAAAGGGGGTTGATGATAAAAACTCATCATCAGTCTACATGTATGAGATACCTTTGGATATTTACATAATCCACAATATAAGGCATGTATTTGTTTTAACAACATTAAGATATGAGCTTTCTTCCTCTCAAACAGCACAGTGTCAGTCAGGTTAAATAGGAACAGGACAGAGAAGCAACATAGGCCTACTGTGTCTGCAAAGCTCAACAGGAAATCACAACACCTTAACCACTGACCTCACTACAGATCCTATTATTAGCTCTACACTGCAAAACACTTATAGAAACTGAAATCACACTGAATATAGAGTTAACATATATACATTGTACAGTTACAATACAATGGACATTAAGCTGAAGGGCAAATGTGTTGTTTTAAGTGCATCTTATGTCCATGTACTGCATTTTTCACAGACAGGGTCTTACCCACAATGCCTTGAGTCAGATGAGAGGAACATGAGTGTAGCCTACCACTGAGGTGTTTGTTGTCTGGTCCATGGCCTTATTGTCCTCTGGAATAAAGAAAGAGAGATGCAGTATTAGAGACCTCTGAGATACACTAGAATAATACTGAATACATTAATCATAGAATAGTTATACTTTTGAGTCTCCTCCCCTTATGTCAAGATACATTGGTTATAACAGGCTAATACAGTTGTCTTCAAGGAAAATATTGATGTCTCATGAAAATATCTCCAAAATCAAACTTATAACTTTTCCAATATAGTAATTATAGAATGAATACTTACTATGCTTTCTCCACATCTTCCATGTAACTAAGACACCAGATATCACCACCACCAACATGCCCAGAGGAATCAGTAGGACTTTTAGATCTATGGAACTGATGGTGAAAGACTATGTTTATTATAAAATACAGTCCATGAAATATCACAGTTAAATAGATTATTATTATTTGGTTTATGTTTTTTGTGCTAATATGACAACATGGAAACATTTGTTGAGCTCTTCACACCTTTTATGCATGAAACTTGACCATCCAAGAATATAATGCTGCTACTTTGACAACCACAGAGATATGAGGAAATGGTCAATGTCTCTATGATGGTAAATGTCTCTATAACAGTGTCTTGGCCTTTACTCGGTGTGAGATTTTTAAGGAGGGTGTTTTTGTGCCTGAAGCTCTAGTGTGAAAAACAGAAAATGTTCCCTTTCTTCATAATATTTCTATTGCCATCCATTTGGAAGAGTAAGTGTGAAATACAGTTGAATGAGTGATCATTCCCTCATGGTGTCCTTCTCCTTGCCCCCTTCAGGTCCTTGGACTGTGTTGTCAGTCTGAACAGGCTCAGCAGTTGGAGAGAAAGAGGATTGTTCAGTGGTTGGAGCTTGGGTTGCTGTGAGGTAAAAACAACAATGGTATTATGACTGGTGTACCAGAGAGACACAGGGTAGACTGAACTGTAACAAGACATTGTGGCTAAGATATGACCTTCTTGTCCAGCTTATTTCATTTACCCCAACATATGGATTTTAACTTAGTATTAGCACTGTTGAGTTCAAACCAATGGTAGGACCGCTAAGTATTCACAAAAGCTTTGAATCAGGATACAGTTCAATTTGTTTCTGATGATAAGCCAGCAAGACTGGATAAAACCAGGTTAATACTTAATAATACAGTATCTGATTGCTCTCTACTCACTGGTCATAGTGGTGGTACTTTGTGTGGTGGTTTGTCGTCTGACAGTGATGTGAACAGGCATCATACGGTATCCCACTCTACACCTGTACCAGCCAGTGTTATCCATCTTCAGATCAATCATATTCACCGTTAAGATGTTTCTTCTTGTGTTCTGCTGTAGGGTCACTGATGTTCCATCTATACTACCAGAATTCCCCCACATACAGGAGACACTGCCAATCCTGCCAATCCTGCACCACTTCATATGTCCAATGTCACCATAGTAACATTTTACAATGACACTCCCTCCTTCAACTCCAGTCAACTCCTGTTGGTCCACATAGAGTTCTGGAGTACCTGAACACAGAGGTACACACACCAAAGAAGGTCCTGAGTGATCAAGTGGTTTTTTGTAACAACTGACCACAAATATCATAATTATGATATGATGGATAGAGAACAGAAAGTAGACATATACCAACATTCCTCATGTCAACTTGAACAATAATAGTGATACCAGTAAATGAAACCAGAACACCAGTCATGTAATCATATGGAAGAGTTGCAGGGATCTTACCTGGAGTGACAGATAGGTCGAACCATCCTGTCTGGACTATTGGTCCACCACTGATCTCTATAACACCAGTAACGTCCAGAGTCCTCTGGCTCCAGATCAATCATTGTAACATTGATTGTTTGCTGGTTGATGTCATCAGAGATTGAGACCTTATTTGTGCTTTTAGGAGGGTCAGTGTGTACAACAGGGGAGCAACTATACAAATAGTCTCCTTTACACAAGTATGTCACATGGGTTTTGTATTTCTGATCATAGCGACATGGGATGGTGATGGAGCCTCCTATCTTCACAGACATACGATAAGCACCTGTAGACACAACAACAGAAAACACACTAGATTGGAATTCAATAAAATTCTCACAGCAGTAAAATGACATTCCATCTGGACTATAACACACATAATACAGGAAGTGTTATTGATCAGACAAGCTACTGCTCCTGTCTTCAGAGTGTCAGCATGTGTCCAGTCCCAGTCCCTGACCTCAACTTCAGCACTTCATAGAAACATGTTACCCTTACCTGAGAGTCTGGAGAAGATGAGGAGGAGGATGGAGAGGGAGAGATGAGAAGCCATTTCTGGGTATGTGTCTCCGTATGTTATATGGTACCAATGCACAATGTGTGTGTCAAGGACCAAGGCACCAAAGAGAAAGACTGAACTTCCTAATAGCTATAGCTGTCTTTAACTCTCTTCCTGCTTCTGTTTGAGTGTATATGCCCCCCTCAGTGAAACTACTACATTCTATGAACTAGTTGAAACATAAGTCTCTAAGGCACTACAACTGATTACTTTATTTCATTTAATTAGCACATTTGTATATCTTATATCAAATAAAATCACGTATAGTGTTACTAAAGTTGGAGGACCCATTGAGACCAATGTTACTGAGTCTGGCTAGCAAAAGTTTGTGGTCAACTGAATCAAACTGAATCAAACACTGCAGCACAATGTCGTTTTTCAATAAGTGCATTTATGATGTCATTCGCTGCTCCCATTTGCCACACCTCAGAAACAATGTATTCTTTAGGCCTACTGTCAATAAGGCTCACACAAGATAGTTTGAATTTCTATGAAGCAGGTGGTCTTTATTTGGCCTTTATTTGAGTGTCAAGGATTCCAAACAGTGTTTTTGTAAAACATGCAGAACCAATGAATGATCATAATAGTGCCATATTATGGGACCAATCCTGTTCCTTCTTGTAGTTTCTCCTAGGGAGCTGGTTCATAGTAGCTCTCATTCATCTCCATATAGTCATCCTTTGCGTGACGCAAAGCGACAATCCCGGATTCTTCCACCAACGTCCTTTCATCCTGAAGTATGTTTTGTCTGCTGAAAAACTTTTTTTTTGTCGTCTGCTTGACATTCTGTTGATGCGCCTGGAATAATGATGGACACCCTAAGCAAGACTGTATACTGAGAAAATAGGCATCTTTAAGCAAAGCTAGAACAGCAAGAGGGAGGAACTTGCATACTAATTAATAGGCTCCTCCTCTTCTTTGGGCTAAGACTTGACTACACTTCCCATAATGTAACAGTGTTGATGTGCAGACCGCATCTATAGTGAATTGTGGCCACATTCAGTGAGATAAGCTGTTTCTGGATACTGTTTAACGAGGGTCATGTTCACTTTGCATCATATTATATATTTTGTTGGGTCTTGTCCAATAATAAATTTTATTTTTTGTTTACAGTTTGGCTACGGTGTGTCCTACTGAACACGACCCAGGTTGATTCACTTTGTATTACTCCAGCACATTAGTACAGTGTTTTTGGACCATTCTCTCTCGGCTCTCTCCCTGTCTCTGTCTGGTCCACTGAAGTAGTTACTTACATGACGTGTCTTCACTGTCAACCGGTGCGGGTGGCTCACGAGGCAACATGACATTCTGCTGTATTGGCCTCAAGCAGTTCTGACGCCACGTGACATGGACAGAGAGGACAAGACAGAGAACAGTTATCACCATTACCAACATCTTCACCCAGATTCACTGGAATCAACATCACAATTAATGTGCATTTGTGAGAATGTGAAATTGAGACACTATACTTTAGAGAATTGTATTTCAAAGTTTTTCCAATGTTCTCCCACAACAAAATGCTCCTATATTATATTTGCCTAATTATGATCTTCAAGATTGAGAGAGCAGAGAGGACAGAGTGGTCTCCCATCTCCTCAAAGTGTATGGTCCTTGAAGGCATCCTCGCGGTATAGGATGTTTGCCCAGTGTCAGATGGCATCCAAGAGCGTGTAGGTCTTCCACCTACAGTGTGGAATATAGAGAGACTTGTGTGAACTCTGAACCCTTACCCTACCTCATGTCCTCGCGCAAAGCAGTGTCCTTCTTCAGACAAAAGCCTGCCACGAAACATAAATTGAAAATGTGTCACATTTTTTATATTGAGTTCATGATATTGAGTTCCGCGTGCTGTTGCTATTAAAATCCTATAGATGGCAGTACAGTTTAGGATAGAGCCTTACAGTATGGACAGCACTGACTTCTCCACATCCTGTGTTGTGGCATTATCTCTCTGCTGGAGAAGCTAATCTTCTTCTCCACAACCTTCAGCTCTGGACAGACAACACACTTTCACTCATAAATAAATAAGAGAGTAGAAATAAAAAATATTGCACACCTGAAGAGTACATGGTTACTCCAGCACACAGTTTAGTGAGAACATTTATGAACATGTAACGTTCCGGTCAAAGAGACCTTTGCCAAGACATTCATTAGTAGCCTAAATATTCTGTTTGGCAAACGGTGTACAGGCCTACAGGAGACACACAACCAAACCGCATGCTGCTAAAAGACTGACATAACGCTTTTACATTAGTGCTGTACTTGTGGACATAGATTATGTAAACTTTAAGGAAAAAAAAAATATATATATATATATATATGTCCACCTCACTCCTCACAACACATGTTCATAACTTTTGAAATCACTGTCCATGCACACCTGGGTGTAAATTAGTAATTGGTTAGATTGATACCATATTGCACGAATGATTAGACTGTGGCTACATGTGTAGACTTTAGATGCTGTCCATGTAGGCTATAAAGTCACAATCAATTGATAACTGTCCTAGTCCGTTGTCCTAGTAACAGAATGGATACAGGTGACGATGGAGGTGCAAAGGCTTGACATGTTTCATCAAGACAATATATACTGTGTTATATTACTCTACTCCTTTTCAAACAGCAGGCTTTGGAGAGCTAAATGGCTCGAGAGCACAGTTTGAGAGCTGCGTGGTCTTGTCCATGTGGCCCTGGCAGTGGCTGCGCCGATCTCAGCAGCAAAACAAACTCCATGCGGTGGATTAATAGTCTGGAAAACCCAACCTGACTAGTCACTGTTGCCTAGGGTCAGGTTTTTGAGACTAGTGGATTAGTCGCGCCAAATAATTAGGTATGTGTTTCAGATTGTTGTACTTACATTGAGGTTGGATTCAGTGTGGCACACCTTGACCATCCAATCCCAAAATAACTGCATAAAGACTGGTCTGGTTACATAATAACCTACATTATGATTTGTTATTAGGCTACTGGCTCTTTGCCATTTGTTTACTACATGTAGTACATGTGTAATAAGTGTGTGTGTGTGTGTGTGATTATTATTTGACCCTGCTGGTCATCTATAAACGTTTGAACATCTTGGAGAAAAATCTGCCCTTATTGACCATGTACTGTTATAATCATTCCACATTTCCAAATTATTATGTCCATTATCAATATTGATTGGAAAACAAATGGGGTTACCCATCTGAGTGTCATTTGTCATTTTATGAATGGAAACTTTGTAACCGCTGATTTTACACGTTTCCACAATACTGCCGCATGTAGGTTTAACTTTATTTGATGGACGGCAAATTGTCCAATAGTGGCACTCTCTTGAACAGGGAGTAAAATGACAGTCGACCAATAGGTCTCACATACATTTACGTTCCTTTTCCCTCTCTGGTTTTGTCACGCCGGGTTGTTCGCTGGAAGGTGAGATATTTCATAAACTCTACTCTTTTACACAAATAACTGAAATACTGCCAGGCTTTTGACGTGGAGAAACATGAACATAGATACAGCGGTAGGTTTATGTACTACCTCAAGACAGGTCTACGCTAAAAATAAATATTGCAGCCAAACATTACACAGGAGAGAGACAGCCTACGCAATCGGCCCTTCTGTTTTTTTAATTAGCTCTTTACTGACAGATTTACCCAGTGCTTTAGAATGTATATGTGGCTGGCTGGCTTCCAACTGAACCTGGCTGGCTTCTTTAGACATCAATGACACTAATGCATGTCTGTAGAAGTCGCACCTTTACCTTCAATTTTAAGTTCAACTGGTCTTTAACTTTACCTTGAGGATTTATGAATGAATTGTCCCGTTCGATGAATTGTATAATCATTTTACAGTATGTCATTAAAGTATAATATAGGCCTATGAGATTATCATCTATTCTTAGTGTAGGCTAACATTATTTTTGCAAATACATGAATTGCCTATGTCCATTGTTGGTCAAATTCTAACTACATTGAGCATTTATTTTCATTGTAAAATCTTGCACTTGGAAAGCTTTATGCCTCTATAATTTGGACAGTGCAGTGAATGGAAAAATATTATATAGCATAGCATGTGACATGTGTTATCAAAATAAAATGTCTTGTGTGACATTGCAGTGAAGGACTCCACATCTGGTCACATCATTGATGTGTGGATGATGTACTCACCATGATCAATGCAATGCAATATGTCATGCAACACACTCTATACTGTAGGGGTACCTGATGTCCTAGGGACAGCGAGACTATACTGTAGGGGTACCTGATGTCCTAGGGACAGTGAGGCTATACTGTAGGGGTACCTGATGTCCTAGGGACAGTGAGACTATACTGTAGGGGTACCTGATGTCCTAGGGACAGTGAGACTATACTGTAGGGGTACCTGATGTCCTAGGGACAGTGAGGCTATACTGTAGGGGTACCTGATATCCTAGGGACAGTGAGACTATACTGTAGGGGTACCTGATGTCCTAGGGACAGTGAGACTATACTGTAGGGGTACCTGATGTCCTAGGGACAGTGAGACTATACTGTAGGGGTACCTGATGTCCTAGGGACAGTGAGACTATACTGTAGGGGTACCTGATGTCCTAGGGACAGTGAGACTATACTGTAGGGGTACCTGATGTCCTAGGGACAGTGAGACTATACTGTAGGGGTACCTGATGTCCTAGGGACAGTGAGGCTATACTGTAGGGGTACCTGATGTCCTAGGGACAGTGAGGCTATACTGTAGGGGTACCTGATGTCCTAGGGACAGTGAGACTATACTGTAGGGGTACCTGATGTCCTAGGGACAGTGAGACTATACTGTAGGGGTACCTGATGTCCTAGGGACAGTGAGACTATCTTGTAGGGGTACCTGATGTCCTAGGGACAGTGAGACCATACTGTAGGGGTACCTGATGTCCTAGGGACAGTGAGACTATACTGTAGGGGTACCTGATGTCCTAGGGACAGTGAGACTATACTGTAGGGGTACCTGATGTCCTAGGGACAGTGAGGCTATACTGTGGGTACCTGATGTCCTAGGGACAGTGAGACTATACTGTAGGGGTACCTGATGTCCTAGGGACAGTGAGTGTCACGCTCTGGCTCCGGGACTGTGTAGGTTGAGCCAGGGTGTATTCATTTGGTTGTGTTGGGTATAGGGTGTGTTCATTTGGTTGTGTGTTGGTTTTGGTTGTAGTGTCTTGTCTGTTCATGTGACTCCCAATCGGAGGTAACGAGTGTCAGCTGTCGGCTCGTTATCTCTGATTGGGAGCCATATTTAAACTGCCTGTGTTCACCTTGTGTTTGTGGGTTTTTGTTCCTTGTCAGTCTTAGTTACTGTGGACTTTACGATTAGTCTATTTTGTTTTGGTACTTTAATTAACTAAAGTCAACATGTTCGCTAAACACGCTGCGCCTTGGTCCGCTTCCTTAGACGATCGTGACAGAAAAACCCACCAAAGAAGGACCAAGCAGCGTGTCCAGGAGCAAGGAGACTGGACATGGGAGGAAGCGCCGGGTAAGGAGATCGAGAGGCTGGCGATGGCCCAGGTGGGCAAATCGTGGTCCTGGGAGGACATGCTCGGGGGCAAGGGACCTTGGGGGAGGATCAAGGCCCTGGCGAGAGAGGAGCAACGGCGTCAGCAGGGCCATCGTCGGAAGGACGAGAGGCAACCCCAAAAAGTTTTTGGGGGGGGGCACATGGCTTGGGCGGCTGGGCAGCAGGAGGCTGCCACCGGGAGACGTGGAGAGAAGGCTACCGGATTACGGGAGCCATTGGCGAGTAGAGGGAGGGAAGTAGTGGAGGCACGGCGTAAGAGACTGAGGTGTGTTACCAGTCCGGTCCGGCCCGTTCCTGATCCCCGGTTAAGGCCAGTGGTGTGTGTTCCCAGTACGGACCGGCCTGTTCCTACTCCACGCATCAAGCCCACGGTGTGCGTCGCCAGTCCAGCCCGGCCGGTTCCTGTTCCACGTACAAAGCCTACGGTGTGCGTCGCCAGTCCAGCCCGGCCGGTTCCTGCTCCACGTACTAAGCCTACGGTGTACGTCGCCAGCCCAGCCCGGCCTGTTCCTGCTCCACGCACAAAACCTACGGTGTGCGTCGCCAGCCCAGCCCGGCCTGTTCCTGCTCCACGTACAAAACCTACGGTGTGCGTCGTCAGCCCAGCCCGGCCTGTTCCTGCTCCACGCACTAAACCTACGGTGTGCGTCGCCAGCCCAGCCCGACCTGTTCCTGCTCCACGCACTAAACCTACGGTGTGCGTCGCCAGCCCAGCCCGGCCTGTTCCTGCCACCCGCACCAAGTCTACGGTGCGCGTCGCCAGCCCGACCCGGCCTGTTCCTGCCACTCGCACCAAACCTACGGTGCGCGTCGCCAGCCCGGTCCGGCCTGTTCCTGCCACCCGCACCAAGTGTACGGTGCGCGTCGCCAGCCCGACCCGGCCTGTTCCTGCCACTCGCACCAAACCTACGGTGCGCGTCGCCAGCCCGGTCCAGCCCGTTCCTGCTACTCGCACCAAGCCAGGGGTACGAGTCGTCGGCCTGGTCCAGCCCGTTCCTGCTACTCGCACCAAGCCAGGGGTACGAGTCGTCGGCCTGGTCCAGCCCGTTCCTGCTACTCGCACCAAGCCAAGGGTGCGAGTCGTCAGCCTGGTTCAGCTCGTCCCTGCTACTCGCACCAAGCCAAGGGTGCGAGCCGTCAGCCTGATCCAGCCCACTCCTGCTACTCGCACCAAGCCAGGGATGCGAGTCGTCAGCCTGGGGAGGCCCGTTCCGGCTCCACGCATCAAGCCTAGGGTGCGTTTCGTCGGCCCTGTCCGGCCCGTTCCTGCTCCCCGCACCAGGTCTGTGGTGCGTGTCGTCAGCCCTGTCCGGCCCGTTCCTGCTCCCCGCACCAAGTCTGTGGTGCGTTTCGTCAGCCCTGTCCGGCCCGGTCCCGCTCTCCGCACCAAGTCAAGGGTGCGCTTCGTCAGCCCGGTCCGGCCCATTCCTGCTCCCCGCGCCAAGGCAGTGGTGCGCGTCGTCAGCCTGGTAAGGCCCGTTCGTCCTCCACGCACCAAGCCAGGGGCGCGTGTCGTCAGTCCGGCTCCGGCCAGCGGGGCTAGACAGGACCAGGGGTACTTTGGGGGGTTGGAGAGGAGGTGGGGATCAAGGCTGGAGCCAGAGCCACCGCCGAGGAGGTATGCCCGCCCAGCCCTCCCTTGTTTAGCCCGTATTGAGGCGCGGTCGCAGTCCGCGCCTTTAGGGGGGGGTACTGTCACGCTCTGGCTCCGGGACTGTGTAGGTTGAGCCAGGGTGTATTCATTTGGTTGTGTTGGGTATAGGGTGTGTTCATTTGGTTGTGTGTTGGTTTTGGTTGTAGTGTCTTGTCTGTTCATGTGACTCCCAATCGGAGGTAACGAGTGTCAGCTGTCGGCTCGTTATCTCTGATTGGGAGCCATATTTAAACTGCCTGTGTTCACCTTGTGTTTGTGGGTTTTTGTTCCTTGTCAGTCTTAGTTACTGTGGACTTTACGATTCGTCTATTTTGTTTTGGTACTTTAATTAACTAAAGTCAACAAGTTCGCTAAACACGCTGCGCCTTGGTCCGCTTCCTTAGACGATCGTGACAGTGAGACTATACTGTAGGGGTACCTGATGTCCTAGGGAAAGTGAGACTATACTGTAGGGGTACCTGATGTCCTAGGGACAGTGA
Organism: Coregonus lavaretus; assembly: GCF_964263955.1. Classification (NCBI taxonomy): domain Eukaryota; kingdom Metazoa; phylum Chordata; class Actinopteri; order Salmoniformes; family Salmonidae; genus Coregonus; species Coregonus lavaretus. Next base: position 70,481,948 of record NC_139991.1, read on the forward strand.
GGCTATACTGTAGGTGTACCTGATGTCCTAGGGACAGTGAGACTATACTGTAGAGGTACCTGATGTCCTAGGGACAGTGAGGCTATACTGTAGGTGTACCTGATGTCCTAGGGACAGTGAGACTATACTGTAGAGGTACCTGATGTCCTAGGGACAGTGAGACTATACTGTAGAGGTACCTGATGTCCTAGGGACAGTGAGGCTATACTGTAGAGGTACCTGATGTCATAGGGACAGCGAGGCTATACTGTAGGGGTACCTGACCTACTAGGGACATGTGTATATACAGTATATATTATATTATAAATTCCTCACATGTGACTAGTAATAAGACTAAGCAATTAGCCATTTAAAATGTTTATCTGACTCCATAAAGATGATTTAGCAATATGCAAGAACACTATAGTTGAGTTACAGTAATAGGCAGTCAAGAAATTTCTGAGAATGGAATTCAAGTGTCTTTAATTACTTTGAAAAAACATTAACAAGCATCACAAGGCATTATTCTAAGCGTAAACAAAGAGATGCCTAGGAAATGAGAATTGATCGTACAACCTTCCTCCATGAACTGGATACAGGATAAGAGAGTGAACAAAGGCATTTAATTCCATTTATAACATCTAAAGGTGTCACCTTTCAATCTAAAACCAACCACCATTGACCAATCAAATGATACCACGATTACACTAACCTAAACACTCCCAGGCACAATATCCACAGGGTGTCACAGCTTTTAAAGGCTTGTGTGGGGAATGAGACCAATGTAAATGAGACAGAATTCCTGAGAAGACAATCAAACACCTTTGCATAATAGAGTAATTCAGAGTTACCACAGAGATCATACATCCAAATAGATGGCATCAGTATCTTCAGTGAACAATTTTCAGAGAGATACCAAACATGGATACTATAGCATTATTCTGTCACAGTAGTCAGTCCTTTGGATACTGTAACAGAGAGATATATTTTGGCCCCTCAGAGGGGGAAGGACTGACTAGTCCTTGGGCATTGTCCTTTGTGCAGTCCTTGTGTTCCTGGACAATTTGCCATGCAACTCCAGGTAACAGAGAGAACATAAAGTAGGGCCGAGCCTACAAATCCCCCCTGGACAGAAGCTGTACATGGACAGCCTGTGTCCAATATAGGAAGAAATGGCCCGCACCACATGAGAATTCCTTCTTGAGTCTTCAGTCCAACTTATGGAACCTAACTTCTAGTCCTTGGGTCCATGACATCTGGAGGGTCTTCCGGGGAATCGTTGACAATGTGCATTCCTTCAACCAAGCTCAATGAAACATAATTATTTGTTGAGGGCAGAAAGATTAGTTCAGTCAGTTCTCAACATTTGATGAAACATTATTACAGTCAAGAGTTACTAGTCACTTTTTGGCTTTGTATGTTGGTCAGATTGGTTGGTCTGGTCAATGGTATCCTCAAAGTTTAGCAAGTATGAATCAGATGGATATTAAATGAAATGAAAGGCCATTAAATGCATAATTAAAGTTATACTCTATCAAGTGTTAAATTGCACTTTTCTTTGAGTAAGACAGAAAGTTTAATTGAAAGAGCCTCTCCCCTCTGGAAGTTTGCCTTGAAAATATGAAAACCCTATTGATGAAAACAAATCACCCCAAGATCAATTCTTGAGTTTAGATGAATAGAACCAGAACATAATAATAACACATCATGTTAAAAGCAAAAAACGATGTTCTGTAAAACAGTTAAATAACAACATTAAAGGTAGTGGCACATATGTCTATGTGTAGTAAGAATTAGCAAATATGAATAATTCAGTCATTTGTTAACCCAATCTGAGCCCCCCCCCCCCCAAGTTGAAACCTGTCCTATGCGTAACCAAGACAAACACAGCATAATAAACTCTCATTGTGTGTAGGCCAGTGACAGAAAATCTCATTTTAATCCATTGTACATTCAGACGGTAACACAACAAAATGTGGAAAAGGTCAAGAGGTCTGAATACTTTCTGAAGGCACTTTAGCTATAGCTGTCTTTAACTCTCTTCCTGCTTCTGTTTGAGTGTATATGCCCCCCTCAGTGGCAGATAGAAACTATTACATTCTATGAACTAGTTGTAACATAAGGCTCTAAGGCACTACAACTGATTACTTTATTTAATTAGCACATTTGTATATGTGACAGGTTAAAGGACATATTCATAGCCTGTTATACACTAAAAAGTATTAGTATGTTCATGGTATGTAAGGATCTTAAAATATCTAAGGTTAAAAAGATCATGCATCCAGTACTAGTTCATAGAGATTGATAAAATTCATAAATGTGTTAAAATCCGTCAAGTGTAAAAGGGTAAATATTGTAAGGGGAATGTGTAAACGTTATATTGACTACTTTATTTTGTGGTGCCTAATTTAAAGGTAAAAGTGTTAATCTGTGATCTACTAAATGCTCTTAATCTATGAGCCTGAGATCGATTGCTCTGGTCTCCACCCAACTTTCTGGGGAAATCGCGGTCTTTTTTCCTCATTATACTAAAGTTTTCAGTGAGGAAACATAACTGCGTCACTCTCGTGATTATTTCTCCCCTTTTTCAGGTACTTTATTGATATAAAACGAGTTAATTTGAATGTAATAACTTGCTAACATGTCAAGAGAGTTTAAGGTATGTGTTAGTAACATCTTGAGTAAGTTAGAGTTAAGTTGAAGAGAGTTATTAGGTGCGTGTGTGAGTGAAACCTGCTTGGTTGCAGCGAAGAATAGCTTCGTACTGAGAATAGCTGCCATTTTATGCTAATTGTGAATGAACATGTGCGCTGTTAATAATATATTTGGGGTTATTTGTATAATGTGTTTCGAATACTTTGTTGACATGGTTGATAAATGTAGTTATGGGTTACTGAGCTAAAGCTACTTTGTGTTTGACAGTTATATTGAAACATTTGTATATGTTTTAGTGAATTACAGTTTATGCTGTTGTGACTTGAATAAGCTTTGTACCCTACAAAACTCTGGTTCCTGTAGATCTGTTGTTCTGTAAAATGTGGTATTTTTGTAAAAAGATTATACTAAAGTTTTCAGTGAGGAAACATAACTGCGTCACTCTCGTGATTATTTCTCCCCTTTTTCAGGGGCGTAACATTTTGGAGGCTCCGCTGAGATTGCTGCTCAGATGTCCGGCTTCCACATCCTGGTCGCTGAATTCCGAGCCAGCTAAATCCCTACATAACAACACAGGCAGGCTGCAGTGAGGAAAGTGTTGCTGTTCGAGGGGAGCTGGAAGTTGGGGGTTAAGTACGTGTCAACTGAGGCCGTTGAGAGACCATCAGAGACAGTAAGGACCATCTAATTCAGAGTCAACTCCTGCACAGTAAAGGTTCCTCCTGTCCTGTCAACATGACAACCGCTTTGGAAGAACTACAGGAAGAGGTAGTAGGAGAATTGCACACCCTGACTAAAGACAAGTTACTAGACGTATGTGATTTCCTTGACATATCAGGCGAACAGAGAAGAGATGTTCAAGAAAAATCCCGCATATCACTGATGACTCACATTATGATGTTCCTTGAAAGAGAGGAAGTTGCAGAGTTAGAAGATGGCGGCATGTCGGAATTATTGTTACTTAAAGACAAAATGACAGAGATGATCAGTGGCATAGATAGCAAGACAGGGCAAACTGACCATGATATTGAAACAGCCAGAACACATCACAGAATAGAGGGATTGAGAACTGTAACCCCACAACAAGGGGTGGGAAATGAGCAGAGTACTGCAGACAAAGCCAGTGATTCTCTGCGCCAGCCAAAACCCCCTGCCCATCTTCAGAGGAGCATGCAGCTCTCACCCAGTGCACAGCCCGGCTCATACTGGCGCAAAGAGTTAAAAATTTCTGGTCAGATAGGTGAACCGGGCCAGAAAGATAAACTGACTTTTTCCAGCCTTGCCCATCAGATTGAGAATGGACTTAACAGAGGCTATCCTGAGGTAGAAATAGTAGACGCAGTAATCAGGGCTATTTCTCCAGGCTCACAGCTACGCAGCTACTTGGAAGGTAAACCCCAGCTAACTCTTCCCACACTTAGATGCATCCTGCGTTCCCACTTCCAAGAGAAGAGTGCAACAGAGCTTTACAAACAGCTAGCTTCAGAAGCACAACATAGCAAGGAGACCCCTCAAAGCTTCCTGATGCGCGTCTTAGATTTGAGGCAGAAAGTACTATTTGCGTCCCAGGAGTCAGAATCAGGGCTTAAGTATGACCCTGCTCTAGTCCAGCGCATGTGTTTACACACAGTCCTTACAGGTCTCCAGAGTGACAGTATCAGGATAGACATGCAGCCTCTCCTGCTTGATAGCGAAACATCAGATGATGTTTTGCTAGAGAAGCTTAACATTGCTTGTGCTAATGAGATAGAAAGACGAAACAAAAAGCGTTTTAATGCCCCACAGCCTGCTACAACCGTAAGTGTAGTCCAGTTAGAAGATACGCCATCTGCAAAGTGTCCTGTGAAGGAAGCCAAAGCTAAGATACCCGCAGAACTGTTAACAGAGTTAGCTGAACTTAAGACAGGTGTAGCTTCCCTAAAAGGTCTCAGTGCAGAGATTGCTCAGATTAAGGAGACATTACAGCAGCCTATGTTTCAGTCATCGCCTTATGCCCATGCCCCACTTCCAGTTAGGAGGCCAGATAGGGACCCCCAGCCACCTGTTTCCCAGCAGCAGTATTACAGCAACTACAGTCAGCCCCAAGCACCTGACCCTGCACAGTATCAATATGCATCTAACCTGTATACCAACCGCTCTGCTCAAGCTCCAAGGAGGTGTTTTGTCTGCCAGCAGGCCAGAACAGATGCACGCTGCACACACTGCTTCCGATTTGGGAGTGGAGAACATTTTCAAGCTGGATGTAAAATCCGGGGAGTCAGACCATCCAAAGAGGCCCCTTTAAACGGGGAAGGGTTACCGCTGAGGGACAAGTGTTAACCGTAGCTACCAAAAAGTCCCAGAAATGTGCAAATTGTGCCAGAGAAGATTCATTTGAGAACCTGAAACAATGTTCATCATGTAAAGAGACACTGTACTGTTCCAAAGGATGTCAAAACGAACATTGGACTAAACATAAGGAAACATGCACTCACCTGAAAATTGACTCTACCTGTGAAAAGCTTTCCTGTACAGAAGAAAATGCCCACTCTTTACCATCCCTAGCTCAAGGTTGCCACCTCCATAAGGTCACCTCGCTAGTCGGTAGACAGTGCATTGTTGAGTGTCACCTGAATCGCCACCACCTCCAAGCTCTATGGGACACAGGCTCTCAGGTATCGGTCATTGATGAACGATGGAAAGCGGAATCTCTCCCAAACGCAAGGCTGAGGGATGTTTCAGAAATTCTGGACTCACCTGATGATCTAAGATTGACGGCAGCAAATGGGACTGAAATGCCGTACCTGGGATGGATTGAAACAACTTTTCGGCTAGCCTCTGAAACTGACCAAACGAAGGAACTGATCATCCCAGTGCTGGTAATGAAAGGCTGTCACCTATCTCATCCCATCATAGGTTTCAATGTTATTGAGCACATCCTGACAATGACCGAAAAGACTAAACGGTACAGTACAGTGAAAAAAGCTGTCACGGTTTCGGCCGAGGCTGCCTCTCTTCCTTGCTCGGGCAGGCTTCGGCGTTCGTCGTCTCCGGAATACTAGCTGCCACCGTTGTATGTTTCTATGTTCGTTTGGTCTTGTCTGGAATTGTACACCTGTTGTCGTTTAGTGTCATTAGTGTCCTATAAGTTCTCGTTGTGTTTGTCAGGTGTTGTGTGTGATTGTTTCGATGTCGTGTATTTGCTCTACAGTATACCGTTTGCTCGTTGTAGCTTTTCTCCGCTGTTAAGGAGAGTATACTCGCACATGTTTAGTGCGCCCTTTTGTTTTACGCCTGCGTGCGGAGTTTCTCGCCTCAGGGCTTTTGTCTCGTGTATTAGTTTGTGCCTAACTAAAGTCTTTTGGACTTATTTTCTGCGTCCTGCGCCTGATTCCCTCCCGAGGGCCTACGATGGGACCGCTGCCGGGTGTCAGGGCTTCCTTCTCCAGGTGGAGCTTTACCTGGCCACCGTGCACCCGGCGCCCTCGGGACACGAGAGCGTGTCCGCCCTTATCTCCTGCCTTTCCGGCAAGGCGTTAGAATGGGCCAACGCCGAGTGGAGGAGGATAGACGCTACCACCATCACATACGCTGAGTTCTCCCGCCGCTTCAGGGCGGTGTTTGACCATCCACCGGAGGGGAAAGCGGCGGGGGAGCGTCTGTTCTGCCTCCGGCAGGGGAAGAGGAGTGCCCAGGAGTTCGCGTTGGAATTCCGTACTCTAGCGGCGGATGCAGGGTGGAATGAGCGGGCCCTCATCGATCACTACCGCTGTAGTCTACGTGAGGACGTCCGTCGGGAGCTGGCCTGTCGGGACACCAGCCTCTCTTTCGACCAGTTAGTCGACATGTCCATCAGGCTGGACACCCTGCTGGCTACCCGCGGACGTCCCGAGGGAGGTCCGTCCATTTCACCCTCCAGCGCCTCCGAGCCGAGCCCCATGGAGCTTGGGGGCGCTGGCGCTAGAGAGAGGAGGGGTCGGAGTACGAGGGGGTCCATCTCCTGCACCAACTGTGGTCGGGGAGGACACACCGCGGCTAGGTGCTGGGGATGGCCTCCTAGGGGAGAAGACGACAGGCCCCGCACTGGGGAGTCCTTCCAGGTGAGTAGGCCCCCCACTCACCCAGAGCTCTCTGTTGCGCACTTCTGTATACCTGTGCGTTTTCCACAGGTAGCACCTCATTCCCAGCATAAGGCGCTGGTAGATTCAGGCGCGGCTGGGAATTTTGTTGATAGGAAATTTTGTTTAGATTTAGGGATTCCCCTTCTTCCTGTTGACGTCCCCTTCCCTGTTCATGCCCTAGATAGCCGTCCGTTGGGATCGGGCTTGATCAGGAAGGTCACGGCGCCACTTAGGATGTGTGCGCAGGGGGGTCATCAGGAGATGATCCAGCTATTTCTGATCGACTCGCCTGCGTATCCGGTGGTGCTGGGCATGCCCTGGTTGAGTACCCATAACCCGTCTATTTCGTGGCAGGAGAGGGCTCTGATGTAATGGTCTGACCAGTGTGTGGTTCGATGTTTGGGCGTTTCCGTAGGGGCTACCTCGGTGGAGAGTCCAAACCAGGTGCCCGCATTGCACGTTCCCCCTGAGTATGGGGATTTGGCTATTGTGTTCAGTAAGTCGAGGGCGACGCAGTTGCCTCCCCATAGGCAGGGAGATTGTGCGATAGACCTCCAGGCAGGAGCTGCGCTCCCACGGAGCCATGTGTATCCTCTGTCTCAGGAGGAGAAGAGAGCTATGGAGACTTACATAGACGAATCTCTGAGACAAGGATACATATGGCCCTCCACTTCCCCTGCGTCCTCGAGTTTCTTTTTTGTGAAGAAAAAGGATGGTGGGTTACGCCCGTGCATTGATTACCGTAGTCTCAATCAGATCACTGTGAAGTACAGTTATCCACTCCCGCTGATTGCGACCATGACGGAGTCATTGCACGGGGCGCGTTTCTTCACTAAATTAGATCTCAGGAGCGCGTACAACTTGGTGCGCATTAGGGGGGGTGATGAATGGAAGACAGCCTTTAGTACCACCTCGGGCCATTACGAGTATCTTGTCATGTCATACGGGTTGATGAACGCTCCTTCAGTTTTCCAATCATTCGTGGATGAGATATTCAGGGACATGCAGGGGCAGGGGGTGGTCGTGTACATAGATGACATTCTCGTGTACTCGTCTACCCGAGTCGAGCATGTGGCTCTGGTGCGCCGAGTGTTGCGGAGGCTGTTGGAGCACGACCTGTATGTCAAGGCAGAGAAGTGTCTGTTTTTCCAGGAGTCGGTCTCCTTTTTGGGTTATCAGTTGTCTGCGTCAGGGGTGAAGATGGAGGTAGACCGGGTGTCAGCCGTGCGTAATTGGCAAACCCCAACCACTGTGAAGGAGGTGCAGCAGTTTTTGGGGTTTGCGAATTACTACCGGAGGTTTATCCGGGGTTTTGGACAGGTGGCAGCTCCCATAACGTCTCTTTTGAAGGAGGGTCCGGTGCGTTTGCAGTGGTCAGCCGAGGCGGACAGGGCGTTTGGGAGGCTGAAGGACCTGTTTACCTCGGCTCCGGTGCTGGCGCATCCGGATCCCTCTTTACCATTTCAGGTAGAGGTGGACGCGTCAGAGGCCGGTATAGGAGCCGTGCTTTCGCAACGGTCCGGCACGCCACCTAAACTCCGCCCCTGTGCTTTTTATTCCAAGAAGCTCAGTCCGGCGGAGCGAAATTATGACGTAGGGGACAGGGAGCTGTTAGCCGTGGTACAGGCCCTAAAGGTGTGGAGGCACTGGCTTGAGGGGGCTCAACACCCTTTCCTCATTTTGACGGACCACCGTAACCTGGAGTACATCCGGGCAGCTAGGAGACTGAACCCTCGCCAGGCGCGGTGGAATATGTTTTTGACCCGGTTCGTATTTAAGATCACGTACATCCCTGGGTCACAGAACGGTAAGGCGGACGCACTGTCTCGGCGGTATGACACGGAGGAGAGGTCCGTGGAGCCCACTCCCATACTGCCGGAGTCTTGTCTGGTGGCACCGGTAGTGTGGGAGGTCGATGCTGAACTCGAGCGGGCGTTGCGCACCGACCCTAGTCCACCTCAATGCCCGGAGGGTCGGAAGTACGTTCCGCTCGAGGTTCGGGATCGATTGATCTATTGGGCTCACACGTCACCCTCCTCTGGACATCCTGGTATCGGCCGGACAGTGCACTGCCTTAGTGCTAAGTACTGGTGGCCCACGTTGGCGAGGGATGTGAGGGTTTATGTCTCCTCCTGTTTGGTGTGCGCCCAGTGTAAGGCGCCTAGACATCTGCCTAGGGGTAAGTTACTACCCCTGCCCGTTCCACAACGACCATGGTCTCACCTCTCGGTGGATTTCATCACTGACCTTCCTCCCTCACAGGGGAATACTACTATACTGGTCGTTGTGGACCGGTTCTCTAAGGCCTGTCGTTTGCTCCCTATGCCGGGCCTTCCTACTGCCCTACAGACCGCCGAAGCGCTATTCACCCATGTTTTCCGGCACTACGGGGTACCCGAGGATATTGTGTCTGATCGAGGTCCCCAATTTACCTCCAGAGTCTGGAGAGCCTTTATGGAGCGGTTGGGGGTCTCGGTGAGCCTCACCTCGGGTTACCATCCGGAGAGTAATGGGCAGATGGAACGTGTGAACCAGGATGTGGGTAGGTTTCTTAGATCATACTGCCAGGACCGGCCGGAAGAGTGGGCACGGTACGTTCCCTGGGCAGAATTCCCTGGCCCAGAATTCCCTACGCCATTCCTCCACTAACCTAACCCCTTTCCAATGTGTGTTAGGTTACCAGCCGGTTCTGGCACCTTGGCAGCAGAGCCAGATCGAGGCTCCTGCGGTGGATGAGTGGGTGCGGCGCTCGGAGGAGACGTGGAACGCTGCACACGTCCACCTGCAGCGGGCCCTCCGTCATCAAAAGGCGAGCGCCGATCTCCACCGCAGTAAGGGACCGGTGTACGCACCTGGTGATCGAGTCTGGCTCTCTACCAGAAACCTGCCCCTCCGCCTGCCCTGTCGGAAACTGGGTCGGCGGTTTGTGGGGCCGTTTAAAGTCCTGAGAAGATTAAACGAGGTGTGTTACAGATTACAACTACCTGTTGAGTATAAAAGTATTAACCCCTCGTTCCATGTGTCTCTTCTCAGGCCGGTGGTAGCTGGCCCACTCCAAGAAAATGAGATCAGGGAGACTCCTCCGCCCCCATTGGACATCGAGGGGGCACCGGCGTACTCCGTGCGGTCCATCTTGGATTCGAGACGTCGGATGGGGGGTCTCCAATATCTGGTGGAGTGGGAGGGGTACGGCCCGGAGGAACGGTGCTGGGTGCCGAGGAGAGACATTTTGGACCCGTCTCTCCTGACGGAATTCCATCGTAGTCACCCGACGCGCCCTGCTCCGCGTCCTCCTGGTCGTCCCCGAGGCCGGAGTCAGCGCACGTCTGGAGCCGCGCGTCAAGGGGGGGGGTACTGTCACGGTTTCGGCCGAGGCTGCCTCTCTTCCTTGCTCGGGCAGGCTTCGGCGTTCGTCGTCTCCGGAATACTAGCTGCCACCGTTGTATGTTTCTATGTTCGTTTGTTCTTGTCTGGAATTGTACACCTGTTGTCGTTTAGTGTCATTAGTGTCCTATAAGTTCTCGTTGTGTTTGTCAGGTGTTGTGTGTGATTGTTTCGATGTCGTGTATTTGCTCTACAGTATACCGTTTGCTCGTTGTAGCTTTTCTCCGCTGTTAAGGAGAGTATACTCGCACATGTTTAGTGCGCCCTTTTGTTTTACGCCTGCGTGCGGAGTTTCTCGCCTCAGGGCTTTTGTCTTGTGTATTAGTTTGTGCCTTCACTAAAGTCTTTTGGACTTATTTTCTGCGTCCTGCGCCTGATTCCAACACCACACCCACCTACAGCAAACACTGACAAAAGCTTTCCCAAGCCTCAAAAGAAACAAGGTGAGGGCTTTTATACTGGCTGTTAGCGCAGAACAGACAGATGAATACACAGTGAAAACCAAGAAAGAGAAGTTTGCTGTACCAAAACACAGTAGCATTCAGATTGAGTGCCGTGTAGCTTCCCAGCCTTTCAAAGACGACATGACAATGCTTTTCCAGCCAGACCTGAACCCGCAGTGGCCAGATGAACTTGAGTTCTTTGACACACTAGTCAGAGTTAAGAAAGGTGTTTTTCCAGTTGTCATGCTTGATGTCTCTAACCCCACTGACCACGACATTGCCCTGCTAGGACGCACCATAATCGGTACAGTACAAACCATTATGACTGTGTTACCTGCCCAAGTCTTTGAAAAAGCTGTCACCCCAGCCACAGTGAATCACACCAGTGTTCAAACCCCATGTACTGCTACTGAACAGTGGGATCCACCAGTAGGTTTAAGTCACCTAACCGAAGAACAGAGAGAGGTTGTTAGGAAAATGCTTAGAGAAGAGTGTCACTCCTTCTCCAGATCAGACAATGACATTGGCTGCATTGAACGATTGAAAATGACTATTTCTCTAAAGGACTCTGAACCAGTCAAGCGCACATACATGTCAGTGCCCAGGCCACTGTAGGAGATGAAGGGTTACCTTCATGACCTCATAGCCCAGGGTTGGGTTAGGAAGTCAAACTCTTCATATTCTTCACCTGTCGTTTGCGTTAGGAAGAAGGACGGGACCCTCCGGTTGTGTATAGATTACAGAGACCTGAACAGAAAGACACATCCCGACCGCCAGCCCATCCCTCGGGTCCAAGACATCATGGACAGTTTAGGTGGTAATTCCTGGTTCTCCCTTTTAGATCAGGGAAAAGCATATCACCAAGGGTTCATCTCTGAAGAAAGCAGATCACTGACAGCATTTGTGACCCCATGGGGACTCTATGAGTGGATACGTATGCCATTCGGCCTCATGAACGCTCCTGCAGCTTTTCAGCGTTGTATGGAGGAATGTTTGGAAGGGCTCCGGGACAACATCTGCATTCCTTATCTGGACGACACGCTAGTTTTCAGTAAAACTTTCGACAGCCATGTGAATGATGTGCAAAAGGTTTTGCAGCATCTCAGAGAGTATGGCATCAAACTCAAGCCAAGTAAGTGTGATCTCTTTAAACCCCAGGTCCGTTATTTGGGCAGAATAGTGTCTGCAGACGGCAGCAAAGTTGACCCAGCCGATTTTGAAGCAGTAAGAGCATTGAAAGAGATCAGACCACAGACTGTGGGCCAGCTCAGAAAAATGCTTGGTTTACTCACTTACTACAGACAGTACATCAAATACTTTTCTAGGAGGGCCAGCTGTCTGTATGACCTCCTGAAAGCAGATTCAGAGAAATTACCTGACCACCCACGGAAAGCAAAAACAAAGAAAGTAAGTCATGTGGTGCCCTCAAACAAGCCAATCCTGTGGACTGACCAGCATCAACAGGCACTTGAACAGCTGATTGAGTGTCTGCTTCACCCACCAGTCTTAGGTTTCCCTGACTTCACTCAGCCATTTGTTGTACACACTGATGCGTCACACCAAGGCTTGGGAGCAGTTCTTTATCAAGAGCAAGATGGGAAGCTTAGGGTCATTGCTTATGGCTCTCGAACCTTAACAGCAGCTGAGAAGAACTATCACTACCACTCTGGCAAGCTAGAATTTCTAGCTCTAAAATGGGCAATCACTGATAAGTTCCATGATTATTTGTACTATGCTCCGACCTTCACTGTATACAGTGATAACAACCCGCTTAGCTACATTCTGTCTACTGCAAAACTGAACGCAACCACTTCCAGGTGGGTTGCAGAATTGGCTGATTTCCACTTTACAATAAAGTACAGGCCAGGCAGAGAGAACAGTGATGCAGATGCTTTGTCGAGGATGCCACTGGATGTAGAGTCACTGATGAGAGAATGTTCTGAGGAGCTTCCACCAGACACCATTGCCGCCACTATACAAGCAGTAGAGGTACAGAAAGAGCCTTTTGTGCCTTGGTCAATTTCAGCTGCATCTATGTCAGTATCAGCTGAAGGTGAGACAACTACAGCAACAATCAGCTCGATCCCAAAAGAGGGGATAAGAGAGGCACAAGAGTCTGATCCGGTCATCCGTCCTGTGCTCGATTTCAAGCTGTCTGGTTCCAAACCGCCAGTTAAAGAGCAAAAGGAATTCAGTCCAAAGACAAAATGCCTATTCAGAGAATGGGACAAATTGACAATCGACAGTGATGGTATTCTGTACAGAATCACTACAGCCCGCAAGCAGTTAGTTCTACCAGAGCAGTACAAAGGTAAAGTGATGGAAGAGTTGCACAATAACATGGGACACCAAGGTACTGACCGCACTGTATCACTAGTACGTGACCGCTTCTTCTGGCCTTATATGCAATCTGACATCGAGCACTATGTGACTAAAACTTGTAGCTGTGTCAAGCAGAAAAAGCCAGGCCATGAAACAAGAGCTCCTCTGACAAACATTGTGACAACACAGCCATTTGAACTGGTATGTCTAGATTTCCTCCATCTCGACGGATGCAAAGGGGGATATGAGTACATCCTCGTGATTGTTGATCATTTTACACGTTTCACTCAAGCCTACGCCACCACATCAAAGACAAGGAAAAACTGCTGCAAATCTCATCTTCAATGACTTTGCCCTGAAGTTTGGGTTCCCCTCCCGCATCCACCATGACCAAGGGGGAGAATTCGAAAATCAGTTGTTCCATCAGTTAAAGAAACTCAGTGGCATGGCGGGGTCCAGAACAACACCCTACCACCCGATGGGGAACGGTCAAGTGGAACGAATGAACAGAACATTGTTGCAAATGCTAAAGACACTAACTGAGACACAAAAGTCAAACTGGAAGGAGTCTCTAAACAAACTGGTTTATGCCTATAACTGCACCCGTTGCGAAGTGACTGGCTATTCACCATTTTATCTTCTGTTTGGGAGATCACCCAGGCTTCCAGTTGATATGTTCTTTGGATTGTGCACAGAGGCAGGTTCCAGTAACCAGCGAGACTACGTGGAGAACTGGAAACGAGGAATGGAAGAAGCATACGCCATTGCAAATGAAAATGCTCAGAAAGCTGCTGAAAGAAGTAAGAAGTACTATGACACTAAAGTTAGGAGTTCAGTGCTACAGCCTGGCGAGCGAGTTCTGATTAAAAACCTGACACCAAGAGGAGGACCAGGCAAACTCCGTAACTATTGGGAAGATCAAATTCACACAGTAGTGAGACAAATGGGTTCAGACCTGCCGATTTATGAGTTGAGACCAGAAAAGGGTAGGGGACGCTCCCGGGTCCTGCACAGAAACCTGCTCATGTCCTGTGACCACTTACCTTTTGAGAGACAACCAGAAATGACTAAAGATGACAAAAGTAAGAAAAAGAGACATCAGCCTGGATCACAGCCTCTAGATTCTGATGAAGACAGCGGGGATGAATATGACCTTCATCATGAGCCGCTACAGGTCCCCACATCTCCTATAGTACCTGAGAGGTATGCTGAACCAGCGAGAGAGTCGGAAAACAGGCCCCCACCAGTGAAACAGACAGTTGCGGTGCCAGTTCCTGATACTCTACCAGCACAGCCTCTTGTTGAAAATCAGCTGGAGGAGAAAACAACAGTTAAAGAACTGCCTGCTGAGGAGATGAACTTGCCTGCTGAAAATGTGCCTGATGATCGTCCACTAAGTGCCTTTCCTTCATTAACTGCTGCGGCTGAACCTGAGGAACCAGCCTACCAGCTGCCACAAAGAGAGAGACACCCTCCAAGACATATCACCTATGATCAGCTTGGTATCCCTTCCTGCTACAGTATCCAGCCACAGCCACAGTTGTTCCCTGTCTACCCTGCACCAGGACTGGTTCCATGGCTGCCATCACTACAGCGATATTACCTTCAGCCACCCTACATGTATGGACTTCAGCAAACTTGAGGCTACAGAGTTGACATGTTTGACCATGGACTACTGACTGATTTCACAGACTTTCACGAGACAATTAGCAGACTATGCATATAGATCATTAAAACTGATGGACTGTTGACAATAGTATGAGAAAAGACTGCTTATGGACTGTTTATACAGCTGGTCAACAGATATGGACTGTGAATATAACTTCTTGGTTCTATTTGAACTGTGAACTTTGACCTCTGCTCAAGGACTAGCTTACAGAAGAGGATTTTCTACGTCCAGTGCTTATAGACTGTTTAAGAAGACAATGTTGGTAATGTTGGGACAACATTTATTTTGTCGGGGAGAGTGTGACAGGTTAAAGGACATATTCATAGCCTGTTATACACTAAAAAGTATTAGTAAGTTCATGGTATGTAAGGATCTTAAAATATCTAAGGTTAAAAAGATCATGCATCCAGTACTAGTTCATAGAGATTGATAAAATTCATAAATGTGTTAAAATCCGTCAAGTGTAAAAGGGTAAATATTGTAAGAGGAATGTGTAAACGTTATATTGACTACTTTATTTTGTGGTGCCTAATTTAAGGGTAAAAGTGTTAATCTGTGATCTACTAAATGCTCTTAATCTATGAGCCTGAGATCGATTGCTCTGGTCTCCACCCAACTTTCTGGGGAAATCGCGGTCTTTTTTCCTCATTATACTAAAGTTTTCAGTGAGGAAACATAACTGCGTCACTCTCGTGATTATTTCTCCCCTTTTTCAGGTACGTTATTGATATAAAACGAGTTAATTTGAATGTAATAACTTGCTAACATGTCAAGAGAGTTTAAGGTATGTGTTAGTAACATCTTGAGTAAGTTAGAGTTAAGTTGAAGAGAGTTATTAGGTGTGTGTGTGAGTGAAACCTGCTTGGTTGCAGCGAAGAATAGCTTCGTATTGAGAATAGCTGCCATTTTATGCTAATTGTGAATGAACATGTGCGCTGTTAATAATATATTTGGGGTTATTTGTATAATGTGTTTCGAATACTTTGTTGACATGGTTGATAAATGTAGTTATGGGTTACTGAGCTAAAGCTACTTTGTGTTTGACAGTTATATTGAAACATTTGTATATGTTTTAGTGAATTACAGTGTATGCTGTTGTGACTTGAATAAGCTTTGTACCCTACAAAACTCTGGTTCCTGTAGATCTGTTGTTCTGTAAAATGTGGTATTTTTGTAAAAAGATTATACTAAAGTTTTCAGTGAGGAAACATAACTGCGTCACTCTCGTGATTATTTATCCCCTTTTTCAGGGGTGTAACATATACAGTGGGGAAAAAAGTATTTAGTCAGCCACCAATTGTGCAAGTTCTCGCACTTAAAAAGATGAGAGAGGCCTGTAATTTTCATCATAGGTACACGTCAACTATGACAGACAAAATGAGAAAATAAATCCAGAAAATCACATAGTAGGATTTTTAATGAATTTATTTGCAAATTATGGTGGAAAATAAGTATCTGGTCAATAACAAAAGTTTCTCAATACTTTGTTATATACCCTTTGTTGGCAATGACACAGGTCAAATATTTTCTGTAAGTCTTCACAAGGTTTTCACACACTGTTGCTGGTATTTTGGCCCATTCCTCCATGCAGATCTCCTCTAGAGCAGTGATGTTTTGGGGCTGTCGCTGGGCAATACGGACTTTCAACTCCCTCCAAAGATTTTCTATGGGTTTGAGATCTGGAGACTGGCTAGGCCACTCCAGGACCTTGAAATGCTTCTTACGAAGCCACTCCTTCGTTGCCCGGGCGGTGTGTTTGGGATCATTGTCATGCTGAAAGACCCAGCCACGTTTCATCTTCAATGCCCTTGCTGATGGAAGGAGATTTTCACTCAAAATCTCATGATACATGGCCCCATTCATTCTTTCCTTTACACGGATCAGTCGTCCTGGTTCCTTTGCAGAAAAACAGCCCCAAAGCATGATGTTTCCACCCCCATGCTACACAGTAGTGTGTTACTGATGGTAGGCTTTGTTACTTTGGTCCCAGCTCTCTGCAGGTCATTCACTTGGTCCCCCCGTGTGGTTCTGGGATTTTTGCTCACTGTTCTTGTGATCATTTTGACCCCACGGGGTGAGATCTTGCGTGGAGCCCCAGATCGAGGGAGATTATCAGTGGTCTTGTATGTCTTCCATTTCCTAATAATTGCTCCCACAGTTGATTTCTTCAAACCAAGCTGCTTACCTATTGCAGATTCAGTCTTCCCAGCCTGGTGCAGGTCTACAATTTTGTTTCTGGTGTCCTTTGACAGCTTTTTGGTCTTGGCCATAGTGGAGTTTGGAGTGTGACTGTTTGAGGTTGTGGACAGGTGTCTTTTATACTGATAACAATTTCAAACAGGTGCCATTAATACAGGTAACGAGTGGAGGACAGAGGAGCCTCTTAAAGAAGAAGTTACAGATCTGTGAGAGCCAGAAATCTTGCTTGTTTGTAGGTGACCAAATACTTATTTTCCACCATACTCAAATTCATAAAAAATCCTACAATGTGATTTTCTGGAATTTTTTTCTCTCAATTTGTCTGTCATAGTTGACATGTACCTATGATGAAAATTACAGGCCTCTCTCATCTTTTTAAGTGGGAGAACTTGCACAATTGGTGGCTGACTAAATACTTTTTTTCCCCACTGTATTTTATATCAAATAAAATTACGTATAGTGTTAATAAAGATGGAGGACCCAGCAGCCTTTTAGTTGGTGTTGAGCAGCAACAGTTGAGATGGAGTCAGAGGTTCAGGTGCAAGAAATATATTTATAAACTGGGTTGTTCGAGAATGGCCTTTACTGAAGAGCTCAGTGACTTTCAACGTGGCACCGTCATAGGACGCCAACTTTCCAAGAAGTTTGTCAAATCTCTGCCCTGCTAGACCTGCCCCGGTCAAATGTAGGTGCTGTTATTGTGTAGTGGAAATGTCTAGGAGCAACAACAGCTTAGCTGTAAAGTGGTAGACCACACAAGCTCACAGAATGGGACCGCCGAGTGCTGAAGTGTGTAGCGTGAAAAAATCGTCCTCAGTTGCAACACTCACTACCGAGTTCCAAACTGCTTCTGGAAGCAACGTCAGCACAAGAACTGTTCGTCGGGAGCTTCATGAAATGGGTTTCCATGGCCGAGCAGCCACACACAATTCTAAGATCACCATGCGCAATGCTAAGCGTCGGCTGGAGTGGTGTAAAGCAAGCCGCCATTGGACTCTGGAGCAGTGGAAACGCGTTCTCTGGGGTGATGAATCACGCTTCACCATCTGGCTGTCCGACGGATGTTTCTGGGTTTGGCGGATGCCAGGAGAACACGACCTGCCTAGTGCAAAGTTTGGTGGAGGAGGAATAATGGTCTGGGGCTTTTATTCATGGTTCGGGCTAGGCCCCTTAGTTCCAGTGAAGGGAAATCTTAACGGTACAGCATACAATGACATTCTAGACAATTCTGTGCTTCCAACTTTGTGGCAACAGTTTGGGGAAGGCCTTTTCCTGTCTCAGCTTAACAATTTCCCCGTGTACAAAGCGAGGTCCATACAGAAATGGTTTGTCGAGATCGGTGTGGAAGAACTTGACTGGCCTGCAAAGAGCCCTGACCTCAACCCCATCGAACACCTTTGGGATGAATTGGAACGCTGACTGCGAGCCAGGCCTAATCGCCCAACATCAGTGCCCGACCTCACTAATGCCCTTGTGGCTAAATGGAAGCAAGTCCCCGTAGCAATGTTCCAACATCTAGTGGAAAGCCTTCCCAGAATAGTGGAGGCTGTTATAGCAGCAAAGGGTGGACCAACTCCATATTAATGCCCATGATTTTGGAAGGAGATATTCGACAAGCAGGTATCCACATACTTTTGGTCAAGGCTTAGGGCTGTATCCAGGCACACCGCGCTGAGTCGTGCATAAGAACAGCCATTAGCCATAGTATATTGACCATATACCACACCCCCTCGGGCCTTATTGCTTAAATATGTATTTTACAGTTGAGGTGATGAAGACTGGATCCAGAGGTTGTATTTAAAAAAAGCTACAGATGACAAAAATTATGAAAAATAACTAACTTTCAAAAGGAATTCTCTTACTTAGCCAATAGCAATACAAAACCTCAAATCAATGACTTAGGCAAAACAGCCTACATTAAACATTGACACTACTACTGAACAGAGTTTTAACTCGGTAACGGACCTTGGGACTTTAAGTAGCAACCACCTAGTAGTAGCAACCACCTAGTATTATTATTATTATTATTATTATATTATTATTATTAGTAGAGCGTGTCTAGTAACTGCTAGTGGTGAAGGAGAACAGGCTACAGAGGTAGTAGGGGAGTTTACCCAGAAGGGCTTT
Source organism: Coregonus lavaretus (assembly GCF_964263955.1). NCBI lineage: Eukaryota > Metazoa > Chordata > Actinopteri > Salmoniformes > Salmonidae > Coregonus > Coregonus lavaretus. The sequence goes on from NC_139991.1 coordinate 70,500,826, forward strand.
ATATATGAACACATACCACTGTAGCTGTCTGCCCATGTAAAATGAGGTGCAGCCCACCATTTGATACAAGGCGCAATGGTGGGTGAGCGACTTGGCATTTGTAACAAAGCACAAGGATGCATGATGAGGCTTCCATGCATGTACATTGTCACCATAATGAATTACTGAAAGAAAAGTGGCTTGTATAAGCCATGTTGCAAAAAAATAAAACCCAATTTCAGTTTAATCTTCCTCAAAAGATGATCCATATGATATTTGTAGTACAGCTTCTTGTCCAACCATATACCTAGTTATTTGTAGGATGACATCTTTTTAATGGGGCTAAAATGGAGACCTGTTGTACACCTCTAGTAATCTGAAAGGAAGCTAGACTTTGGATTCTCATCATAGACAATTGTGTTCTGTCTGTGATATTCACGGCCCCTTCAATGAGACCAATGTTATTGACTCTTGCTAGCAACAGTTTGTGGTCAACTAAAGCCAGACTGAACCCCACACAGGATGTTATTTCAAGTAGGAATGTATTTAGCTGAGAGTTCACCACAGATTCAAAGACTTTGACCAGGATAGGGAGCTTAGAAATAGGGCAATAGTTATTCACATCTGAAGGGTCTCCAACCTTTAGTAGTGGGTGAACATATGCTGATTTCCAAATTCTGGGTATTGAATAGTTAATTAACATTTAAAAAATACTTTTATTTCATTTCTGTCTAATCATTAACAGTACAAGCTTATATGATGCTTGCAAGCACACACAATTCAGAAACAATGTATTTGGGCAGAGACAAAACTTTCTATGAATATCTTCATAGATTTTTAAGTTTAATAACAATGCATGCATTTTTAACATATAAAGCAGACAGAATAGTACAGTAAGACTATGATTCAGTAAATTAGATAAACTATGAAACAAAGCATATATGGGCAACAACATATGGACTAAAAAGTCAAATTAGGTCAAAGACATAGGTAAAATGTACCATAAATGAACAGTTTCTTATTTTGTGTGTTTTATCCCTGAAAAAGCAGGTGCAAGAAGTAAATCTGTCCCTTGGTCTCACCAGAGAGACCTGTCTGGTTTCTACTCATCCTCAGTTTTACCTTGGAGTCAGTTTGTCCTGAACTTCACCACAGAGTCAGTTTGCCCTGAACTTCACTACAGCAATGATGGTGCACAGGAGGAAGAGCACTGCATTACCAATTTTTGGCAGGTAGAAGAATGTTCTCCCCCATCTGTAGAGGAATTAAAAGATTTAGAACATGTTACTCTGTAAATTGCTGCAATACAATATACAAAAAAAGAAAAAGGGAATTGTAAAGGGAAGACTACCTACTATACCAGTCAAAGGTTTGGACACACCTACTCATTCCAGGGTTTTTCTACATTGTAGAATAATAGTGAAGACATCAAAACTATGAAATAACACATATAGAATCATGTAGTAACCAAAAAAGTGTTGTGGAATTTCTTTCCTTCTTAATGCGTTTCAGCCTATCAGTTGTGTTGTGACAAGGTAGGGGTGGTATAAGGGAGATAGCCCTATTTGGTAAAAGACCAAGTCCATACTATGGCAAGAACAGCTCAAATAAGCAAAGAGAAGCAACAGTCCATCACTACTTTAAGACATGAAGGTCAGTCAATCTGGAAAATGTCAAGAACTTGAAAAATGTTTCTTCAAGTGCAGTCACAAAAACCATCAAGCGCTATGATGAAACTGGCTCTCATGAGGACCACCACAGGAAAGGAAGACCCAGAGTTACCTCTGCTGCAGAGGAAAGTTCATTAGCTATAACTGCACCTCCGATTGCAGCCCAAATAAATGCTTCACGGAATTCAAGTAACAGACATATCTCAACATCAACTGTTCAGAGGAGACTGTGTGAATCAGGCCTTCATGGTCGACTTGCTGCAAAGAAACCACTACTAAAGGACACCAATAAGAAGAGACTTGCTTGGACCAAGAAACACGAGCAATGGACATTAGACCGGTGGAAATCTGTCCTTTGGTCTGATGAGTCCAAATTTGAGATATTTGGTTCCAACCGCTGTGTCTTTGTGAGACGCAGAGTAGGTGAAGGGATGATCTCAGCATCTGTGGTTCCCACCGTGAAGCATGGAGGAGGGGGTGTGATGGTGTGGGGGTGCTTTGCTGGTGACACTGTCAGTGATTTATTTAGAATTCAAGGCACACTTAACCAGCATGTGCACCACAGCATTCTGCAGCAATACGCCATCCCATCTGGTTTGCGCTTAATGGGAGTATCATTTGTTTTTCAACAGAACAATGACCCAACACACCTCCAGGCTTTGTAAGGACTATTTGACCAAGAAGGAGAGTGGTGAGTGCTGCATCAGATGACCTGGCCTCCACAATTACCCAACCTCATCCCAATTGAGATGGTTTGGGATGAGTTGGACCGCTGAGTGAAGGAAAAGCAGCCAACAAGTGCTCTGCATATGTGGAACTCCTTCAAGACTGTTGGAAAAGCATTCGAGGTGAAGCTGGTTGAGAGAATGCCAAGAGTTTGCAAAGCTATCATAAAGGAAAAGGGTGGTTATTTGAAGAATGTAAAATCTTAAATATATTTTGATTCGTTTAACACTTTTTTGGTTACTACATGATTCCATATGTGTTATTTCATAGTTTTGATGTCTTCACTATTATTCTACAATGTAGAAAATAGTAAATAAAATAAAGAAAGACCCTTGAATGAGTAGGTGTGTCCAAACTTTTGACTGGTACTGTATTTCTAGAGGCAGTGCCTTTGGGAAGTATTCAGACCCCTTGACTTTTTACAGCCTTATTCTAAAATTGATTCAATAAATTGTTTCCTCATCAATCTACACACAATACCCCATAATAAAAAAGCAAAAACAGCTTTTTATAAATTTTTGCTGATTTATTACAAATACAAAACTGAAACATTGCATTTAGATAAGTCTTCAGACCCTTTACTTAGTACTTTGTTGAAGCACCTTTGACAGCGATTACAGCCTCGAGTCTTCTTGGGTATGACGTTACAAGCTTGGCACACTGTACTTGGGGAGTGTCTCCCATTCTTCTCTGCAGATCCTCTCAAGCTCTGTCAGGTTGGATGGGGAGCGTCACCGCTCAGCTATTTTCAGGTCTCTCCAGAGATGTTCGATCGGGTTCAAGTCTGGGCTTTGGCTGGGCCACTCAAGGACATTCAGAGACTTGTCCCGAAGCCACTCCTGCGTTGTCTTGACTGTGTGCTTAGGGTCATTGTCCTGTTGGAAAGTGAACCTTCGCCCCAGTATGAGGTCATGAGCGCACTGGAACAGGTTTTCATCAAGGATCTCTCTGTACTTTGCTCCGTTCATCTTTCCCTCGATCCTGACTAGTCTTCCAGTCCCTGCCACTGAAAAACATCCACACACCATGATTCTGCCACCACCATGCTTCACGGTAGGGATGGTGCCAGGTTTCCTCCAGACGTGACGCTTGGCATTCAGGCCAAAGAGTTCAATCTTGGTTTCATCAGACCAGAGAATCTTGTCTCCAAGCGGACTGTCATGTGCCTTTTACTGAGGAGTGGCTTCCGTCTGGGCACTCTACCATTAATGGCCTGATTGGTGGAGTGCTGCAGAGATGGTTGTCCTTCTGGAAGGTTCTCCCATCTCCACAGAGGAACTCCCGAGATCTTTCAGAGTGACCATCGGGTTCTTGGTCACCTCCCTGACCAAGGCCCTTCTCCCCCGATTGCTCAGTTTGGCCGGGTGGCCAGCTCTAGGAAGCGTCTTGGTAGTTCCAAACTTCTTCCATTTAAGAATGATGGAGGCCCCTGTGTTCTTGGGGACCTTCAATGCTGCAGACATTTTTTGGTACCCTTCCCCAGATCTGTGTCTCGACAATCCTATCTCGGAGCTCTATATCTCGGAGCTAAGGACAATTCCTTCGACCTCATGGCTTGGTTTTTGCTCTGACATGCACTGTCAATTGTGGGACCTTATATAGACAGGTGTGTGCCTTTCCAAATCATGTCCAATCAATTGAATTTACCACAGGTGGAATCCAATCAAGTTGTAGAAACATCTCAAGGATGATCAATGGAAACAGGATGCACCTGAGCTCAATTTCGAGTCTCAGAGCAAAGGGTTTGAATAGTAATGTAAATAAGGTATTTCTGTTTTGTATTTTTTATACATTTGCAAAAGTTTCTAAAAACCTGTTTTTGTTTCATCATTATGGTTTATTGTGTTTAGATTGCTGAGGATTTTTAAAAAATGTAATCCATTTTAAAATAACACTATAACGTAACAAAATGTGGAAATATTCAAAGGGTCTGAATACTTTCCGAAGGCACTGTATATTTAACAGTTTGCAGCAGCAGTGATGACTGACTGCACAAGGTATTTAATGACTGCGGATCATTGAAGATGGTAGTGTAGGCATCTTCCATGGGACTAGGGCACCAGCTATCACCACCACCAACATGCCAACAGGATTCAGTAGGACTTTTAGATCTATAGACCTGATGGTAAAGACTGTTCATTGTAAAATATAGTCCATAAAACATCACAGATACAGTAAATATATATTTTTTATGATATTACTTGTTCTGCTACGACAAAATTGACATATTTGTTCAGCTCTTCACACCTTTAATGTGTGAAACTTGGCCATGAATGCTGCTACTTCTACAACCACAGAGGTATGAGGAAGTGGTAAATGTGTCTGTCTCTATGATGGTAAATGTCTCTATAACAGAGTCTGAGGAAGTGTTGACCTATACTCGGTGTGAAAACGTTTAAGGAGGGTGTTTTTGTGACCTAAACTTGTGTGAAAAACATTGATCTTCATCTTCAGACCACTCAGAGTCAATGTTAAGACTTTTCTTCTGGTGGCATCAGTGGTCTTTTGTAATGTCACTGATGTTCCATCTATATTCCCAGAATTCCTCTTCACACAGGATATACTGCCACCAATCCTGGACCACTCCATATGTCCAATGTCACTATAGTAACAATTTACAATGACACTCCCTCCTTCAACTCCATTCACCTCCTGTTGGTCCACATAGAGTTCTGGAGTATCTGACACCAAAGAAGCTCCTGAGTGATCAAGTGGGAGGTCCGAAACCCGAGGCAAGACTGAGACCAGAAAAATGCAAGTCCACTTCAAGACCATGATTGTAATTTTGTCAAATCGCCATCATAATAAGAGTTAAAAATATCCAGTATTTTTGTTTTCATATTTCAGAAGAACATATGGATTCTTTAGACATTCAGAATGGTGAAAAAATGCATGTTGAGGGCAAATAGAAGTTCTCTACAAATTATTACTAACCCAAACACTGTGGGGAACATTGAGGGCCTTGTCCGCCTTCAGAGAAGGGCTAAAGATTTATATAATCATAATAATAATAATAATCATAATAATAATATTTTCAACAGGGGTGAAAGTATATATATATATTTTTTAAGCCTAGGTGTAATCATAGAATTACATATACAATCCTTATTATTTTAATATATTATCTCTGTGGCCTATTAGTCTAGGACTAGTAAAGATTAGTCATATCACCTTTAACATGCATTACCTTTTAATGTGGCATTAATACAACCAGTCATCTGGTTGTCAAACAATCACTTCAAAAAGGGGCTCCTGTAGGTTACCCGCGAACGTTCCTGCAATCACAAAATAATTCCAGCATCCAAACAGTGCACTGTGCACCTGCAATTTGATGAATGAAAACAGACATCGGTTTCAAAACCCCTACGTTTATTGTAATGAAAATCTGCTATTGTCATTAGGTCTACACTCGTAGACTGAATTGATGCGTCCACATTTTCATGTGACTAGGACACCAGATATCACCACCACCAACATGCCCATAGGAATCTGTAGGACTGTTAGATCTATGGTACTGATGGTGAAAGACTATGTTTATTGTAAAATATTGTCCATAAAACATATAAGATATTAAGATTTTTTTATGATCCTTTTTGTGCTGCTATGACTAAATGGAAATATTTGTTCAGCTCTTCACACCTTTAATGTGTGAACCTTGGCCATACAAGAGTAGAAGGCTGCTACTTCAACAAGCCACAGAGGTAAGAGGAAGTGGTAAATGTGTCTGTCTCTATGATGGTAAATGTCTCTATGACAACAGTGTCTTGGCCTATACTCTGTGTGTAGATGTTTAAGGTGGGTGTTTTTGTGCCCTAAAGTCTAGTGTTAAAAACAGAAAATGGTATCTTTCTTCATATTTCTATTGCCATCCATTTGGAACAGTAAGAGTTAAATACAGCTGAATAAGTTATAATTACCTCATGTTGTCCTTCACCTTGCCCCCCTCAGGTCCTTGGACTGTGTTGTCAGTCTGAACAGGCTCAGCTGTTGGAGAGAAAGAGGATTGTTCAGTTCTTGGAGCTTGGGTTGCTGTGAGGTAAAAACAACAATGGTATTATGACTGGTGAACCAGAGAGACACAGGGTAGAATGAACTGTAACAAGACATTGTGGCTAAACTATGACCTTCTTGTCATGCTTATTTACCCCAACATGTGAATTTTAACTGGTATGGTAGGGCCACCGTACGTATTCCCAAAAGCTTTGAATCAGGTTACAATCCCATTTCTTTCACATGAAAAGCAAGAAAGACTGGGTAAACCAGGTAAATACTTAATTATACAGTATCTGATTGCTCTCTACTCACTGGTCATAGTGGTGGTACTTTGTGTGGTGGTTTGTTAACATGAGGTAAAAACCACAATGGTATTATGCAGGGGTGCAACTTTTGTTTTAGAAGTGGGGGAGACATAACCGCTCTGAGGCGTCTGCATGGTCTTAAAGCACACCGCTGCAATGATACAACTGGGGGGGTCAAACATGCAATTTCAGAATGTGGGGGGGTCATGTCCCCCCTGTCCCAAGTGAAGGTTGCGCCCCTGGTAAAATGACTGGTGTACCAGAGAGACACATTTTAGACTGAACAGTAACAATACATTGTGGCTAAGCTATGACCTTCTTGTCCAGCTTATTTCATTTACCCCAACATGTGGATTTTAACTTAGTATTAGCACTGTTGAGTTCAAACCAGTGGTAGGACCACTAAGTATTCCCAAAAGCTTTGAATCAGGTTACAATCCAATTTGTTTCAAATGATTAGTCAGTAAGACTGGATAAAACCAGGTTAATACTTCATTCTACAGTATCTGATTGCTCTCTACTCACTGGTCATAGTGGTGGTACTTTGTGTGGTGGTTTGTCGTCTGACAGTGATGTGAACAGGCATCATAAAGTATCCGACTTCACAACTGTACCAGCCAGTGTTTTCCATCTTCAGACCACTCATAGTCACCGTTAAGATGTTTCTTCTGGTGGCATCAGTGGTCTGCTGTAGGGTCACTGATGTTCCATCTATAGTCCCAGATGTCCCCCCAACACAGGAGACACTGCCACCAATCCTGCACCACCACTTCCAATTTCCAGTGTCATTATAGTAACAATTTACAATGACACTCCCTCCTTCAACTCCAGTCACCTCCTGTTGGTCCACATAGAGTTCTGGAGTACCTGAACACAGAGGTACACACACCAAATAAGGTCCTGAGTGATCAAGTGGTTTTTTTGTAACAACTGACAACAAATATCATAATTATGATATGATGGATAGAGAACAGAAAGCAGACATATACCAACATTCCTCATGTCAACTTGAACAATAATAGTGAGACCAGTAAATGAAACCAGAACACCAGTCATGTAATCACATGCAAGAGTTGCAGGGATCTTACCTGGAGTCACAGATAGGTGGAATCCTTCTATCCTGACGTCTGCTCCACCATTGATCTCTACAGCACAACAGTACCATTCAGAGTCCTCACTCCCCAGATCAGTCATGGTCACAGTGATGGTTAGCTGGTTGATGTCATCAGAGATTGAGGCCTTAGCTGTGCTCTTAGGAAGGTAAGTGCGTACAACAGGAGAGCAACTATTGAAATAATATCCTTTACACCAATATTTCACATGGGTTTTGTATTCCTGATGATAGGGACATGGGATGGTGATGGAGCCTCCTGTCTTCACAGACACACGATAAGCACCTGTAGACACAACAACAGAAAACACATTAGATTGGAATTCAAGCAAATTCTCACAGCAGAAAATGACATTCCATCTGGACTATAACACACATAATACAGGAAGTGTTATTGATAAGACAAGCTACTGCTCCTGTCTTCAGAGTGTCAGCATGTGTCCAGTCCCAGTCCCTGACCTCAACTTCAGCACTTCATAGATACATGTTAACCCTTTTGTTATTTTTATTGGCCCATCCACCGCCCCAAAATATATTTGTTTGTACAGCGTTTTTCCTGTTACATTTACATTCTACACATATCTTATATACATGGCACTTTTGTTACACAGTAGTTACATAACAACATATAGTTATTAGATATACATTATATCTGTATAGATAGTACTTAAACCCATCCAGTATACAGTTGTAGGCCCTATTCTCGCTATACACCAAGTCACTTGGCTCTGTCATATCCTCACATGGCCTCTCCTATCATTGCTACGCAGACGACACACAACTAATCTTCTCCTTTCCCCCTTCTGATAACCAGGTGGCGAATCGCATCTCTGCATGTCTGGCAGACATATCAGTGTGGATGACGGAGCACCACCTCAAGCTGAACCTCGGCAAGACGGAGCTGCTCTTCCTCCCGGGGAAGGACTGCCCGTTCCATGATCTCGCCATCACGGTTGACAACTCCGTTGTGTCCTCCTCCCAGAGTGCGAAGAGCCTTGGCGTGACCCTGGACAACACCCTGTCGTTCTCCGATAACATCAAGGCGGTGACCCGATCCTGTAGGTTCATGCTCTACAACATTCGGAGAGTACGACCCTGCCTTACACAGGAAGCGGCACAGGTCCTAATCCAGGCACTTGTCATCTCCCGTCTGGATTACTGCAACTCGCTGTTGGCTGGGCTCCCTGCCTGTGCCATTAAACCCCTACAACTCATCCAGAATGCCGCAGCCCGTCTGGTGTTCAACCTTCCCAAGTTCTCTCACGTCACCCCGCTCCTCCGCACACTCCACTGGCTTCCATTTGAAGCTCACATCTGCTACAAGACCATGGTGCTTGCCTACGGAGCTGTGAGGGGAACGGCACCTCCGTACCTTCAGGCTCTGATCAGTCCCTACACCCAAACGAGGGCATTGCGTTCATCCACCTCTGGCCTGCTGGCCCCCCTACCTCTGCAGAAGCACAGTTCCCGCTCAGCCCAGTCAAAACTGTTCGCTGCTCTGGCACCCCAATGGTGGAACAAGCTCCATCACGACGCCAGGACAGCGGAGTCACTCACCACCTTCCGGAGACACTGTCACGGTTTCGGCCGAGGCTGCCTCTCTCCCTTGTTCGGGCAGGCTTCGGCGTTCGTCGTCTCCGGAATTCTAGCTGCCACCGATAGATGTTTCATGTTCGTTTGCTTTTGTCTGTTTGTTTCCGCACCTGTTTCTGTTTTACGTAATTAGTGTCCTATAAGTTTCTCGTTGTGTTTGTCTAGTGTTGTGTATGATTGTTTTCCGTCAGTGTTGTGTTTTGCTCGGTTGAGCGTATTTCTCCACTGTGCTGGAGCTTATTTGCACTTGTGTGTGCACCGGTTCATTTTGTCGCACCTGTTAGTGCGCATTTACCTTTCGCCTTCGTGCGTGTTTTTGCTGTCGGGCTTAGTTGTCCTGTTGCCTGTGTTGGGCCAGTAATACAGCTTTTTGAACATTCAGTCGGCGTCCTGCGTTTGATTCCTACACTACACTTCCAACACGCCCTGACAGAATCATACACCACCAATGGAATCAGCAGGAGCCGAAGCAGCCCAGACGAGACTGGAAGCCCAGGTTCGGGACCAGCAAGAGCAGCTCCTGCAGATGGGGACCGCCCTGCAGGAGGTGATTACCACACTCCGAGGCTGGGGTTCGCCTCCACCGCCGCCCGCCCTGCCAGCACCATCGGCCAGCCCGCCCATTCCAGCGCCGGAACCTCGAGGAGTCCGACTATCTCTCCCGAGGGCCTACGACGGGACCGCGGCTGGGTGTCAGGGATTCCTGCTCCAGGTAGAGCTATACCTGGCCACAGTGCACCCGGCACTGACAGGGCATGAGAGCGTGTCCGCCCTGATCTCCTGCCTGGCCGGAAAAGCGTTGGAGTGGGCCAACGCGGAGTGGAGGAAGATCGACGCCACGACGATTACGTACACCGAGTTCTCCCGCCGCTTCAGGGCGGTGTTTGACCATCCCCCGGAGGGGAAAGCGGCGGGGGAGCGTCTGGTCTTCCTCCGGCAGGGGAGGAGAAGTGCCCAGGAATTCGCGCTCGAATTCCGTACTCTAGCGGCAGATGCAGGGTGGAATGATCGGGCCCTCATCGATCTATACCGATGCAGCCTACGAGAGGACGTCCGTCGGGAGCTGGCTTGTAGGGACACCAGCCTCACTTTCGACCAGCTGGTTGATATGTCCATCAGGCTGGATACCCTGCTGGCTACCCGCGGACGTCCTGCGGAGGGTCCGTCCATTCAACCCTCCAGCGCCTCCGAGCCTTGTCCTATGGAGCTCGGGGGCGCTGGCGCTAGAGAGAGGAGGAGTCGGCAGGCTAGGGGGTCCATCCACTGCACCAACTGTGGTCGGGGAGGACACACCGCGGCTAGGTGCTGGGGATGGCCTCCTAGGGGAGATGACGACAGGTCCCGCACTGGGGATTCCCTCCAGGTGAGTAGGCGCCCCACTCACCCAGAGCTCTCTGTTGCCCATTTTTGTATGCCTGTACGTTTTCCACAGGTAGCACCTCATTCCCAGCATAAGGCGCTGGTAGATTCAGGCGCGGCTGGGAATTTTATTGATAAAAAGTTTTGTTTAGCGTTAGGGATTCCCCTCATTCCTGTTGATGTTCCTTTTCCCGTTCACGCCCTAGATAGTCGTCCGTTGGGTACGGGCTTAATCAGGGAGGTCACGGCGCCACTTAGGATGTGTGCGCAGGGGGATCATCAGGAGATGATTCAGCTGTTCCTGATTGACTCTCCTGCGTATCCGGTGGTGCTGGGCATGCCCTGGTTGAGTACCCATAACCCAGTGATTTCGTGGCAGGAGAGGGCTCTGATGGAGTGGTCTGCTCAGTGTGTGGGTAGATGTTTGGGCGTTTCCGTAGGGGCTACCTCGGTGGAGAGTCCAAACCAGGTGCCCGCATTGCACGTTCCACCTGAATATGGGGATTTGGCTATTGCGTTTAGTAAGGCGAGGGCGACGCGGTTGCCACCCCATAGGCAGGGGGATTGTGCGATAAACCTCCAGGCAGGAGCTGCGCTCCCACGGAGCCATGTGTATCCTCTGTCTCAGGAGGAGAGGAAAGCTATGGAGATTTACATAGACGAATCGCTGAGACAAGGATACATACGGCCGTCCACTTCCCCCGCGTCCTCGAGTTTCTTTTTCGTGAAGAAAAAAGATGGTGGTTTGCGCCCATGCATCGATTACCGTGGTCTCAATCAGATTACGGTGAAGTATAGTTATCCACTCCCGCTGATTGCGACCATGACTGAGTCGTTGCATGGGGCGCGTTTCTTCACGAAACTAGATCTCAGGAGCGCGTACAACTTGGTGCGCATCAGGGAGGGTGATGAATGGAAAACAGCCTTTAGTACCACCTCGGGCCATTACGAGTATCTGGTCATGCCATACGGGTTGATGAACGCTCCATCAGTTTTCCAATCATTTGTGGATGAGATCTTCAGGGACATGCAGGGGCAGGGGGTGGTGGTGTACATTGATGACATTCTCGTGTACTCACCTACCCGTGTCGAGCATGTGGCCCTGGTGCGCAGGGTGTTGCGGAGGCTGGTGGAGCACGACCTGTATGTGAAGGCAGAGAAGTGTCTGTTTTTCCAGGAGTCGGTCTCCTTTTTGGGTTATCAGTTGTCTGCGTCAGGGGTGAAGATGGAGGTAGACCGGGTGTCGGCCGTGCGTAATTGGCAAACACCAACCACTGTGAAGGAGGTGCAGCAGTTTTTGGGGTTTGCAAATTACTACAGGAGGTTTATCCGGGGTTTTGGACAGGTGGCAGCTCCCATCACGTCTCTGTTGAAGGGGGGTCCGGTGCGTCTGCAGTGGTCGGCCGAGGCGGACAGGGCGTTTGGGAGGCTGAAGGACCTGTTTACCTCGGCCCCGGTGCTGGCGCATCCGGATCCCTCTTTGCCGTTCCAAGTAGATGTGGACGCGTCGGAGGCCGGTTTAGGAGCCGTGCTTTCACAACGATCTGGCGCGCCACCTAAACTCCGCCCCTGTGCTTTTTATTCTAAGAAGCTCAGTCCGGCGGAGCGGAACTATGACGTAGGGGACAGGGAGCTGTTAGCCGTGGTACAGGCTCTAAAGGTGTGGAGGCACTGGCTTGAGGGGGCTCAACACCCTTTCCTCATTTTGACGGACCACCGTAACCTGGAGTACATCCGGGCGGCGAGGAGGCTGAACCCTCGCCAGGCAAGATGGAGTATGTTCTTGACCAGGTTTACTTTTAAGATCACGTACATCCCTGGGTCACAGAATGGCAAGGCAGATGCGCTGTCTCGGCGGTATGACGCGGAGGAGAGGTCCGTGGAGCCCACTCCCATACTGCCTGAGTCGTGTCTGGTGGCACCGGTAGTGTGGGAGGTCGATGCTGAACTCGAGCGGGCGTTACGCACGGACCCTAGCCCTCCACAGTGTCCGGTGGGTCGGACGTACGTCCCGCTCGAGGTCAGGGATCGGCTGATTTATTGGGCTCACACGTCACCCTCCTCTGGACATCCAGGTATTGGCCGGACAGTGCACTGCCTTAGTACGAAGTACTGGTGGCCAACGTTAGCCAGGGATGTGAGGGTTTATGTCTCCTCCTGCTCAGTGTGTGCCCAGTGTAAGGTGCCCAGACACTTGCCCAGGGGTAAATTACAACCCCTGCCCGTTCCACAACGACCCTGGTCTCACCTCTCGGTGGATTTTGTTACCGACCTTCCCTCCTCACAAGGGAATACCACCATCCTGGTCGTTGTGGATCGGTTCTCGAAGGCCTGTCGTCTCCTTCCCATGCCGGGTCTTCCTACTGCCCTACAGACCGCTGAGGCTCTATTTACTCACGTCTTCCGGCATTACGGGGTACCCGAGGATATAGTGTCCGATCGAGGCCCCCAGTTTACCTCCAGAGTCTGGAGAGCCTTTATGGAAAGGTTGGGGGTCTCGGTGAGCCTTACCTCGGGTTACCACCCGGAGAGTAATGGGCAGGTCGAACGAGTCAACCAGGATGTGGGTAGGTTTCTGAGGTCATATTGTCAGGGCCGGCCGGAGGAGTGGGCGAGATATGTGCCCTGGGCCGAGATGGCACAGAACTCTCTCCGCCACTCCTCCACTAGACTAACCCCTTTCCAGTGTGTGTTAGGGTACCAGCCGGTTCTGGCACCTTGGCATGAGAGCCAGATCGAGGCCCCTGCTGTGGATGAGTGGGTGCGGCGCTCGGAGGAGACGTGGAACGCTGCACACGTCCATCTGCAGCGAGCCATCCGTCGACAGAAGACGAGCGCCGACCTACACCGCAGTGAGGGGCCAGTGTACGCACCTGGAGATCGAGTCTGGCTCTCAACCAGAAACCTGCCCCTCCGCCTGCCCTGCCGGAAGCTGGGTCGGCGGTTTGTGGGGCCTTTTAAAGTCCTGAGGAGATTGAACGAGGTGTGTTACAGGTTACAACTGCCCATTGATTACAAGAATATTAACCCCTCGTTCCATGTGTCTCTCTTCAGGCCGGTGGTAGCTGGTCCACTCCAGGACTTTGAGATTGAGGAGACTCCTCCGCCCCCGTTGGACATCGAGGGGGCTCCGGCGTACACTGTTCGGACCATCCTGGATTCGAGACGCCGGATGGGGGGTCTCCAATATCTCGTGGAGTGGGCGGGGTACGGTCCGGAGGAGCGGTGCTGGGTGCCGAGGAGGGACATTCTGGATCCGTCCCTGCTGACCGAATTCCATCGTGGTCATCCTACGCGCCCTGCTCCGCGTCCTCCTGGTCGTCCCCGAGGCCGGGGGCGGCGCACGGCTGGAGCCGCGCGTCAAGGGGGGGGTACTGTCACGGTTTCGGCCGAGGCGGCCCCTCCTCCTTGTTCGGGCAGGTTTCGGCGGTCGTCGTCTCCGGAGTACTAGCTGCCACCGTTCTATGTTTCTTGTTTGATTGGTTTTGTCTGTTTGTCACACCTGTTTTGTGTTATGTCTCATTAAGCACCCTATTTAGTTCCTTGTTGTTAGTTAGGTGTTGTGTGTAATTGTTCCTTGTCGTGTTGCTGCGCTACCTGTATTTTGGTGCGCTATTTTGTAGCTTACCTCCTTGTTTGTATTTAGGAGAAGATTACGCACTTGTTTAGTGCGCCCGTTTGTGTACGCCTGTGCGCGCTTTTCTCGCCTCCGGGCTGGTTTTGGATTATTTTTGTGTGATCTACTAAAGTATTTTGTTGGACTTTACTTCTGCGTCCTGCGCCTGATTCCACACCACACCTACCTACAGCAACTCGTGACAGTGAGGGAAAAAAGTATTTGATCCCCTGCTGATTTTGTACGTTTGCCCACAGACAAAGAAATTATCAGTCTATAATTTTAATGGTAGGTTTATTTGAACAGTGAGAGACAGAATAACAACAACAAAATCCAGAAAAACGAATGTCAAAAATGTTATAAATTGATTTGCATTTTAATGAAGGAAATAAGTATTTGACCCCTCTGCAAAACATGACTTAGTACTTGGTGGCAAAACCCTTGTTGGCAATCACAGAGGTCAGATGTTTCTTGTAGTTGGCCACCAGGTTTGCACACATCTCAGGAGGAATTTTGTCCCACTCCTCTTTGCAGATCTTCTCCAAGTCATTAAGGTTTCGAGGCTGACGTTTGGCAACTCGAACCTTCAGCTCCCTCCACAGATTTTCTATGGGATTAAGGTCTGGAGACTGGCTAGGCCACTCTAGGACCTTAATGTGCTTCTTCTTGAGCCACTCCTTTGTTGCCTTGGCCGTGTGTATTGGGTCATTGTCATGCTGGAATACCCATCCACGACCCATTTTCAATGCCCTGGCTGAGGGAAGGAGGTTCTCACCCAAGATTTGACGGTACATGGCCCCGTCCATCGTCCCTTTGATGCGGTGAAGTTGTCCTGTCCCCTTAGCAGAAAAACACCCACAAAGCATAATGTTTCCACCTCCATGTTTGACGGTGGGGATGGTGTTCTTGGGGTCACATGCAGCATTCCTCCTCCTCCAAACAAGGCGAGTTGAGTTGATGCCAAAGAGCTCCATTTTGGTCTCATCTGACCACAACACTTTCACCCAGTTCTCCTCTGAATCATTCAGATGTTCATTGGCAAACTTCAGACGGGCATGTATATGTGCTTTGTTGAGCAGTGGGACCTTGCGGGCACTGCAGGATTTCAGTCCTTCACGGCGTAGTGTGTTTCCAATTGTTTTCTTGGTGACTATGGACCCAACTGCCTTGAGATCATTGACAAGATCCTCCCGTGTAGTTCTGGGCTGATTCCTCACCGTTCTCATGATCATTGCAACTCCACGAGGTGAGATCTTGCATGGAGCCCCAGGCCGAGGGAGATTGACAGTTCTTTTGTGTTTCTTCCATTTGCGAATATTCGCACCAACTGTTGTCATCTTCTCACCAAGCTGCTTGGCGATGGTCTTGTAGCCCATTCCAGCCTTGTGTAGGTCTACAATCTTGTCCCTGACATCCTTGGAGAGCTCTTTGGTCTTGGCCATGGTGGAGAGTTTGGAATCTGATTGATTGATTGCTTCTGTGGACAGGTGTCTTTTATACAGGTAACAAGCTGAGATTAGGAGCACTCCCTTTAAGAGTGTGCTCCTAATCTCAGCTCGTTACCTGTATAAAAGACACCTGGGAGCCAGAAATGTTTCTGATTGAGAGGGGGTCAAATACTTATTTCCCTCATTAAAATGCAAATCAATTTATAACATTTTTAACATGCGTTTTCTGGATTTTTTTATATTAAAATTAT
This sequence comes from Coregonus lavaretus, assembly GCF_964263955.1. NCBI lineage: Eukaryota > Metazoa > Chordata > Actinopteri > Salmoniformes > Salmonidae > Coregonus > Coregonus lavaretus. The sequence continues at coordinate 70,516,877 of NC_139991.1, forward strand.
AGACTGATCATTTCTTTGTCAGTGGGCAAACTTACAAAATCAGCAGGGGATCAAATACTTTTTTCCCTCACTGTAATTCCACTTTGACATGATGGGGTATTGTGTGTAGGCCAGTGACACACAAAATCTCAATTTAATAAATGTTGAATTCAGGCTGTAACACAACAACATTTAGAAAAAGTCAAGGGGTGTGAATACTTTCTGAAGGCACTGTAGATCATGGGCTTCTAATCCCACCCCTCAGCTGCTCTCAGCCCATCCCACCTACAGTGGGGGAAAAAAGTATTTAGTCAGCCACCAATTGTGCAAGTTCTCCCACTTAAAAAGATGAGAGAGGCCTGTAATTTTCATCATAGGTACACGTCAACTATGACAGACAAAATGAGAAAAAAATATCCAGAAAATCACATTGTAGGATTTTTAATGAATTTATTTGCAAATTATGGTGGAAAATAAGTATTTGGTCAATAACAAAAGTTTCTCAATACTTTGTTATATACCCTTTGTTGGCAATGACACATGTGAAACGTTTTCTGTAAGTCTTCACAAGGTCTTCACACACTGTTGCTGGTATTTTGGCCCATTCCTCCATGCAGATCTCCTCTAGAGCAGTGATGTTTTGGGGCTGTCGCTGGGCAACACGGACTTTCAACTCCCTCCAAAGATTTTCTATGGGGTTGAGATCTGGAGACTGGCTAGGTCACTCCAGGACCTTGAAAATCTTTTTACGAAGCCACTCCTTCGTTGCCCGGGCGGTGTGTTTGGGATCATTGTCATGCTGAAAGACCCAGCCACGTTTCATCTTCAATGCCCTTGCTGATGGAAGGAGGTTTTCACTCAAAATCTCACGATACATGGCCCCATTCATTCTTTCCTTTACACGGATCAGTCGTCCTGGTCCCTTTGCAGAAAAACAGCCCCAAAGCATGATGTTTCCACCCCCATGCTTCACAGTAGGTATGGTGTTCTTTGGATGCAACTCAGCATTCTTTGTCCTCCAAACACGACGAGTTGAGTTTTTACCAAAAAGTTATATTTTGGTTTCATCTGACCATATGACATTCTCCCAATCCTCTTCTGGATCATCCAAATGCACTCTAGCAAACTTCAGACGGGCCTGGACATGTACTGGCTTAAGCAGGGGGACACGTCTGGCACTGCAGGATTTGAGTCCCTGGCGGCGTAGTGTGTTACTGATGGTAGGCTTTGTTACTTTGGTCCCAGCTCTCTGCAGGTCATTCACTAGGTCCCCCCGTGTGGTTCTGGGATTTTTGCTCACCGTTCTTGTGATCATTTTGACCCCACGGGGTGAGATCTTGCGTGGAGCCCCAGATCGAGGGAGATTATCAGTGGTCTTGTATGTCTTCCATTTCCTAATAATTGCTCCTACAGTTGATTTCTTCAAACCAAGCTGCTTACCTATTGCAGATTCAGTCTTCCCAGCCTGGTGCAGGTCTACAATTATGTTTCTGGTGTCCTTTGACAGCTCTTTGGTCTTGGCCATAGTGGAGTTTGGAGTGTGACTGTTTGAGGTTGTGGACAGGTGTCTTTTATACTGATAACAAGTTCAAACAGGTGCCATTAATAAAGGTAACGAGTGGAGGACAGAGGAGCCTCTTAAAGAAGAAGTTACAGGTCTGTGAGAGCCAGAAATCTTGCATGTTTGTTTGTAGGTGACCAAATACTTATTTTCCACCATAATTTGCAAATAAATTCATTAAAAATCCTACAATGTGATTTTCAGGATTTTCTTTTTCTCATTTTGTCTGTCATAGTTGACGTGTACCTATGATGAAAATTACAGGCCTCTCTCATCTTTTTAAGTGGGAGAACTTGCACAATTGGTGGCTGACTAAATACTTTTTTCCCCCACTTTATCTCTGTAAACCACCCTCTTATGATTTCATATGCCATATCTATTGAACAAAAATGTAAACGAAACATGCAATAATTTCAGCAATTTTACTGAGTTACAGTTCATATAAGGAAATCAGTCAATTGAAATAAATAAATTAGGCCCTAATCAATTGATTTCACATGACTGGGCAGGGGTGCAGCCATGGGTTGGCCTGGGAGGGCATAGACCCACCCACTTGGGAGCCAAGCCCACCCACTGAGGAGACAGGCCCAGCCAATCAGAATGAGTTTCCCCCACAAAACGGCTTTATTAAAGACAGAAATACTCCTCAGTTTCATCAGCTGTCCGGGTGGCTGGTCTCAGATGATCCCGCAGGTGAAGAAGTCGGATGTTGAGGTCCTGGGCTGGCGTGGTTACACGTGGTCTGCGGTTGTGAGGCCGGTTGGACGTACTACTAAATTCTCTAAAATGACGTTGGAGACGGCTTATGGTAGAGTAATTAACATTCATTTATCTGGCAACAGCTCTGGTGGACATTCCTGCAGTCAGCATGCCAATTGCACACTCCCTCAAAACTTGAGGCATCTGTGGCATTGTGTTGTGTGACAAAACTGCACATTGTAGAGTGGCCTTGTATTGTCCCCAACACAAGGTGCACCTGTGTAATGATCATGCTGTTTAATCAGCTTCTTTATATGCCTATCAGCAGCCTGTTATAATCCTATCAGCAGAGAGACATGTTTCATGTAGTTCTTATTATATCCTGTTATATTTCTGTAAAAAGGAAGAAAGAAGAAGGAAAATACATTTTAACAGCCACTGATGACTGAGAGTAAATATTTGTCTTCCACATCACACTACCCATAAAGGGATACATACGTTTAACTTATAATCGACCCCGACACAGCCAGGGCAAAATAGCAATAACGTACATGCAGTTCTGTCAATCTAGAGAGAGTAAACCTGTAAACCAACCTTCTCTCCACACACACACTTATAGTTGCTCTATCACTTCGACTCTTTTACACATAGGCCTATAGCATTGGGGACAAATGATAAGGGTATCGTATATAGATTGTGTAAAAAAACAATATACTTCTCACTTAGAGAATGGCTTCCATAAGCCAGCTATTGTGTTGACTCGACTGATTAATTTAGTCTATAATTGTTTAAATCCAGTGTTAATCAGCCAGCTGCACGCTAGCAGAGTTAACAGACCCTGTTGACAACACCCAACCCATTTACCGGTGTATATTTAGATAGAGATGTATTGTTTAAATGGTGTTAAAAAGATAGTGATACCAATTGTTATAGGATTGTATTGTCCTACTCCAGTAGAGAACCTAGACAGGTTATTAACCCTCCTCCTATATCAATACTTTATCCTATCCGAACCCCACAGAGCTGTCAATATTTTATTTTCTTAAATTCGATTCGTTCCGATTCACATCCATCAAAAGGGCAACACAGTATAACGGCATTCAATTCATAATATACCCCAATCTCTACAATTAGCTTGTATCAGATCAAACTCAAAACCCAACATTGGTTTTTCCAATTTAACGCCTGTGCAGTATTCAAAATAAACAAAAACGTCCCATGAATTTAAACTTATTTTTATGTCCACATAGTCCAAGGTTCTGTATTGCATGAGTAAAAAAGGATGAGTCCATCATGCATAAAAAATAAATAATAATAATAATAAAGGATTGTAATGTGTAAAAATACAAATAATAATGTGTAGTGCGGTGCAATGTGTAGGCCTATTGAGGACTACTTCAGCATGAGGTATCATTCACAGCCACGTTGTAATCTTCCAATCCTTGAACAATGACTTGTTTACATAAAACTTATCGACCACAAGAAGAACATTCTGCTTCTCTGTTTGGAGCATTTTGAAAGTGGGGTACAGGGAACTTCGTCTCTCCACTATTTCATGGGGAAATCGCTCATTAATAGAGAACAGTTTGCTCTTCAGACCCCTACCCCGTCGTAGAAAGGCAATCTTAATTTTGTAGTGAGTTAGCCTAGCTACTATCAGACAGTGCCCACTGGTGTAAAGCACTACAGTAAAAAATACATTGAAGTACTACTTAAGTCATTTTTTGGGGTATCTGTACTTTAATATTGAACTTTTACTTCACTAGATTCCTCAAGACAATAATGTATTTTTTACTCCATCCATTTTCTCTGACACCAAAAAGTACTTGTTACATTTTGAATGCTTAGAAGGACAGGAAAATTGTACAATTCCCACACTTATCAATAGAACATCCCTGGTCATCCCTACTGCCTCTGGTCTGGCAGACTCACTAAACACACCTGCTTCGTTGGTAAATGATGTCTGAGTGTTGGTGTGGAGACAAACAAAGAGGTGTAGTGGGTTCTCACTCAAAAATATGGAGCATAATGTCACGATCGTTAGACGGAGTAGACCAAGGCGCAGCGTTGAAAGCAAAACTACTTTATTAATCGAATGATAACACGAACAGCGAAACAAAACAACAAACGATACGTGACAATCAAACGACAACCCTAACTAGGAACAAACCAACTGGAAACAAGATCCCACAACTATTGTGGGAAAACAGCCTCTATAAATATGGCTCCCAATCAGAGACAACCAGCAACAGCTGACACTCGTTGCCTCTGATTGGGAACCACTCAGCCAACACAGAAATACAATACATAGAATATACACACCCTGGCTCAACATATAGAGTCCCCAGAGCCAGGGTATGACACATAAAGCCTACTTCATTATTCAATGGTTTACATTTTTTACTGAATCTGCTTAATATAAGGAATTTGAAATGATTGATACTTTTACTTTTGATACCTAATTACATTTTAGCAATTAATTACATAATTACATATTAAGTATGTATATATATTTTTTAAAATACTTATACAGTATTTTACTGGGTAACTTTCACTTTGACTTTAGTATTATTCTATTGAGGTATCTTTACTTTTACTCAAGTATCACAATTGGGTACTTTTTCCACCACTGAGAGTGTCTTCCCTCCACTCTGACATGAAAACGCAGAGGCCTTTGAAAATAAATTGTATCCACCTTTTCCTCCATCTTGAGATTACGTGTCATGAAAACCTTGACTTTATCCTCAGTTGCCTGATAGTTTTAGTTTTTATCCTCCTTTATTCCCATTATGACAATATAATTCTTCATACTTCTGCACTTCAGACCAAGTAATTCTGTTTCCATTGTGTTATTATCATACCATAGCCTCTCAGTAGTGCAGGGTTCCCCAACTGGCGACCTGCGGCCGGAATTTGGTCCACGTGGGATTTTATTTGGCTCCCAAATTTTTCAGAACTATATAAAGTATAATATATTTTTCAATTGTTGAACATAAAATACAGTAAAAAGACCAGCATATCAGCTCCAAGTGATTTACATTTTGGAAGTCTGTTCCAAGGTATAACCACGCATAATAGAAAGATATATGTAATTGTATACTAATGTAAGCAAGGTTTGAAGTGATTATGTTTTAGTCATTTGTTTGGGCTTCTTGCTGTCAATTTGCGGTCAATGAATTATTTGTAATTATGTTCTGGCCCCCTGACCATCCGCTTGAGAAAAAATCGTCCCGCAGCTGAATCTAGTTTGTGATCCTTGACTTAAACTGTGAAATATATTTTTTAAAATCTAAACTGTTGCTGCTCAACACCAACTAAAAGGGCTGCTGGGTCCTCCATCTTTATTAACACTATACGCGATTGTATATGTTATAAGATTTACAAATGTGCTAATTAAATAAAATAATCAATTGTAGTGATCTTGTTCGCTTCGATGTGTACGATTCTGGTTTGAGCATTTCAAAGTGTTGATCAATAAATAGTTGAAGGTTCTCTATATTATCCAGAATGTTTGTTTTACAGTTATCAGCTAATCCTCAATTTTACAATTAATTAATGGATCAAGCTGTGCCTACCACACTGCCTCTTGCCATATCATTTCCCCCCTAAATAACTTGTTACCCTTACCTGAGAGTCTGGAGAAGATAAGGAGGAGGATGGAGGGGGAGAGATGAGAAGCCATTTCTGCACTAAAGAGAAAGACTGAACTTCCTAATAGCTATAGCTGTCTTTAACTCTCTTCCTGCTTCTGTTTGAGTGTATATGCCCCCCTCAGTGGCAGATAGAAACTATTGCATTCTATGGACTAGTTGTAACATAAGGCTCTAAGGCACTACAACTGATTACCTTAATTAATTAGCACATTTGTATATCTTATATCAAATAAAATCACGTATAGTGTTAATAAAGATGGATGAACCAGCAGCCTATTTAGTTGGTGTTGAGAAGCAACAGTTGAGATAGAGTTCAGGTGCAAAAATATATATATTTTACAGTGAAGGTGATGAAGACTGGATCCAGAGGTTGTATTTACAAAAATGTACAGATTAAAAAATGATAACTTATTAACTGGCAAAACTACACTTACCTGGCCAATAGCAACATATAACCTCAAATTGAGGACTAAAGCAAAACAGCCTACATTTACACTCCTCCTGAACTGAGTTTTGCACCAGAGTTGTAAACTCACTGAGGGGCACTAGAACGTCAAGATGAAGCATACTTTGCAGACTATTCCATGTCTCTGGTGCACAATAGAAAAAGGTAGTCTTGTCTAACTGGGTAACGGCCCTGGGGACATTAAGTATCAACCACCTAGTAGACCGTGTCTGGTAACTGCTAGTGGTGAAGGAGAACAGGCTACAGAGGTAGTGGAGGAGTTTACCCAGAAGGGCTTTATATATGAACACATACCAATGTAGCTATCTGCGCATTTTAAGCCAAGTCCAGGCCACCCTTTGATACAAGGTGCAATGGTGGGTGAGTGACTTGGCATTTGTAACAAAGCACAAGGATGCATGATAGACTGAGTCCAGACTTTGTAGCACAGAGGAGGCTTCATGCATGTACATTAAGTTACCATCATTAATTACTGAAAGAAAAGTGGCTTGAACAAGGCTTGTTGCGTAAAAATAGAAACCCAATATATGTTTATGTAAATGTAATGTAAATGTAATCTAAAAGGAAGCTAGACTTGGGATTCTCAGCATAGACGCATTGTGTCCTGTCTGCGAGATAGTTTCTTAACCAGATGACAGCCCCTTCATTGAGACCAACGTTATTGAGTCTGGTTAGCAACAGTTTGTGGTCAACAAAAGCCAGATTGAACCCCACACAGGATGTTGTTTCAAGTAGGAATTTATTTAGCTGAGAGTTAACTAGAGATTCAAATACTTTTTACCATTTATTTAAATTATACTTACTCATTAACAGTTCAAGCATATATGGTGCTTGCAAGCACACACAATACAGCAGCAATGTACTTGGGCAGAGACACAACTTCCTAAGAATATCTAAATAGATTTTAAAGTTTATTAACAAAGCACACATTTATTTTAACATACAAAGCAGACGGAATAGTACAGTAAGACTATGATTCAGGAAATTAGGTCAACTGTGAAACAAATCATATTTGGGCAACAACATACGGACTAAAAAGTCAAATTAGGTCAAAGACATAGGTAGCAGTGGTCTAAGGCACTGCATCGCAGTGCTAGCTGTGCCACTAGAGATCCTAGTTCGAATCCAGGCTCTGTCGTAGCCGGCCGCGACCGGGAGACCCATGGGGCGGCGCACAATTGGCCCAGCGTCGTCCAGGGTAGGGGAGGGAATGGCCGGCAGGGATGTAACTCAGTTGGTAGAGCATGGCGTTTGCAACGCCAGGGTTGTGGGTTCGATTCCCACGGGGGGCCAGTATGAAAAAATAAATTAAAAAATAATGTAAGAGCGTCTGCTAAATGACTAAAATGTAAATGTAAAATGTACCAAAATGTACCAGGTCCCTGAAAAAGCAGGTGCAAGAAGTAAATCTGTCCCTTGGTCTCACCAGAGAGACCTGTCTGGTTTCTACTCATCCTCAGTTTTACCTTGGAGTCAGTTTGCCCTGAACTTCACCTCAGCAATGATGGTGCACATGAGGAAGAGCACTGCATTTCCAATTTTTGGCACGTAGAAGAATGTTCTCCCTCGTCTGTATAATAATTAAAAGATTTAGAACATGTTCCTCTGTAAATTGCTGGAATACAAGGACCATTGCTTTCTCCACATCTTCCATGTGACTAGGACACCAGATATCACCACCACCAACATGCCCAGAGGAATCAGTAGGACTTTTAGATCTATGGAACTGATGGTGAAAGTCTGTTTATTGTAAAATAAAGTCCATGAAACATCATAGATAAATAGACATGTTTGTGCTGCTATGACTAAATGGAATTATTTGTTGAGCTTTTCACACTTTTCATGTGTGGAACTTGACCATACAAGAATAGAATGCTACTACTTCTGCAAACCACAGAGACATGAGGAAGTGGTAAATATCTCTATGACAACCGTGTCTTGGCCTATACTCGGTGTGAAAACAATTAAGGAAGATGTTTTTGTGCCCTGAGCTCTAGTGTGAAAACCAGAAAAAGTTACTTCTATTGCCATCCATTTGGAAGGGTAAGTGTTAAATACAGCTGAATGAGTGATAATTACCTCATGGTGTCCTTCTCCTTGACCTCCTCAGGTCCTTGGACTGTGTTGTCAGTCTGAACAGACTCAGCAGTTGGAGAGAAAGAGGATTGTTCAGTGGTTGGAGCTTGGGTTGCTGTGAGGTAAAAACAACAATGGTATTATGACTGGTGTACCAGAGAGACACAGGGTAGACTAAACTGTAACAAGACACTGTGGCTAAGCTATGACCTTCTTGTACAGTTTATGTCATTTACTCCAACATGTGGGTTTTACTTAGTTTTAGCACTGTTGAGTTCAAACCAATGTTAGGACTACTGTAATCAGGTTATAATCGAATTTGTTTCAGATGATAATCAAGCAAGACTGAATAAAACAAGGTTATTACTTAAAAAACCCTAGAGTCGATTGATGCACCGGTGTGTCAATCTAAGTGACATAATAAAAAAATCCCCATAAAAATCTGTCAGTTGAAGCTAAAGATATCTTCTATATCTGATATTGTGTAAATCCAAAGCATCTGCCTGTGTCGCAATTCCGGCGGTGAAAAGATTCCAAGATGGCATAGCAGTGCGGTCGTGTATTATGTTGTGTCCTCGTGTAAATAGCCTGTTTTTTGTTTTTTTCCCCGTATATATTTCTCTCTCACTTTCCATCCTTAACTAAATATACTTTCCTGCAACCCGCCTCACCCAATGTGGAACGGATTCTATTATTTCTTCATACCTTTTATCAAGAACCCACGGCTGAAACTAGCCAGCTAACTAGCTACTTGCTATTAGCTATTGCTATTAGCCACCGTTAGCGGTCTTCACCACTGTCCATGGCCTGCAGTACCTACCAGCCAGCTCTAGCCTGGACAATTATCGGCCAGTCTACACAGCGTGCTATCGACCCAGAGCATTTCAGATTTTCTGCCGGAATTACTGAATCACTGGACCTTAACACCGGATCATCACAACTAGCTAGCTAAAACCAAATGGATGTTGTTGTTGGCTAATCACCACTAATCACCACTTGTCCCAAAGCCAGGCCCGTCTCCCGGCTATCCACCTCTCTGTCAACCGGACGGGACCTCCTAGTGTCGACACGGAGCCCCACCGATCCATCACGACTGGTCTGCCGACGTAATCGTCTGATGTGGTTTCAACAGGCTTCCCGTTGCGTCGACCACAAAGATCCATCTGCTAGCACCGGCCCGCTAGCATGTGCAATCAACAGCCGTGCCTCCTGCTCGTCTGTGCTGTAGCAGCCTACGAACTGCTCCCGGACTTACCTATTGCTGTTCACTGGACCTTATGATCACTCAGCTACACATCTGATGCCCGCTGGACTGTTCCTTTACACGGTACCCCATCCTGTTTTTCTGTTTAGCCTCAGCCCAAACTTTCGTCGCCATTACCAGTTGTTGTCTTCGCCCTCTCGAATAACACCTGTGATTGCGTTATGCCTCTCTCCCATGTCAATATGCCTAGCCTATTGCTGTTTGGGTTAGTTGTTATTGTACTATTTCACTGTAAAGCCCCCAGTCCCACTCAACCTGCCTCAGATAGCATCCTTGTCCCACCCCCCATACACGCGGAGACCGGCTCAATCGGTACCTCCAGTGATGCTATCTCTTTCATCGTTACCCAATGCTTAGGAGTACCTCCACTGTACTCATATCCTTCCATATCCTTGTCTGTACATAATGCCCTGAATCTATTCTACAATGCCCGGAAATCTGCCCCGTGTATGCTCTGTACCCAACGCACTAGAAGACCAGTTCTTAAAGCCTTTAGCCTTATACTTATTATATTCCTCCTCTGTTCCTCTGGTGATGTAGAGGTTAACCCAGGCCCTGTAGCCCCCAGTATCAATCATACTCCCCAGGCGCTATCATTTTTTGACTTCTGTAACCGTAAAAGCATTGGTTTCTTGCATGTTAACATCCGAAGCCTCCTCCCAAAGCTTGAGTTATTCACTGCGTTAGCACACTCTGCCAACCCTGATGTTCTAGCAGTGTCTGAATCCTGTCTTAGGAAGGCCACCAAAAATTCAGAAATGTCCATCCTGAATTACAACATTTTCCGTCTAGATAGAACTACCAAAGGGGGCGGAGTTGCAATCTACTGTAGAGATAGCCTGCAGAGCTCTATCATACTATCCAGGTCTGTGCCCAAACAGTTTGAGCTTCTACTTCAAAAAATCCACCTTTCCAGAAATAAGTCTCTCACTGTTGACGCTTGTTACAGACCCCCCTCAGCCCCCAGTTGTGCCCTGGACACCATATGTGAATTGCTTGCCCCCAATCTATCCTCAGAGTTTGTACTGCTTGGTGACCTAAACTGGGATATGCTTAACACCCCGGCCGCCCTACAATCTAAACAAATTATCAAGGAACATACCAGGTACAACCCAAAATCCGTAAACATGGGCACCCTCATAGATATCATCCTGACTAATTTACCCTCTAAATACACCTCCGCTGTTTTCAACCAGGATCTCAGCGATCACTGCCTCATTGCCTGCGTATGTAATGGTTCCGCGGTCAAACGATCACCCCTCATCACTGTCAAACGCTCCCTAAAACACTTCAGCGAGCAGGCCTTTCTAATTGACTTGGCCCGGGTATCCTGGATGGATATTGACCTCATTCCGTCAGTAAAGGATGCCTGGATGATCTTCAAAAGTGCTTTCCTCTCCATCTTAAATAAGCATGCCCCATTCAAAAAATTCAGAACTAAGAACAGATATAGCCCCTGGTTCACCCTAGACTTGACTGCCCTTGACCAGCACAAAAACATCCTGTGGCGTACTGCATTAGCATCGAACAGCCCCCGCGATATGCAACTTTTCAGGGATGTCAGGAACCAATATACACAATCAGTTAGGAAAGCAAAGGCTAGCTTTTTTAAACAGACTCCAAAAAGTTTTGGGACACTGTAAAGTCCATGGAGAATAAGAGCACCTCTTCCCAGCTACCCACTGCAATGAGGCTAGGAAACACTGTCACCACCAATAAATCTACGATAATCGAGAATTTCAATAAGCATTTTGCTACGGCTGGCCATGCTTTCCACCTGGCTACCCCTACCCTGGCCACCAGCTCTGCACCCTCCGCTGCAACTTGCCCATGCCCCCCCCCCCCCCCCCCCGCTTCTCCTTCACCCAAATTCAGATAGCTGATGTCCTGAAAGAGCTGCAAAATCTGGACCCTTACACATCAGCTGGGCTAGACAATCTGGACCCTTTCTTTCTAATATTAGCAGCCAAAATTGTCGCAACCCCTATTACTAGCCTGTTCAACCTCTCTTTCGTATCGTCTGAGATCCCCAGAGATTGGAAAGCTGCCGCGGTCATCCAACTTCGGCGATGTCATGTACAAAATAGCTTCCAACACTCAACTCAGCAAATTGGATATAGTCTATCACAGTGCCATCCGTTTTGTCACCAAAGCCCCATATGCTACCCACCAATGTGACCTGTACGCTCTCGTTGGCTGGCCCTCACTACATATTCGAAATTGGGCCCACCTGGCTTGACGAGAGTTAATCCGTTTCACTGCCGTCTGGGCTCCAAATTCCGGTGGTCAGTAAGAATCCAGAATGGATGGACTGCGCCCTCCAGCCTGTGTCTCCATTCCTGCAGATCGAGGACCACCGCCAACAGCTCCCTGTCTCCCACTCCATAGTTCATCTCTGCGGGGGTAAGCTTTTTAGAGAAAAAGGCACAGGGATACATTTTCTCTGGCTTACCGTGCCGCTGGGAGAGGACCGCACCCACGGACTCCTCCGATGCGTCCATCTCCAGGATGAAAGGACAAGATGGATCTGGGTGTTTTAGGATGGGCGCTGTGGTGAACCTCTCCTTCGGCCTCTTGAAGGCAGCGTCAGCCTCAGGGTTCCAGGCCAGCATCTGAGGCCCACCCTTAAGGAGAGAGGTGGGCGGGGCGGCTATGGAGCTGAAGGTCCTGATGAAACGCCGGTAGAAATTAGCGAAGCCCAGGAAGCTCTGTTGGCCCTTGATGGCGGTGGGAACCAGCCATGACCTGACGGCGTCCGTCTTCACTCCTTCCATGAACACCCCCTGAGGACTGATCTGGTATCCCAGGAAGGAGATGGCCTGTTGGTGGAATTCACATTTCTCCCCCTTCACCAACAGGCTGTGTTCCCTGAGGCGGAGTAGGACAGCTCGGATGTCCCTGACGTGCTCCTCGAACGTAGCCGAGTAGATCAGGATATCGTCGATGTACACCACCACCTGTCTACTCAGCATGTCCTTGAACACGTCATTGACGAAGGACTGGAACACATTGGCGAGGCCGTAGGGCATGACACAGTATTCATAGTGGCCTGAGGTAGTGCTTAATGCCGTCTTCCACTCGTCTCCTTCCCGGATTCGGATCAGGTTGTAGGCACTCCTCAGGTCCAACTTGGAAAAGTACCGGGCCCCTCGTAGCTGCTCAACGGCCGACGGAACCAGAGGGAGGGGGTACCGGTACTTGGTGGTGACTGCGTTCAGCCCCTGTAGTCAATGCATGGTCTCAGTCCTCCGTCTTTTTTTGCCAAGAAGAAGAAGCTGACGGAGGCAGGAGAGGTAGAGCGTCTGATGAACCCCAGTTTCAGGGTCTCCGCCACATACTTCTCCATGGCCTCAGTCTCCTCCATGGAAACTTAACAATGACACAGAGAAATAACAAAGATAGAGTAAACGACACGAAGCTAAACAATCACACACAACATTCATCCAGAACAGTCCAGGGCTAAATAGGGGTGGTGATGAGATGATGAGGTGCAGGTGAGCTGGAGGTGATTAGGGTGCGTTGGGTTTCCATTCCGGTGTTGCCGAGGTGGTGCGCTCAGACCGGTGGCTCAGTAGACCGGCGAATCAGAGCGCCGGAGGGGAGCAACAGGAGGAGACGTGACATTAACAAAAAAGTCCATACCAGAGGTGGCCAACCTTCCTCCACTCCCTGATCTACTTGGTGAGCAGACTTCTATTCCAGCGTAGCAATAATACACATTATTATCAACTCATTAGGTTTGAGAAGTTGAATCAGGTGTGTTAGTGCTGGGCTGGAACAGAAGCCTGCACACCCAGCATACCTCCAGGAGAAGGATTGGCCTGCTACAGTTGTAATAAGTTTGCAGGCTACATTGTGTGACTTTTAACTGTATTGTAGTATACAACATTAGCTAACATACATACACATACTACCCATGGCATACAAGGATGTGCCAGCAGTCTCTTGGGACATTCATTGGGACCTCTTCATCTGCATACAGGCTTTCACAGCTCTCCATATCTGAGGACAGACATCACAAAGAAACAGGCTTCATTTTATTACAATTAGACAGCCCTGACTATTATCTCCTTGTCTGTCTTCATAGTTTTCATCTCTAGGACTAGAACGCCAGAATATTTGCATAATGTCATCCCACAACCTGCCCTGTCTAACTAGCTAGTACACCTACTCTCTTTTCTGACAGCTGGAGCAGAAAATCATTTCACCCTCTTCCATTGCTGTTATCTACAAATGCATTTGGAGCATGAGTTTTTAATTTACAATGATGAATAGGCATCAAGATAACAAGCTAATATGACGTTAACTAGCTGTAGTATGTAAGGTTAGCTAACAAGCAGCTCATTAGCCTACACACAGTGGCCTGCAGTACCTAGCTAGCTAATAATACATAAAAAAACAAAAAAACATTGTCAAAAATGTTTTGAAATAAATTTAGCTACTTACTTGAATAGGTTCACACCTACGCCCATGCACACAAAGCGTTTTGTTCTACAACCCCCACAAGTGTCATGGGACTCGTCTGAAGGTAACCGGTACCGGTTGAACAAAATTATTGAAAGTATATATTTCTTTACTGTATATTTTTCCATTTATGAATGTCTTATTCAATGTTTTTCACAGGCTATAGTAGTAATTCAATTCAATAGCCAAATTCAATATTTTAGCAAATCATTTTTTTATACCTAAAGGGGTCCTAAAATTCAAAATCAAATAGCAAAATGATCCATAGTATGACCATCTTAAAACAATTGTCAACCCCTCACGACTTAGACTTTTAAGAATTAATTCTACAGTATCTGATTGCTCTCTACTCACTGGTCATAGTGGTGGTACTTTGTGTGGTGGTTTGTCGTCTGACAGTGATCTGAACAGTCATCATAAGGTCTCCCACTCTACACCTGTACCAGCCAGTGTTATCCATCTTCAGACCACTCATAGTCACCGTTAAGACTTTTCCTCTGGTGGCATCAGTGGTCTGCTGTAGGGTCACTGATGTCCTCAATAGTCCTACACATTGCACCGCACTACACATTACAAACCAATTTTTTATGCATGATGGACTCATCCTTTTTTACTCATGCAATACAGAACCTTGGCCTATGTGGACTTAAAATTAAGTTTAGATTAATGGGACGTTTTTGTTTATTTTGAAGACTGCACAGGCGTTAAATTGGAAAAACCAACGTTGGGTTTTGAGTTTGATCTGATACAAGTTAATTGTAGAGATTGGGGTATATTATGGCTTGAATGCTGTTGTACTGTGTTGCCCTTTTGCCGGATGTGAATCGGAACGAATAGAATTTAAGACAATATATATTGACAGCTCTGTGGGGCTACAGGATACGCTATTGATATAGGAGGAGGGTTAATGACCTGTCTAGGTTCTCTACTGGAGTAGGACTATACAATCTATAACAATTGGTGTCACTATCTTTTTAACACCATTTAAACAATACATTTTAATTTTAAAAATGCAAAGGACCGATACACACCGGATAATGGGTTGGATGTTGTCAACAGGGTCTGTTAACTCTGCTAGCGCGCGGCTGGCTCGTTAACACTGGATTAAACCAATTATAGCCTAAATTAATCAGCCAGTTAATCAGTGTATGATCTTATTATTCGTATCTAAGAACCATTTGCTTTGCTAATTAGAGACTAATGTTAGCTAGTTAACATTGAACCTGGTTTGTTAGCGACCTGCAGATTCATGCAGGGTAGTAACATCATGAGTTGGGATTATGGTTCATTGTTTACTTAGCTAGCTAGCTAAATGTCTTACCAAAAGACTCCACTATGCAAGTAACCATTTTGGGTGCGTTCGTAAATTCAGTCTGAGTATGCCAGAGCATATGTGAACGGAATGAGTAGGTGTGTCCAACTCAACAGTGCTAATACTAAGTTAAAATCCACATGTTGGGGTAAATTAAATAAGCTGGACAAGAAGGACATATCTTAGCCACAATGTCTTGTTACAGTTCAGTCTACCCTGTGTCTCTCTGGTACACCAGTCATAATACCATTGTTGTTTTTACCTCACAGCAACCCACGCTCCAACCACTGAACAATCCTCTTTCTCTCCAACTGCTGAGCCTGTTCAGACTGACAACACAGTCCAAGGACCTGAGAGGGTCAAGGAGAAGGACAACATGAGGTAATTATCACTAATTCAGCTGTATTTCACATTTATTTTTCCAAATGGATGGCTATAGAAATAGGAAGAAAGGTAACATTTTCTGTTTTCACAATAGTTTAGGGCACAAAACACCCTCCTTAAACGTTTTCACACCAAGTATTGGCCAAGACACTGTTGTAGAGACATTTACAATCATAGAGACAGAGATATTTGCTACTTCCTCATATCTCTGTGGTTTGTAGAAGTAGCAGCATTATTCACATTAAAAGGTGTGAAGAGCTGAACAAACATTTCCATTTTGTCATAGCAGCAGAAAAAACATAACAGAAAATAGAAAATGTTATGGAATGTATTTGACAATAAACATAGTATTTTACCATCAGTTCCATAGATCTAAAAGTCCTACTGGTTCCTCTGGGCATGTTGGTGTTGGTGATAGCTGGTGTCCTAGTCACATGGAAGATGTGGAGAAATCATAGTAAGTATTCATTCTATAATGACTGTAATAAAAAAAGTGATGCGTTTGATTTTGGAGATATTTTCATGAGACAATAAATATTTTCCTTAAAGACATTACATTTTTACATTTTAGTCATTTAGCAGACGCTCTTATCCAGAGCGACTTACAGGTAGTGAATGCATACATTATTTTTATTATTTATTTTTCATACTGGCCCCCCGTGGGAAACAAACCCACAACCCTGACATTTCAAACGCCATGCTCTACCAACTGCACTGCTCTACACTGCAAACCACTTATAGAAACTGAAATCACGCTGAATATAGAGTTAACATATATACATTGTACAGTTACAATACAATGGACATGAAGCTTTAGCTGAAGGGCTAATGTGTGATTTAAGCGCATCTTATGTCCATGTCCTGCATTTTTCACAGACAGGGTCTTACCCACAAGGCCTTGAGTCAGATGAGAGGAACATGAGTGTAGCCTACCACTGAGGTGTTTGTTATCTGGTCCATGGCCTTATTGTCCTCTGGAATAAAGAAAGAGAGATGCAGTATTAGAGACCTCTGAGATACACTAGAATAATACTGAATACATTCATCATAGAAGAGTTATACTTTTGAGTCTCCTCCTCTTATGTCAAGATACATTGGTTATAACATAGGCTAATACAGTTATCTTCAAGGAAAATATTGATGTCTCATGAAAATATCTCCAAAATCAAACTTATAATTTTTCCAATATAGTCATTATAGAATGAATACTTACTATGCTTTCTCCACATCTTCCATGTGACTAGGACACCAGATATCACCACCACCAACATGCCCAGAGGAATCAGTAGGACTTTTAGATCTATGGAACTGATGGTGAAAGACTATGTTTATTATAAAATACAGTCCATGAAATATCACAGTTAAATAGATTATTATTATTTGGTTTATGTTTTTTGTGCTAATATGACAACATGGAAACATTTGTTCAGCTCTTCACACCGTTTATGCATGAAACTTGACCATCCAAGAATAGAATGCTGCTTCTTTGACAACCACAGAGATATGAGGAAATGGTAAATGTCTCTATGATGGTAAATGTCTCTATAACAGTGTCTTGGCCATCACTCGGTGTGAGATTTTTAAGGAGGGTGTTTTTGTGCCTGAAGCTCTAGTGTGAAAAACAGAAAATGTTCCCTTTCTTCATAATATTTCTATTGCCATCCATTTGGAAGGATAAGTGTCAAATACAGCTGAATGAGTGATAATTACATTAACCCCAACATGTGGATTTTAACTTAGTATTAGCACTGTTGAGTTCAAACCAATGGTAGGACCGCTAAGTATTCACAAAAGCTTTGAATCAGGATACAGTTCAATTTGTTTTTGATGATAAGCCAGCAAGACTGGATAAAACCAGGTTAATACTTAATAATACAGTATCTGATTGCTCTCTACTCACTAGTCATAGTGGTGGTACTTTGTGTGGTGGTTTGTCGTCTGACGGTGATGTGAACAGGCATTATAAAGTATCCCACTCCACACCTGTACCAGCCAGTGTTGTCCATCTTCAGACCACTCATAGTCACCATTAAGATGTTTCTTCTGGTGGCATCAGTGGTCTGCTGTAGGTTCACTGATGTTCCATCTATAGTCCCAGATGTCTCCCCAACACAGGAGACACTGCCCCCAATCCTGCACCACCCCTTCCTATTTCTAGTGTCACTATAGTAACAATTTACAATGACACTCCCTCCTTCAACTCCAGTCAACTCCTGTTGGTCCACATAGAGTTCTGGAGTACCTGAACACAGAGGTACACACACCAAATAAGGTCCTGAGTGATCAAGTGTTTTTTTTTGTAACAACTGACAACAAATATCATAATTATGATATGATGGATAGAGAACAGAAAGTAGACATATACCAACATTCCTCATGTCAACTTGAACAATAATAGTGAGACCAGTAAATGAAACCAGAACACCAGTCATGTAATCACATGCAAGAGTTGCAGGGTCTTACCTGGAGTGACAGATAGTTGGAACCAATTTGTCCAGACATGTTGTAGGCCATTGATCACCACAGCACAATAGTAACGTCCAGAGGACTTTCTCCCCAGATCAGTCATGTTCACAGTGAAGGTTAGCTGGTTGATGTCATCAGAGATTGAGGCCTTAGCTGTGCTCTTAGGAAGGTAAGTGCGTACAACAGGAGAGCAACTATTGAAATAATATCCTTTACACCAATATTTCACATGGGTTTTGTATTCCTGATGATAGGGACATGGGATGGTGTCACGGAATCTGCCGAGGCTGCTCCTCCTCCTTGTTCGGGCAGGCTTTGGCGTTCGTCGTCCCCGGAGTACTAGCTGCCACCGTTGAATATTTCGATGTTCGTTTGGTTTGGTCTGTCTGTTACACCTGTGTCCGTTTGGTCTTGATTATGTGCCGTATAAGTTTCCTGTGGTTGTGTTCGTTAGTTGTGTGTTATTTTAGTTCCTGTCTGTTGGTGGTATCCTGTGCAGTACTCAGGCATTGTTATTAATACGCACTGTGTCGCGTTGTCGTTTTGCCTCCTCGTTAGAGGCACTTTATTTTGTACTGGTTGTGCATCTAGTAAAGTCCTGTTCGACTTAGCTTATGCGTCCTGCGTCTGACTCCTCTCCACGCACCCACACCAACACTGACAGAATAACACACCATCATGGAGTCAGCAGGAGCAACGGCGGCACCCAAGTCCCTCGAGGAAAGGATCAGCAATCAAGACACCATGATCCAGCAACTTGGGGTCGCCATGAACGAGTTGTCCAACACGCTGCGCCGTTTGGTTACCGGCGAGGTGCCCACATCTTCGCACACCTTACCATCACCATCACCATCGGCCAGTCCTCCTCTCCCAGTACCGGAACCCAGCGGCATTCGGCTCTCGCTCCCGAGGGCATATGATGGTACCGCAGCCGGGTGTCAGGGATTCCTCCTGCAGGTGGAACTCTACCTGGCCACCATACACCCGGCGCCCTCGGGATACGAGAGCGTCTCCGCCCTCATCTCCTGTCTCTCCGGCAAGGCGTTGGAGTGGGCTAACGCCGAATGGAGGGGAATAGACGCCGCTACCATCACCTACGCGGAGTTCTCCCGCCGCTTCAGGGCAGTGTTCGATCATCCACCTGAGGGGAAGGCGGCGGGGGAGCGTCTGTTCCACCTCCGACAGGGGAAGAGGAGTGCCCAGGAGTTCGCCCTGGAGTTCCGGACGCTAGCGGCAGATGCGGGATGGAATGAGAGGGCCCTCATCGACCATTATCGATGCAGCCTGCGAGAGGACGTTCGTCGTGAGCTGGCCTGCAGGGACACCAACCTCACCTTCGACCAGTTGGTGGACATGTCCATCCGTCTCGACACCCTGCTGGCTACACGTGGACGTCCCGAATGGGGGTCGTCCATTCCATCCTCCAGCACCGCCGAGCCGATTCCCATGGAGCTCGGGGGTGCAGGCGCTAGGGAGAGGAGGAGAGAGAACCCGAGGGGGGCCGTCCCCTGCACCAACTGTGGCCGTGGAGGGCACACTGCGGCTAGGTGTTGGGGAGGGTCTCCTGGGACAGGGGACAACAGGTCACGCACTGGGGAGCCATTTCAGGTGAGTAGAGCTCTCTGTTGGACACCTGTGTATACCTGTGAGATTTCCACAGGTGGCACCTCATTCCCAGCATAAGGCGCTAGTAGATTCAGGCGCAGCTGGGATTTTTATTGATCGTGTATTTTGTTCCAGGGTAGGAATTCCCCTTCAGCCGGTGGAACCCCCTTTCCCAGTTCATGCTCTAGACAGCCGGCCGCTGGGGTCGGGGTTGATTAGAGAAGTCACAGCGCCACTGAAGATGATTACGCAGGGGGGTCATGAAGAGATCATTCAGTTTACCTGATCGACTCTCCTGCGTATCCCGTGGTGCTGGGGCTTCCCTGGTTAAGCACCCATGATCCTACCATTGCGTGGCAACAGAGGGCTCTTATGGAATGGTCTGCCCAGTGTGTAGGGAGATGTCTAGGTGTTTCCATAGGGGCAACATCGGTGGAGAGTCCGAACCAGGTGTCCGCAATGCACATTCCCCCTGAATATGAGGATTTAGCACTGGTTTTCAGCAAGACTAGGGCAACACGGTTGCCACCTTATAGACAGGGGGATTGTGCGATAAATCTCCAAACAGGAGCGGCACTTCCGCGGAGCCGTGTGTATCCCCTGTCTCAAGAGGAGACCGCGGCTATGGAGACTTACATAGCCGAGTCCTTGGAACAGGGATACATACGGTCCTCCACTTCCCCGGTTTCCTCAAGTTTCTTCTTTGTGAAGAAGAAGGACGGGGGTTTGCGCCCGTGTATTGATTATCGTAGTATCAATCAGATCACGGTTAAGTACAGTTATCCTCTTCCTCTGATTGCGACTATGACAAAATCATTACGCGGAGCGCGGTTCTTCACAAAGTTGGATCTCAGGAGCGCGTACAATCTGGTGCGCATTAGGGAGGGAGATGAATGGAAAACAGCATTCAGCACTACCTTGGGTCATTACGAATATCTCGTCATGCCATACGGGTTAATGAATGCTCCTTCAGTCTTTCAATCCTTTGTGGACGAGATTTTCAGGGACATGCATGGGCAGGGTGTGGTAGTGTACATCGACGATATCCTAGTGTACTCTTCTACACGAGCCGAGCATGTAGCCCTGGTACGCAGAGTGTTGAAGAGGCTGTTGGAGCATGACTTGTATGTCAAGGCAGAGAAATGCTTGTTTTTCCAGGAGTCCATCTCCTTCTTGGGTTATCGATTGTCCGCATCTGGTGTGAAGATAGAGGTTGACCGCGTGTCGGCCGTGCGTAATTGGCAAACTCCAACCACTGTAAAAGAGGTGCAGCAGTTTTTGGGTTTTGCTAATTACTACCGGAGGTTTATCCGGGGTTTTGGACAGGTGGCAGCTCCCATTACGTCCCTGCTAAAGGGGGGTCCGGTGCGTTTGCAGTGGTCAGCTGAAGCGGACAGGGCATTCGTTAAACTGAAGAACCTGTTCACTTCGGCTCCGGTGCTGGCGCATCCGGATCCCGCTTTACCGTTCCAGGTGGAGGTGGACGCTTCAGAAGCCGGTATTGGGGCGGTTCTGTCGCAACGGTCCGGCATGCCACCTAAACTCCGCCCCTGTGCGTTCTATTCCAAGAAGCTCAGCCCGGCGGAGCGTAATTATGACGTAGGGGACAGGGAATTGTTAGCTGTGGTTCAGGCCCTAAAGGTGTGGAGGCATTGGCTTGAGGGGGCTCAACACCCTTTCCTCATTCTGACTGACCACCGTAACCTGGAGTACATCCGGGTAGCTAGGAGACTAAACCCTCGTCAGGCTAGGTGGAACATGTTCCTAACCCGGTTCGTTTTTAAGATCACGTACATCCCAGGGTCCCAGAACGGTAAGGCAGACACCCTGTCCCGGCGGTATGACACAGAGGAGAGGTCCATTGAGCCTACTCCCATACTGCCGGAGTCTTGTCTGGTGGCTCCGGTAGTGTGGGAGGTCGATACGGAGATCGAAAGGGCGTTACGTGCCGACCCTACTCCCCCCGAGTGTCCTGTGGGGCGGACGTACGTTCCGCTCGAGGTTCGTGACCAACTTATTTATTGGGCTCATACATCACCCTCCTCTGGACATCCAGGTATTGGCCGGACAGTGCACTGCCTTAGCGGGAAATACTGGTGGCCAACGTTAGCTAGGGATGTGAGAGTTTATGTCTCCTCCTGCTCGGTGTGCGCCCAGTGTAAGGCGCCTAGACACCTGCCCAGGGGAAAGTTACATCCCCTGCCCGTTCCGCAACGACCATGGTCCCACCTCTCGGTGGATTTTGTGACCGACCTTCCCCCCTCCCAGGGGAATACCACCATTTTGGTCGTTGTGGATCGGTTTTCCAAGGCCTGTCGTCTCCTCCCAATGCCGGGTCTCCCTACTGCCCTACAGACCGCTGAGGCCCTATTTACCCACGTTTTCCGGCACTATGGGGTCCCCGAGGATATAGTGTCTGACCGAGGTCCCCAGTTCACCTCCAGAGTCTGGGGGGCTTTCATGGAACGCTTGGGGGTCTCGGAGAGCCTTACCTCGGGGTACCATCCAGAGAGCAATGGGCAGGTTGAACGAGTCAACCAGGATGTGGGTAGGTTTCTGAGGTCCTATTGCCAGGGCCGGCCGGAGGAGTGGTCAAGGTATATCCCCTGGGCAGAGATGGCCCAGAACTCTCTCCGCCACTCCTCCACCAATCTAACACCTTTCCAGTGTGTTTTAGGGTATCAGCCGGTTCTGGCACCATGGCACGAGAGCCAGATTGAGGCTCCTGCGGTGGATGAGTGGATTCGGCGCTCGTAGGAGACGTGGGACGCTGCACATGTCCATCTGCAGCGGGCCATCCGTCAACAGAAGGCGAGCGCCGATCGCCACCGCAGTGAGGGACCGGTATACGCACCGGGAGATCGAGTCTGGCTCTCGACTCGAAACCTGCCCCTCCGCCTGCCCTGCCGGAAGCTGGGTCAGCGGTTTGTGGGGCCCTTTAAAGTCCTGAGAAGATTGAACGAGGTGTGTTACAGGTTACAACTGCCTATTGATTATAAGAATATTAACCCCTCGTTCCATGTGTCTCTTCTCAGGCCGGTGGTAGCTGGTCCACTCCAAGAAGATGAGATAGGAGAGACCCCTCCGCCCCCATTGGACATTGAGGGGGCTCCGGCGAACAGGGTCCGGACCATCTTGGACTCGAGACGCCGGATGAGTGGTCTCCAGTATCTCGTGGAGTGGGAGGGGTACGGTCCGGAGGAACGGTGCTGGGTGCCTAGGAGGGACATCCTAGATCCATCCCTCCTGACCGAGTTCCACCGTGGTCATCCCACGCGCCCGGGTCCGCGTCCTCCTGGCCGTCCCCGAGGCCGGGGTCGGCGCACGGCTGGAGCCGCACGTCAAGGGGGGGGGTACTGTCACGGAATCTGCCGAGGCTGCTCCTCCTCCTTGTTCGGGCAGGCTTCGGCGTTCGTCGTCCCCGGAGTACTAGCTGCCACCGTTGAATGTTTCGATGTTCGTTTGGTTTGGTCTGTCTGTTACACCTGTGTCCGTTTGGTCTTGATTATGTGCCTTATAAGTTTCCTGTGGTTGTGTTCGTTAGTTGTGTGTTATTTTAGTTCCTGTCTGTTGGTGGTATCCTGTGCAGTACTCAGGCATTGTTATTAATACGCACTGTGTTGCGTTGTCGTTTTGCCTCCTCGTTAGAGGCACTTTATTTTGTACTGGTTGTGCATCTAGTAAAGTCCTGTTCGACTTAGCTTATGCGTCCTGCGTCTGACTCCTCTCCACGCACCCACACCAACACTGACAGATGGTGATGGAGCCTCCTGTCTTCACAGACACACGATAAGCACCTGTAGACACAATAACAGAAAACACATTAGATTGGAATTCAATAAAATTCTCACAGCAGTAAAATGACATTCCATCTGGACTATAACACACATAATACAGGAAGTGTTATTGATAAGACAAGCTACTGCTCCTGTCTTCAGAGTGTCAGCATGTGTCCAGTCCCAGTCCCTGACCTCAACTTCAGCACTTCATAGAAACATGTTACCCTTACCTGATAGTCTGGAGAAGATGAGGAGGAGGATGGAGAGGGAGAGATGAGAAGCCATTTCTGGGTATGTGTCTCCATATGTTATATGGTACCAATGCACAATGTGTGTGTCAAGGACCAAGGCACCAAAGAGAAAGACTGAACTTCCTAATAGCTATAGCTGTCTTTAACTCTCTTCCTGCTTCTGTTTCAGTGTATATGCCCCCCTCCATGGCAGATAGAAACTACTACATTCTATGAACTAGTTGTAACATAAGTCTCTAAGGCACTACAACTGATTACTTTATTTCATTTAATTAGCACATTTGTATATCTTATATCAAATAAAATCACGTATAGTGTTACTAAAGTTGGAGGACCCATTGAGACCAATGTTACTGAGTCTGGCTAGCAACAGTTTGTGGTCAACTGAATCAAACTGAATCAAACACTGCAGCACAATGTCGTTTTTCAATAAGGGCATTTATGATGACATTCGCCGCTCCCATTTGCCACACCTCAGAAACAATGTATTCTTTAGGCCTACTGTCAATAAGGCTCACACAAGATAGTTTGAATTCCTATGAAGCAGGTGGTCTTTATTTGGCCTTTCTTTGAGTGTCAAGGATTCCAAACAGTGTTTTTGTAAAACATGCAGAACCAATGAATGATCATAATAGTGCCATATTATGGGACCAATCCTGTTCCTTCTTGTAGTTTCTCCTAGGGAGCTGGTTCATAGTAGCTCTCATTCATCTCCATATAGTCATCCTTTGCGTGACGCAAAGCGACGATCCCGGATTCTTCCACCAACGTCCTTTCATCCTGAAGTATGTTTTGTCTGCTGAAAAACTGTTTTTTTGTCGTCTGCTTGACATTCTGTTGATGCGCCTGGAATAATGATGGACACCCTAAGCAAGACTGTATACTGAGAAAATAGGCATCTTTAAGCAAAGCTAGAACAGCAAGAGGGAGGAACTTGCATACTAATTAATAGGCTCCTCCTCTTCTTTGGGCTAAGACTTGACTACACTTCCCATAATGTAACAGTGTTGATGTGCAGACCCCATCTATAGTGAATTGTGGTCACATTCAGTGAGATAAGCTGTTTCTGGATACTGTTTAACGAGGGTCATGTTCACTTTACATCATATTATATATTTTGTTGGGGCTTGTCCAATAAGAAATTATATTTTTTGTTTACAGTTTGGCTACGGTGTGTCCTACTGAACACGACCCAGGTTGATTCACTTTGTAGTACTCCAGCACATTAGTACAGTGTTTTTGGACCATTCTCTCTCGGCTCTCTCCCTGTCTCTGTCTGGTCCTCTGAAGTAGTTACTTACATGACGTGTCTTCACTGTCAACCGGTGCGGGTGGCTCACGAGGCAACATGACATTCTGCTGTATTGGCCTCAAGCAGTTCTGACGCCACGTGACATGGACAGAGAGGACAAGACAGAGAACAGTTATCACCATTACCAACATCTTCACCCAGATTCACTGGAATCAACATCACAATTAATGTGCATTTGTGAGAATGTGAAATTGAGACACTATACTTTAGAGAATTGTATTTCAAAGTTTTTCCAATGTTCTCCCAAAACAAAATGCTCCAATATTATATTATATTTGCCTAGTTATGATCTTCAAGATTGAGAGAGCAGAGAGGACAGAGTGGTCGCCCATCTCCTCAAAGTGTATGGTCCTTGAAGGCATCCTCGCGGTATAGGATGTTTTCCCAGTGTCAGATGGCATCCAAGAGCGTGTGTAGGTCTTCCACCTACAGTGTGGAATATAGAGGGATTTGTGTGAACTCTGAACCCTTACCCTACCTCATGTCCTCGCGCAAAGCAGTGTCCTTCTTCAGACAAAAGCCTGCCACGAAACATAAATGGAAAATGTGTCACATTTATAATATTGAGTTCATGATATTGAGTTCCGCGTGCTGTTGCTATTAAAATCCTATAGATGGCAGTACAGTTTAGGATAGAGCCTTACAGTATGGACAGCACTGACTTCTCCACATCCTGTGTTGTGGCATTTTCTCTCTGCTGGAGAAGCTAATCTTCTTCTCCACAACCTTCAGCTCTGGACAGACAACACACTTTCACTCATAAATAAGAGAGTAGAAATAAAAAATATAGCACACCTGAAGTCACAGGTTGGGAAAAGTGAAAACTAGAATGGGTACTCCAGGACACAGTTTAGTGAGAACATTTATGAACATGTAACGTTCCGGTCAAAGAGACCTTTGCCAAGTCATTCATTAGTAGCCTAAATATTCTGTTTGGCAAACGGTGTACAGGCCTACAGGAGACACACAACCAAACCGCATGCTGCTAAAAGACTGACATAACGCTTTTACATTAGTGCTGTACTTGTGGACATAGATTATGTAAACTTTAAGGAAAAAAAAATATATATATATATATATGTCCACCTCACTCCTCACAACACATGTTCATAACTTTTGAAATCACTGTCCATGCACACCTGGGTGTAAATTAGTAATTGGTTAGATTGATACCATATTGCACGAATGATTAGACTGTGGCTACATGTGTAAACTTTAGATGCTGTCCATGTAGGCTATAAAGTCACAATCAATTGATAACTGTCCTAGTCCGTTGTCCTAGTAACAGAATGGATACAGGTGACGATGGAGGTGCAAAGGCTTGACATGTTTCATCAAGACAATATATACTGTGTTATATTACTCTACTCCTTTTCAAACAGCAGGCTTTGGAGAGCTAAATCGCTCGAGCGCACAGTTTGAGAGCTGCGTGGTCTTGTCCATGTGGCCCTGGCAGTGGCTGCGCCGATCTCAGCAGCAAAACAAACTCCATGCGGTGGATTAATAGTCTGGAAAACCCAACCTGACTGGTCACTGTTGCCTAGGGTCAGGTTTTTGAGACTAGTGGATTAGTCGCGCCAAATAATTAGGTATGTGTTTCAGATTGTTGTACTTACATTGAGGTTGGATTCAGTGTGGCACACCTTGACCATCCAATACCAAAATAACTGCATAAAGACTGGTCTGGTTACATAAACCGCTGATTTTACACGTTTCCACAATACTGCCGCATGTAGGCTTAACTTTATTTGATGGACAGCAAATTGTCCGATAGTGGCACTCTCTTGAACAGGAAGTAAAATGACAGTCGACCAATAGGTCTCACATACGTTTACGTTCCTTTTCCCTCTCTGGTTTTGTCACGCCGGGTTGTTCGCTCAAAGGTGAGATATTTCATAAACTCTACTCTTTTACACAAATAACTGAAATACTGCCAGGCTTTTGACGTGGAGAAACATGAACATAGATACAGCGGTAGGTTTATGTACTACCTCAAGACAGGTCTACGCTAAAAATAAATATTGCAGCCAAACATTACACAGGAGAGAGACAGCCTACGCAATCGGCCCTTCTGTTTTTTTAAATTAGCTCTTTACTGACAGATTTACCCAGTGCTTTAGAATGTATATGTGGCTGGCTGGCTTTCAACTGAACCTGGCTGGCTTCTTTAGACATCAATGACACTAATGCATGTCTGTAGAAGTCGCACATTTACCTTCAATTTTAAGTTCAACTGGTCTTTAACTTTACCTTGAGGATTTATGAATGAATTGTCCCATTCGATGTTGTATAATCATTTTACAGTATGTCATTAAAGTATAATATAGGCCTATGAGATTATCATCTATTCTTAGTTTAGGCTAACATTATTTTTGCAAATACATTAATTGCCTATGTCCATTGTTGGTCAAATTATAACTACATTGAGCATTTATTTTCATTGTAAAATCTTGCACTTGGAAAGCTTTATGCCTCTATAATTTGGACAGTGCAGTGAATGGAAAAATATTATATAGCATAGCATGTGACATGTGTTATCAAAATCCAATGTCTTGTGTGACATTGCAGTGAAGGACTCCACATCTGGTCACATCATTGATGTGTGGATGATGTACTCACCATGATCAATGCAATGCAATATGTCATGCAACACACTCTATACTGTAGGGGTACCTGATGTCCTAGGGACAGTGAGACTATACTGTAGGGGTACCTGATGTCCTAGGGACAGTGAGACTATACTGTAGGGGTACCTGACCTACTAGGGACAGTGAGGCTATACTGTAGGGGTACCTGATGTCCTAGGGACAGTGAGGCTGTACTGTAGGGGTACCTAATGTCCTAGGGACAGTGAGACTATACTGTAGGGGTACCTGATGTCCTAGGGACAGTGAGACTATACTGTAGGGGTACCTGATGTCCTAGGGACAGTGAGGCTATACTGTAGGGGTACCTGATGTCCTAGGGACAGTGAGACTATACTGTAGTGGTACCTGATGTCCTAGGGACAGTGAGGCTATACTGTAGGGGTACCTGATGTCCTAGGGACAGTGAGGCTATACTGTAGGGGTACCTGATGTCCTAGGGACAGTGAGGCTATACTGTAGGGGTACCTGATGTCCTAGGGACAGTGAGGCTATACTGTAGGGGTACCTGATGTCCTAGGGACAGTGAGACTATGCTCTAGGGGTACCTGATGTCCTAGGGACAGTGAGGCTATACTGTAGGGGTACCTGATGTCCTAGGGACAGTGAGACTATACTGTAGGGGTACCTGATGTCCTAGGGACAGTGAGGCTATACTGTAGGGGTACCTGATGTCCTAGGGACAGTGAGACTCTACTGTAGGGGTACCTGATGTCCTAGGGACAGTGAGGCTATACTGTAGGGGTACCTGATGTCCTAGGGACAGTGAGGCTATACTGTAGGGGTACCTGACCTACTAGGGACATGTGTATATACAGTATATATTATATTATAAATTCCTCACATGTGACTAGTAATAAGACTAAGCAATTAGCCATTTAAAATGTTTATCTGACTCCATAAAGATGATTTAGCAATATGCAAGAACACTATAGTTGAGTTACAGTAATAGGCAGTCAAGAAATGTCTGAGAATGGAATTCAAGTGTCTTTAATTACTTTGAAAAAACATTAACAAGCATCACAAGGCATTATTCTAAGCGTAAACAAAGAGATGCCTAGAAGCCTAGGAAATGAGAATTGATCGTACAACCTTCCTCCATGAACTGGATACAGGATAAGAGAGTGAACAAAGGCATTTAATTCCATTTATAACATCTGAAGGTGTCACCTTTCAATCCAAAACCAACCACCATTGACCAATCAAATGATACCACGATTACACTAACCTAAACACTCCCAGGCACAATCTCCACAGGGTGTCACAGCTTTTAAAGGCTTGTGTGGGGAATTAGACCAATGTAAACGAGACAGAATTCCTGAGAAGACAATCAAATACCTTTGCATAATAGAGTAATTCAGAGTTACCACAGAGATCATACATCCAAATAGATGGCATCAGAGTTATCTTCAGTGAACAAGTTTCAGAGAGATACCAAACATGGATACTATAGCATTATTCTGTCACAGTAGTCAGTCCTTTGGATACTGTAACAGAGAGATATATTTTGGCCCCTCAGAGGGGGAAGGACTGACTAGTCCTTGGGCATTGTCCTTTGTGCATTCCTTGTGTTCCTGGACAATTTGCCATGCAACTCCAGGTAACAGAGAGAACATAAAGTAGGGCCGAGCCTACAAATCCCCCCTGGACAGAAGCTGTACATGGACAGCCTGTGTCCAATATAGGAAGAAATGGCCCGCACCACACGAGAATTCCTTCTTGAGTCTTCAGTCCAACTTATGGAACCTAACTTCTAGTCCTTGGGCCCATGACATCTGGAGGGTCTTCCGGGGAATCGTTGACAATGTGCATTCCTTCAACCAAGCTCAATGAAACATAATTCTTTGTTGAGGGCAGAAAGATTAGTTCAGTCAGTTCTCAACATTTGATGAAACATTATTACAGTCAAAAGTTACTAGTCACTGTTTGGCTTTGTATGTTGGTCAGATTGGTTGGTCTGGTCAATGGTATCCTCAAAGTTTAGCAAGTATGAATCAGATGGATATTAAATGGAATGAAAGGCCATTAAATGCATAATTAAAGTTATACTCTATCAAGTGTTAAATTGCACTTTTCTTTGAGAAAGACAGAAAGTTTAATTGAAAGAGCCTCTCCCCTCTGGAAGTTTGCCTTGAAAATATGAAAACCCTATTGATGAAAACAAATCACCCCAAGATCAATTCTTGAGTTTAGATGAATAGAACCAGAACATAATAATAACACATCATGTTAAAAGCAAAAAACGATGTTCTGTAAAACAGTTAAATAACAACAGTAAAGGTAGTGGCACATATGTCTATGTGTAGTAAGAACTAGCAAATATGAATAATTCAGTCATTTGTTAACCCAATCTGAGCCCCCCCCACCCCCCCCAAGTTGAAACCTGTCCTATGCGTAACCAAGACAACCACAGCATAATAAAATCTCATTTTAATCCATTGTACATTCAGACGGTAACACAACAAAATGTGGAAAGGTCAAGAGGTCTGAATACTTTCTGAAGGCACTTTAGCTATAGCTGTCTTTAACTCTCTTCCTGCTTCTGTTTGAGTGTATATGCCCCCCTCAGTGGCAGATAGAAACTATTACATTCTATGAACTAGTTGTAACATAAGGCTCTAAGGCACTACAATTGATTACTTTATTTAATTAGCACATTTGTATACAGTGGGGGAAAAAAAGTATTTAGTCAGCCACCAATTGTGCAAGTTCTCCCACTTAAAAAGATGAGAGAGGCCTGTAATTTTCATCATAGGTACACGTCAACTATGACAGACAAAATGAGAAAAGAAATCCAGAAAATCACATTGTAGGATTTTTTATGAATTTATTTGCAAATTATGGTGGAAAATAAGTATCTGGTCAATAACAAAAGTTTCTCAATACTTTGTTATATACCCTTTGTTGGCAATGACACAGGTCAAACATTTTCTGTAAGTCTTCACAAGGTTTTCACACACTGTTGCTGGTATTTTGGCCCATTCCTCCATGCAGATCTCCTCTAGAGCAGTGATGTTTTGGGGCTGTCGCTGGGCAACACGGACTTTCAACTCCCTCCAAAGATTTTCTATGGGGTTGAGATCTGGAGACTGGCTAGGCCACTCCAGGACCTTGAAATGCTTCTTACGAAGCCACTCCTTCGTTGCCCGGGCGGTGTGTTTGGGATCATTGTCATGCTGAAAGACCCAGCCACGTTTCATCTTCAATGCCCTTGCTGATGGAAGGAGATTTTCACTCAAAATCTCACGATACATGGCCCCATTCATTCTTTCCTTTACACGGATCAGTCGTCCTGGTTCCTTTGCAGAAAAACAGCCCCAAAGCATGATTTTTCTACCCCCATGCTTCACAGTAGGTATGGTGTTCTTTGGATGCAACTCAGCATTCTTTGTCCTCCAAACACGACGAATTGAGTTTTTACCAAAAAGTTATATTTTGGTTTCATCTGACCATATGACATTCTCCCAATCCTCTTCTGGATCATCCAAATGCACTCTAGCAAACTTCAGACAGGCCTTGACATGTACTGGCTTAAGCAGGGGGACACGTCTTGTACTGCAGGATTTGAGTCCCTGGCGGCGTAGTGTGTTACTGATGGTAGGCTTTGTTACTTTGGTCCCAGCTCTCTGCAGGTCATTCACTTGGTCCCCCCGTGTGGTTCTGGGATTTTTGCTCACCATTCTTGTGATCATTTTGACCCCACGGGGTGAGATCTTGCGTGGAGCCCCAGATCGAGGGAGATTATCAGTGGTCTTGTATGTCTTCCATTTCCTAATAATTGCTCCCACAGTTGATTTCTTCAAACCAAGCTGCTTACCTATTGCAGATTCAGTCTTCCCAGCCTGGTGCAGGTCTACAATTTTGTTTCTGGTGTCCTTTGACAGCTCTTTGGTCTTGGCCATAGTGGAGTTTGGAGTGTGACTGTTTGAGGTTGTGGACAGGTGTCTTTTATACTGATAACAAGTTCAAACAGGTGCCATTAATACAGGTAACGAGTGGAGGACAGAGGAGCCTCTTAAAAAAGAAGTTACAGATCTGTGAGAGCCAGAAATCTTGCTTGTTTGTAGGTGACCAAATACTTATTTTCCACCATACTCAAATTCATAAAAAATCCTACAATGTGATTTTCTGGAATTTTTTCTCTCAATTTGTCTGTCATAGTTGACATGTACCTATGATGAAAATTACAGGCCTCTCTCATCTTTTTAAGTGGGAGAACTTGCACAATTGGTGGCTGACTAAATACTTTTTTTCCCCACTGTATTTTATATCAAATAAAATTACGTATAGTGTTAATAAAGATGGAGGACCCAGCAGCTTTTTAGTTGGTGTTGAGCAGCAACAGTTGAGATGGAGTCAGAGGTTCAGCTGCAAGAAATATATTTATAAACTGTGTTGTTCGAGAATGGCCTTTACTGAAGAGCTCAGTGACTTTCAACGTGGCACCGTCATAGGACGCCAACTTTCCAAGAAGTTTGTCAAATCTCTGCCCTGCTAGACCTGCCCCGGTCAAATGTAGGTGCTGTTATTGTGTAGTGGAAATGTCTAGGAGCAACAACAGCTTAGCTGTAAAGTGGTAGACCACACAAGCTCACAGAATGGGACCGCCGAGTGCTGAAGTGTGTAGCGTGAAAAAATCGTCCTCAGTTGCAACACTCACTACCGAGTTCCAAACTGCTTCTGGAAGCAACGTCAGCACAAGAACTGTTCGTTGGGAGCTTCATGAAATGGGTTTCCATGGCCGAGCAGCCACACACAATTGTAAGATCACCATGCGCAATGCTAAGCGTTGGCTGGAGTGGTGTAAAGCAAGCCACCATTGGACTCTGGAGCAGTGGAAACGCGTTCTCTGGGGTGATGAATCACGCTTCACCATCTGGCTGTCCGACGGACGTTTCTGGGTTTGGCGGATGCCAGGAGAACTCGACCTGCCTAGTGCAAAGTTTGGTGGAGGAGGAATAATGGTCTGGGGCTTTTATTCATGGTTCGGGCTAGGCCCCTTAGTTCCAGTGAAGGGAAATCTTAACGCTACAGCATACAATGACATTCTAGACAATTCTGTGCTTCCAACTTTGTGGCAACAGTTTGGGGAAGGCCTTTTCCTGTCTCAGCTTAACAATTTCCCCGTGTACAAAGCGAGGTCCATACAGAAATGGTTTGTCGAGATCGGTGTGGAAGAACTTGACTGGCCTGCAAAGAGCCCTGACCTCAACCCCATCGAACACCTTTGGGATGAATTGGAACGCTGACTGCGAGCCAGGCCTAATCGCCCATCATCAGTGCCCGACCTCACTAATGCCATTCTGGCTAAATGGAAGCAAGTCCCCGTAGCAATGTTCCAACATCTAGTGGAAAGCCTTCCCAGAATAGTGGAGGCTGTTATAGCAGCAAAGGGTGGACCAACTCCATATTAATGACCATGATTTTGGAAGGAGATATTCGACAAGCAGGTATCCACATACTTTTGGTCAAGGCTTAGGGCTGT
Source organism: Coregonus lavaretus (assembly GCF_964263955.1). Taxonomy (NCBI): domain Eukaryota; kingdom Metazoa; phylum Chordata; class Actinopteri; order Salmoniformes; family Salmonidae; genus Coregonus; species Coregonus lavaretus. Next base: position 70,550,278 of record NC_139991.1, read on the forward strand.
ATCCAGGCACACCGCGCTGAGTCGTGCATAAGAACAGCCATTAGCCATAGTATATTGACCATATACCACACCCCCTCGGGCCTTATTGCTTAAATATTTATTTTACAGTTGAGGTGATGAAGACTGGATCCAGAGGTTGTATTTAAAAAAAGCTACAGATGACAAAAATTATGAAAAATAACTAACTTTCAAAAGGAATTCTCTTACTTAGCCAATAGCAATACAAAACCTCAAATCAATGACTTAGGCAAAACAGCCTACATTAAACATTTACACTACTACTGAACAGAGTTTTAACTCGGTAACGGACCTTGGGACTTTAAGTAGCAACCACCTAGTAGAGCGTGTCTAGTAACTGCTAGTGGTGAAGGAGAACAGGCTACAGAGGTAGTAGGGGAGTTTACCCAGAAGGGCTTTATATTTTTATTTATTTATTTTATTTCACCTTTATTTAACCAGGTAAGCCAGTTGAGAACAAGTTCTCATTTACAACTGCGACCTGGCCAAGATAAAGCAAAGCAGTGCGATAAAAACAACACAGAGTTACATATGGGGTAAAAAACATAAAGTCAAAAATACAACAGAAAATATATATACAGTGTGTGCAAATGTAGCAAGTTATGGAGGTAAGGCAATAAATAGGCTATAGTGCAAAATAATTACAATAGTATTAACACTGGAATGCTAGATGTGCAAGAGATTATGTGCAAATAGAGATACTGGGGTGCAAAAGAGCAAAATAAATAACAATATAGGGATGAGGTAGTTCGGTGGGCTAATTTCAGATGGGCTGTGTACAGGTGCAGTGATCGGTAAGGTGCTCTGACAACTGATGCTTAAAGTTAGTGAGGGAGATAAGAGTCTCCAGCTTCAGAGATTTTTGCAATTCGTTCCAGTCATTGGCAGCAGAGAATTGGAAGGAATGGCGGCCAAAGGAGGTGTTGGCTTTGGGAAGGACCAGTGAGATATACCTGCTGGAGCGCAGACTACGGGTGGGTGCTGCTATGGTGACCAATGAGCTAAGATAAGGCGGGGATTTGCCTAGCAGTGATTTATAGATGGCCTGGAGCCAATGGGTTTGACAACGAACATGTAGTGAGGACCAGCCAACAAGAGCGTACAGGTCACAGTGGTGGGTAGCGTATGGGGCTTTGGAGACAAAACGGATGGCACTGTGATAGACTACATCCAATTTGCTGAGTAGAGTGTTGGAGGCTATTTTGTAAATGACATCGCCGAAGTGAAGGATCGGTAGGATAGTCAGTTTTACGAGGGCATGTTTGGCAGCATGAGTGAAGGAGGCTTTGTTGCGAAATAGGAAGCCGATTCTAGATTTAACTTTGGATTGGAGATTATTTATGTGAGTCTGGAAGGAGAGTTTACAGTCTAACCAGACACCTAGGTGTTTGTAGTTGTCCACATACTCTAGGTCAGACCCGTCAAGAGTGGTGATTCTAGTCGGGTGGGCGGGTGCCAGCAGCGTTCGATTGAAAAGCATGCATTTAGTTTTACTAGTGTTTAAGAGCAGTTGGAGGCTACTGAAGGAGTGTTGTATGGCATTGAAGCTCGTTTGGAGGTTTGTTAACACAGTGTCCAATGTAGGGCCAGATGTATACAAAATGGTGTCGTCTGCGTAGAGGTGGAACTGAGAGTCACCAGCAGCAAGAGCGACATCATTGATATACACGGAGAAAAGTGTCAGCCCAAGAATTGAACCCTGTGGCACCCCCATAGAGACTGCCATAGGTCCAGACAACAGGCCCTCCGATTTGACACACTGAACTCTATCTGAGAAGTAGTTGGTGAACCAGGCGAGGCAGTCATTTGAGAAACCAAGGCTATTTAGTCTGCCAATAAGAATGCGGTGGTTGACAGAGTCGAAAGCCTTGGCCAGGTTGATGAAGACGGCTGCACATTACTGTCTATTATCAATCGCGGTTATAATATCGTTTAGGACCTTGAGCGTGGCTGAAGTGCACCCATGACCAGCTCGGAAACCGGATTGCATAGCGGAGAAGGTACGGTGGTATTCGAAATGGTCGGTGATCTGTTTGTTAACTTGGCTTTCAAATACTTTCGAAAGGCAGGGCAGGATGGATATAGGTCTGTAGCAGTTTGGATCTAGAGTGTCACCCCCTTTGAAGAGGGGGATGACAGCAGCAGCTTTCTAATCTCTGGGGATCTCAGACGTTATGAAAGAGAGGTTGAACAGACTAGTAATAGGGGTTGCGACAATTTCGGCGGCAAGTTTTAGAAAGAAAGGGTCCAGATTGTCTAGCCCAGCTGATTTGTAGGGGTCCAGATTTGGCAGCTCTTTCAAAACGTCAGCTGTCTGAATTTGTGTGAAGGAGAAGCGGGGGGGGCATGGGCAAGTTTCAGCGGAGGGTGCAGAGTTGGTGGCCGGGGTAGTGGTAGCCAGATGGAAAGCATGGCCAGCTGTAGCAAAATGCTTGTTAAAATTCTCGATTATTTTAGATTTATCGGTGGTGATAGTGTTTCCTAGCCTCAGTGCAGTGGGCAACTGGGAGGAAGTGCTCTTATTCTCCATGGACTTTACAGTGTCCCAAAACTTTTTGGAGTTAGTGCTACAGGATGCAAATTTCAGTTTGAAAAAGTTTGCCTTTGCTTTCCTGACTGCTTGTGTATATTGGTTCCTAACTTCCCTGAAAAGTTGCATATCGCAGGGGCTATTTGATGCTAATGCAGTACGCCACAGGATGTTTTTGTGCTGGTCAAGGGCAGTCAAGTCTGAGGAGAACCAGGGGCTATATCGGTTCTTAGTTCTGTATTTTTTGAATGGGGCATGTTTATTTAAGATTGAGAGGAAATTACTTTTAAGGAACAACCAGGCATCCTCTACTGACGGAATGAGATCTATATCCATCCAGGATACCTGGGCCAGGTCAATTAGGAAGGCCTGCTCGCTAAAGTGTTTTAGGGAGCGTTTGACAGTGATGAGGGGTGGTCGTTTGACCGCGGACCCGTTACGGACGCAGGCAATAAGGCAGTGATCGCTGAGATCCTGGTTGAAGACAGCTGAGGTGTATTTAGAGGGTATGTTAGTCAGGATGATATCTATGAGGGTACCCATGTTTACGGATTTAGGGTTGTACCTGATAGGTTCGTTGATAATTTGCGTGAGGTTGAGGGCATCTAGTTTGGATTGTAGAATGGCTGGGGTATTAAGCATATCCCAATTTAGGTCACCAAGCAGTACGAACTCTGAGGATAAATGGGGGGCAATCAATTCACATATGGTGTCCAGGGCACATCTGGGGGCTGAGGGGGGTCTGTAGCAAGCGGCAACAGTGAGAGACTTATTTCTGGAAAGGTGGATTTTTAGAAGTAGAAGCTCAAACTGTTTGGGCACAGACCTGGATAGTATGATAGAGCTCTGCAGGCTATCTCTACAGTAGATTGCAACTCCACCCCCTTTGGCAGTTCTATCTAGACGGAAAATGTTATAGTTGGGGATGGAAATTTCAGAATTTTTGGTGGCCTTTCTGAGCCAGGATTCAGACACTGCTAGAACATCAGGGTTGGCGGAGTGTGCTAACGCAGTGAATAACTCAAACTTAGGAAGTAGACTTCTGATGTTTACGTGCAAGAAACCAAGACTTTTGCGATTACAGAAGTCAGCAAATGATAGCGCCTGGGGAGTAGGAGTAATACTGAGGGCTGCGGGGCCTGGGTTAGCCTCTACATCACCAGAGGAACAGAGGAGGACTAGAATAAGGATACGGCTAAGGGCTTTAAGAACTGGTCTTCTAGTGCGTTGGGTACATAGAATAAAGGGGGCAGATTTCCGGGTGTTGTAGAAAATATTCAGGGCATTATGTACAGACAAGGATATGGAAGGATATGAGTAAAGGGGGGGTAAACCTAAGCGTTGGGTAACAATGAAAGAGATAGTATCACTATAGGCATCAATTGAGTCGGTCTCTGCGTGTATGGGGGGTGGGACAAAGGAGCTATCTAAGGCAGGTTTAGCTGGGCTGGGGGATCTACAGTGAAATAGTACAATTAGAAATAACCGAAACAACAATAAGCTAACCATGTTTGGGCTGAGGCTAAACATAAACAGGATGTAGTACCGTAAAAAGGAACAGTCCAGCAGACATCAGCTGTATAGCTGAGTTATCATAAGGTCCGGTGAACAGCAATAGGATAGTTCGGAGGCTGCTAAAGCACTAGCAGGTAAGAGGCCACGGCTAGCGTGTGCTAGCGGGCCGGGGCTAGCAGATGGAATCTTCGTGGTCGACGTCGTCGTAACCACATCAGACGATTTCGTCGGCAGACCAGTCGTGTAGGATCGGCGGGGCTCCGTGTCAACACTAGGTGGTCCCGTCCGGTTGACAGAGAGGTAGATAGCCGGGAGATGGGCCTAGCTCAGGATGATTAGCCAGACCACAGCGTCCATTTAGTTGAAGCTAGCTGGTAGCGATGAATCCGGAGTTAAAGGTCCAGTGATTCAGTGATTCCGGCAGAAAAACTGATATGTTCTGGGTCGATAACGCGCTGTGCAGACTGGCCGAATATCCGGTGATTAATATCCAGTGATTAAATTAATCCCGCAGAAAAAAAATCCAATGTTCTGGGTGAAATACCGCTAACTGTGGCTAATAGCAAGTAGCTAGTTAGCTGGCTAGCTAGTTTCAACTGGATATTCTATATAAAAGGTAAGTCAATAATAGAATCCGTTCCACATTGAGTGAGGCGGGTTGCAGGAAAGTATATTTTGTAGAAGGATGAAAAGTCTGATAGGTAAATATGTACGAAAAATACAAAAAAACTGGGTATTTACAGGCTATTTACAGACACACGACAAAAACAGAACTGCACTACTTCGCCATCTTGGATTGAACACATACCAATGTAGCTGTCTGCCCATGTAAAATGAGGTGCAGCCCACCATTTGATACAAGGCGCAATGGTGGGTGAGTGACTTGGCATTTGTAACAAAGCACAAGGATGCATGATGAGGCTTCCATGCATGTACATTGTCACCATAATGAATTACTGAAAGAAAAGTGGCTTGTATAAGCCATGTTGCGAAAAAATAAAACCCAATTTCAGTTTAATCTTCCTCAAAAGATGATCCATATGATATTTGTAGTACAGCTTCTTGTCCAACCATATACCTAGTTATTTGTAGGATGACACCTTTTTAATGGGGCTAAAATGGAGACCTGTTGTACACCTCTAGTAATCTGAAAGGAAGCTAGACTTTGGATTCTCATCATAGACAATTGTGTTCTGTCTGTGATATTCACGGCCCCTTCAATGAGACCAATGTTATTGACTCTTGCTAGCAACAGTTTGTGGTCAACTAAAGCCAGACTGAACCCCACACAGGATGTTATTTCAAGTAGGAATGTATTTAGCTTAGAGTTCACCACAGATTCAAAGACTTTGACCAGGATAGGGAGCTTAGAAATAGGGCAATAGTTATTCACATCTGAAGGGTCTCCAACCTTTAGTAGTGTGTGAACATATGCTGATTTCCAAATTCTGGGTATTGAATAGTTAATTAACATTTTTAAAATACTTTTATTTCATTTCTGCCTAATCATTAACAGTACAAGCTTATATGATGCTTGCAAGCACACACAATTCAGAAACAATGTATTTGGGCAGAGACACAACTTTCTATGAATATCTTCATAGATTTTAAAGTTTAATAACAATGCATGCATTTTTAACATATAAAGCAGACAGAATAGTACAGTAAGACTATGATTCAGTAAATTAGATAAACTATGAAACAAAGCATATATGGGCAACAACATATGGACTAAAAAGTCAAATTAGGTCAAAGACATAGGTAAAATGTACCATAAATGAACAGTTTCTTATTTTGTGTGTTTTATCCCTGAAAAAGCAGGTGCAAGAAGTAAATCTGTCCCTTGGTCTCACCAGAGAGACCTGTCTGGTTTCTACTCATCCTCAGTTTTACCTTGGAGTCAGTTTGCCCTGAACTTCACCACAGAGTCAGTTTGCCCTGAACTTCACAACAGCAATGATGGTGCACAGGAGGAAGAGCACTGCATTACCAATTTTTGGCAGGTAGAAGAATGTTCTCCCCCATCTGTAGAGGAATTAAAAGATTTAGAACATGTTACTCTGTAAATTGCTGCAATACAATATACAAAAAAAGAAAAAGGGAATTGTAAAGGGAAGACCATCTACTATACCAGTCAAAGGATTGGACACACCTACTCATTCCAGGGTTTTTCTACATTGTAGAATAATAGTGAAGACATCAAAACTATGAAATAACACATATAGAATCATGTAGTAACCAAAAAAGTGTTGTGGAATTTCTTTCCTTCTTAATGCATTTCAGCCTATCAGTTGTGTTGTGACAAGGTAGGGGTGGTATAAGGGAGATAGCCCTATTTGGTAAAAGACCAAGTCCATACTATGGCAAGAACAGCTCAAATAAGCAAAGAGAAACAACAGTCCATCACTACTTTAAGACTTGAAGGTCAGTCAATCTGGAAAATGTCAAGAACTTGAAAAATGTTTCTTCAAGTGCAGTCACAAAAACCATCAAGCGCTATGATGAAACTGGCTCTCATGAGGACCACCACAGGAAAGGAAGACCCAGAGTTACCTCTGCTGCAGAGGAAAGTTCATTAGTGTTAACTGCACCTCCGATTGCAGCCCAAATAAATGCTTCACGGAATTCAAGTAACAGACACATCTCAACATCAACTGTTCAGAGGAGACTGTGTGAATCAGGCCTTCATGGTCGACTTGCTGCAAAGAAACCACTACTAAAGGACACCAATAAGAAGAGACTTGCTTGGACCAAGAAACACGAGCAATGGACATTAGACCGGTGGAAATCTGTCCTTTGGTCTGATGAGTCCTAATTTGAGATATTTGGTTCCCATCTGGTTTGCGCTTAATGGGAGTATCATTTGTTTTTCAACAGGACAATGACCCAACACACCTCCAGGCTTTGTAAGGACTATTTGACCAAGAAGGAGAGTGGTGAGTGCTGCATCAGATGACCTGGCCTCCACAATTACCCAACCTCAACCCAATTGAGATGGTTTGGGATGAGTTGGACCGCTGAGTGAAGGAAAAGCAGCCAACAAGTGCTCTGCATATGTGGAACTCCTTCAAGACTGTTGGAAAAGCATTCGAGGTGAAGCTGGTTGAGAGAATGCCAAGAGTGTGCAAAGCTATCATAAAGGAAAAGGGTGGTTATTTGAAGAATGTAAAATCTTAAATATATTTTGATTCGTTTAACACTTTTTTGGTTACTACATGATTCCATATGTGTTATTTCATAGTTTTGATGTCTTCACTATTATTCTACAATGTAGAAAATAGTAAATAAAATAAAGAAAGACCCTTGAATGAGTAGGTGTGTCCAAACTTTTGACTGGTACTGTATTTCTAGAGGCAGTGCCTTTGGGAAGTATTCAGACCTCTTGACTTTTTACAGCCTTATTCTAAAATTGATTCAATAATTTTTTTCCTCATCAATCTACCCCATAATAACAAAGCAAAAACAGCTTTTTATAAATTTTTGCTGATTTATTACAAATACAAAACTGAAACATTGCATTTAGATAAGTCTTCAGACCCTTTACTTAGTACTTTGTTGAAGCACCTTTGGCAGCGATTACAGCCTCGAGTCTTCTTGGGTATGACGTTACAAGCTTGGCACACTGTACTTGGGGAGTGTCTCCCATTCTTCTCTGCAGATCCTCTCAAGCTCTGTCAGGTTGGATGGGGAGCGTCACCGCTCAGCTATTTTCAGGTCTCTCCAGAGATGTTCGATCGGGTTCAAGTCTGGGCTCTGGCTGGGCCACTCAAGGACATTCAGAGACTTGTCCCGAAGCCACTCCTGCGTTGTCTTGGCTGTGTGCTTAGGGTCATTGTCCTGTTGGAAGGTGAACCTTCGCCCCAGTATGAGGTCGTGAGCGCACTGGAACAGGTTTTCATCAAGGATCTCTCTGTACTTTGCTCCGTTCATCTTTCCCTCGATCCTGACTAGTCTTCCAGTCCCTGCCACTGAAAAACATCCACACAGCATGATTCTGCCACCACCATGCTTCACGGTAGGGATGGTGCCAGGTTTCCTCCAGACGTGACGCTTGGCATTCAGGCCAAAGAGTTCAATCTTGGTTTCATCAGACCAGAGAATCTTGTCTCCAAGCGGACTGTCATGTGCCTTTTACTGAGGAGTGGCTTCCGTCTGGGCACTCTACCATAAAGGCCTGATTGGTGGAGTGCTGCAGAGATGGTTGTCCTTCTGGAAGGTTCTCCCATCTCCACAGAGGAACTCCCGAGATCTTTCAGAGTGACCATCGGGTTCTTGGTCACCTCCCTGACCAAGGCCCTTCTCCCCCGATTGCTCAGTTTGGCCGGGTGGCCAGCTCTAGGAAGCGTCTTGGTAGTTCCAAACTTCTTCCATTTAAGAATGATGGAGGCCCCTGTGTTCTTGGGGACCTTCAATGCTGCAGACATTTTTTGGTACCCTTCCCCAGATCTGTGTCTCGACAATCCTATCTCGGAGCTCTATATCTCGGAGCTCTACGGACAATTCCTTCGACCTCATGGCTTGGTTTTTGCTCTGACATGCACTGTCAATTGTGGGACCTTATATAGACAGGTGTGTGCCTTTCCAAATCATGTCCAATCAATTGAATTTACCACAGGTGGAATCCAATCAAGTTGTAGAAACATCTCAAGGATGATCAATGGAAACAGGATGCACCTGAGCCCAATTTCGAGTCTCAGAGCAAAGGGTCTGAATACTTATGTAAATAAGGTATTTCTGTTTTGTATTTTTTATACATTTGCAAAAGTTTCTAAAAACCTGTTTTTGCTTCATCATGATGGTGTATTGTGTTTAGATTGCTGAGGATTTTTTTTTAAATGTAATCCATTTTAAAATAACACTATAACGTAACAAAATGTGGAAATATTCAAAGGGTCTGAATACTTTCCGAAGGCACTGTATATTTAACAGATTGCAGCAGCAGTGATGACTGACTGCACAAGGTATTTAATGACTGCGGATCATTGAAGATGGCAGTGTAGGCATCTTCCATGGGACTAGGGCACCAGCTATCACCACCACCAACATGCCAACAGGATTCAGTAGGACTTTTAGATCTATAGACCTGATGGTAAAGACTGTTCATTGTAAAATATAGTCCATAAAACATCACAGATACAGTAAATATATATTTGTTATGATATTACTTGTTCTGCTACGACAAAATGGACATATTTGTTCAGCTCTTCACACCTTTAATGTGTGAAACTTGGCCATGAATGCTGCTACTTCTACAACCACAGAGGTATGAGGAAGTGGTAAATGTCTCTGTCTCTATGATGGTAAATGTCTCTATAACAGAGTCTGAGGAAGTGTTGACCTATACTTGGTGTGAAAACGTTTAAGGAGGGTGTTTTTGTGACCTAAACTTGTGTGAAAAACATTGATCTTCATCTTCAGACCACTCAGAGTCAATGTTAAGACTTTTCTTCTGGTGGCATCAGTGGTCTTTTGTAATGTCACTGATGTTCCATCTATATTCCCAGAATTCCTCTTCACACAGGATATACTGCCACCAATCCTGGACCAATCCATATGTCCAATGTCACTATAGTAACAATTTACAATGACACTCCCTCCTTCAACTCCAGTCACCTCCTGTTAGTCCACATAGAGTTCTGGAGTATCTGACACCAAAGAAGCTCCTGAGTGATCAAGTGGGAGGTCCGAAACCCGAGGCAAGACTGAGACCAGAAAAATGCAAGTCCACTTCAAGACCATGATTGTAATTTTGTCAAATCGCCATCATGATAAGAGTTAAAAATATCCAGTATTTTTGTTTTCATATTTCAGAAGAACATATGGATTCTTCAGACATTAAGAATGGTGAAAAAATGCATGTTGAGGGCAAATAGAAGTACTCTACAAATTATTACTAACCCAAACACTGTGGGGAACATTGAGGGCCTTGTCCGCCTTCAGAGAAGGGCTAAAGATTTATATAATCATAATAATAATAATATTTTCAACAGGGGTGAAAGTATATATATATTTTTTTAAGCCTAGGTGTAATCATAGAATTACATATACAATCCTTATTATTTTAATATATTATCTCTGTGGCCTAGCAGTCTAGGACTAGTAAAGATTAGTCATATCACCTTTAACATGCATTACCTTTTAATGTGGCATTAATACAACCAGTCATCTGGTTGTCAAACAATCACTTCAAAAAGGGGCTCCTGTAGGTTACCCGCGAACGTTCCTGCAATCACAAAATAATTCCAGCATCCAAACAGTGCACTGTGCACCTGCAATTTGATGAATGAAAACAGACATCTGTTTCAAAACCCCTACGTTTATTGTAATGAAAATCTGCTATTGTCATTAGGTCTACACTCGTAGACTGAATTGATGCGTCCACATTTTCATGTGACTAGGACACCAGATATCACCACCACCAACATGCCCATAGGAATCTGTAGGACTGTTAGATATATGGTACTGATGGTGAAAGACTATGTTTATTTTAAAATATTGTCCATAAAACATATAAGATATTAAGATTTTTTTATGATCCTTTTTGTGCTGCTATGACTAAATGGAAATATTTGTTCAGCTCTTCACACCTTTAATGTGTGAAACTTGGCCATACAAGAGTAGAAGGCTGCTACTTCAACAAGCCACAGAGGTAAGAGGAAGTGGTAAATGTGTCTGTCTCTATGATGGTAAATGTCTCTATGACAACAGTGTCTTGGCCTATACTCTGTGTGAAGATGTTTAAGGTGGGTGTTTTTGTGCCCTAAAGTCTAGTGTTAAAAATAGAAAATGGTATCTTTCTTCATATTTCTATTGCCATCCATTTGGAACAGTAAGAGTTAAATACAGCTGAATAAGTTATAATTACCTCATGTTGTCCTTCACCTTGCCCCCATCAGGTCCTTGGACTGTGTTGTCAGTCTGAACAGGCTCAGCTGTTGGAGAGAAAGAGGATTGTTCAGTTGTTGGAGCTTGGGTTGCTGTGAGGTAAAAACAACAATGGTATTATGACTGGTGAACCAGAGAGACACAGGGTAGACTGAACTGTAACAAGACATTGTGGCTAAACTATGACCTTCTTGTCATGCTTATTTACCCCAACATGTGAATTTTAACTGGTATGATAGGGCCACCGTACGTATTCCCAAAAGCTTTGAATCAGGTTACAATCCCATTTCTTTCACATGAAAAGCAAGAAAGACTGGATAAACCAGGTAAATACTTAATTATACAGTATCTGATTGCTCTCTACTCACTGGTCATAGTGGTGGTACTTTGTGTGGTGGTTTGTTAACATGAGGTAGAAACCACAATGGTATTATGCAGGGGTGCAACTTTTGTTTTAGAAGTGGGGGAGACATAACCGCTCTGAGGCGTCTGCATGGTCTTAAAGCACACCGCTGCAATGATACAACTGGGGGGGTCAAACATGCAATTTCAGAATGTGGGGGGGTCATATCCCCCCTGTCCCCAGTGAAGGTTGCGCCCCTGGTAAAATGACTGGTGTACCAGAGAGACACAGTGTAGACTGAACAGTAACAATACATTGTGGCTAAGCTATGACCTTCTTGTCCAGCTTATTTCATTTACCCCAACATGTGGATTTTAACTTAGTATTAGCACTGTTGAGTTCAAACCAGTGGTAGGACCACTAAGTATTCCCAAAAGCTTTGAATCAGGTTACAATCCAATTTGTTTCAAATGATTAGTCAGTAAGACTGGATAAAACCAGGTTAATACTTAATAATACAGTATCTGATTGCTCTCTACTCACTTGTCATAGTGGTGGTACTTTGTGTGGTGGTTTGTCGTCTGACAGTGATGTGAACAGGCATTATAAAGTATCCCACTCTACACCTGTACCAGCCAGTGTTGTCCATCTTCAGACCACTCATAGTCACCGTTAAGATGTTTCTTCTGGTGGCATCAGTGGTCTGCTGTAGGGTCACTGATGTTCCATCTATACTCCCAGAATTCCCCCAGACACAGTAGACACTGCCACCAATCCTGCACCACTTCCAATTTCCAGTGTCATTATAGTAACAATTTACAATGACACTCCCTCCTTCAACTCCAGTCACCTCCTGTTGGTCCACATAGAGTTCTGGAGTACCTGAACACAGAGGTACACACACCAAATAAGGTCCTGAGTGATCAAGTGTTTTTTTTGTAACAACTGACAACAAATATCATAATTATGATATGATGGATAGAGAACAGAAAGCAGACATATACCAACATTCCTCATGTCAACATGAACAATAATAGTGAGACCAGTAAATGAAACCAGAACACCAGTCATGTAATCACATGCAAGAGTTGCAGGGATCTTACCTGGAGTCACAGATAGGTGGAATCCTTCTATCCTGACGTCTGCTCCAACATTGATCTCTACAGCACAACAGTACCATTCAGAGTCCTCACTCCCCAGATCAGTCATGGTCACAGTGAAGGTTAGCTGGTTGATGTCATCAGAGATTGAGGCCTTAGCTGTGCTCTTAGGAAGGTAAGTGCGTACAACAGGAGAGCAACTATTTAAATCATATCCTTTACACCAATATTTCACATGGGTTTTGTATTCCTGATCATAGCGACATGGGATGGTGATGGAGCCTCCTGTCTTCACAGACACACGATAAGCACCTGTAGACACAACAACAGAAAACACATTAGATTGGAATTCAAGCAAATTCTCACAACAGGAAAATGACATTCCATCTGGACTATAACACACATAATATAGGAAGTGTTATTGATAAGACAAGCTACTGCTCCTGTCTTCAGAGTGTCAGCATGTGTCCAGTCCCAGTCCCTGACCTCAACTTCAGCACTTCATAGATACATGTTACCCTCCTTTTTTTTTTGCCAATCCACCACCCCCTCCTTGGAGGATAAAAATTAGGCTTTGTTACTTTGGTCCCAGCTCTCTGCAGGTCATTCACTAGGTCCCCCCGTGTGGTTCTGGGATTTTTGCTCACCGTTCTTGTGATCATTTTGACCCCACGGGGTGAGATCTTGCGTGGAGCCCCAGATCGAGGGAGATTATCAGTGGTCTTGTATGTCTTCCATTTCCTAATAATTGCTCCCACAGTTGATTTCTTCAAACCAAGCTGCTTACCTATTGCAGATTCAGTCTTCCCAGCCTGGTGCAGGTCTACAATTTTGTTTCTGGTGTCCTTTGACAGCTCTTTGGTCTTGACCATAGTGGAGTTTGGAGTGTGACTGTTTGAGGTTGTGGACAGGTGTCTTTTATACTGATAACAAGTTCAAACAGGTGCCATTAATACAGGTAACGAGTGGAGGACAGAGGAGCCTCTTAAAGAAGAAGTTACAGATCTGTGAGAGCCAGAAATCGTGCTTGTTTGTAGGTGACCAAATACTTATTTTCCACCATACTTTGCAAATAAATTCATAAAAAATCCTACAATGTGATTTTCTGGAGAATTTTTTTTTCTATTTGTCTGTCATAGTTGACATGTACCTATGATGAAAATTACAGGCCTCACTCATCTTTTTAAGTGGAAGAACTTGCACAATTGGTGGCTGACTAAATACTTTTTTCCCCCACTGTACATAACATTCTGTTGGTGGCAAGAATTTTGTATAATAATTGTAAGTTTAAATTTTGAACCAAGCGTTGTTTTGTGTATCGGTTCATAAGCCATGGAATCGGAATCCCCACCTCCTACCCCTTCCACTTGCCTCTTCCTTTTTGCAGTAATGCTGCAATCAATTGATTGTAATTTTGGATAGAGCAAACATTTCCAAATATTTTTGTTAGCTGGACATTTTACGTAACTCTCCACCTTTCCTATTCGCAATGTCATTAACAAAGATAAATCATTTTTTGTATGAAATTCTTTCAAAATAACGTAGAAATAAAAGAAAAACACGTGTATTTGAGTTTAACAATAATATTTCATGTTATATTTGGTCTGTCTTTTCTGGAGGATGAATCTGGAATTGCAACCAGCTTTGTATGGTTTGTTTTAGAAAGGGTGATATTTTTGAAAAGCTTCCATTTTCAGTTAATTGAAAATGTGAGGTTGTAATATAGATAAGGGCAAAAAGGCAATTTTTTACCAAAGGGTGAGCCATTCTTACTAATCTACTTGAGAACCAGTTCGGCATTAAGTATAACTTTTGTATGATTGATGCTTTTAGTGAGAGGTTTAATGCTTTAATATTTTATAATTTTAGCCCCCTGAATTCATATTCATTATACAAATAAGCACGCTTCATTTAATCTGTCTTGCCATTCCAAATAAAGTGAAATATTTATTGTTCATATAATTTGAAAAACATATCGCTCGGTGTAGGCAGGGCCATAAGTAAATAGGTAAACTGGGATATGCCTAAACAACTAAAAAGGGTGATTTTTCCACCAATAGACAGGTATTTACCATTCCATGGTAGCAAGATCTGATCTATTTTTGCTCACTTTCTATTAAAAATTGTTGTAATGAGTTCATTTATTTACAGAGTATGTCCACTTCATTGTCAGACCATTGTATTGGTAAACTACACCGTAATCTAAAAGTGGTATTTTTTTTACGATCCAATATATAATATGGTACAATGATCATAGTTTGGTTGTAATCCAGAGAGCTTAGAAAAATCATCTAGATCATCTATGAGGCTGTGAAGGGATCCAGATTGCATATTTAAGAGGAGACTTCAGCGTACAATGACACCTTTCACCGTTTTTATGCCCTGGATTTCTAGTCCCTCTACATTATTGTTGGACCTGATTTTAATAGCTAACAGTTTGATGGCCATAATAAATAGATATGCCGACCTTAGACAACCTTGTTTTACTCCTCTTGACAGTATAATAGTTTCTGAGAAGTAGCCATTACTTATTATTTTACACCTGGGTTTACTATACGTAACTCTAACCCATTGTATAAGAGATTCTCCTAAATTAGAATAGTCCATGTATTTATATATAAATTCTAGTCGTACTTTATCAAAAGCCTTTTCAAAATCTAATATGAAGACCAGACCTGGCTTCCTAGATTTTTCATAATGTTCTCGTTTCCAGTATTTGTCTCATATATCATGTATCGTCCATGTAAAAAGTCTGATCAGGATTAATAATATCCTACAACACCTTTTTAATTCTATGCTCTATGCATTTTGCTAGGATTTTGCATCACAACACTGAAGTGTAAGGGGCCTCCAGTTTTTTAGGGGGACTGGATCTTCATACTTACCACCTGGTTTACAGGTTACCAGACCCTGTTGACAACACCCAACAGATTTGCCGGTGTGTATCGGAACAATAATAAGTCCTTTGCATGTTTGAGATTGAGATGTATTGTTTACATGGTGTTAAAAAGATAGTAACACCAATTGTTATAGGATCGTTTAGCTACTCCAGTAGTGTACTATAGGATATAACAGCATTCAAGTCATAATATACCCCAATTGCAGTGCAATGTGTAGGTCTATTGGGGACTACTTCAGCATGAGGTATCATTCACAGCAACGTTGTACTCTTCGACTCTTTTAACAATGACTTGTTTACATACAACTTATCGACCACCAGAAGAACATTCTGCTTCTCTATTTGGAGCCTTTTGAAAGTGGGGTACAGAGAACCTAATCTCTTCACTATTTCATTTGGAAATCGTCATTAATAGAGAACGGTGTTCTTCAGCTCCCTACCCTGTTGTAGCAAGACAATCTTCATTTTGTAGTGAGTTAGCCTAGCTACTATCAGACAGTGGCCACTGGTGTAAAGTACTTAAGTAAAAAATACTTTGAAGTACAACTTCAATAGTTTTTTTTGGTATCTGTACTTTACTATTTCACTTTTAATTCAGCAGATTCCTCAAGACAATAATGTATTTTTTACTCCATCCATTTTCCCTGACACCCAAAAGCATTTTGAATGCTTAGCAGGACAGGAAAATTGTACAATTCACACACTTATCAAGAGAACATCCCTGGTCATCCCTACTGCCTCTGATCTGGCAGACTCACTAAACACACATGCGTCGTTGCTATATGATGTCTGAGTGTTGGTGTGGAGACAATCAAAGAGGTGTAATGGGTTCTCACTCAAAAATATGTCGCATTAAGCTGACATCATTATTCAATGTTTTTAATTTTTTACTGCATCAGGGATAGCGCGCCCCTGGCTATCCATAAATTAAAAAAAGAAGAATATGGTGCCATCTGATTTGCTTAATAGAAGGAATTTGATATGATTTATACTTCTACTTTTGATACTTAATTACATTTGAGAAATTCATTACGTATTTTTTATACTTAAGTCTATTTAAAATAAAATACTTTTAGACTTTTACACAATTAGTACATTATTTTACTGGGTATCTTACACTTTTACTTAAGTGTTATTCTATTAAGGTACTTTATTTTTACTCAAGTATCACAATTGCGTACTTTTTCCACCACTGAGGGTGTCTTCCCTCCTCTCTGACATCAAAATGCAGAGGCCTTTGACAATTAATTGTATCCACCTTTTCCACCATCTTGAGATTACGTGTCATGAAAACCTTGACTTGATCCTCAGTTGCCTGATAGTTTTCATCCTCCTTTATTCCCATTATGACAATATTTTTCTTCATACTTCTGCACTTCAGACCAAGTAATTCTGTTTTCATTGTGTTATTATCATACCATAGCCTCTCATTAGTGCAGGGTTCCCCAACTGGCAACCCGCGCCCCGAATTTGGCCCACATGGGATTTTATTTGGCTCCCAAATTTTTCAGAGCAAAATAAAGTATAATATATTCTTAATTTGTGGACATACAATACTGTAAAAAGACCAGAAAATCAGCTCCAAGTGATTTACATTTTGGAAGTCAATTCCAAGGTATTACCACGCATAATAGAAAGATATATGTAATTGTATACTAATTTAAGAAAGGTTTTATAGTGATTATGTTTTAGTCATCTGTTTGGGCTTCTTGCGGTCAATTTGCAGTCAATGAATTATTTGTAATTATATTCTGGCCCCCCCGACCATCCGCTTGTGAAAAAATCGTCCCGCAGCTGAATCTAGTTTATGGTCCTTGAATAAAACTTTAAAATATATTTTTTAAATCTCAACCGTTGCTGCTCAACACCAACTAAAAAGGCTGCCGGGTCCTCCATCTTTATTAACACCATACGTGATTTTATTTGATATAAGACATACAAATGTGCTAATAAAATAAAATAATCAATTGTGGTGCTCTTGTTCGCTTCGATGTGTACGATTCTGGTTCGAGCATTTTAAAGTGTTGATCAATAAATAGTTGAATGTTCTGTATATTATCCTTTAAGTTTGTTTTACAGTTATTAGCTAATCCTCAATTTTACGATTAATTAATGTGTCAAGCTGTGCCTACCATGCTGACACGTCATTTCCCCCCTAAATAACTTGTTACCCTTACCTGAGAGTCTGGAGAAGATGAGGAGGAGGAGGGAGAGGGAGAGATGATACGCCATTTCTGGGTATGTGTCTCCTGTTATATGGTACCAATGCACAATGTTTGTGTCAAAGACCAAGGCACCAAAGAGAATGACTGAACTTCCTAATAGCTGTCTTTAACTCTCTTCCTGCTTCTGTTTGAGTGTATATGCCCCCCTCAGTGGCAGATAGAAACTATTGCATTCTATGAACTAGTTGTAACATAAGGCTCTAAGGCACTACAACTGATTACTTTATTTAATTTGCACATTTGTACATTTGTCTGTTTATTGTAAAATAAAGTCCATAAAACATCATAGATAAATATAAATGTTTGTGCTGCTATGACGAAATGGAATTATTTGTTCAGCTCTTTACACTTTTCATGTGTGGAACTTGACCATACAAGAAAAGAATGCTGCTAATTCTGCAAACCACAGAGATATGAGGAAGTGGGAAATGTTTCCATGACAACAGTGTCTTGGCATATATATGTGGTCCTCTGTAGCTCAGCTGGTAGAGCACGGCGCTTGTAACGCCAAGGTAGTGGGTTCGATCCCCGGGACCACCCATACACAAAAAATGTATGCACGCATGACTGTAAGTCGCTTTGGATAAAAGCGTCTGCTAAATGGCATATTATTATATACTTGGTGTGAAAACATTTAAGGAGGGTGTTTTTGTTCCCTAAACTACTGTGAAAAACAGAAGAAGTTACACACATTCATATTTATATTGCCATCCAATTGGAAGAATAAGTGTTACATACAGCTGAATGAGTGATAATTACCTCATGGTGTCCTTCTCCTTGCCCCTCTCAGAACCTTGGACTGTGTTGTCAGTCTGAACAGGCTCAGCAGTTGGAGAGAAAGAGGATTGTTCAGTGGTTGGAGCTTGGGTTGCTGTGAGGTAAAAACAACAATGGTATTATGACTGGTGTACCAGAGAGACACAGGGTAGACTGAACTGTAACAAGACACTGTGGCTAAGCTATGATCTTCTTCTACAACTTATGTAATTTACTCCAACATGTGGGTTTTGTTGAGTTCAAACCAATAGTAGGACTACTGTAATCAGGTTATAATCCAATTTGTTTCAGATGATAAGCAAGCAAGACTGAATAAAACAAGGTTATTACTTAAAAAACCCTAGAGTCGATTGATGCACCGGTGTGTCAATCTAAGTGACACAATAATAAAATCCCCATAAAAATCTGTCAGTTGAAGCTAAAGATATCTTCTATATCTGATATTGTGTCAGTCCAGCTCATCTGCGTATGTCGCACTCCGGCGGTGAAAGGTGGCAGAGCTAGAGCGGTGTTTGTCAGACCATGACGTAGGGTTTCCACCACTTTCAAATTCGCCCCCATTCATTTCAAATGGAGCATGCAGAGCAATGCCCAGGGTATTGTGGGAAGGTGAGCTGTGCGAACCCTGCTAGCGGAACGATAGAAAAAGTTCAGCTCTGCTGTACTTTATGCAAATTACACCCGGCCACCCCTGCCGTTAACTTATCATGTGAGGAGCAGATGTTTGCTTGAAAATCTTCTGTTCTTGAAACAGTTCCGCCGGTCATTAGTTCCAGGCATGTACAACCAAAAAAGATGGAAGAAAGCCAATCATTGCTGTGTCTGGTTTTCCAATTCTATATGAGTTTGCTTTGCCAGAATACAGAGACAAAATCATAAGGTCAATGGCATAGAGGAGGATTGCAGAGATTGTTGGAGTTGATGGTGGGTGAAGAGAGATTTGCACAACGTTTGCTTGTGCTGCTAGCTAGCTATGAACATCAAGCAACCTAAACCTCAAAACTGTGATCAAAGCCACCGTTTGTAAATTTGTTGAGTAAATTAAATTGTGAAATTTGCCCACCAAAGGATATAAATCAGCAGTAACACGCATTATAACATTATAAATGATACAGTAAGCATGAATTTCCCATGTAATATGCTACCAATTGGATTATGGTATCTTAACATTATGATTCTCATATATTATAGCTTATGGCTCTTTCATGATACTGGTGTCATGACATTGATGATTATAGACCTACATGCACATGAATGGGTACTTTGGGTAAAGGAAATTGTGGCTTTGACTTGCAAACATAATAATAATAATATGCCATTTAGCAGACGCTTTTATCCAAAGCGACTTACAGTCATGTGTGCATACATTTTTGTGTATGGGTGGTCCCGGGGATCGAACCCACTACCTTGGCGTTACAAGCGCCGTGCTCTACCAGCTGAGCTACAGAGGACCACATTGTCGTGCAAATCTCTCTTTACCCATCATCAACACTAACATCTCTGCTGTCCTCCTCCATGCCATTTACCTTCTGATTTTGTCTCTATATTCTACAATCATTCTCAGCAAATAAACAAGGTAGAATTACGAGGTAGAATTATAATGCTCTCCACACCACATTATTTTCCTTTTTGATATTTGTAATTAGCCTACAAAGCCAGCAGCTTATTTTCATGTACTGTACTGTACCTAGAATACAATGGTTGGATTTGCAGTAAACAATTTCATGTTAGAAAAATGTATTGTATTGTAGTATACAGTGGGGAAAAAAAGTATTTAGTCAGCCACCAATTGTGCAAGTTCTCCCACTTAAAAAGATGAGAGAGGCCTGTCATTTTCATCATAGGTACACGTCAACTATGACAGACAAAATGAGGAAAATAAATCCAGAAAATCACATTGTAGGATTTTTTATGAATTTATTTGCAAATTATGGTGGAAAATAAGTATTTGGTCAATAACAAAAGTTTCTCAATACTTTGTTATATACCCTTTGTTGGCAATGACACAGGTCAAACGTTTTCTGTAAGTCTTCACAAGGTTTTCACACACTGTTGCTGGTATTTTGGCCCATTCCTCCATGCAGATCTCCTCTAGAGCAGTGATGTTTTGGGGCTGTCGCTGGGCAACACAGACTTTCAACTCCCTCCAAAGATTTTCTATGGGGTTGAGATCAGGAGACTGGCTAGGCCACTCCAGGACCTTGAAATGCTTCTTACGAAGCCACTCCTTCATTGCCCGGGCGGTGTGTTTGGGATCATTGTCATGCTGAAAGACCCAGCCACGTTTCATCTTCATTGCCCTTGCTGATGGAAGGAGGTTTTCACTCAAAATCTCACGATACATGGCCCCATTCATTCATTCCTTTACACGGATCAGTCGTCCTGGTCCCTTTGCAGAAAAACAGCCCCAAAGCATGATGTTTCCACCCCCATACTTCACAGTAGGTATGGTGTTCTTTGGATGCAACTCAGCATTCTTTGTCCTCCAAACACGACGAGTTGAGTTTTTACCAAAAAGTTCTATTTTGGTTTCATCTGACCATATGACATTCTCCCAATCCTCTTCTGGATCATCCAAATGCACTCTAGCAAACTTCAGACAGCCCTGGACATGTACTGGCTTAAGCAGGCGGACACGTCTTGCACTGCAGGATTTGAGTCCCTGGCGGCGTAGTGTGTTACTGATGGTAGGCTTTGTTACTTTGGTCCCAGCTCTCTGCAGGTCATTCACTAGGTCCCCCCGTGTGGTTCTGGGATTATTGCTCACCGTTCTTGTGATCATTTTGACCCTACGGGGTGAGATCTTGCGTGGAGCCCCAGATCGAGGGAGATTATCAGTGGTCTTGTATGTCTTCCATTTCCTAATAATTGCTCCCACAGTTGATTTCTTCAAACCAAGCTGCTTAACTATTGCAGATTCAGTCTTCCCAGCCTGGTGCAGGTCTACAATTTTGTTTCTGGTGTCCTTTGTCAGCTCTTTGGTCTTGGCCATAGTGGAGTTTGGAGTGTGACTGTTTGAGGTTGTGGACAGGTGTCTTTTATACTGATAACAAGTTCAAACAGATGCCATTAATACAGGTAACGAGTGGAGGACAGAGGAGCCTCTTAAAGAAGAAGTTACAAGTCTGTGAGAGCCAGAAATCTTGCTTGTTTGTAGGTGACCAAATACTTATTTTCCCCTATAATTTGCAAATAAATTCATAAAAAATCCTACAATGTGATTTTCTGGAATTTTTTTTCTCAATTTGTCTTTCATAGTTGACGTGTACCTATGATGAAAATTACAGGCCTCTCTCATCTTTTTAAGTGGGAGAACTTGCACAAATAGTGGCTGACTAAATACTTTTTTTCCCCACTGTACAACATTTGCTAACATACGTATACATTCAACCCATGGCATACAAGGATGTGGCAGCAGTCTCTTGGGACATTCATTGGGACCTCTTCATCTGCAGACAGGCTTTCACAGCTCTCAATATCTGAGGACAGACATCACAAAGAAACAGGCTTCATTTTATTACAATTAGACAGCCCTGACTATTATCTCCTTGTCTGTCTTCATAGTTTTCCTCTCTAGGACTAGAACGCCAGAATATTTGCATAATGTCATCCCACAACCTGCCCTGTCTAACTAGCTAGTACACCTACTCTCTTTTCTGACAGCTGGAGCAGAAAATCATTTCACCCTCTTTCATTGCTGTTATCTACAAATGCATTTGGAGCATGAGTTTTTAATTTACAATGATGAATAGGCATCAAGATAATATGACGTTAACTAGCTGTAGTATGTAAGGTTAGCTAACAAGCAGCTCATTATCCTACACACGGTGGCCTGCTGTACCTAGCTAGCTAATAATAATATTTTTTGTTTTGTTTTTAAATTCAAAATGTACTTAGCTACTAACTTGAATAGGTTCACGCCTACGCCCATGCACACAAAGCGTTTTGTTCTACAACCCCCACAAGTGTCATGGGACTCGTCTGAAGGTAACCGGTATCGGTTGAACAAAATTATTGAAAGTATATATTTCTTTACTGTATTTTTTCCCATTTATGAATGTCTTATTCAATGTGTTTCTTAGGCTAATGTAGTAAAGTGGTCCTCTGTAGCTCAGCTGGTAGAGCACGGCGCTTGTAACGCCAAGGTAGTGGGTTCGATCCCTGGGACCACCCATACACAAAAAAAATTTATGCACGCATGACTGTAAGTCGCTTTGGACAAAAGCGTCTGCTAAATGGCATATTATTTTAATATTATTGTTATTATAAAGGCCAAATTCAATATTTTAGCAAATCATTTTTTATACCTAAAGGGGTCCTAAAATTCAATTTCAAATAGCAAAATGATCCATAGTATGACCATCTTAACTTAGACTTTTAAGAAATAATTATACAGTATCTGATTGCTCTCTACTCACTGGTCATAGTGGTGGTACTTTGTGTGGTGGTTTGTTGTCTGACCGTGATGTGAACAGGCATCAGAAGGTATCCCACTCTACACATGTACCAGCCAGTGTTATCCATCTTCAGATCAATCATATTCACTGTTAAGATGTTTCTTCTGGTGGCATCAGTGGTCTGCTGTAATGTCACTGATGTTCTGTATAAAGTCCCAGATTTTCCCCACACATATAATACAGGAAGTGTAATTGATAAGACAAGCTACTGCTCCTGTCTTCAGAGTGTCAGCATGTGTCCAGTCCCAGTCCCTGACCTCAACTTCAGCACTTCATAGAAACATGTTACCCTTACCTGAGAGTCTGGAGAAGATGAGGAGGAGGATGGATGGAGAGGGAGAGATGAGAAGCCATTTCTGGGTATGTGTCTCCGTATGTTATATGGTACCAATGCACAATGTGTGTGTCAAGGACCAAGGCACCAAAGAGAATGACTGAACTTCCTAATAGCTATAGTTGTCTTTAACTCTCTTTCCTCCTTCTGTTATAGTGTATATGCCCCCCTCCATGGCAGATAGAAACTATTACATTCTATGGACTAGTTTTAACCTACTTTTTAAATACTAATACTTATTTCAATCCATTTTTCATTCAGCATTAAACTTTTTTAATTTTTTTATACAGCTTGTATATTTAATATACACATTTGATCATGATCAGTTACATTTGACTAGATACATGATATCAATAAGATGGTGATGTGGGGAAAAAGTGACAAGGGAAAAGGGCATTGCAGCAGGTGGGCGGGACATACAGTAACTAATATAACAGATATGTGGTGATAATCAAAACAAGCACAGCAGACTGTCTTCAGTAGTTTATGGACACAACAAGGAGGCAGGGGTGGGCAGAAGCATATTGGAGGCAGATAGATAGTCATGACTCATGTTGTGACACGGAGGGGCAGTGGGCTGTCCTTCCAGGATAATGGCTCTTTAGGAACAAGATCTTCACTCAGTAAGTCACTGCTGTGTTGCTGCCCTCTGCTGGAAAGAAAGTAGTTTGGTGCACAATACAGGCATGTTCTAGAAATAATGATAAGGATAAAAAAGTGTGTGGCTAAAGAGTGATGTATTGTACACATACAGTAGTAATGTATGGTCTTGTCTGTCCCCCTCCCCCCCTCCCCCCCCGCCCCAAATCAATGCACTGGGCCTTTATTACTCCTGTATGAGCGGACAATAATAGTCGTCATCAGCGCGGGGAGAAAATATTCTCCTTCCCCCTGCGGCCATGTCCATGAGAGAGAAGATAAGTCAACACTGACCTGTGTGGTGTAGGGCTAGTGAGCTGTAGACCGCATTATCATCTGGTTCTGTCTAGAAGAGAGGAGGGACACACACAGGTAGAGAGGTGAAGAGGGACAATATGTGATGATGGAATGTAGACTACAGCTCGGAATCACTGCAACCATTTGTTGCAGAATAGCTGAAATGGGATGAGATACATAAAGACATGAAAATTCAGAAATGTTTACAGCTTTACACATTTTCAGTGTCTACACCCTAAACACCAATGACTGCCAAAACACGGACCACAAAACCCTCCTTTTCAAGTATTCTGACTACGGAGCCATCCTGTTCCTCCTGAAGGAACCCCCATCCTTCCAGCAATATCAATCATCCGTTACCCAATTAGTTGAATGGTGCCGCAATAACTACCTGGATCGCAACGTCTCCAAAACTAAATAAATAACCATTGACTATCCCAAAACCCCCACCTGTGACGGCTCTATCATCAACAGAGAGGCCGTTGAAATGATTCCTTCATTCAACTACCTCTGAATTACAATAGACCACAAGCTAACCTTTGATCAACACACCACTGAAATAACTAAGAAGTCCCAGCATCTTCTGTCTGTTATCAGGCGTCTGATCAACCTGTCTGATAAACCCAAACTCCTTCTGCTACTCTACCGGAGCATCATCACCACTACTCATCTACTGAAGTATCTGCTACCACAACCTGCTCACAGTCTCACACCACAATAAACTATTAAGGATCACCAACACGGCATCTAAACTGATTGGACTCCCCACTCCATAGTGGTCGCTTCTTAATATCGGACACTTAAATGTCTCACTGCAAGCTTCAGGAGGAGTTTCATCCCAGGGACAATGACAATTCTAAACAGATCCATGTATCTTCCTCCTATGGGCAGGTGGGTGGGACTATTTATGTCTAACTGTTGTTTGTTTCCTGATGTTCCTCTTGTAGGACAATAAACCTGATTCTGATATGTGACTTCATCTATAACCCCATGCACCAGTCTGCCACATAGCCAATAGAACAACACAGATACAATTTCATCTATTAACATCATAGTGATCAGAATTGCAGCCTTACCTTGGTCTGTACATTTAGCTGGTTCCTCCTCTTGGGGACAACAGTGCTGTAAGTCACATCATCACCATTGGCAGGAAATGGGTCCAGCTGTAGGGATAGTGAGCTGTAGACCACATTATCATCAGGTTCTGCCTAGAAGAGAGGAGGGACACACACACAGGTAGAGAGGTGAAGAGGGTAGTGGGTTCGATCCCCGGGACCACCCATACACAAAAAATGTATGCACGCATGACTGTAAGTCGCTTTGGATAAAAGCGTCTGCTAAATGGCATATTATTATTATTATATACTTGGTGTGAAAACATTTAAGGAGGGTGTTTTTGTTCCCTAAACTACTGTGAAAAACAGAAGAAGTTACACACATTCAAATTTCTATTGCCATCCAATTGGAAGAATAAGTGTTACATACAGCTGAATGAGTGATAATTACCTCATGGTGTCCTTCTCCTTGCCCCTCTCAGAACCTTGGACTGTGTTGTCAGTCTGAACAGGCTCAGCAGTTGGAGAGAAAGAGGATTGTTCAGTGGTTGGAGCTTGGGTTGCTGTGAGGTAAAAACAACAATGGTATTATGACTGGTGTACCAGAGAGACACAGGGTAGACTGAACTGTAACAAGACATTGTGGCTAAGCTATGATCTTCTTCTACAACTTATGTAATTTACTCCAACATGTGGGTTTTGTTGAGTTCAAACCAATAGTAGGACTACTGTAATCAGGTTATAATCCAATTTGTTTCAGATGATAAGCAAGCAAGACTGAATAAAACAAGGTTATTACTTAAAAAACCCTAGAGTCGATTGATGCACCAGTGTGTCAATCAAAGTGACACAATAATAAAATCCCCATCAAAAATCTGTCAGTTGAAGCTAAAGATATCTTCTATATCTGATATTGTGTCAGTCCAGCTCATCTGCGTATGTCGCACTCCGGCGGTGAAAGGTGGCAGAGCTAGAGCGGTGTTTGTCAGACCATGACGTAGGGTTTCCACCACTTTCAAATTCGCCCCCATTCATTTTCATCGGGAGCATGCAGAGCAATGCCCAGGGGATTGTGGGAAGGTAAGCCGCGCGAACCCTGCTAGCGGAACGATATAAAAAGTTCAGCTCTGCTGTACTTTATGCAAATTACACCCGGCCACCCCTGCCGTTAACTTATCATGTGAGGAGCAGATGTTTGCTTGAAAATCTTCTGTTCTTGAAACAGTTCCGCCGGTCATTAGTTCCAGGCATGCGCAACCAAAAAAGATGGAAGAAAGCCAATCATTGCTGTGTCTGGTTTTCCAATTCTATATGAGTTTGCTTTGCCAGAATACAGAGACAAAATCATAAGGTCAATGGCATAGAGGAGGATTGCAGAGATTGTTGGAGTTGATGGTGGGTGAAGAGAGATTTGCACAACGTTTGCTTGTGCTGCTAGCTAGCTATGAACATCAAGCAACCTAAACCTCAAAACTGTGATCAAAGCCACCGTTTGTAAATGTGTTGAGTAAATTAAATTGTGAAATTTGCCCACCAAAGGATATAAAATCAGCAGTAACAAGCATTATAACATTATAAATGATACAGTAAGCATGAATTTCCCATGTAATATGCTACCAATTGGATTATGGTATCTTAACATTATGATTCTCATATATTATAGCTTATGGCTCTTTCATGATACTGGTGTCATGACATTGATGATTATAGGCCTACATGCACATGAATGGGTACTTTGGGTAAAGGAAATTGTGGCATTGACTTGCAAACATTGTTGTGCAAATCTCTCTCTACCCATCATCAACACTAACATCTCTGCAATCCTCCTCCATGCCATTGACCTTCTGATTGTGTCTCTGTATTCTAAAATCATTCTTAGCAAATAAACAAGGTAGAATTATAATGCTCTCCACGCCACATTATTTTCCTTTTTGATATTTGTAATTAGCCTACAAAGCCAGCTGCTTATTTTCATGTACAGTACTGTACCTAGAATACAATGGTTGGATTTGCAGTAAACAATTTCATGTTAGAAAAATGTATTGTATTGTAGTATACAACATTTGCTAACATACGTATACATTCAACCCATGGCATACAAGGATGTGGCAGCAGTCTCTTGGGACATTCATTGGGACCTCTTCATCTGCAGACAGGCTTTCACAGCTCTCCATATCTGAGGACAGACATCACAAAGAAACAGGCTTCATTTTATTACAATTAGACAGCCCTGACTATTACCTCCTTGTCTGTCTTCATAGTTTTCCTCTCTAGGACTAGAACACCAGAATATTTGCATAATGTCATCCCACAACCTGCCCTGTCTAACTAGCTAGTACACCTACTCCCTTTTCTGACAGCTGGAGCAGAAAATCCTTTCACCCTCTTCCATTGCTGTTATCTACAAATGCATTTGGAGCATGAGTTTTTCATTTACAATGATGAATAGGCATCAAGATAACATGCTAATATGACGTTAACTAGCTGTAGTATGTAAGG
Organism: Coregonus lavaretus; assembly: GCF_964263955.1. Taxonomy (NCBI): domain Eukaryota; kingdom Metazoa; phylum Chordata; class Actinopteri; order Salmoniformes; family Salmonidae; genus Coregonus; species Coregonus lavaretus. The sequence goes on from NC_139991.1 coordinate 70,577,851, forward strand.
TTAGCTAACAAGCAGCTCATTAGCCTACAAACAGTGGCCTGCTGTACCTAGCTAGCTAATTATAATATTTTTTGTTTTGTTTTTAAATTCCAAATGTACTTAGCTACTAACTTGAATAGATTCACGCCTACGCCCAAGCCCACAAAGCATTTTGCTCTACAACCCCCACAAGTGTCATGGGACTCGTCTGAAAGTAACCGGTACCGGTTGAACAAAAGTATTGAAAGTATATATTTCTTTACTGTATTTTTTTCCATTTATGAATGTCTTATTCAATGTGTTTCTTAGGCTAATGTAGTAAAGTGGTCCTCTGTAGCTCAGCTGGTAGAGCACGGCGCTTGTAACACCAAGGTAGTGGGTTCGATCCCCGGGACCACCCATACACAAAAAGAAATGTATGCACGCATGACTGTAAGTCGCTTTGGATAAAAGCGTCTGCTAAATGGCATATTATTATTATTATAAAGGCCAAATTCAATATTTTAGCAAATCATTTTTTATACCTAAAGGGGTCCTAAAATTCAATTTCAAATAGCAAAATGATCCATAGTATGACCATCTTAAAACAATTGTCAACCCCCCATGACTTAGACTTTTAAGAATTAATTCTACAGTATCTGATTGCTCTCTATTCACTGGTCATAGTGGTGGTACTTTGTGTGGTGGTTTGTTGTCTGACCGTGATGTGAACAGGCATCATAAGGTATCCCACTCTACACATGTACCAGCCAGTGTTATCCATCTTCAGATCAATCATATTCACTGTTAAGATGTTTCTTCTGGTGGCATCAGTGGTCTGCTGTAATGTCACTGATGTTCTGTCTAAAGTCCCAGATTTCCCCCACACATATAATACAGGAAGTGTAATTGATAAGACAAGCTACTGCTCCTGTCTTCAGAGTGTCAGCATGTGTCCAGTCCCAGTCCCTGACCTCAACTTCAGCACTTCATAGAAACATGTTACCCTTACCTAAGAGTCTGGAGAAGATGAGGAGGAGGATGGATGGAGAGGGAGAGATGAGAAGCCATTTATGGGTATGTGTCTCCGTATGTTATATGGTACCAATGCACAATGTGTGTGTCAAGGACCAAGGCACCAAAGAGAATGACTGAACTTCCTAATAGCTATAGTTGTCTTTAACTCTCTTTCTTCCTTCTGTTATAGTGTATATGACCCCTCAGTGGCAGATAGAAACTATTACATTCTATGGACTAGTTTTAACCTACTTTTTAAATACTAATACTTATTTCAATCCATTTTTCATTCAGCATTAACTTTTTTTATTATTTTATACAGCTTGTATATTTAATATACACATTTGATCATGATCAGTTACATTTGACTAGATACATGATATCAATAAGATGGTGATGTGGGGAAAAAGTGACAAGGGAAAAGGGCATTGGAGCAGGTGGGCGGGACATACAGTAACTAATATAACAGATATGTGGTGATAATCAAAACAAGCACAGCAGACTGTCTTCAGTAGTTTATGGACACAACAAGGAGACAGGGGTGGGTTAGGAGGTGTGGGCAGAAGCATATTGGAGGCAGATAGATAGTCATGACTCATGTTGTGACACGTAGGGGGAGTGGGCTATCCTTCCAGGATAATGGCTCTTTAGGACCAAAATCTTCACTCAGTCAGTCACTGCTGTGTTGCTGCCCTCTGCTGGAAAGAAAGTCGTTTGGTGCACAATACAAGCATGTTCTAGAAATAATGATAACAATGTAGTCAGCTTCTCTGTATGATAAGGATAAAAAAGTGTGTGGCTAAAGAGTGATGTATTGTACACATACAGTAGTAATGTATGGTCTTGTCTGTTCCCCCCCCCCAAATCAGTGCACTGGGCCTTTATTACTCCTGTATGAGCGGACAATAATAGTCGTCATCAGCGCGGGGAGAAAATATTCTCCTTCCCCCTGCGGCCATGTCCATGAGAGAGAAGATAAGTCAACACTGACCTGTGTGGTGTAGGGCTAGTGAGCTGTAGACCACATTATCATCTGGTTCTGCCTAGAAGAGAGGAGGGACACACACAGGTAGAGAGGTGAAGAGGGACAATCTGTGATGATGGAATGTAGACTACAGCTCGGAATCACTGCAACCATTTGTTGCAGAATAGCTGAAATGGGATGAGATGCATAAAGACATGAAAACTCAGAAATGTTTACAGCTTTACACATTTTCAGTGTCTACACCCTAAACACCAATGACTGCCAAAACACGGACCACAAAACCCTCCTTTTCAAGTACTCTGACGACACAGCCATCCTGTTCCTCCTGAAGGAACCCCCATCCTTCCAGCAATATCAGTCATCCGTTACCCAATTAGTTGAATGGTGCCACAATAACTACCTAGATCGCAACGTCTCCAAAACTAAATAAATAACCATTGACTATCCCAAAACCCCCACCTGTGACGGCTCTATCATCAACAGAGAGGCCGTTGAAATGATTCCTTCATTCAACTACCTCTGAATTACAATAGACCACAAGCTAACCTTTGATCAACACACCACTGAAATAACAAAGAAGTCCCAGCATCTTCTGTCTGTTATCAGGCGTCTGATCAACCTGTCTGATAAACCCAAACTCCTTCTGCTACTCTACCGGAGCATCATCACCACTACTCATCTACTGAAGTATCTGCTACCACAACCTGCTCACAGTCTCACACCACAATAAACTATTAAGGATCACCAACACGGCATCTAAACTGATTGGACTCCCCACTCCATAGTGGTCCCTTTTTAATATCGGACACTTAAATGTCTCACTGCAAGCTTCAGGAGGAGTTTCATCCCAGGGACAATGACAATTCTAAACAGATCCATGTATCTTCCTCCTATGGGCAGGTGGGTGGGACTATTTATGTCTAACTGTTGTTTGTTTCCTGATGTTCCTCTTGTAGGACAATAAACCTGATTCTGATATGTGACTTCATCTATAACCCCATGCACCAGTCTGCCACATAGCCAATAGAACAACACAGATACAATGTCATCTATTAACATCATAGTGATCAGAATAGCAGCCTTACCTTGGTCTGTACATTTCGCTGGTTCCTCCTCTTGGGGACAACCGTGCTGTAAGTCACATCATCACCATTGGCAGGAAATGGGTCCAGCTGTAGGGATAGTGAGCTGTAGACCACATTATCATCTGGTTCTTCCTAGAATAGAGGAGGGACACACAAACAGGTAGAGAGGTGAAGAGGGACAATTTGTGATGATGGAATGAAGACTACAGCTTGGAAACACACAGGAATAGGTACATAAAGGCAATAGAACAACACAGATACAATTTCATCTATTAACATCATAGTGATCAGAATAGCAGCCTTACCTTGGTCTGTACATTTCGCTGGTTCCTCCTCTTGGGGACAACAGTGCTGTAAGTCACATCATCACCATTGGCAGGAAATGGGTCCTGCTGGTAGAAACACACAAAGGGGGTTGATGATAAAAGCTCATCATCAGTCTACATGTATGAGATACCTTTGGATATTTACATAATCCACAATATAAGGCATGTATTTGTTTTAACAACATTAAGATATGAGCTTTCTTCCTCTCAAACAGCACAGTGTCAGTCAGGTTAAATAGGAACAGGACAGAGAAGTAACATAGGCCTACTGTGTCTGCAAAGCTGACCAGGAAATCACCTTCAAGACCCACTGCAGCCTCCCTACAACATCATTTATCACCTGATTTACTGAACAAATGGCACATATCAATAGGTGGTCCAGGTGTCCTCTGACATGGCAGAAGTGTGTGTGTGTGTGTGGGTGTGTAGTTTGTCTATTCTTGTCTATTCTTCCTGGAAGTGTTGCCAAACCATTGAATTTTGCGATTGCATCTAAAAAAATATATATATTTTACTCAGGTCATATTTTTTTTACCTTAAGTATATGTACTTTACTGTATTTATACTTGGAATATCCTTTTTCAACTGGAATAGTTCAGAAATAGCTGGAGTGGTACTTTAACCAGAAACTGAAATCACACTGTCTCTACAGTCCTGGGTATGTTTCATTGACTGTAAATATAGAGTTAACATATATAAATTGTACTGTTACAATGGACATGAAGCTGTAGCTGAAGAGCTAATGTGTGATTTAAGTCCATCTGATGTCCATGTCCTGTCCATGGCCGAGTCCAGCATTTTTCACAGACAGGGTCTTACCCATAAGGCCTTGAGTCAGATGAGAGGAACATGAGTGTAGCCTACCACTGAGGTGTTTGTTGTCTGGTCCATGGCTTTATTGTCCTCTGGAATAAAGAAAGAGAGATGCAGTATTAGAGACCTCTGAGATACACTAGAATAATACTGAATACATTCATCATAGAAGAGTTATATTTTTGAGTCTACTCCTCTTATGTCAAGATACATTGGTTATAACATAGGCTAATACAGTTGTCTTCAAGGAAAATATTGATGTCTCATGAAAATATCTCCAAAATCAAACTTATAATTTTTCCAATATAGTCATTATAGAATGAATACTTACTATGCTTTCTCCACATCTTCCATGTGACTAGGACACCAGATATCACCACCACCAACATGCCCAGAGGAATCAGTAGGACTTTTAGATCTATGGAACTGATTGTGAAAGACTATGTTTACTTTAAAATAAAGTCCATAAAACATCACAGATAAGTAGATAATTATTCGTTTTTTGCATTATGTTTTTTGTGCTGTTCTGACTAAATGGAAATATTTGTTCAGCTCTTCACACATTTTATGTGTGAAACTTGACCATCCAAGAATAGAATGCTGCTGTCACACCCTGGCTCTGGGGACTCTATATGTTGAGCCAGGGTGTGTAGATTCTATGTGTTCTTGTTCTGTGTTGTATATTCTATGTATTGTATTTCTATGTTGGCCAGAGTGGTTCCCAATCAGAGGCAACGAGTGTCAGCTGTTGCTGGTTGTCTCTGATTGGGAGGCATATTTATACAGGCTGTTTTCCCACAGTAGTTGTGGGATCTTGTTCCTTTTGGTTTGTTCTGTGTTGGTTGTATTTAGACCTAGGACGTCACGTTATCGTTTTGTTTATCGTGTATTCATTAAATAAAGAATAAGTATGTTCGCTCAGCACGCTGCGCCTTGGTCTACTCCGTTCAACGGCCGTGACAGCTGCTACGTCTACAACCACAGAGATATGAGGAAGCGGTAAATGTCTCTATGAGAACGGTGTCTTTTTGGTCTATACTTAGTGTGGAAACATTTAAGGAGGGTATTTTTGTGTAGTGTGAAAAACAGAAAAGGTTACGTTTCTTCATATTTCTATTGCCATCCATTTTTAAGAGTAAGTGTGAGAGTAAGTGTACAGCTGAATAAGTGATCATTACCTCATGGTGTCCTTCTCCTTGCCCCCCTCAGGTCCTTGGACTGTGTTGTCAGTCTGAACAGGCTCAGCTGTTGGAGAGAAAGCGGATTGTTCAGTGGTTGGAGCTTGGGTTGCTGTGAGGTAAAAACAACAATGGTATTATGACTGGTGTACCAGAGACACAGGGTAGACTGAACTGTAACAAGACATTGTGGCTAAACTATGACCTTCTTGTCCAGCTTATTTCATTTACCCCAACATGTGGATTTTCACTTAGTATTAGCACTGTTGAGTTCAAACCAATGGTAGGACCGCTAAGTATTCACAAAAGCTTTGAATCAAGATACAGTTCAATTTGATTTAGATGATAAGCCAGCAAGACTGGATAAAACCAGGTTAATACTTAATAATACAGTATCTGATTGCTCTCTACTCACTGGTCATAGTGGTGGTACTTTGTGTGGTGGTTTGTCGTCTGACAGTGATGTGAACAGGCATTATAAGGTATTCCACTCTACACATGTACCAGCCAGTGTTGTCCATCTTCAGTCCACTCATAGTCACCGTTAAGATGTTTCCTCTGGTGGCATCAGTGGTCTGCTGTAGGGTCACTGATGTTCCATCTATTCTCCCAGAATTCCCCCCCACACAGGAGTCACTGCCCCCAATCCTGCACCACCTCTTCCAATTTCCAGTGTCACTATAGTAACAATTTACAATGACACTCACTCCTTCAACTCCAGTCACCTCCTGTTGGTCCACATAGAGTTCTGGAGTACCTGAACACAGAGGTACACACACCAAATAAGGTCCTGAGTGATCAAGTGTTTTTTTTGTAACAACTGACAACAAATATCATAATTATGATATGATGGATAGAGAACAGAAATCAGACATATACCAACATTCCTCATGTCAACCTGAACAATAATAGTGATGCCAGTAAATGAAACCAGAACACCAGTCATGTAATCACATGCAAGAGTTGCAGGGATCTTACCTGGAGTCACAGATAGGTGGAATCCTTCTATCCTGACGTCTGCTCCAACATTGATCTCTACAGCACAACAGTACCATTCAGAGTCCTCACTCCCCAGATCAGTCATGGTCACAGTGATGGTTAGCTGGTTGATGTCATCAGAGATTGAGGCCTTAGCTGTGCTCTTAGGAAGGTAAGTGCGTACAACAGAGCAACTATTTAAATAATATCCTTTACACAAATATTTCACATGGGTTTTGTATTCCTGATGATAGGGACATGGGATGGTGATGGAGCCTCCTGTCTTCACAGACACACGATAAGCACCTGTAGACACAACAACAGAAAACACATTAGATTGGAATTCAAGCAAATTCTCACAACAGGAAAATGACATTCCATCTGGACTATAACACACATAATACAGGAAGTGTTATTGATAAGACAAGCTACTGCTCCTGTCTTCAGAGTGTCAGCATGTGTCCAGTCCCAGTCCCTGACCTCAACTTCAGCACTTCATAGAAACATGTTACCCTTACCTGAGAGTCTGGAGAAGATGAGGAGGAGGAGGAGGATAGAGAGGGAGAGATGAGAAGCCATTTATGGGTATGTGTCTCCGTATGTTATATGGTACCAATGCACAATGTGTGTGTCAAGCACAAAGGCACCAAAGAGAAAGACTGAACTTCCTAATAGCTATAGCTGTCTTTAACTCTCTTCCTGCTTCTGTTTGAGTGTATATGCCCCCCTCAGTGGCAGATAGAAACTATTACATTCTATGAACTAGTTGAAACATAAGGCTCTAAGGCACTACAACTGATTACTTTATTTCATTTAATTAGCACATTTGTATATCTTATATCAAATAAAATCACGTATAGTGTTACTAAAGTTGGAGGACCCATTGAGACCAATGTTAATGAGTCTGGCTAGCAACAGTTTGTGGTCAACTGAATCAAACACTGCAGCACAATGTCGTTTTTCAATAAGTGCATTTATGATGTCATTCGCCGCTCCCATTTGCCACACCTCAGAAACAATGTATTCTTTAGGCCTACTCTCAATAAGGCTCACACAAGATAGTTTGAATTTCTATGAAGCAGGTGGTCTTTATTTGGCCTTTATTTGAGTGTCAAGGATTCTAAACAGTGTTTTTGTAAAACATGCAGAACCAATGAATGATCATAATAGTGCCATGTTATGGGACCAATCCTGTTCCTTCTTGTAGTTTCTCCTAGGGAGCTGGTTCATAGTAGCTCTCATTCATCTCCATATAGTCATCCTTTGCGTGACGCAAAGCGACGATCCCGGATTCTTCCACCAACGTCCTTTCATCCTGAAGTATGTTTTGTTTGCTGAAAAACAGTTTTTTTGTCGTCTGCTTGACATTCTGTTGATGCGCCTGGAATAATGATGGACACCCTAAGCAAGACTGTATACTGAGAAAATAGGCATCTTTAAGCAAAGCTAGAACAGCAAGAGGGAGGAACTTGCATACTAATTAATAGGCTCCTCCTCTTCTTTGGGCTAAGACTTGACTGCACTTCCCATAATTTAACAGTGTTGATGTGCAGACCCCATCTATAGTGAATTGTGGTCACATTCAGTGAGATAAGCTGTTTCTGGATACTGTTTAACGAGGGTCATGTTCACTTTGCATCATATTATATATTTTGTTGGGTCTTGTCCAATAAGAAATTATATTTTTTGTTTACAGTTTGGCTACGGTGTGTCCTACTGAACACGACCCAGGTTGATTCACTTTGTATTACTCCAGCACATTAGTACAGTGTTTTTGGACCATTCTCTCTCGGCTCTCTCCCTGTCTCTGTCTGGTCCACTGAAGTAGTTACTTACATGACGTGTCTTCACTGTCAACCGGTGCAGGTGGCTCACGAGGCAACATGACATTCTGCTGTATTGGCCTCAAGCAGTTCTGACGCCACGTGACATGGACAGAGAGGACAAGACAGAGAACAGTTATCACCATTACCAACATCTTCACCCAGATTCACTGGAATCAACATCACAATTAATGTGCATTTGTGAGAATGTGAAATTGAGACACTATACTTTAGAGAATTGTATTTCAAAGTTTTTCCAATGTTCTCCCACAACAAAATGCTCCAATATTATATTATATTTGCCTAATTATGATCTTCAAGATTGAGAGAGCAGAGAGGACAGAGTGGTCGCCCATCTCCTCAAAGTGTAGGGTCCTTGAAGGCATCCTCGCGGTATAGGATGTTTTCCCAGTGCCAGATGGCATCCAAGAGCGTGTGTAGGTCTTCCACCTACAGTGTGGAATATAGAGGGACTTGTGTGAACTCTGAACCCTTACCCTACCTCATGTCCTCGCGCAAAGCAGTGTCCTTCTTCAGACAAAAGCCTGCCACGAAACATAAATTGAAAATGTGTCACATTTTTAATATTGAGTTCATGATATTGAGTTCCGCGTGCTGTTGCTATTAAAATCCTATAGATGGCAGTACAGTTTAGGATAGAGCCTTACAGTATGGACAGCACTGACTTCTCCACATCCTGTGTTGTGGCATTATCTCTCTGCTGGAGAAGCTAATCTTCTTCTCCACAACCTTCAGCTCTGGACAGACAACACACTTTCACTCATAAATAAATAAGAGAGTAGAAATAAAAAATATTGCACACCTGAAGTCACAGGTTGGGAATAGTGAAAACTAGAATGGGTACTCCAGCACACAGTTTAGTGAGAACATTTATGAACATGTAACATTCCGGTCAAAGAGACCTTTGCCAAGACATTCATTAGTAGCCTAAATATTCTGTTTGGCAAACGGTGTACAGGCCTACAGGAGACACACAACCAAACCGCATGCTGCTAAAAGACGGACATAACGCTTTTACATTAGTGCTGCACTTGTGGACATATATTATGTAAACTTTAAGGAAAAAAAAAAATAATACACACATATATATATATATATATATATATCCACCTCACTCCTCACAACACATGTTCATAACTTTTGAAATCACTGTCCATGCACACCTGGGTGTAAATTAGTAATTGGTTAGATTGATACTATATTACACGAATGATTAGACTGTGGCTACATGTGTAGACTTTAGATGCTGTCCATGTAGGCTATAAAGTCACAATCAATTGATAACTGTCCTAGTCCGTTGTCCTAGTAACAGAATGGATACAGGTGACGATGGAGGTGCAAAGGCTTGACATGTTTCATCAAGACAATATATACTGTGTTATATTACTCTACTCCTTTTCTAACAGCAGGCTTTGGAGAGCTAAATCGCTCGAGCGCACAGTTTGAGAGCTGCGTGGTCTTGTCCATGTGGCCCTGGCAGTGGCTGCGCCGATCTCAGCAGCAAAACAAACTCCATGCGGTGGATTAATAGTCTCGAAAACCCAACCTGACTGGTCACTGTTGCCTAGGGTCAGGTTTTTGAGACTAGTGGATTAGTCGCGCCAAATAATTAGGTATGTGTTTCAGATTGTTGTACTTACATTGAGGTTGGATTCAGTGTGGCACACCTTGACCATCCAATCCCAAAATAACTGCATAAAGACTGGTCTGGTTACATAATAACCTACATTATGATTTGTTATTAGGCTACTGGCTCATTATCATTTGTTTACTACATGTAGTACATGTGTAATGAGTGTGTGTGTGTGTGTGTGTGTGTGTGTGTGTGTGTGTGTGTGTGTGTGTGATTATTATTTGACCCTGCTGGTCATCTATAAACGTTTGAACATCTTGGAGAAAAATCTGCCCTTATTGACCATGTACTGTTATAATCATTCCACATTTCCAAATGATTATGTCCATTATCAATATTGATTGGAAAACAAATGGGGGCACCCATCTGAGTGTCATTTGTCATTTTATGAATGGAAACTTTGTAACCGCTGATTTTACACGTTTCCACAATACTGCCGCATGTAGGTTTAACTTTATTTGATGGACGGCAAATTGTCCAATAGTGGCACTCTCTTGAACAGGAAGTAAAATGACAGTCGACCAATAGGTCTCACATACATTTACGTTCCTTTTCCCTCTCTGTTTTTGTCACGCCGGGTTGTTCGCTCAAAGGTGAGATATTTCATAAACTCTACTCTTTTACACAAATAACTGAAATACTGCCAGGCTTTTGACGTGGAGAAACATGAACATAGATACAGCGGTAGGTTTACGTACTACCTCAAGACAGGTCTACGCTAAAAATAAATATTGCAGCCAAACATTACACAGGAGAGAGACAGCCTACGCAATCGGCCCTTCAGTTTTTTTTAATTAGCTCTTTACTGACAGATTTACCCAGTGCTTTAGAATGTATATGTGGCTGGCTGGCTTCCAACTGAACCTGGCTGGCTTCTTTAGACATCAATGACACTAATGCATGTCTGCAGAAGTCGCACATTTACCTTCAATTTTAAGTTCAACTGGTCTTTAACTTTACCTTGAGGATTTATGAATGAATTGTCCCGTTCGATGAATTGTATAATCATTTTACAGTATGTCATTAAAGTATAATATAGGCCTATGAGATTATCATCTATTCTTAGTGTAGGCTAACATTATTTTTGCAAATACATGAATTGCCTATGTCCATTGTTGTTCAAATTCTAACTACATTGAGCATTTCTTTTCATTGTAAAATCTTGCACTTGGAAAGCTTTATGCCTCTATAATTTGGACAGTGCAGTGAATGGAAAAATATTATATAGCATAGCATGTGACATGTGTTATCAAAATCCAATGTCTTGTGTGACATTGCAGTGAAGGACTCCACATCTGGTCACATCATTGATGTGTGGATGATGTACCCACCATGATCAATGCAATGCAATATGTCATGCAACACACTCTATACTGTAGGGGTACCTGATGTCCTAGGGACAGTGAGGCTATACTGTAGGGGTACCTGATGTACTAGGGACAGTGAGACTATACTGTAGGGGTACCTGATGTCCTAGGGACAGTGAGACTATACTGTAGGGGTACCTGATGTCCTAGGGACAGTGAGGCTATACTGTAGGGGTACCTGATGTCCTAGGGACAGTGAGGCTATACTGTAGGGGTACCTGATGTACTAGGGACAGTGAGACTATACTGTAGGGGTACCTGATGTCCTAGGGACAGTGAGACTATACTGTAGGGGTACCTGATGTCCTAGGGACAGTGAGGCTATACTGTAGGGGTACCTGATGTCCTAGGGACAGTGAGACTATACTGTAGGGGTACCTGATGTCCTAGGGACAGTGAGACTATACTGTAGGGGTACCTGATGTCCTAGGGACAGTGAGGCTATACTGTAGGGGTACCTGATGTCCTAGGGACAGTGAGACTATGCTGTAGGGGTACCTGATGTCCTAGGGACAGTGAGACTATACTGTAGGGGTACCTGATGTCCTAGGGACAGTGAGACTATACTGTAGGGGTACCTGATATCCTAGGGACAGTGAGGCTATACTGTAGGGGTACCTGATGTCCTAGGGACAGTGAGGCTGTACTGTAGGGGTACCTGACCTACTAGGGACATGTGAATATACAGTATATATTATATTATAAATTCCTCACATGTGACTAGTAATAAGACTAAGCAATTAGCCATTTAAAATGTTTATCTGACTCCATAAAGATGATTTAGCAATATGCAAGAACACTATAGTTGAGTTACAGTAATAGGCAGTCAAGAAATGTCTGAGAATGGAATTCAAGTGTCTTTAATTACTTTGAAAAATCATTAACAAGCATCACAAGGCATTATTCTAAGCGTAAACAAAGAGATGCCTAGAAGCCTAGGAAATGAGAATTGATCTTACAACCTTCCTCCATGAACTGGATACAGGATAAGAGAGTGAACAAAGGCATTTCATTCCATTTATAACATCTGAAGGTGTCACCTTTCAATCCAAAACCAACCACCATTGACCAATCAAATGATACCACGATTACACTAACCTAAACACTCCCAGGCACAATCTCCACAGGGTGTCACAGCTTTTAAAGGCTTGTGTGGGGAATGAGACCAATGTAAATGAGACAGAATTCCTGAGAAGACAATCAAACACCTTTGCATAATAGAGTAATTCAGAGTTACCACAGAGATCATACATCCAAATAGATGGCATCAGAGTTATCTTCAGTGAACAATTTTCAGAGAGATACCAAACATGGATACTATAGCATTATTCTGTCACAGTAGTCAGTCCTTTGGATAGTGTAACAGAGAGATATATTTTGGCCCCTCAGAGGGGAGAGGACTGACTAGTCCTTGGGCATTGTCCTTTGTGCAGTCCTTGTGTTCCTGGACAATTTGCCATGCAACTCCAGGTAACAGAGAGAACATAAAGTAGGGCCGAGCCTACAAATCCCCCCTGGACAGAAGCTGTACATGGACAGCCTGTGTCCAATATAGGAAGAAATGGCCCGCACCACACGAGAATTCCTTCTTGAGTCTTCAGTCCAACTTATGGAACCTAACTTCTAGTCCTTGGGCCCATGACATCTGGAGGGTCTTCCGGGGAATCGTTGACAATGTGCATTCCTTCAACCAAGCTCAATGAAACATAATTCTTTGTTGAGGGCAGAAAGATTAGTTCAGTCAGTTCTCAACATTTGATGAAACATTATTACAGTCAAGAGTTACTAGTCACTGTTTGGCTTTGTATGTTGGTCAGATTGGTTGGTCTGGTCAATGGTATCCTCAAAGTTTAGCAAGTATGAATCAGATGGATATTAAATGGAATGAAAGGCCATTAAATGCATAATTAAAGTTATACTCTATCAAGTGTTAAATTGCACTTTTCTTTGAGAAAGACAGAAAGTTTAATAGAAAGAGCCTCTCCCCTCTGGAAGTTTGCCTTGAAAATATGAAAACCCTATTGATGTAAACAAATCACCCCAAGATCAATTCTTGAGTTTAGATGAATAGAACCAGAACATAATAATAACACATCATGTTAAAAGCAAAAAACGATGTTCTGTAAAACAGTTAAATAACAACATTAAAGGTAGTGGCACATATGTCTATGTGTAGTAAGAATGAGCAAATATGAATAATTCAGTCATTTGTTAACCCAATCTGAGCCCCCCCCCAAGTTGAAACCTGTCCTATGCGTAACCAAGACAACCAAAGCATAATAAACTCTCATTGTGTGTAGGCTAGTGACAGAAAATCTCATTTTAATCCATTGTACATTCAGACGGTAACACAACAAAATGTGGAAAAGGTCAAGAGGTCTGAATACTTTCTGAAGGCACTTTAGCTATAGCTGTCTTTAACTCTCTTCCTGCTTCTGTTTGAGTGTATATGCCCCCCTCAGTGGCAGATAGAAACAATTACATTCTATGAACTAGTTGTAACATAAGGCTCTAAGGCACTACAATTGATTACTTTATTTAATTAGCACATTTGTATACAGTGGGGAAAAAAAGTATTTAGTCAGCCACCAATTGTGCAAGTTCTCCCACTTAAAAAGATGAGAGAGGCCTGTAATTTTCATCATAGGTACACGTCAACTATGACAGACAAAATGAGGGAAAAAAAACAGAAAATCACATTATAGGATTTTTAATGAATTTATTTGCAAATTATGGTGGAAAATAAGTATCTGGTCAATAACAAAAGTTTCTCAATACTTTGTTATATACCCTTTGTTGGCAATGACACAGGTCAAACATTTTCTATAAGTCTTCACAATGTTTTCACACACTGTTGCTGGTATTTTGGCCCATTCCTCCATGCAGATCTCCTCTAGAGCAGTGATGTTTTGGGGCTGTCGCTGGGCAATACGGACTTTCAACTCCCTCCAAAGATTTTCTATGGGGTTGAGATCTGGAGACTGGCTAGGCCACTCCAGGACCTTGAAATGCTTCTTACGAAGCCACTCCTTCGTTGCCCGGGCGGTGTGTTTGGGATCATTGTCATGCTGAAAGACCCAGCCACGTTTCATCTTCAATGCCTTTGCTGATGGAAGGACATTTTCACTCAAAATCTCACGATACATGGCCCCATTCATTCTTTCCTTTACACGGATCAGTCGTCCTGGTTCCTTTGCAGAAAAACAGCCCCAAAGCATGCTTGTTTGTAGGTGACCAAATACTTATTTCCACCATACTCAAATTCATAAAAAATCATACAAAGTGATTTTCTGGAATTTTTTTCTCTCAATTTGTCTGTCATAGTTGACATGTACCTATGATGAAAATTACAGGCCTCTCTCATCTTTTTAAGTGGGAGAACTTGCACAATTGGTGGCTGACTAAATATTTTTTTCCCCACTTTATTTTATATCAAATAAAATTACGTATAGTGTTAATAAAGATGGAGGACCCAGCAGCCTTTTAGTTGGTGTTGAGCAGCAACAGTTGAGATGGAGTCAGAGGTTCAGGTGCAATAAATATATTTATAAACTGGGTTGTTCGAGAATGGCTTTTACTGAAGAGCTCAGTGACTTTCAACGTGGCACCGTCATAGGACGCCAACTTTCCAAGAAGTTTGTCAAATCTCTGCCCTGTTAGACCTGCCCCGGTCAAATGTAGGTGCTGTTATTGTGTATTGGAAATGTCTAGGAGCAACAACAGCTTAGCTGTAAAGTGGTAGACCACACAAGCTCACAGAACGGGACCGCCGAGTGCTGAAGTGTGTAGCGAGAAAAAATCGTCCTCAGTTGCAACACTCACTACCGAGTTCCAAACTGCTTCTGGAAGCAACGTCAGCACAATAATTGTTTGTCGGGAGCTTCATGAAATGGGTTTCCATGGCAGAGCAGCCACACACAATTCTAAGATCACCATGCGCAATGCTAAGCGTCGGCTGGAGTGGTGTAAAGCAAGCCGCCATTGGACTCTGGAGCAGTGGAAACGCGTTCTCTGGGGTGATGAATCACGCTTCACCATCTGGCTGTCCGACGGACGTTTCTGGGTTTGGCGGATGCCAGGAGAACACGACCTGCCTAGTGCAAAGTTTGGTGGAGGAGGAATAATGGTCTGGGGCTTTTATTCATGGTTCGGGCTAGGCCCCTTAGTTCCAGTGAAGGGAAATCTTAACGCTACAGCATACAATGACATTCTAGACAATTCTGTGCTTCCAACTTTGTGGCAACAGTTTGGGGAAGGCCTTTTCCTGTCTCAGCTTAACAATTTCCCCGTGTACAAATCGAGGTCCATACAGAAATGGTTTGTCGAGATCGGTGTGGAAGAACTTGACTGGCCTGCAAAGAGCCCTGACCTCAACCCCATCGAACACCTTTGGGATGAATTGGAACGCTGACTGCGAGCCAGGCCTAATCACCCAACATCAGTGCCCGACCTCACTAATGCCCTTCTGGCTAAATGGAAGCAAGTCCCCGTAGCAATGTTCCAACATCTAGTGGAAAGCCTTCCCAGAATAGTGGAGGCTGTTATAGCAGCAAAGGGTGGACCAACTCCATATTAATGCCCATGATTTTGGAAGGAGATATTCGACAAGCAGGTATCCACATACTTTTGGTCAAGGCTTAGGGCTGTATCCAGGCACACCGCGCTGAGTCGTGCATAAGAACAGCCATTAGCCATAGTATATTGACCATATACCACACCCCCTCGGGCCTTATTGCTTAAATATGTATTTTACAGTTGAGGTGATGAAGACTGGATCCAGAGGTTGTATTTAAAAAAAGCTACAGATGACAAAAATTATGAAAAATAACTAACTTTCAAAAGGAATTCTCTTACTTAGCCAATAGCAATACAAAACCTCAAATCAATGACTTAGGCAAAACAGCCTACATTAAACATTTACACTACTACTGAACATAGTTTTAACTCGGTAACGGACCTTGGGACTTTAAGTAGCAACCACCTAGTAGAGCGTGTCTAGTAACTGCTAGTGGTGAAGGAGAACAGGCTACAGAGGTAGTAGGGGAGTTTACCCAGAAGGGCTTTATGTATGAACACATACCAATGTAGCTGTCTGCCCATGTAAAATGAGGTGCAGCCCACCATTTGATACAAGGCGCAATGGTGGGTGAGCGACTTGGCATTTGTAACAAAGCACAAGGATGCATGATGAGGCTTCCATGCATGTACATTGTCACCATAATGAATTACTGAAAGAAAAGTGGCTTGTATATGCCATGTTGCGAAAAAATAAAACCCAATTTCAGTTTAATCTTCCTCAAAAGATGATCCATATGATATTTGTAGTACAGCTTCTTGTCCAACCATATACCTAGTTATTTGTAGGATGACACCTTTTTAATGGGGCTAAAATGGAGACCTGTTGTACACCTCTAGTAATCTGAAAGGAAGCTAGACTTTGGATTCTCATCATAGACAATTGTGTTCTGTCTGTGATATTCACGGCCCCTTCAATGAGACCAATGTTATTGACTCTTGCTAGCAACAGTTTGTGGTCAACTAAAGCCAGACTGAACCCCACACAGGATGTTATTTCAAGTAGGAATGTATTTAGCTGAGAGTTCACCACAGATTCAAAGACTTTGACCAGGATAGGGAGCTTAGAAATAGGGCAATAGTTATTCACATCTGAAGGGTCTCCAACCTTTAGTAGTGGGTGAACATATGCTGATTTCCAAATTCTGGGTATTGAATAGTTAATTAACATTTTTAAAATACTTTTATTTCATTTCTGCCTAATCATTAACAGTACAAGCTTATATGATGCTTGCAAGCACACACAATTCAGAAACAATGTATTTGGGCAGAGACACAACTTTCTACGAATATCTTCATAGATTTTAAAGTTTAATAACAATGCATGCATTTTTAACATATAAAGCAGACAAAATAGTACAGTAAGACTATGATTCAGTAAATTAGATAAACTATGAAACAAAGCATATATGGGCAACAACATATGGACTAAAAAGTCAAATTAGGTCAAAGACATAGGTAAAATATACCATAAATGAACAGTTTCTTATTTTGTGTGTTTTATCCCTGAAAAAGCAGGTGCAAGAAGTAAATCTGTCCCTTGGTCTCACCAGAGAGACCTGTCTGGTTTCTACTCATCCTCAGTTTTACCTTGGAGTCAGTTTGCCCTCAACTTCACCTCAGAGTCAGTTTGCCCTGAACTTCACCACAGAGTCAGTTTGCCCTGAACTTCACAACAGCAATGATGGTGCACAGGAGGAAGAGCACTGCATTACCAATTTTTGGCAGGTAGAAGAATGTTCTCCCCCATCTGTAGAGGAATCAAAAGATTTAGAACATGTTACTCTGTAAATTGCTGCAATACAATATACAAAAAAAGAAAAAGGGAATTGTAAAGGGAAGACTACCTACTATACCAGTCAAAGGTTTGGACACACCTACTCATTCCAGGGTTTTTCTACATTGTAGAATAATAGTGAAGACATCAAAACTATGAAATAACACATATAGAATCATGTAGTAACCAAAAAAGTGTTGTGGAATTTCTTTCCTTCTTAATGCGTTTCAGCCTATCAGTTGTGTTGTGACAAGGTAGGGGTGGTATAAGGGAGATAGCCCTATTTGGTAAAAGACCAAGTCCATACTATGGCAAGAACAGCTCAAATAAGCAAAGAGAAATAACAGTCCATCACTACTTTAAGACATGAAGGTCAGTCAATCTGGAAAATGTCAAGAACTTGAAAAATGTTTCTTCAAGTGCAGTCACAAAAACCATCAAGCGCTATGATGAAACTGGCTCTCATGAGGACCACCACAGGAAAGGAAGACCCAGAGTTACTTCTGCTGCAGAGGAAAGTTCATTAGCGTTAACTGCACCTCCGATTGCAGCCCAAATAAATGCTTCACGGAATTCAAGTAACAGACACATCTCAACATCAACTGTTCAGAGGAGACTGTGTGAATCAGGCCTTCATGGTCGACTTGCTGCAAAGAAACCACTACTAAAGGACACCAATAAGAAGAGACTTGCTTGGACCAAGAAACACGAGCAATGGACATTAGACCGGTGGAAATCTGTCCTTTGGTCTGATGAGTCCTAATTTGAGATATTTGGTTCCAACCGCTGTGTCTTTGTGAGACGCAGAGTAGGTGAAGGGATGATCTCAGCATCTGTGGTTCCCACCGTGAAGCATGGAGGAGGGGGTGTGATGGTGTGGGGGTGCTTTGCTGGTGACATTGTCAGTGATTTATTTAGAATTCAAGGCACACTTAACCAGCATGTGCACCACAGCATTCTGCAGCAATACGCCATCCCATCTGGTTTGCGCTTAATGGGAGTATCATTTGTTTTTCAACAGGACAATGACCCAACACACCTCCAGGCTTTGTAAGGACTATTTGACCAAGAAGGAGAGTGGTGAGTGCTGCATCAGATGACCTGGCCTCCACAATTACCCAACCTCAACCCAATTGAGATGTTTTTGGGATGAGTTGGACCGCAGAGTGAAGGAAAAGTAGCCAACAAGTGCTCTGCATATGTGGAACTCCTTCAAGACTGTTGGAAAAGCATTTGAGGTGAAGCTGGTTGAGAGAATGCCAAGAGTGTGCAAAGCTATCATAAAGGAAAAGGGTGGTTATTTGAAGAATCTAAAATCTTAAATATATTTTGATTCGTTTAACACTTTTTTGGTTACTACATGATTCCATATGTGTTATTGCATAGTTTTGATGTCTTCACTATTATTCTACAATGTAGAAAATAGTAAATAAAATAAAGAAAGACCCTTGAATGAGTAGGTGTGTCCAAACTTATGACTGGTACTGTATTTCTAGAGGCAGTGCCTTTGGGAAGTATTCAGACCCCTTGACTTTTTACAGCCTTATTCTAAAATTGATTCAATAAATTTTTCCTCATCAATCTACACACAATACCCCATAATAACAAAGCAAAAACAGCTTTTTATAAATTTTTGCTGATTTATTACAAATACAAAACTGAAACATTGCATTTAGATAAGTCTTCAGACCCTTTACTTAGTACTTTGTTGAAGCACCTTTGGCAGCGATTACAGCCTCGAGTCTTCTTGGGTATGACGTTACAAGCTTGCCACACTGTACTTGGGAGTGTCTCCCATTCTTCTCTGCAGATCCTCTCAAGCTCTGTCAGGTTGGATGGGGAGCGTCACCGCTCAGCTATTTTCAGGTCTCTCCAGAGATGTTCGATCGGGTTCAAGTCTGGGCTCTGGCTGGGCCACTCAAGGACATTCAGAGACTTGTCCCGAAGCCACTCCTGCGTTGTCTTGGCTGTGTGCTTAGGGTCATTGTCCTGTTGGAAGGTGAACCTTCGCCCCAGTATGAGGTCGTGAGCGCACTGGAACAGGTTTTCATCAAGGATCTCTCTGTACTTTGCTCCGTTCATCTTTCCCTCAATCCTGACTAGTCTTCCAGTCCCTGCCACTGAAAAACATCCACACAGCATGATTCTGCCACCACCATGCTTCACGGTAGGGATGGTGCCAGGTTTCCTCCAGACGTGACGCTTGGCATTCAGGCCAAAGAGTTCAATCTTGGTTTCATCAGACCAGAGAATCTTGTCTCCAAGCGGACTGTCATGTGCCTTTTACTGAGGAGTGGCTTCCGTCTGGGCACTCTACCATAAAGGCCTGATTGGTGGAGTGCTGCAGAGATGGTTGTCCTTCTGGAAGGTTCTCCCATCTCCACAGAGGAACTCCCGAGATCTGTCAGAGTGACCATCGGGTTCTTGGTCACCTCCCTGACCAAGGCCCTTCTCCCCCGATTGCTCAGTTTGGCCGGGTGGCCAGCTCTAGGAAGCGTCTTGGTAGTTCCAAACTTCTTCCATTTAAGAATGATGGAGGCCCCTGTGTTCTTGGGGACCTTCAATGCTGCAGACATTTTTTGGTACCCTTCCCCAGATCTGTGTCTCGACAATCCTATCTCTGAGCTCTATATCTCGGAGCTCTTCGGACAATTCCTTCGACCTCATGGCTTGGTTTTTGCTCTGACATGCACTGTCAATTGTGGGACGTTATATAGACAGGTGTGTGCCTTTCCAAATCATGTCCAATCAATTGAATTTACCACAGGTGGAATCCAATCAAGTTGTAGAAACATCTCAAGGATGATCAATGGAAACAGGATGCACCTGAGCTCAATTTCGAGTGTCAGAGCAAAGGGTTTGAATAGTAATGTAAATAAGGTATTTCTGTTTTGTATTTTTTATACATTTGCAAAAGTTTCTAAAAACCTGTTTTTGCTTCATCATTATGGTGTATTGTGTTTAGATTGCTGAGGATTTTTTAAAAATGTAATCCATTTAAAAATAACACTATAACGTAACAAAATGTGGAAATATTCAAAGGGTCTGAATACTTTCCTAAGGCACTGTATATTTAACAGTTTGCAGCAGCAGTGATGACTGACTGCACAAGGTATTTAATGACTGCGGATCATTGAAGATGGCAGTGTAGGCATCTTCCATGGGACTAGGGCACCAGCTATCACCACCACCAACATGCCAACAGGATTCAGTAGGACTTTTAGATCTATAGACCTGATGGTAAAGACTGTTCATTGTAAAATATAGTCCATAAAACATCACAGATACAGTAAATATATATTTTTTATGATATTACTTGTTCTGCTACGACAAAATGGACATATTTGTTCAGCTCTTCACACCTTTAATGTGTGAAACTTGGCCATGAATGCTGCTACTTCTACAACCACAGAGGTATGAGGAAGTGGTAAATGTCTCTGTCTCTATGATGGTAAATGTCTCTATAACAGAGTCTGAGGAAGTGTTGACCTATACTCGGTGTGAAAACGTTTAAGGAGGGTGTTTTTGTGACCTAAACTTGTGTGAAAAACATTGATCTTCATCTTCAGACCACTCAGAGTCAATGTTAAGACTTTTCTTCTGGTGGCATCAGTGGTCTTTTGTAATGTCACTGATGTTTCATCTATATTCCCAGAATTCCTCTTCACACAGGATATACTGCCACCAATCCTGGACCACTCCATATGTCCAATGTCACTATAGTAACAATTTACAATGACACTCCCTCCTTCAACTCCAGTCACCTCCTGTTGGTCCACATAGAGTTCTGGAGTATCTGACACCAAAGAAGCTCCTGAGTGATCAAGTGGGAGGTCCGAAACCCGAGGCAAGACTGAGACCAGAAAAATGCAAGTCCACTTCAAGACCATGATTGTAATTTTGTCAAATCGCCATCATAATAAGAGTTAAAAATATCCAGTATTTTTGTTTTCATATTTCAGAAGAACATATGGATTCTTTAGACATTCAGAATGGTGAAAAAATGCATGTTGAGGGCAAATAGAAGTACTCTACAAATTATTACTAACCCAAACACTGTGGGGAACATTGAGGGCCTTGTCCGCCTTCAGAGAAGGGCTAAAGATTTATATAATCATAATAATAATAATAATAATATTTTCAACAGTGGTGAAAGTATATATTTTTTTTTTTAAGCCTAGGTGTAATCATAGAATTACATATACAATCCTTATTATTTTAATATATTATCTCTGTGGCCTAGTAGTCTAGGACTAGTAAAGATTAGTCATATCACCTTTCACATGCATTACCTTTTAATGTGGCATTAATACAACCAGTCATCTGGTTGTCAAACAATCACTTCAAAAAGGGGCTCCTGTAGGTTACCCGCGAACGTTCCTGCAATCACAAAATAATTCCAGCATCCAAACAGTGCACTCTGCACCTGCAATTTGATGAATGAAAACAGACATCGGTTTCAAAACCCCTACGTTTATTGTAATGAAAATCTGCTATTGTCATTAGGTCTACACTCGTAGACTGAATTGATGCGTCCACATTTTCATGTGACTAGGACACCAGATATCACCACCACCAACATGCCCATAGGAATCTGTAGGACTGTTAGATCTATGGTACTGATGGTGAAAGACTATGTTTATTGTAAAATATTGTCCATAAAACATATAAGATATTAAGATTTTTTTATGATCCTTTTTGTGCTGCTATGACTAAATGGAAACATTTGTTCAGCTCTTCACACCTTTAATGTGTGAACCTTGGCCATACAAGAGTAGAAGGCTGCTACTTCAACAAGCCACAGAGGTAAGAGGAAGTGGTAAATGTGTCTGTCTCTATGATGGAAAATGTCTCTATGACAACAGTGTCTTGGCCTATACTCTGTGCGAAGATGTTTAAGGTGGGTGTTTTTGTGCCCTAAAGTCTAGTGTTAAAAACAGAAAATGGTATCTTTCTTCATATTTCTATTGCCATCCATTTGGAACAGTAAGAGTTAAATACAGCTGAATAAGTTATAATTACCTAATGTTGTCCTTCACCTTGCCCCCCTCAGGTCCTTGGACTGTGTTGTCAGTCTGAACAGGCTCAGCTGTTGGAGAGAAAGAGGATTGTTCAGTTGTTGGAGCTTGGGTTGCTGTGAGGTAAAAACAGCAATGGTATTATGACTGGTGAACCAGAGAGACACAGGGTAGACTGAACTGTAACAAGACATTGTGGTTAAACTATGAACTTCTTGTCATGCTTATTTACCCCAACATGTGAATTTTAACTGGTATGGTAGGGCCACCGTACGTATTCCCAAAAGCTTTGAATCAGGTTACAATCCCATTTCTTTCACATGAAATGCAAGAAAGACTAGGAAAACCAGGTAAATACTTAATTATACAGTATCTGATTGCTCTCTACTCACTGGTCATAGTGGTGGTACTTTGTGTGGTGGTTTGTCGTCTGACAGTGATGTGAACAGGCATTATAAAGTATCCCACTCTACACCTGTACCAGCCAGTGTTGTCCATCTTCAGACCACTCATAGTCACCGTTAAGATGTTTCTTCTGGTGGCATCAGTGGTCTGCTGTAGGGTCACTGATGTTCCATCTATACTCCCAGAATTCCCCCAGACACAGTAGACACTGCCACCAATCCTGCACCACCACTTCCAATTTCCAGTGTCACTATAGTAACAATTTACAATGACACTCCCTCCTTCAACTCCAGTCACCTCCTGTTGGTCCACATAGAGTTCTGGAGTACCTGAACACAGAGGTACACACACCAAATAAGGTCCTGAGTGATCAAGTGTTTTTTTTGTAACAACTGACAACAAATATCATAATTATGATATGATGGATAGAGAACAGAAAGCAGACATATACCAACATTCCTCATGTCAACTTGAACAATATTAGTGAGACCAGTAAATGAAACCAGAACACCAGTCATGTAATCACATGCAAGAGTTGCAGGGATCTTACCTGGAGTCACAGATAGGTGGAATCCTTCTATCCTGACGTCTGCACCAACATTGATCTCTACAGCACAACAGTACCATTCAGAGTCCTCACTCCCCAGATCAGTCATGGTCACAGTGATGGTTAGCTGGTTGATGTCATCAGAGATTGAGGCCTTAGCTGTGCTCTTAGGAAGATAAGTGCGTACAACAGGAGAGCAACTATTGAAATAATCTCCTTTACACCAATATTTCACATGGGTTTTGTATTCCTGATGATAGGGACATGGGATGGTGATGGAGCCTCCTGTCTTCACAGACACACAATAAGCACCTGTAGACACAACAACAGAAAACACACTAGATTGGAATTCAAGCAAATTCTCACAACAGAAAAATGACATTCCATCTGGACTATAACACACATAATACAGGAAGTGTTATTGATAAGACAAGCTACTGCTCCTGTCTTCAGAGTGTCAGCATGTGTCCAGTCCCAGTCCCTGACCTCAACTTCAGCACTTCATAGAAACATGTTACCCTCCTTTTTTTTTTGCCAATCCACCACCCCCTCCTTGGAGGATAAAAATTAGGCTTTGTTACTTTGGTCCCAGCTCTCTGCAGGTCATTCACTAGGTCCCCCCGTGTGGTTCTGGGATTTTTGCTCACCGTTCTTGTGATCATTTTGACCCCACGGGGTGAGATCTTGCGTGGAGCCCCAGATCGAGGGAGATTATCTGTGGTCTTGTATGTCTTACATTTCCTAATAATTGCTCCCACAGTTGATTTCTTCAAACCAAGCTGCTTACCTATTGCAGATTCAGTCTTCCCAGCCTGGTGCAGGTCTACAATTTTGTTTCTGGTGTCCTTTGACAGCTCTTTGGTCTTGGCCATAGTGGAGTTTGGAGTATGACTGTTTGAGGTTGTGGACAGGTGTCTTTTATACTGATAACAAGTTCAAACAGGTGCCATTAATACAGGTAACGAGTGGAGGACAGAATAGCCTCTTAAAGAAGAAGTTACAGATCTGTGAGAGCCAGAAATCTTGCTTGTTTGTAGGTGACCAAATACTTATTTTCCACCATACTTTGCAAATAAATTCATAAAAAATCCTACAATGTGATTTTCTGGAGAAAAAAAATCTCGATTTGTCTGTCATAGTTGACATGTACCTATGATGAAAATTACAGGCCTCTCTCATCTTTTTAAGTGGGAGAACTTGCACAATTGGTGGCTGACTAAATAATTTTTTCCCCACTGTACATAACATTCTGTTGGTGGCAAGAATTTTGTATAATAATTGTAAGTTTACATTTTGAACCAAGCGTTTGTCAGTAGCTGAGTGTAGATGCGGTGAGGAAATCAAGCGCAGGAAACACGGGCGTTCGTCAACAGACTTTAGTTAACAAAATGCAGCACCAAACAGGCGAACAGCCAACCCAACCGGGAGGCAAAATACAAATTACGCACAACACACACAGTGCGTAAAATGAAGATAGCGCACACAGTGCGGACTCTCGGAAAACAACAAACACGAGAGTAATACAAAAAGAGCAACAGCTTGACAATAAACAATACCACATAACACCTGCCCCCACACACGACAACTAAATAGGCAACCAAATCAAACACTAACAAGGGACAGGTGTACAAACAGACAAAACCAAACAAACATGAAACATCGAACGGTGGCAGCTAGTATTCCGGGGACGACGACCGCCGAAGCCTGCCCGAACAAGGAGGAGGAGCAGCCTCGGCCGAAACCGTGACAGTACCCCCCCCCTTGACGCGCGGCTCCAGCCGTGCGCCGATCCCGGCCTCGGGGACGACCAGGACGACGCGGAGCAGGGCGCGTAGGATGACCCCGATGGAACTCGGTCAGCAGGGACAGGTCTAATATGTCCCTCCTCGGCACCCAGCACCGCTCCTCCGGGCCGTACCCCTCCCACTCCACGAGATATTGGAGACCCCCCATCCGGCGTCTCGAATCAAGGATGGACCTCACAGTGTACGCCGGAGCCCCCTCGATGTCCAACGGGGGCGGAGGAGTCTCTTCTATCTCATAGTCCTGGAGTGGACGTGCTACCACCGGCCTGAGGAGAGACACATGGAACGAGGGGTTAATATTCCTGTAATCAATAGGCAGTTCTAACCTGTAACACACCTCGTTCAACCTCCTCAGGACTTTGAATGGCCCCACAAACCGCCGACCCAGCTTCCGGCAGGGCAGGCGGAGGGGCAGGTTTCTGGTCGAGAGCCAGACTCGATCTCCAGGTGCGTACACAGGCCCCTCACTGCGGTGGAGATCGGCGCTCGTCTTATGCCGACGGATGGCCCGCTGCAGATGAACGTGGGCAGCGTTCCATGTCTCCTCCGAGCACCGCACCCACTCATCCACCGCAGGGGCCTCGATCTGGCTCTCGTGCCAAGGTGCCAGAACCGGCTGGTACCCTAACACACACTGGAAAGGGGTTAGTTGGGTGGAGGAGTGGCGGAGAGAGTTCTGTGCCATCTCGGCCCACGGAACGTATCTCGCCCACTCCTCCGGCCGGCCCTGGCAATAAGACCTCAGAAACCTACCCACATCCTGGTTGACACGTTCAACCTGCCCATTACTCTCCGGGTGGTAACCCGAGGTAAGGCTCACCGAAACCCCCAACCGTTCCATAAACGCTCTCCACACTCTGGAGGTGAACTGGGGGCCTCGATCAGACACTATATCCTCGGGTACCCCGTAATGCCGGAAGACATGGGTAAACAGAGCCTCAGCGGTCTGTAGGGCGTAGGGAGACCCGGCATGGGAAGGAGACGACAGGCCTTCGAGAACCGATCCACAACGACCAGGATGGTAGTATTCCCCTGTGAGGGGGGAAGGTCTGTAACAAAATCCACCGAGAGGTGGGACCAGGGTCGTTGTGGAACGGGCAGGGGTTGTAGCTTACCCCTGGGCAAATGTCTGGGCGCCTTACACTGGGCACACACCGAACAGGAGGAGACATAAATCCTCACATCCCTGGCTAACGTTGGCCACCAGTACTTAGTGCTAAGGCAGTGAACTGTCCGGCCGATACCTGGATGTCCAGAGGAGAGGGACGTATGAGCCCAATAAATGAGGCGATCGCGTACCTCGAGCGGAACGTACGTCCGACCCACTGGACACTGTGGAGGACTTGGGTCGGTGCGTAACGCCCGCTCGATCTCTGCATCGACCTCCCATACCACCGGTGCAACCAGACAAGACTTTGGTAGTATGGGAGTGGGCTCAACGGACCTCTCCTCCGTGTCATACCGCCGAGACAGGGCATCTGCCTTCCCGTTCTGGGACCCAGGGATGTAAGTGATTTTAAACACAAACCGGGCTAGAAACATAGTCCAGCGGGCCTGGCGAGGATTCAGTCTCCTAGCTGCCCGGATGTATTCCAGGTTACGGTGGTCAGTCAAAATGAGGAAAGGGTGTTGAGCCCCCTCAAGCCAATGCCTCCACACCTTTAGGGCCTGTACCACGGCTAACAGCTCCCTGTCCCCTACGTCATAATTCCGCTCCGCCGGACTGAGCTTCTTAGAATAAAAAGCACAGGGGCGGAGTTTAGGTGGTGTGCCAGACCGTTGTGAGAGAACAGCTCAATACCGGCCTCAGACGCGTCTACCTCTACCTGGAATGGTAAAGCGGGATCCGGATGCGCCAACACCGGCGCCGAGGTAAACAGGTCCTTCAGTCTCCCAAAAGCCCTGTCCGCCTCAGCTGACCACCGCAAGCGCACCGGACCCCCCTTCAACAGAGACGTTATGGGAGCTGCCACCTGTCCAAAACCCCGGATAAACCTCCGGTAGTAATTCGCAAAACCCAAGAACTGTTGCACCTCTTTCACAGTGGTTGGGGTTTGCCAATTACGCACAGCTGACACCCGGTCAACCTCCATCTTCACCCCTGACGCAGACAACTGATAACCCAAAAAGGAGACCGACTTCTGAAAGAACAGACATTTCTCTGCCTTGACATATAGGTCATGCTCCAACAGCCTCCTCAACACTCGGCGCACCAGGGCTACATGCTCTGCTCGGGTAGAACTGTACACCAGAATATCGTCTATGTACACGACTACTCCCTGCCCCTGCATGTCCCGGAAAATCTCATCGACGAAGGATTGGAAGACTGAGGGAGCATTCATTAACCCATATGGCATGACGAGATACTCGTAATGACCGGAGGTCGTGCTAAACGCTGTCTTCCATTCATCGCCCTCTCTAATGCGCACCAAGTTATATGCGCTCCTGAGATCCAATTTTGTGAAGAACTGAGCACCGTGTAATGATTCCGTCATAGTCGCAATCAGAGGAAGTGGATAGCTGTACTTCACCGTAATCTGATTGAGACCGCGGTAATCAATACACGGGCGCAGACCTCCATCCTTTTTCTTCACAAAAAAGAAGCTTGAGGAAGCGGGTGAAGTGGAGGCCCGTATGTATCCCTGTCTCAGAGACTCGGCGATGTAAGTTTCCATCGCCTTCCTCTCCTCTTGAGACAAGGGATACACATGGCTCCGCGGGAGGGCTGCTCCTAACTGGAGATCTATCGCACAATCCCCCTGTCTATGAGGCGGCAGCTGCGCCGCCCTAGTCTTACTAAACACCAGTGTCAAATCCTCATACTCGGGGGGAATATGCAGTGCAGGCATTAGATTCGGACTTTCCACCGAGGTCGCCCCTATGGAAACACCCAGACACAGCCCCTCACACTGAGCAGACCACCCTTTAAGAGCTTTCTCTCGCCACGAAATAGTAGGGTCATGGGTAATCAACCAGGGAAGCCCCAGCACCACCGGATACGCAGGAGAGTCAATCAGATAGAGCTGAATCGTCTCCTCATGACCCCCCTGCGCCTCCATCTTAAGGGGCGCTGTGACCTCCCTAATCAACCCAGATCCTAACGGACGGCTATCTAGGGCATGTACAGGGAAAGGCTTATCAACGGGAAGGAGAGGAATCCCTAATTCTACACAGAACTGGCGATCTACAAAGTTCCCAGCTGCGCCTTAATCGACTAGCGCCTTATGCTGGGAACGAGGTGCTACCTGTGGAAAACAAACAGGCAAGGTTATGTGAACGACAGAAAGCTCTGGGTAAGTAGGGCGCCTACTCACCTGGGAGGACTCCCCAATGCGTGGCCTGCCTTCACCTCCACCGGGGGACCTTCCCCAACACCTAGCCGCGGTGTGCCCTCCACGGCCACAGTTGGTGCAGGGGACGGCCCCCCTCGGGTTCCTACTCCTCCTTTCTCTAGCGCCAGCACCTCCGAGCTCCATAGGGCTCGGCTCGGAGGTGCTGGAGGGTGAAATGGGCGACCCCCATCCGGGACGTCCACGGGTGGCGAGCAGGGTGTCCAACCGAATGGCCATGTCGACTAGTTGGTCAAACGTCAACATGGTATCCCTGCACGCCAACTCTCTTTGGACGTCCTCCCGGAGGCTACAACGGAAGTGGTCTATGAGGGCCCGCTCATTCCACCCTGCATCTGCCGCTAGAGTCCGGAACTCCAGGGCAAAATCCTGTGCGCTCCTCATCCCCTGTCGGAGGAAGAACAGACGCTCCCCCGCCGCCTTCCCTTCTGGTGGATGGTCGAACACGGCCCGGAAGCGGCGGGAGAACTCCGCATAGGTGATGGTAGCGGCGTCCATTCTCCTCCATTCGGCGTTGGCCCACTCCAACGCCTTGCCGCTGAGACAGGAGATGAGGGCGGAGACGCTCTCGTGTCCCGAGGGCGCCGGGTGTACGGTGGCGAGGTAGAGCTCCACCTGTAGCAGGAACCCTTGACACCCGGCAGCGGAGCCGTCGTACGCCCTCGGGAGCGAGAGCCGAATCCCACTGGGTTCCGGAATGTGGACAGGAGGACTGACCGATGGGGATGGTCCGGTAGGTGGGGGCGTGGGTACCCCGCTGCTTTCCCATCGGTGGAGAGTGTTCATCACCCGATCCAAGGCGTGACCGATCTGGTTAATCCGGTCCTCCTGTCCACGAAGACGGTCCTCCATGACCTCTGTCGGCGCGGGTGCTCCTGCTGACTCCATGATGTGATGTGGTATTCTGTCAGTAGCTGAGTGTAGATGCGGTGAGGAAATCAAGCGCAGGAAACACGGGCGTTCGTCAACAGACTTTAGTTAACAAAATGCAGCACCAAACAGGCGAACAGCCAACCCAACCGGGAGGCAAAATACAAATTACGCACAACACACACAGTGCGTAAAATGAAGATAGCGCACACAGTGCGGACTCTCGGAAAACAACAAACACGAGAGTAATACAAAAAGAGCAACAGCTTGACAATAAACAATACCACATAACACCTGCCCCCACACACGAAAACTAAATAGGCAACCAAATCAAACACTAACAAGGGACAGGTGTACAAACAGACAAAACCAAACAAACATGAAACATCGAACGGTGGCAGCTAGTACTCCGGGGACGACGACCGCCGAAGCCTGCCCGAACAAGGAGGAGGAGCAGCCTCGGCCGAAACCGTGACAGCGTTGTTTTGTGTATCGGTTCATAAGCCATGGAATCGGAATCCCCACCTCCTACCCCTTCCACTTCCACTTGCCTCTTCCTTTTTGCAGTAATGCTGCAATCAATTGGTTGTAATTTTGGATAGAGCAAACATTTCCAAATATTTTTGTTAGCTGGACATTTTACGTAACTCTCCACCTTTCCTATTCGCAATGTCATTAACAAAGATAAATCCTTTTTTGTATGAAATTCTTTCAAAATAACGTAAAAATAAAAGAAAAACACGTGTATTTGAGTTTAACAATAATATTTTATGTTATATTTGGTCTGTCTTTTCTGGAGGATGAATCTGGAATTGCAACCAGCTTTGTATGGTTTGTTTTAGAAAGGGCGATATTTTGAAAAGCTTCCATTTTCGGTTAATTGAAAATGTGAGGTTGTAATCTAGATAAGGGCAAAAAGGCAATTTTTTACCAAAGGGTGAGCCATTCTTACTGATCTACTTGAGAACCAGTTCGGCTTCAAGTATAACTTTTGTATGATTGATGCTTTTAGTGAGAGGTTTAATGCTTTAATATTTTATAATTTTAGCCCCCTGAATTCATATTCATTATACAAATAAGCACGCTTCATTTAATCTGTCTTGCCATTCCAAATAAAGTGAAATAGTTCTTGTTCATATAATTTGAAAAACATATTGGTCGGTGTAGGCAGGGCCATAAGTAAATAGGTAAACTGGGATATGCCTAAACAACTAAAAAGGGTGATTTTTCCACCAATAGACAGGTATTTACCATTCCATGGTAGCAAGATCTGATCTATTTTTGCTAACTTTCTATAAAAAATTGTTGTAATGAGTTCATTTATTTACAGAGTATGTCCACTTCATTGTCAGACCATTGTATTGGTAAACTACACCGTAATCTAAAAGTGGTATATTTTTTCTACGATCCAATATATAATATGGTACAATGATCATAGTTTGGTTGTAATCCAGAGAGTTTAGAAAAATCATCTAGATCATCTATGAGGCTGTGAAGGGATCCAGATTGCATATTTAAGAGGAGACTTCAGCGTACAATGACACCTTTCACCGTTTTTATGCCCTGGATTTCTAGTCCCTCTACATTATTGTTGGACCTGATTTTAATAGCTAACAGTTTGATGGCCATAATAAATAGATATGCCGACCTTAGACAACCTTGTTTTACTCCTCTTGACAGTATAATAGTTTCTGAGAAGTAGCCATTACTTATTATTTTACACCTGGGTTTACTATACGGAACTCTAACCCATTGTATCAGAGATTCTCCTAAATTAGAATAGTCCATGTATTTATATATAAATTCTAGTCGTACTTTATCAAAAGCCTTTTCAAAATCTAATATGAAGACCAGACCTGGCTTCCTAGATTTTTCATAATGTTCTCGTTTCCAGTATTTGTCTCATATATCATGTATCGTCCATGTAAAAAGACTGATCAGGATTAATAATATCCTACAACACCTTTTTAATTCTATGCTCTATGCATTTTGCTAGTGTAAGGGGCCTCCAGTTTTTTAGGTGGACTGGATCTTCATACTTACCACCTGGTTTACAGGTTACCAGACCCTGTTGACAACACCCAACCCATTTGCCGGTGTGTATCGGAACAATAATAAGTCCTTTGCATGTTTGAGATTGAGATGTATTGTTTACATGGTGTTAAAAAGATAGTAACACCAATTGTTATAGGATTGTTTAGGCCTACTCCAGTAGTGTACTATAGGATATAACAGCATTCAAGTCATAATATACCCCAATTGCAGTGCAATGTGTAGGTCTATTGGGGACTACTTCAGCATGAGGTATCATTCACAGCAACGTTGTACTCTTCGACTCTTTTAACAATGACTTGTTTACATACAACTTATCGACCACCAGAAGAACATTCTGCTTCTCTATTTGGAGCCTTTTGAAAGTGGGGTACAGGGAACTTAATCTCTCCACTATTTCATTTGGAAATCGTCATTAATAGAGAACGGTGTTCTTCAGCTCCCTACCCTGTTGTAGCAAGACAATCTTCATTTTGTAGTGAGTTAGCCTAGCTACTATCAGACAGTGCCCACTGGTGTAAAGTACTTTAGTAAAAAATACTTTGAAGTACAACTTCAATAGTTTTTTTTGGTATCTGTACTTTTTTTGGTATCTGACAGGAAAAGTGTACAATTCACACACTTATCAAGAGAACATCCCTGGTCATCCCTACTGCCTCTGATCTGGCAGACTCACTAAACACACATGCGTCGTTGGTAAATGATGTCTGAGTGTTGGTGTGGAGACAATCAAAGAGGTGTAATGGGTTCTCACTCAAAAATATGTCGCATTAAGCTGACATCATTATTCAATGTTTTTAATTTTTTACTGCATCAGGGATAGCGTGCCCCTGGCTATCCATAAATTAAAAAAACAAGAATATGGTGCCATCTGATTTGCTTCATAGAAGGAATTTGATATGATTTATACTTATACTTTTGATACTTAATTACATTTGAGCTATTCATTACGTATTTTTTATACTTAAGTCTATTAAAAATAAAATACTTTTAGACTTTTACACAATTAGTACATTATTTTACTGGGTAACTTTCACTTTTACTTGAGTGTTATTCTATTAAGGTATCTTTACTTTTACTCAAGTATCACAATTGGGTACTTTTTCCACCACTGAGAGTGTCTTCCCTCCTCTCTGACACCAAAATGCAGAGGCCTTTGAAAATTAGTTGTATCCACCTTTTCCTCCATCTTGAGATTACGTGTCATGAAAAAAATATGTTTTAGTCATCTGTTTGGGCTTCTTGCGGTCAATTTGCAGTCAATGAATTATTTGTAATTATATTCTGGCCCCCTGACCATCCGCTTGTGAAAAAATCGTCCCGCAGCTGAATCTAGTTTATGGTCCTTGAATAAAACTTTAAAATATATTTTTAAAATCTCAACCGTTGCTGCTCAACACCAACTAAAAAGGCTTCCGGGTCCTCCATCTTTATTAACACCATACGTGATTTTATTTGATATAAGACATACAAATGTGCTAATAAAATAATATAATCAATTGTGGTGCTCTTGTTCGCTTCGATGTGTACGATTCTGGTTCGAGCATTTTAAATTGTTGATCAATAAATAGTTGAATGTTCTGTATATTATCCATTAAGTTTGTTTTACAGTTATTAGCTAATCCTCAATTTTATGATTAATTAATGGGTCAAGCTGTGCCTACCATGCTGACACGTCATTTCCCCCCTAAATAACTTGTTACCCTTACCCGAGAGTCTGGAGAAGATGAGGAGGAGGAGGGAGAGGGAGAGGGAGAGATGAGAAGCCATTTCTGGGTATGTGTCTCCTGTTCTTTGGTACCAATGCACAATGTTTGTGTCAAACACCAAACCACCAAAGAGAATGACTGAACTTCCTAATAGCTATAGCTGTCTTTAACTCTCTTCCTGCTTCTGTTTGAGTGTATATGCCCCCCTCAGTGGCAGATAGAAACTATTACATTCTATGAACTAGTTGTAACATAAGGCTCTAAGGCACTACAACTGATTATTTTATTTTATTTGCACATTTGTACATTTGTCTGTTTATTGTAAAATAAAGTCCATGAAACATCATAGATAAATAGAAATGTTTGTGCTGCTATGACGAAATGGAATCATTTGTTCAGCTCTTTACACTTTTCATGTGTGGAACTTGACCATACAAGAAAATAATGCTGCTAATTCTGCAAACCACAGAGATATGAGGAAGTGGGAAATGTTTCCATGACAACAGTGTCTTGGCATATATATGTGGTCCTCTGTAGCTCAGCTGGTAGAGCACGGCACTTGTAACGCCAAGGTAGTGGGTTCGATCCCCGGGACCACCCATACACAAAAAATGTATGCACGCATGACTGTAAGTCGCTTTGGATAAAAGCGTCTGCTAAATGGCATATTATTATATACTTGGTGTGAAAACATTTAAGGAGGGTGTTTTTGTTCCCTAAACTACTGTGAAAAACAGAAGAAGTTACACACATTCATATTTATATTGCCATCCAATTGGAAGAATAAGTGTTACATACAGCTGAATGAGTGATAATTACCTCATGGTGTCCTTCTCCTTGCCCCTCTCAGAACCTTGGACTGTGTTGTCAGTCTGAACAGGCTCAGCAGTTGGAGAGAAAGAGGATTGTTCAGTGGTTGGAGCTTGGGTTGCTGTGAGGTAAAAACAACAATGGTATTATGACTGGTGTACCAGAGAGACACAGGGTAGACTGAACTGTAACAAGACACTGTGGCTAAGCTATGATCTTCTTCTACAACTTATGTAATTTACTCCAACATGTGGGTTTTGTTGAGTTCAAACCAATAGTAGGACTACTGTAATCAGGTTATAATCCAATTTGTTTCAGATGATAAGCAAGCAAGACTGAATAAAACAAGGTTATTACTTAAAAAACCCTAGAGTCGATTGATGCACCGGTGTGTCAATCAAAGTGACACAATAATAAAATCCCCATCAAAAATCTGTCAGTTGAAGCTAAAGATATCTTCTATATCTGATATTGTGTCAGTCCAGCTCATCTGCGTATGTCGCACTCCGGCGGTGAAAGGTGGCAGAGCTAGAGCGGTGTTTGTCAGACCATGACGTAGGGTTTCCACCACTTTCAAATTCGCCCCCATTCATTTCAACCGGAGCATGCAGAGCAATGCCCAGGGGATTGTGGGAAGGTAAGCCGCGCGAACCCTGCTAGCGGAACGATATAAAAAGTTCAGCTCTGCTGTACTTTATGCAAATTACACCCGGCCACCCCTGCCGTTAACTTATCATGTGAGGAGCAGATGTTTGCTTGAAAATCTTCTGTTCTTGAAACAGTTCCGCCGGTCATTAGTTCCAGGCATGTACAACCAAAAAAGATGGAAGAAAGCCAATCATTGCTGTGTCTGGTTTTCCAATTCTATATGAGTTTGCTTTGCCAGAATACAGAGACAAAATCATAAGGTCAATGGCAAAGAGGAGGATTGAAGAGATTGTTGGAGTTGATGGTGGGTGAAGAGAGATTTGCACAACGTCTGCTTGTGCTGCTAGCTAGCTATGAACATCAAGCAACCTAAACCTCAAAACTGTGATCAAAGCCACCATTTGTAAATGTGTTGAGTAAATTAAATTGTGAAATTTGCCCACCAAAGGATATAAATCAGCAGTAACACGCATTATAACATTATAAATGATACAGTAAGCATGAATTTCCCATGTAATATGCTACCAATTGGATTATGGTATCTTAACATTATGATTCTCATATATTATAGCTTATGGCTCTTTCATGATACTGGTGTCATGACATTGATGATTATAGGCCTACATGCACATTGTCACGGTGCTGTGTATGGGTGTGGTGTAGAATCAGGCGCAGGCAGCAGAGGGTAAGTCCAACAAGACTTTACTGAGCACGAAAATTAATCCAAAACAGCCCGGAGGCAAAAGACGCACACAGGCGTAAATACAAGCGCACACACAGGTGCGTAAATCTCTCCTCACAACAACGAGGAGGAAGCTCAGGAAAAATAGCGTACCGACATGGGTAGCGCAACCACGACACGAACAATCACACACAACACAAACCTAACAACAAGGAAACTAAATAGGGTGCTAAATGAGACCTAACACAAAACAGGTGTGACTAACAGACAAAACCAAACAAACAAGAAACATAGAGCGGTGGCAGCTAGAACTCCGGAGACGACGACCGGCGAAACCTGCCCGAACAAGGAGGAGGAGCCGCCTCGGCCGAAACCGTGACAGTACCCCCCGCTTGACGCGCGGCTCCAGCCGCACGCCGCCTCCGGCCTCGGGGACGACCAGGGGGACGCGGAGCAGGGCACGTAGGATGACCACGATGGAATTCGGTCATCAGGGACGGATCCAGAATGTCCCTCCTTGGCACCCAGCACCGCTCCTCCGGACCGTACCCCTCCCACTCCACGAGATATTGGAGACCCCCCATCCGGCGTCTCGAATCCAGGATGGTCCGAACCGTGTACGCCGGAGCCCCCTCGATGTCCAACGGGGGCGGAGGAGTCTCCTCAATCTCAAAGTCCTGGAGTGGACCAGCTACCACCGGCCTGAGGAGAGACACATGGAACGAGGGGTTAATATTCTTGTAATCAATAGGTAGTTCTAACCTGTAACTCACCTCGTTCAATCTCCTCAGGACTTTAAAAGGCCCCACAAACCGCCGACCCAGCTTCCGGCAGGGCAGGCGGAGGGGCAGGTTTCTGGTTGAGAGCCAGACTCGATCTCCAGGTGCGTACACTGGCCCCTCACTGCGGTGTAGGTCGGCGCTCGTCTTCTGTCGACGTATGGCACGCTGCAGATGGACGTGTGCAGCGTCCCACGTCTCCTCCGAGCGCCGCACCCACTCATCCACAGCGGGGGCCTCGATCTGGCTCTCATGCCATGGTGCCAGAACCGGCTGGTACCCTAATACACACTGAAAAGGGGTTAGTTGGGTGGAGGAGTGGCGGAGAGAGTTCTGTGCCATCTCGGCCCACGGAACGTATCTCGCCCACTCCTCCGGCCGGCCCTGACAATATGACCTCAGAAACCTACCCACATCCTGGTTGACTCGTTCAACCTGCCCATTACTCTCCGGGTGGTAACCCGAGGTAAGGCTCACCGAGACCCCCAAACGTTCCATAAATGCTCTCCAGACTCTGGAGGTAAACTGGGGGCCTCTATCGGACACTATATCCTCGGGCACCCCGTAATGCCGGAAGACGTGAGTAAATAGAGCCTCAGCGGTCTGTAGGGCCGTAGGAAGACCCGGCATGGGAAGGAGACGACAGGCCTTCGAGAACCGATCCACAACGACCAGGATGGTGGTATTCCCCTGTGAGGAGGGAAGATCGGTAACAAAATCCACCGAGAGGTGAGACCAGGGTCGTTGTGGAACGGGCAGGGGCTGTAATTTACCCCTGGGCAAGTGTCTGGGCGCCTTACACTGGGCACATACTGAGCAGGAGGAGACATAAACCCTCACATCCCTGGCTAACGTTGGCCACCAGTACTTCGTACTAAGGCAGTGCACCGTCCGGCCAATACCCGGATGTCCAGAGGAGGGGGACGTGTGAGCCCAATAAATCAGCCGATCCCGGACCTCGAGCGGGACGTACACCCGACCCACCGGACACTGTGGAGGACTAGGCTCGGTGCGTAACGCCCGCTCGATCTCCGCATCGACCTCCCACACCACCGGTGCCACCAGACAAGACTCCGGTAGTATGGGAATGGACTCCACGCACCTCTCCTCCGTGTCATACCGACGGGACAGAGATTCTGCCTTCCCGTTCTGGGACCCAGGGATGTAAGTGATCTTGAACACAAACCGGGCGAGAAACATAGTCCATCGAGCCTGGCGAGGATTCAGTCTCCTAGCTGCCCGAATGTACTCCAGGTTACGATGGTCGGTCAGAATGAGGAAAGGGTGCTGAGCCCCCTCAAGCCAATGCCTCCACACCTTTAGGGCCTGTACTACGGCTAACAGCTCCCTGTCCCCTACGTCATAATTCCGCTCCGCCGGACTGAGCTTTTTAGAATAAAAAGCACAGGGGCGGAGCTTAGGTGGTGTACCGGATCGTTGAGAAAGAATTGCCCCGATACCGGCCTCAGACGCGTCCACCTCAACTTGGAAGGGTAAAGTGGGATCCGGGTGCGCCAACACCGGGGCCGAGGTAAACAGGTCCTTCAGTCTCCCAAAGGCCCTGTCCGCCTCAGCTGACCACTGCAAGCGCACCGTACCCCCCTTCAGAAGAGACGTTATGGGAGCTGCCACCTGTCCAAAACCCCGGATAAACCTCCGGTAGTAATTCGCAAAACCCAAGAACCGTTGCACCTCTTTAACCGTAGTTGGGGTTTGCCAATTACGCACGGCGGACACTCGGTCCACCTCCATTCTCACCCCTGACGCAGACAACTGGTAACCCAAAAAGGACACTGACTCCTGGAAGAACAGACATTTCTCAGCTTTGACATACAGGTCATGCTCCAACAGTCTCCTCAATACCCTGCGCACCAGGGCTACATGCTCGGCCCGAGTAGCACTGTACACAAGAATAACATCTATGTACACCACTACTCCCTGCGCCTGCATGTCCCGGAAAAGTTTGTCTACAAACGATTGGAAGACTGATGGAGCATTCATTAACCCATATGGCATGACGAGATACTCGTAATGGCCGGATGTAGTACTAAATGCTGTCTTCCACTCATCGCCCTCCCTAATGCGCACCAAGTTATATGCGCTCCTGAGATCCAATTTTGTGAAGAACCTTGCCCCGTGTAAGGACTCCGTCATGGTCCCAATCAGAGGAAGTGGATAGCTGTACTTCACCGTCACCTGATTGAGACCGCGGTAATCAATACACGGACGCAAACCTCCATCCTTTTTCTTCACAAACAAGAAGCTCGAGGACGCGGGAGAAGTGGAGGTCCGTATGTATCCCTGTCTCAGAGACTCGGCAATGTAAGTCTCCATTGCCCTTTTCTCCTCCTGTGACAAAGGATACACATGGCTCCGCGGAAGCGCTGCTCCTGTCTGGAGGTCTATCGCACAATCCCCTTGTCTATGAGGTGGCAACTGTGCCGCTCTGGTCTTACTGAACACGAGCGCCAAATCCTCATACTCAGGAGGAATGTGCAGTGCTGGCATCTGGTTCGGACTCTCCACCGAGCTTTCTCTCGCCACGAAATAGTAGGATCATGGGTCATCAACCAGGGAAGCCCCAGTACCACCGGATACGCAGGAGAGTCGATAAGATAGAGTTGAATCGTCTCCTCATGACCCCCCTGCGTCATCATCCTAAGTGGCGCTGTGACCTCCCCAATCAACCCAGATCCTAACGGACGACTATCTAGGGCATGTACAGGAAAGGGTTTTTCGACTGGAAGGAGGGTAATCCCTAACTTAACACAGAATCTCCGGTCTACAAAATTCCCAGCTGCGCCTGAATCGACTAGCGCCTTATGCTGGGACCGAGGTGCAACCTGTGGGAAACAAACAGGTAAGGTAAAGTAAACGACAGAAAGCTCTGGGTAAGTAGGGCGCCTACTCACCTGGGTGGACTCCCCACTGTATGACCTGCTCTCTCCCTCACCAGGGGACCCTCCCCAGCACCTAGCCACGGTGTGCCCTCCGTGCCCACACTTGGTGCAGGAGACTGCCCCCCTCGGGCTCCTACCTCTTCTCCCTCTAGCGCCAGCACCTCCAAGCTCCATCGGACACTGCTCGGAGGCGCTGGAGGGTGGAATGGGAGGCCCCCACCTGGGACGTCCGCGGGTCGCCAGCAGGTTGTCCAGTCTAATGGCCATGTCCACCAGCTGGTCAAAGGTTAGTGTAGTGTCCCTGCAGGCTAACTCCCTGCGGACGTCCTCCCGAAGGTTGCATCTGAAGTGGTCTATGAGTGCCCTCTCATTCCACCCCGCATCAGCCGCTAGAGTCCGGAACTCCAGTGCAAACGCCTGAGCGCTCCTCATCCCCTGTCGGAGGTGGAATAGACGTTCCCCCGCCGCTCTCCCCTCTGGTGGATGGTCGAAGACCGCACGGAAGCGACGGGAGAACTCCGCATAGGTGACTGTGGCGGCGTCTATTCCCCTCCACTCGGCGTTGGCCCACTCCAACGCCTTGCCGGTTAGACAGGAGATGAGGGCGGAAACGCTCTCGTATCCCGAGGGCGCCGGGTGTATGGTGGCAATGTAGAGCTCCACTTGTAGGAGGAACCCCTGACACCCGGCAGCGGTGCCGTCGTACGCCCTCGGGAGCGAGAGCCGAATCCCACTGGGTTCCGGTCGATGGACGGGCTGGTCGTCCGGTGGTGAAGGTGATGGTGCGATAGGTGGGGCTATGGGAACCCCGCTGGTCTCCCATCGACGAAGGGTGTCCATGACG
Source organism: Coregonus lavaretus (assembly GCF_964263955.1). Taxonomy (NCBI): domain Eukaryota; kingdom Metazoa; phylum Chordata; class Actinopteri; order Salmoniformes; family Salmonidae; genus Coregonus; species Coregonus lavaretus. Next base: position 70,617,806 of record NC_139991.1, read on the forward strand.
CCCTCCAAGGCGTGCCCGATACGGTTGATCCGGTGCTCGTGTCCACGGAGACGCTCCTCCATGGGGTCGACGGGTGCTCCTGCTGATTCCATTATGTGGTGTGTGATTCTGTCACGGTGCTGTGTATGGGTGTGGTGTAGAATCAGGCGCAGGCAGCAGAGGGTAAGTCCAACAAGACTTTACTGAGCACGAAAATTAATCCAAAACAGCCCGGAGGCAAAAGACGCACACAGGCGTAAATACAAGCGCACACACAGGTGCGTAAATCTCTCCTCACAACAACGAGGAGGAAGCTCAGGAAAAATAGCGTACCGACACGGGTAGCGCAACCACGACACGAACAATCACACACAACACAAACCTAACAACAAGGAAACTAAATAGGGTGCTAAATGAGACCTAACACAAAACAGGTGTGACTAACAGACAAAACCAAACAAACAAGAAACATAGAGCGGTGGCAGCTAGAACTCCGGAGACGACGACCGGCGAAACCTGCCCGAACAAGGAGGAGGAGCCGCCTCGGCCGAAACCGTGACACACATGAATGGGTACTTTGGGTAAAGGAAATTGTGGCTTTGACTTGCAAACATTGTCGTGCAAATCTCTCTTTACCCATCATCAACACTAACATCTCTGCAATCCTCCTCCATGCCATTGACCTTCTGATTTTGTCTCTGTATTCTAAAATCATTCTCAGCAAATAAATGAGGTAGAATTACGAGGTAGAATTATAACGCTCCCCACGCCACATTATTTTCCTTTTTGATATTTGTAATTAGCCTACAAAGCCAGCAGCTTATTTTCATGTACAGTACTGTACCTAGAATACAATGGTTGGATTTGCAGTAAACAATTTCATGTTAGAAAAATGTATTGTATTGTAGTATACATCATTTGCTAACATACGTATACATTCAACCCATGGCATACAAGGATGTGGCAGCAGTCTCTTGGGACATTCATTGGGACCTCTTCATCTGCAGACAGGCTTTCACAGCTCTCCATATCTGAGGACAGACATCACAAAGAAACAGGCTTCATTTTATTACAATTAGACAGCCCGACTATTATCTCCTTGTCTGTCTTCATAGTTTTCCTCTCTAGGACTAGAACGCCAGAATATTTGCATAATGTCATCCCACAACCTGCCCTGTCTAACTAGCTAGTACACCTACTCTCTTTTCTGACAGCTGGAGCAGAAAATCCTTTCACCCTCTTCCATTGCTGTTATCTACAAATGCATTTGGAGCATGAGTTTTTAATTTACAATGATGAATAGGAATCAAGATAACAAGCTAATATGACGTTAATTAGCTGTAGTATGTAAGGTTAGCTAACAAGCAGCTCATTAGCCTACACACAGTGGCCTGCTGTAGCTAGCTAGCTAATAATACATTTTTATTTTTATTTATTTTTTAATTCAAATTGTACTTAGCTACTTACTTGAATAGGTTCACGCCTACGCCCATGCCCACAAAGCGTTTTGCTCTACAGCCCCTACAAGTGTCATGGGACTCATCTGAAGGTAACCGGTACTGGTTGAACAAAATTATTGAAAGTCTGTTTTATTTTACTGTATTTTTTTCCATTTATGAATGTGTTTTTCAATGTGTTTCTCAGGCTATTGTATTAAAGGCCAAATTCAATATTTTAGCAAATCATTTTTTTATACCTAAAGGGGTCCTAAAATTCAATTTCAAATAGCAAAATGATCCATAGTATGACCATCTTAAAACAATTGTGAACCCCCCACGACTTAGACTTTTAAGAATTAACTATACAGTATCTGATTTCTCTCTACTCACTGGTCATAGTGGTGGTACTTTGTGTGGTGGTTTGTCGTCTGACAGTAATGTGAACAGAGTCCTCTGGCTCCAGATCAGGCATGGTCACAGTGATCCTTTGCTGGTTGATGTCATCAGAGATTGAGGCCTTATCTGTGCGCTTAGGAGGGTCAGAGCGTACAACAGGGGATCAACTATAAAAAGAGTCTCCTTTACACCAGTATGTCACATGGGTTTTGTATTCCTGAATATAGCGACATGGGATGGTGGAGGAGCCTCCTGTCTTCACAGACACACGATAAGCACCTGTAGATACAACAACAGAAAACACTTTAGATTGGAATTCAAGCAAATTCTCACAGCAGAAAAAAATGAATATAAACACAAATAATACAGGAAGTGTTATTGATCAGACAAGCTACTGCTCCTGTCTTCAGAGTGTCAGCATGTGTCCAGTCCCAGTCCCTGACCTCAACTTCAGCACTTCATAGAAACATGTTACCCTTACCTGAGAGTCTGGAGAAGATGAGGAGGAGGATGGAGAGGGAGAGATGAGAAGCAATTCTGGGTATGTGTCTCCATATGTTATATGGTACAAATACACAATGTGTGTGTCAAGGACCAAGGCACCAAAGAGAATGACTGCACTTCCTAATAGCTGTAGTCGTCTTTAACTGTCTTCCTGCTTCTGTTACAGTGTATATGACCCCTCAGTGGCAGATAGAAACTACTACATTCTATGGACTAGTTTTAACCTACTTTTTAAATACTAATACTTATTTCAAACCATTTTCCATTCAGCATTAACTTTTTCCTTTTTTACAGAGCTTGTATATTTATTATACACATTTGATCATGATCAGTTACATTTGACTAGATACATGATATCAATAAGTGGGGAAAAAGTGACAAGGGAAAAGGGCATTGGAGCAGGTGGGCGGGACATACAGTAACTAATATAACAGATATGTGGTGATAATCAAAACAAGCACAGCAGACTGTCTTCAGTAGTTTATGGACACAACAAGGAGACAGGGGTGGGTTAGGAGGTGTGGGCAGAAGCATATTGGAGGCAGATAGATAGTCATGACTCATGTTGTGACACGGAGGGGGAGTGGGCTGTCCTTCCAGGATAAGGGCTCTTTAGGACCAAGATCTTCACTCAGTCAGTCACTGCTGTGTTGCTGCCCTCTGCTGGAAAGAAAGTAGTTTGTTGCACAATACAGGCATGTTCTAGAAATAATGATAACAATGTAGTCAGCTTCTCTGTTTGATAAGGATAAGAAATGTGTGGCTAAAGAGTGATGTATTGTACACATACAGTAGTAATGTATGGTCTTGTCTGTTTCTTTGTTGAGAGATTAGCATCATCTGTGTAGGTACATGAGAGAGAAGATAAGTCAACACTGACCTGTGTGGTGTAGGGCTAGTGAGCTGTAGACCACATTATCATCTGGTTCTGTCTAGAAGAGAGGAGGGACACACACAGGTAGAGAGGTGAAGAGGGACAATCTGTGATGATGGAATGTAGACTACAGCTCGGAATCACTGCAACCATTTGTTGCAGAATAGCTGAATCGAGATGAGATACATTAAAAGACATTAAAACAAAAAATATTTACAGCTTTACACATTTTCAGTGTCTACACCTATACACCAATGACTGCCAAAACACGGACCACAAAACCCTCCTTTTCAAGTACTCTGACGACACAGCCATCCTGTTCCTCCTGAAGGAACCCCCCCCCCCCCCCGTATCTCCAGCTAGTATTAGGCAGATAGCCTACCGGTTAAGAGCATTGGGCCAGTAACTGAAAGGTAGAATCCCCGAGCTGAATAGGTGGAAAATCTGTCGATGTGCCCTTGAGCAAGGCACTTAAACCTAATTGCTCCTATAAGTCGCTCTGGATAATAGTGTCTGCTAAAAGACATAAATGTAATTAAATGTAGCAATATCAATCGTCCGTTACCCAATTGAGTGAATGTTGCTGCAATGACTATCTGGATCTCAACGTCCAAAACAAAATAAATAACCATTGACTTTCCCAAATACCCCACCTGTGACAGCCCTATCCTCATCACCGGAGAGGCTTTTGAAATGGTTCTTCCATCGAACCACTACTCATCTACTGAAGTATCTGCTACCACAACATGCTCACAGTTTCACACCACAATAAACTATTAAGGATCACCAACACAACATCTAAACTGATTGAACTCCCCACTCCAAACCGGTCCCTTCTTAATGAACTAGCTATCCAGCTTAAAGCCCGTCACATGATGTCCAGCCCAAACCCCCCAATCTTCTCCCATCAGGCTGGAGACATCAGACTATTAAATGTCTCACTGCAAGCTTCAGGAGCAGTTTCATCCCAGGGACTATCACAATTCTAAACAGTTCCATGTATCTTCCTCCTATGGGCAGGTGGGTGGGACTATTGATGACTGACTGTTTTTTCCTGCTGTTTTCTACATGTTTTGTATATGCACGTGTGAGCTGTGCCAAGATGTTCCTCTTGTAGGACAATAAACCTGATTCAGATTCGGATATGTGACTTCATCTATAACCCCACCAGTCTGCCACATAGCCAACAGTCCGACACAGCTACAACTTAATCTACACTTAACAGAAATATGAACGCAACATGTAAAGTGTTGGTCCCATGTTTAATGAGCTGAAATAAAAGATCCCAGAAATGTTTCATATACACAAAAAGCTTATTTCTGTCACGAATTCAGCCGAGGCTGCCCCTCCTCCTTGCTCGGGCAGGTTTCGGCGTTCGTCGTCACCGGCTTACTAGCCACTACCACTCCATTTATCATCACTCCATTTGTCTTGTCTTGTCTTGTCAATCACACACACCTGGTACTCATTCCCTCATTAGTCTGTGTATAAGTGTTCCCTTTGCCCCCTTGTCCTTTGTGAGTGATTGTTCATTGTGAGAGTGAGTAACTCGTTTGAGCTACTCTTTCCTTGTATGTAGCCAAGGTGGATTTTTCCCTTGTGCTAGTTTCGTTTTGACGCTTGCTGCGCTTTATTAATGTACACTGAATAAACTCTGGATTTCACTGTTTTACCTCCTGCGCCTGACTCCGTCATTCACACCTCATCACAATTTCTCTCAAATGTTGTGCACAAATTAGTTTACATCCCTGTTAGTGAGCATTTCTCATTTGCCAAGATAATCCATCCACCTGACAGGTGTGGCATATCAAGAAGCTGATTAAACAGCATGATCATTACACAGGTGCACCTTGTGCTGGGGACAATAAAAGGCTACTCTAAAATGTGCAGTTTTGTCACACAACACAATGCCACAGATATCTCAAGTTTTGAGGGAGCGTGCAATTGGCATGCTGACTGCAGGAATGTTCACCAGAGCTGTTGCCACACAATTGAATGTTTATTTCTCTACCATAAGCCACCTACAATGACATTTTAGAGAAACAGCCTCACAACCGCAGACCACGTGTATGCCATTGTGTGGGCGAGTGGTTTGCTAACGTCAACGTTGTGAAAGAGTGCCCCATGGTGGCAGTGGGGTTATGGTATTGCCAGGCATAAGCTACGGACAACAACAAAAAATTGCATTTTATGTACAGAGATACAATGACGAGATCCTGAGGCTCATTGTCGTGCCATTAATCCACCGCTATCACCTCATGTTTCAGCATGATAATGCACGGCCCCATGTCGCAAGGATCTGTACACAATTCCTGGAAGCTGAAAATGTCCCAGTTTTTCCATGGCCTGCATACTCACCAGACATGTCACCCCTTGAGCTTGTTTGGGATGCTCTGGATCAACGTTTACGACAGCGTGTTCCAGTTCCCGCCAATATCAAGCAACTTCGCATAGACATTGAAGAGGAGTGGGACAACATTCCACAAGCCACAATCAACAGTCTGATCAACTCTATGTGAAGGAGATGTGTTGTGCTGCGTGAGGCACATGATGGTCATACAAGATATTGACTGGTTTTCTGATCCACGCCCCTATCTTTTTTTTGAAGGTATCTGTGACCAACAGATGCATATCTGTATTCCCAGTCATGTGAAATACATAGATAATAATTTATTTCAATTGACTGGTTTCCTTATATGAACTGTAACAGAATAAAATCTTTGAAATTGTTGCATGTTGCATTTATATTCTTTGTCAGTATATTAACATCATAGTGATCAGAATAGCAGCCTTACCTTGGTCTGTACATTTCGCTGGTTCCTCCTCTTGGGGACAACAGTGCTGTAAGTCACATCATCACCATTGGCAGGAAATGGGTCCAGCTGTAGGGCTAGTGAGCTGTAGACCACATTATCATCAGGTTCTGCCTAGAATAGAGGAGGGACACGGACACACAGGTAGAGAGGTGAAGAGGGACAATCTGTGATGATGGGATGTAGGCTACAGGTTGGAAACACTTCAACCAGTTGTTGCAGAATAGCTGAAATGGGATGAGATGCATAAAGACTTTAAAACTCAGAAATGTTAACAGCATAACACATTTTCTGTGTCTCACAAATATGTGACTTCATCTATAACACCATGCACCAGTCTGCCACATGCAGTTGAAGTCGGAAGTTTACATACACCTTAACCAAATACATTTAAACTCAGTTTTTCACCATTCCTGACATTTAATCCTAGTAAAGATTCCCTGTTTTAGGTCAGTTAGGATTACCACTTTATTTTAAGAATGTGAAATGTCAGAATAATAGTAGAGAGAGTGATTTATTTCAGCTTTTATTTATTTCATGAAATTCCTTAGTTGGTCAGAAGTTTACATACACTCAATTAGTATTTGGGAGCATTGCCTTTAAATTGTTTAACTTGGGTAAAACGTTTCGGGTAGCCTTCCACAAGCTTCCCACAATAAGTTGGGTGAATTTTCTCCTGACAGAGCTGGTGTAACTGAGTCAGGTTTGTAGGCCTCCTTGCTCGCACACGCTTTTTCAGTTCTGCCCACAAATCTTCTATAGGATTGAGGTCAGGGCTTTGTGATGGCCACTCCAATACCTTGACTTTGTTGTCCTTAAGCCATTTTGCCACAACTTTGGAAGTATGCTTGGGGTCATTGTCCACTTGGAAGACCCATTTGCGACCAAGCTTTAACTTCCTGACTGATGTCTTGAGATGTTGCTTCAATATATCCACATCATTTTCCTTCCTCATGATGCCATCTATTTTGTGAAGTGCACCAGTCCCTCCTGCAGCAAACACCCCCACAGCATGATGCTGCCACCCCGTGCTTGATGGTTGGGATGGTGTTCTTTGCCTTGCAAGCGTCCCCCTTTTTCTTCCAAACATAACGATGGTCATTATGTCCAAACAGTTATATTTTTGTTTAATCAGACCAGAGGACATTTCTCCAAAAAGTACGATCTTTGTCCCCATGTGCAGTTGCAAACCGTAGTCTGGGTTTTTTATGGCGGTTTTGGAGCAGTGAATTCTTCCTTGCTGAGCGGCCTTTCAGGTTATGTCGATATAGGACTCGTTTTACTGTGGATATAGCTACTTTTGTACCTGTTACCTCCAGCATCTTCACAAGGTCCTTTGCTGTTGTTCTGGGATTGATTTGCACTTTTCGCACCAAAGTACTTTCATCTCTAGGAGACAGAACGCGTCTCCTTCCTGAGCGGTATACTGGCTGCGTGGTCCCATGGTGTTCATACTTGCGTACTATTGTTTGTACAGATGAATGTGGTACCTTCAGGTGTTTGGAAATTGCTCCCAAGGATGAACCAGAATTGTGGAGGTCAAAAAAAAAAAATCTGAGGTCTTGGCTGATTTCTTTTGATTTTTCCATGATGTCAAGCAAAGAGGCACTGAGTTTGAAGGTAGGCCTTGAAATACATCCACAGGTACACCTCCAATTGACTAAAATGATTTCAATTAGCCTATCAGAAGCTTATAAAGCCATGACATCATTTTCTGGAATTTTCCAAGCTGTTTAAAGGCACAGTCAACTTAGTGTATGTAAACTTCTGACCCACTGGAATTGTGATACAGTGAATTATAAGTGAAATAATCTGTCAGTAAACAATTGTTGGAAAATTACTTGTGTCATGCACATAGTAGATGTCCTAACCGACTTGCCAAAACTATACTTTGTTAACAAGAAATTTGTGGAGTGGTTTAAAAAATGAGTTTTAATGACTCCAACTTAAGTGTATTTAAACTTCCGACTTCAACTGTAGATGGCATCTTGAGGAAGGAAAATTATGTGGATATATTGAAGCAACATCTCAAGACATCAGTCAGGAAGTTAAAGCTTGGTCGCAAATGGGTCTTCCAAATGGACAATGACCCCAAGCATACTTCCAAAGTTGTGGCAACATGACTTAAGGACAACAAAGTCAAGGTATTGGAGTAGCCATCACAAAGCCCTGACCTCAAGCCTATAGAAGATTTGTGGGCAGGGCTTTCCTCTTTTGTCCTCAATTGCTTGTCTATTATTCCTGGATACATTACCAAACCCTTGAATTTCGCAATTGTGTAAAAAAAAACACTATTTAACTCATAATATATTTTTTTACCCTTAAGTATGTGTACTTTATTGTATTTATACTTGGAATATCCTTTTTCAACTGGAATAGTTCAGAAATAGCTGGAGTGGTACTTTAACCAGTGACTGCGCTACACATCCTATTTTTAGCTCTACAGTCGTGGTCAAACGTTTTGAGAATGACACAAGTATTGGTCTTCACAAAGTTTGCTGCTTCAGTGTTTTTAGATATTTTTGTCAGATGTTATTATGGGATACTGAAGTATAATTACAAGCATTCCATAAGTGTCAAAGGCTTTTATTGACAATTACATTAAGTTTATGCAAAGAGTCAATATTTTATTTTTCAAGACCTCTGCAATCCACCCTGGCATGCTGTCAATTAACTTCTGGTCACATCCTGACTAATGGCAGCCCATTCTTGCATAATCAATGCTTGGAGTTTGTCAGAATTTGTGGGGTTTTCTTTGTCCACCCGCCTCTTGAAGAGTGACCACAAGTTCTCAATGGGGTTAAGGTCTGGGGAGTTTCCTGGCCATGGACCCAAAATTTCAATGTTTTGTTCCCCCGAGCCACTTAGTTATCACTTTTGTATGTTTTTCCTGGAGAGAAGTGGCTTCCTCGCTGCCCTTGTTGACACTAGGCCATCCTCCAAAAGTCTTCGCCTCACTGTGCGTGCAGATGCACTCACACGTGCCTGCTGCCATTCCTGAGCAAGCTCTGCACTGGTGGTGCCCCGATCCTGCAGCTGAATCAACTTTAGGAGATGGTCCTGGCGCTTGCTGGACTTTCTTTGGCGCCCTGAAGCCTTCTTCACAACAATTGAACCTCTCTCCTTTAAGTTCTTGATGATCCGATAAATGGTTGATTTAGGTGCAATCTTACTAGCAGCAATATCCTTGCCTGTGAAGCCCTTTTTGTTCAAAGCAATGATGACGGCACGTGTTTCCTTGCAGGTAACCATGGTTAACAGAGGAAGAACAATGATTTCAAGCACCACCCTCCTTTTAAAGCTTCCAGTCTGTTATTCTAACTCAATCAGCATGACAGAGTGATCTCCAGCCTTGTCCTCGTCAACACTGTCACCTGTGTTAACGAGAAAATCACTGACATGATGTTAGCTGGTCCTTTTGTGGCAGGGCTGAAATGCATTGGAAATGTTTTTTTTTTAGATTAAGTTCATTTTCATGGTGTGGTGTCTAAGGAATTTATGACTTTGCTAACGTTTGCAAATGGTATCTTGGAGGATGTTGATTCAGCTTAGGGAAGCATCTGGGGAGCAGTTTTATAGGGGCACCCCATAAAACAGAGGAAGTCGGTTGTGTGGAGTCAAGGGATTGGTCTCTAGGGAAAACCACCCATATCATGTTAAAAATTATAAATACTTGGTGGGGACAAAGGAGGACAGAACAACATATTATTTTGGGTCGTTGTTCTCCAGATGCCTGCAGATGTCTGTAAACTTACGCTGAAATCTTGTGATATAAATAAACCTTTATAATCAATCTACATTTTTCAAAAATGAACTTATTACTCAGTCTGTATCCCAGAGGTTGTAAATCTCTAATAATCAGATCAAGTAGCCCAGCATACAATCATCAGGCTTTATTCATGAGAACGTTCTGCAACAAAATGGTCGTACAATACTTTTATACACACACATCATACAAATATCCCACCCCGCTCTAGGCGGGCTGTTTATTTCCACTGTACACATCTTGTAAGCACACACCTGGGTTCAGCTCATGTGATTTTCCTCTGCTCTCCTGACAATCAGGTCACACGCACACACATACACACATGGTCTTATCATTTTCCTACTCCTTGCTCGGGCAGGCTGCATACTTCAGTTATCGCATCCTCACAATATCCTGCAAGCCTTTCACTCCCCTTTACCTGTGTGTTTTGGGAACCAGTCTATACTCTGTTGCTGGGATATAAACACATTTGATTAATTCTCTAAGCTCTAGTCTACTAATTAGTCATACATTATTAGTTTAACTGAGGGTGTGACATTTTAGTCATATCTTACTCACACATTTCTTTATCAATAATACAGGAAGTGTTATTGATAAGACAAGCTACTGCTCCTGTCTTCAGAGTGTCAGCATGTGTCCAGTCCCAGTCCCTGACCTCAACTTCAGCACTTCATAGAAACATGTTACCCTTTTTTTGTTTTTGCTCATCCACCCCCCACCTCCTCGGAGGATAAAACTATTTGTGTTTGTACAGCAAATAAAGTGAAATCTTTTTGATCATATAATTTGAAAAACATATTGTTTGGCGTAGGCAGGGCCATAAGTAAATAGGTACACTGGGATATGCCTAAACAACTAAAAAGGGTGATTTTTCCACCAATAGACAGGTATTTACCATTCCATGGTAGCAAGATCTGATCTATTTTTGCTAACTTTCTATTAAAAAATGTTGTAATGAGTTCATTTATTTACACAGTATGTCCACTTCATTGTCAGACAATTGTTTTGGTAAACTACACGGTAATCTAAAAGTGGTATTTTTTTTACGATCCAATACGTACAGTGCCTTGCAAAAGTATTCATCCCCCTTGCCGTTTTTCCTATTTTGTTGCATTACAACCTGTAATTTAAATGGATTTTTATTTGGATTTTTATCACCCCCTTTGCTATGAAGCCCCTAAATAAGAGAGAAAAGTGATGTATTGTACACATACAGTAGTAATATATGGTATTGTCTGTTTCTTTGTTGAGAGATTAGCATCATCTGTGTAGGTACATGAGAGAGAAGATAAGTCAACACTGACCTGTGTGGTGTAGGGCTAGTGAGCTGTAGACCGCATTATCATCTGGTTCTGTCTAGAAGAGAGGAGGGACACACACAGGTAGAGAGGTGAAGAGGGACAATCTGTGATGATGGAATGTAGACTACAGCTCGGAATCACTGCAACCATTTGTTGCAGAATAGCTGAAACGGGATGAGATACATTAAGACACTTAAACTCAAAAATGTTTACAGCATAACACATTTTCAGTGTCTACACCCTAAACACCAATGACTGCCAAAGCACGGACCACAAAACCCTCCTTTTCAAGTACTCTGACAACAGAGCCATCCTGTTCCTCAAGAAGGACCCCCCCCCCCCCCCCCCCTTTCAGCATATCAATCATCTGTTACTCAATTCAATAACTACCTGGATGTCAACGTCTCCAAAACAAAATAATAATAACCAATGACTTTCCCAAAAACCCCACCTGTGACGGATCTATCCTCATCAACAGAGAGGCCGTTGAAATGATTCCTTCATTAAAGTGCCTCTGATTTACAATAGACCACAAGATCACCTTTGATCAAATCACCACTGAAATAACAAAGAAGTCCCAGCATCTTCTGTCTGTTATCAGGCATCTGATCAACCTGTCTGATAAACCCAAACTCCTTCTGCTACTCTACCGGAGCATCATCACCACTACTCATCTACTGAAGTATCTGCTACCACAACCTGCTCACAGTCTCACACCACAATAAACTATTAAGGATCACCAACACAGCATCTAAGCTGATTGGACTCCCCAATCAAAAGCGGTCCCTTCTTAATGAACGAGCTATTCAGAGTAAAGCCCCCCACATGATCTCCAGCCACCCTAGTCATAGACTGTTCTCTCTGCTACCGCACGGCAAGCGGTACCGGAGTGCCAAGTCTAGGTCCAAAAGACTTCTCAACAGCTTCTACCCCCAAGCCATAAGACTCCTGAACAGCTAATCATGGCTACCCGGACTATTTGCACTGCCCCCCCACCCCATCCTTTTTACGCTGCTGCTACTCTGTTAAGTATTTATGCATAGTCACTTTAACTCTACCCACATGTACATATTACCTCAACTACCTCAACTAGCCGGTGCCCCCGCACATTGACTCTGCAACGGTACCCCCCTGTATATATAGCCTCCCTACTGTCACTTTATTTTACTTCTGCTCTTTTTTTCTCAACACTTTTTTTTGTTGTTGTTTTATTCTTACTTTTTTTGTTTAAAATAAATGCACTGTTGGTTAAGGGCTGTAAGTAAGCATTTCACTGTAATGTCTGCACCTGTTGTATTCGGCGCATGTGACCAATAAAATTTGATTTGATTTGATTTGATGATCTCCAGCCCAGACCACCCACTTCACCATTGATTTGATCTTCTCCCATCAGGTTGAAAATATCGGACTCTTTAATGTCTCACTGCAAGCTTCAGGAGGAGTTTCATCCCAGGGACAATGACAATTCTAAATAGTTCCATGTATCTTCCTCCTATGGGCAGGTGGGTGGTACTATTTCTGTACGACTGTTGTTTGTTTCCTGATGTTCCTTTTGTAGGACAGTAAACCTGATTCTGATATGTGACTTCATCTATAACCCCATGCACCAGTCTGCCACATAGCCAATAGAACAACACAGATACAATTTCATCTATTAACATCATAGTGATCAGAATAGCAGCCTTACCTTGGTCTGCACATTTCGCTGGTTCCTCCTCTTGGGGACAACAGTGCTGTAAGTCACATCATCACCATTGGCAGGAAATGGGTCAAGCTGTAGGGCTAGTGAGCTGTAGACCACATTATCATCAGGTTCTGCCTAGAATAGAGGACGGACACACAAACAGGTAGAGAGGTGAAGAGGGACAATTTGTGATGATGGAATGCAGGCTACAGCTTGGAAACACACAGGAATAGGTACATAAAGGCTGGCAAGGCTGCCGGCCCAGAAGGCATCCCTACCCGCATCCTTAGAGAATATTAGTCATTAAGGAGACACTCTTATCCAGAGTGACTTACAGTAGTGAGTCCATACATTTGTAATAGTTTTTTTCACACTGGTCCCCAGTGGGAATCAAACCCGCAACCCTGCAAACACCATGTTCTACCAACTGAGCTACACACTTCCTGGGGTCCACACAAAACATGATACATGAGATAATACAGAACATTAATAGACAAGAACAGCTCAAACACAGAACTACATACATTTTAAAAAGGCACACAGCCTACATATCAATACATACACACAAACTATCCAGGTCAAATAGGGGAGAGGCGTTGTGCCGTGAGGTGTTGCTTTTATCTGTTTTTTGAAACCAGGTTTGCTGTTCATTTGAGCAATATGAGATGGAAGGGAGTTCCATGCAATAATGTCTCTATATAATACTGTACGCTTTCTTGAATTTGTTCTGGATTTGGGGACTGTGAAAAGACCCCTGGTGGCATTTCTGGTGGGTAAGTGTGTGTGTCAGAGCTGTGTGTAAGTTGACTTTGCAAACATTCATGTTTTTTACCTGACACCCTAGACCCACTTCAATTTGCATACCGCCCCAATAGATCCACAGACGATGCAATCAACATTGCACTGCACACTGCCCTATTCCATCTGGACAAGAGGAATACCTACAGTATGTAAGAATGCTGTTAATTGACTACAGCTCAGCCTTCAACACCATAGTCCCCTCCAATTTCATCATAAAGCTCGAGGCCCTGGGTCTGAACCCCGCCCTGTGCAACTGGGTCTTGGACTTCCTGACGGGCCGCCCCCAGGTGGTGAACGTAGGAAACAACACCTCCACTACACTGATCCTCAACAAAGGGGCCCCACAAGGGTTCATGCTCACTCCCCTCCTGTACTCCCTGTTCACCCATGACTGCGTGGCCAAGCACGCATCCAACTCAATCATCAAGTTTGCAGACGACACAACAGTAGTAGGCCTGATTACCAACAATGACGAGACAGCCTACAGGGAGGAGGACTCTGGCGAGTGGTGCCAGGAATAGAACCTCTCCCTCAACGTCAACAAAACGAAGGAGCTGATTGTGGACTTCAGGAGACAGCAGAGGGAGCACGCCCCCATCCACATCGACGTGACAGCAGTGGAGAAGGTGAGAAGCTTCAAGTTCCTCGGCGTACACATCACTGACAATTACAAATGGTCCACCCAGTGTGGTGAAGAAGGCGCAACAGCACCTCTTCAACATCAGGAGGCTGAAGAAATTTGTCTTGGCCCCTAAGACCCTCACAAACTTTTACAGATACACCATTGAGAGCATACTGTCGGGCTGCATCACCGCCTGGTATGGCAACCGCACCGCACGTAACACAAGGGCTCTCCAGAGGATGATGCGGTCTGCCCAACGCATCACCAGAGCCACACTGCCTGCCCTCCAGGACACCTACAGCACCCGATGTCACAGGAAGGCCAAAAAGATCATCAAGGACATCAACCACACGAGCCACGGCCTGTTCACCCAACTATCATTCAGAAGGCGAGGTCAGTACAGGTGCATCAAAACTGGGACCGAGAGACTGAAAAACAGCTTCTATCTCAAGTCCATCAGACTGTTAAATAGCCTTCACTAGCCGACCTCCACCCAGTAATGAACTTAGTCACTGTCACTAGCCTTCTACCACCCGGTTACTCAACCCTGCACCTTAGAGGCTGCTGCCTTATCTACATTGACATGGAGTCACTGGTCACTTTAATAATGGAACACTGGTCACTTTAATAATGTTTACATACTGTTTTACTCATTTCATATTTATATACTGTATTCTAGTTAATGCTATTTACATTTTAGTCATTTAGCAGACACTCTTATCCAGAGCGACTTACATTTAGTTAGTTACATTATTATTTGTATTTATTTTTTTATTTATTTTTTCATACTGTCCCCCCGTGGGAATCGAACCCACAACTCTGGCGTTGCAAACGCCATGCTCTACCAACTGAGCTACATCCTACTCAAATATTTTGTATATATACTATTCTATCCTACGTATTCTACAGATATACTAAATATTCTATCCACATACTGTCCATAATGTCTATAATGTCTATACATCCCATCACATATATATATATTTATACTCCAGACTCCGACATTGCTTGTCCTAATATTTATCTATTTCTTAATTCCATTCTTTTATTTTTAGATCTGTGTGTATTGTTGTGAATTGTTAGATATTATTGCACTACTGGTGCTAGGAACACATGCATTTCACTACACCCGGAATAACAACTGCTAAATGTGTGTATATAAAATAGAAATTGATTTGATTTGATAAAGACATTACAACTCAAAAATGTTTACAGCATGTGTCACAAATACACTATGTGGCTAAAAGTAAGTGGACACCTGCAAGAGCATTAGTGAGGTCGGGCATTGATGTTGGCAAATTAGGCCTTGCTCGCAGTTGGCGTTCCAATTCATCCTAAAGTTGTTCTATGGGGTCGAGGTCAGGGCTCTGTGCAGGCCAGTCAAGTTCTTCCACACCAATCTCGACAAACCATTTCTGTATTGACCTCGCTTTGTGCACAGGGGCACTGTCATGATGAAACAGGAAAGGGCCTTCCCCAAACTGTTGCCACAATGTTGGAAGCACAGAATCGTCTAGAATGTCATTGTCTGCTGTAGCATTAAGATTTCCCTTCACTGGAACTAAGGGGCCTCGCCTGAACCATGAAAAACAGCCCCAGACCATTATTCATCCTCCACCAAACTTTACAGTTGGCTCCATGCATTGGGGCAGGTAGCGTTCTCCTGGCATCTGCCAAATTCAGATTTGTTCGTCGGACTGCCAGATGGTGAAGTTTGATTCATCACTTCAGAGAACGCGTTTCCACTGCTCCAGAGTCCAATGTCGGCGAGTTTACACCACTCCAGCCGACTCTTCACATTGCACATGGGGATCTTAGGCTTGTGTTCGGTTGCTCAGCCATGGAAACCCATTTCATGATGCTCCCGACGAGTTCTTGTGCTGACATTGATTCCAGAGGCAATTTGGAACTCGGTAGTGAGTGTTGCAACTGAGGACAGATGATATTTATGTGCTACACTCTTCAGCACTCGGCGGTCCCGTTCTGTGATAACAGCACTTACAGTTGACCGGGACAGCTCTAGCAGGGCAGAAATTTGACAAACTGACTTGTTGGAAAGGTGGCATCCTATGACGGTGCCACGTTGAAAGTCACTGAGCTCTTCAGTACGGGTCATTCTACTGACAATGTTTGTCTATGGAGATTGCATGGCTGTGTGTTCGATTTCATACACCTGTCAGCAACGGGTGTGGCTGAAAAATTCACACATTTAAGGGGTGTCCACAAACCTATGGCCATGTAGTGTATGTGACTTCATCTATAACTTCACTAGTCTGAAACATAGCCGACAGTACCGTCCTCACAGCCGCAGACCACGTGTATGCCGTCGTGTTGGCAAGCGGTTTGCTGATGTCAACGTTGTGAACAGAGTTCCCCATGGTGGCAGTGGGGTTATGGTACGGGCAGGCATAAGCTATGGACAAGGAACACAATTGCATTTTTTCGATGGCAATTTGAATGCACAGAGATACAATGACGAGATCCTGAGGCCCATTACTGTGCCATTCATCCGCCGCCATTACATTTACATTTACGTCATTTAGCAGACGCTCTTATCCAGAGCGACTTACAAATTGGTGCATTCACCTTATAGCCAGTGGCATAACCACTTTACAATTGTTTTTATTATTATTTTTTTTGGGGGGGGGTGGGGGTAGAAGGATTACTTTATCCTATCCCAGGTATTCCTTAAAGAGGTGGGGTTTCAAATGTCTCCGGAAGGTGGTGAGTGACTCCGCTGTCCTGGCGTCGTGAGGGAGCTTGTTCCACCATTGGGGTGCCAGAGCAGCGAACAGTTTTGACTGGGCTGAGCGGGAACTATGCTTCCGCAGAGATAGGGGGGCCAGCAGGCCAGAGGTGGAAGAACGCAATGTCCTCGTTTGGGTGTAGGGACTGATCAGAGCCTGAAGGTACGGAGGTGCCGTTCCCCTCACAGCTCCATAGGCAAGCACCATGGTCTTGTAACAGATGCGAGCTTCAACTGGAAGCCAGTGGAGTGTGCGGAGGAGCGGGGTGACGTGAGAGAACTTGGGAAGGTTGAACACCAGACGGGCTGCGGCATTCTGGATGAGTTGTAGGGGTTTAATGGCACAGGCAGGGAGCCCAGCCAACAGTGAGTTGCAGTAATCCAGACGGGAGATGACAAGTGCCTGGATTAGGACCTGTGCCGCTTCCTGTGTAAGGCAGGGTCGTACTCTCCGAATGTTGTAGAGCATGAACCTACAGGATTGGGTCACCGCCTTGATGTTAGCGGAGAACGACAGGGTGTTGTCCAGGGTCACGCCAAGGCTCTTCGCACTCTGGGAGGACACAATGGAGTTGTCAACCGTGATGGCGAGATCATGGAACGGGCAGTCCTTCCCCGGGAGGAAGAGCAGCTCCGTCTTGCCAAGCTTCAGCTTGAGGTGGTGATCCGTCATCCATACTGATATGTCTGCCAGACATGCAGAGATGCGATTCGCCACCTGGTTATCAGAAGGGGAAAAGGAGAAGATTAGTTGTGTATCGTCAGCGTAGCAATGATAGGAGAGGCCATGTGAGGATATGACAGAGCCAAGTGACTTGGTGTATAGCGAGAATAGGAGAGGGCCTAGAACTGAGCCCTGGGGGACACCAGTGGTGAGAGCACATGGTGCGGAGACAGCTTCTCGCCACGCCACTTGGTAGGAGCGACCGGTCAGGTAGGACGCAATCCAAGAGTGAGCCGCGCCGGAGATGCCCAGCTCGGAGAGGGTGGAGAGGAGGATCTGATGGTTCACAGTATCAAAGGCAGCAGACAGGTCTAGAAGGACAAGAGCAGAGGAGAGAGAGTTAGCTTTAGCAGTGCGGAGAGCCTCCGTGACACAGAGAAGAGCAGTCTCAGTTGAATGACCAGTCTTGAAACCTGAGAGAGATAGCAAGAGAGTTGGCTAAAGACGGCATGCTCAATAGTTTTGGAAAGAAAAGAAAGAAGGGATACTGGTCTGTAGTTGTTGACATCAGAGGGATCGAGTGTTGGTTTTTTGAGAAGGGGTGCAACTCTCGCTCTCTTGAAGACGGAAGGGACATAGCCAGCGGTCAAGGATGAGTTGATCAGCGAGGTGAGGTAGGGGAGAATGTCACCGGAGATGGTCTGGAGAAGAGAGGAGGGGATAGGGTCAAGAGGGCAGGTTGTTGGGCGGCCTGCAGTCACAAGTCGCAAGATTTTGTCTGGAGAGAGAGGGGAGAAAGAAGTCAAAGCATAGGGTAGGGCAGTGTGAGCAGGACCAGCAGTGTCATTTGTCTTAACAAACGAGGATCGGATGTCGTCAACCTTCTTTTCAAAGTGGTTGATGAAGTCATCCACAGAGAGGGAGGAGGGGGGGGAGGAGGATTCAGCAGGGAGGAGAATGTGGCAAAGAGCTTCCTAGGGTTAGAGGCAGATGCTTGGAATTTAGAGTGGTAGAAAGTGGCCTTAGCAGCAGAAACAGATGAAGAAAATGTAGAGAGGAGGGAGTGAAAAGATGCCAGGTCCGCAGGGAGTCTAGTTTTCTTCCATTTCCGCTCAGCTGCCCGGAGCTCTGTTCTGTGAGCTCGCAATGAGTCATCAAGCCACGGAGCTGGAGGGGAGGACCGAGCCGGCCGGGAGGATAGGGGACATAGAGAGTCAAAGGATGCAGAAAGGGAGGGAGAAGGATTGAGCAGAGGGAAGAGATGATAGGATGGAAGAGGAGAGAGTAGCGGGAGAGAGAGAGCGAAGGTTGCGGCGGCGCATCACCATCTGTGTAGGGGCAGAGTGAGTAGTGTTGGAGGAGAGCGAGAGAGAAAAGGATACAAAGTAGTGGTCGGAGACATGGAGGGGAGTTGCAGTGAGATTAGTAGAAGAACAGCATCTAGTAAAGATGAGGTCAAGCGTATTGCCTGCCTTGTGAGTAGGGGGGGACGGTGAGAGGGTGAGGTCAAAAGAGGAGAGGAGTGGAAAGAAGGAGGCAGAGAGAAATGAGTCAAATGTAGACGTAGGGAGGTTGAAATCCCCCAGAACTGTGAGGGGTGAGCCATCCTCAGGAAAGGAACTTATCAAGGCGTCAAGCTCATTGATGAACTCTCCAAGGGAACCTGGAGGGCGATAGATGACAAGGATATTAAGCTTAAATGGGCTAGTGACTGTGACAGCATGGAATTCAAATGAGGAGATAGACAGATGGGTTAGGGGAAAAATTGAGAATGTCCACTTGGGAGAGATGAGGATTCCTGTGCCATCACCTCATGTTTCAGAATGATAATGCACGGCCCCAAGACGCAAGGATAGGTACACAATTCCTGGAATCTGAAAATGTAGTAACCTGCATACTCACCAGACATGTCAACATTGAGCATGTTTGGGATGCTCTGGATTGACGTGTATAACAGTATGTTCCAGTTCCCACCAATATCCAGCAACTTTGCACATACATTGAAGAGGAGTGGGACAACATTCCATAGGCCACAATCAACAGTCTGATCAACTCCATGTGAAGGAGATGTGTCGTGCTGCATGAGGCAAATGGTGGTCACCAGATACAGAACGGTTTTCTGATCCATGCCCCTACCTTTGTTTTGAAGGTATCTGTGACCAACAGATGCATATCTGTATTCCCAGTCATGTGACATCCATAGATTAGGGCCTAAAACTTTATTTCAATTGACTGATTTGCTATAATTTATTAACTGTAAATCAGTAAAATCTTTGAAATTGTTGCATGTTGCATTTATATTCTTGTTCAGTATATTAACATCATAGTGATCAGAATAACAGCCTTACCTTGGTCTGTACATTTTGCTGGTTCCTCCTCTTGGGGACAACAGTGCTGTAAGTCACATCATCACCATTGGCAGGAAATGGGTCCTGCTGGTAGAGACACACAAAGGGGGTTTTAATATAATAATAATATGCCATTTAGCAGACGCTTTTATCCAAAGCGACTTACAGTCATGCGTGCATACATTTTTGTGTATGGGTGGTCCCGGGGATCGAACCCACTACCTTGGCGTTACAAGCGCCGTGCTCTACCAGCTGAGCTACAGAGGACCAGGGTTGATGATAAAAACTCATCATCAGTCTACATGTATGAGATACCTTTGCACATTTACATAATCCACAATATAAGGCATGTATTTGTTTTAACAACATTGAGATATGAGCTTTCTTCCTCTCAAACAGCACAGTGTCAGTCAGGTCAAATAGGAACAGGACAGAGAAGCAACATAGGCCTACTGTGTCTGCAAAGCTGACCAGGAAATCACAACACCTTAAACACTGACCTCACTACAGATCCTATTATTAGCTCTACACTGCAAAACACTTATAGAAACTGAAATCACACTGAATATAGAGTTAACATATATACATTGTACAGTTACAATACAATGGACATTAAGCTTTAGCTGAAGGGCTAATGTGTTGTTTTAAGTGCATCTTATGTCCATGTCCTGCATTTTTCACAGACAGGGTCTTACCCACAAGGCCTTGAGTCAGATGAGAGGAACATGAGTGTAGCCTACCACTGAGGTGTTTGTTGTCTGGTCCATGGCCTTATTGTCCTCTGGAATAAAGAAAGAGAGATGCAGTATTAGAGACCTCTGAGATACACTAGAATAATACTGAATACATTAATCATAGAATAGTTATACTTTTGAGTCTCCTCCTCTTATGTCAAGATACATTGGTTATAACAGGCTAATACAGTTGTCTTCAAGGAAAATATTGATTGTCTCATGAAAATATCTCCAAAATCAAACTCAGCACTTTTCCAATATAGTAATTATAGAATGAATACTTACTATGCTTTCTCCACATCTTCCATGTAACTAAGACACCAGCTATCACCACCACCAACATGCCCAGAGGAATCAGTAGGACTTTTAGATCCATGGAACTGATGGTGAAAGACTATGTTTATTATAAAATACAGTCCATGAAATATCACAGTTAAATAGATTATTATTATTTGGTTTATGTTTTTTTGTGCTAATATGACAACATGGAAACATTTGTTCAGCTCTTCACACCTTTTATGCATGAAACTTGACCATCCAAGAATAGAATGCTGCTACTTTGACAACCACAGAGATATGAGGAAATGGTAAATGTCTCTATGATGGTAAATGTCTCTATAACAGTGTCTTGGCCTTTACTCGGTGTGAGATTTTTAAGGAGGGTGTTTTTGTGCCTGAAGCTCTAGTGTGAAAAACAGAAAATGTTCCCTTTCTTCATAATATTTCTATTGCCATCCATTTGGAAGAGTAATTGTGAAATACAGTTGAATGAGTGATAATTACCTCATGTTGTCCTTCTCCTTGCCCCCCTCAGGTCCTTGGACTGTGTTGTCAGTCTGAACAGACTCAGCAGTTGGAGAGAAAGAGGATTGTTCAGTGGTTGGAGCTTGGGTTGCTGTGAGGTAAAAACAACAATGGTATTATGACTGGTGTACCAGAGAGACACAGGGTAGACTGAACTGTAACAAGACATTGTGGCTAAACTATGACCTTCTTGTCCAGCTTATTTAATTTACCCCAACATGTGGATTTTAACTTAGTATTAGCACTGTTGAGTTCAAACCAATGGTAGGAACGCTAAGTATTCACAAAAGCTTTGAATCAGGATACAGTTCAATTTGTTTCTGATGATAAGCCAGCAAGACTGGATAAAACCAGATTAATACTTAATTATACAGTATCTGATTGCTCTCTACTCACTGGTCATAGTGGTGGTACTTTGTGTGGTGGTTTGTCGTCTGACAGTGATGTGAACAGGCATCATACGGTCTCCCACTTCACAACTGTACCAGCCAGTGTTCTCCATCTTCAGATCACTCATAGTCACCGTTAAGATGTTTCTTCTTGTGGTCTGCTGTAGGGTCACTGATGTTCCATCTATACTCCCAGAATTCCCCCACATACAGGAGACACTGCCAATCCTGCCAATCCTGTACCACTTCATATGTCCAATGTCACCATAGTAACATTTTACAATGACACTCCCTCCTTCAACTCCAGTCACCTCCTGTTGGTCCACATAGAGTTCTGGAGTACCTGAACACAGAGGTACACACACCAAAGAAGGTCCTGAGTGATCAAGTGGTTTTTTGTAACAACTGACAACAAATATCATAATTATGATATGATGGATAGAGAACAGAAAGTAGACATATACCAACATTCCTCATGTCAACTTGAACAATAATAGTGATACGAGTAAATGAAACCAGAACACCAGTTATGTAATAATATGGAAGAGTTGCAGGGATCTTACCTGGAGTGACAGGTAGGTCGAACCATCCTGTCTGGACTACTGGTCCACCACTGATCTCTATAACACACCAGTAATGTCCAGAGTCCTCTGGCTCCAGATCAGTCATGGTAACATTGATTGTTTGCTGGTTGATGTCATCAGAGATTGAGACCTTATTTGTGCTTTTAGGAGGGTCAGTGTGTACAACAGGGGAGCAACTATAAAAATAGTCTCCTTTACACAAGTATGTCACATGGGTTTTGTATTTCTGATCATAGCGACATGGGATGGTGGAGGAGCCTCCTGTCTTCACAGACACACGATAAGCACCTGTAGACACAACAACAGAAAACACACTAGATTGGAATTCAATAAAATTCTCACAGCAGTAAAATGACATTCCATCTGGACTATAACACACATAATACAGGAAGTGTTATTGATAAGACAAGCTACTGCTCCTGTCTTCAGAGTGTCAGCATGTGTCCAGTCCCAGTCCCTGACCTCAACTTCAGCACTTCATAGAAACATGTTACCCTTACCTGAGAGTCTGGAGAAGATGAGGAGGAGGATGGAGAGGAAGAGATGAGAAGCCATTTCTGGGTATGTGTCTCCGTATGTTATATGGTACCAATGCACAATGTGTGTGTCAAGGACCAAGGCACCAAAGAGAAAGACTGAACTTCCTAATAGCTATAGCTGTCTTTAACTCTCTTCCTGCTTCTGTTTGAGTGTATATGCCCCCCTCAGTGGCAGATATAAACTATTACATTCTATGAACTAGTTGTAACATAAGGCTCTAAGGCACTACAACTGATTACTTTATTTCATTTAATTAGCACATTTGTATATCTTATATCAAATAAAATCACGTATAGTGTTACTAAAGTTGGAGGACCCATTGAGACCAATGTTACTGAATCTGGCTAGCAACAGTTTGTGGTCAACTGAATCAAACTGAATCAAACACTGCAGCACAATGTCGTTTTTCAATAAGTGCATTTATGATGTCATTTGCCGCTACCATTTGCCACACCTCAGAAACAATGTATTCTTTAGGCCTACTGTCAATAAGGCTCACACAAGATAGTTTGAATTTCTATGAAGCAGGTGGTCTTTATTTGGCCTTTATTTGAGTGTCAAGGATTCCAAACAGTGTTTTTGTAAAACATGCAGAACCAATGAATGATCATAATAGTGCCATATTATGGGACCAATCCTGTTCCTTCTTGTAGTTTCTCCTAGGGAGCTGGTTCATAGTAGCTCTCATTCATCTCCATATAGTCATCCTTTGCGTGACGCAAAGCGACGATCCCGGATTCTTCCACCAACGTCCTTTCATCCTGAAGTATGTTTTGTCTGCTGAAAAACTGTTTTTTTGTCGTCTGCTTGACATTCTGTTGATGCGCCTGGAATAATGATGGACACCCTAAGCAAGACTGTATACTGAGAAAATAGGCATCTTTAAGCAAAGTTAGAACAGCAAGAGGGAGGAACTTGCATACTAATTAATAGGCTCCTCCTCTTCTTTGGGCTAAGACTTGACTGCACTTCCCATAATGTAACAGTGTTGATGTGCAGACCCCATCTATAGTGAATTGTGGCCACATTCAGTGAGATAAGCTGTTTCTGGATACTGTTTAACGAGGGTCATGTTCACTTTGCATCATATTATATATTTTGTTGGGTCTTGTCCAATAAGAAATTATATTTTTTGTTTACAGTTTGGCTACGGTGTGTCCTACTGAACACGACCCAGGTTGATTCACTTTGTATTACTCCAGCACATTAGTACAGTGTTTTTGGACCATTCTCTCTCGGCTCTCTCCCTGTCTCTGTCTGGTCCACTGAAGTAGTTACTTACATGACGTGTCTTCACTGTCAACCGGTGCGGGTGGCTCACGAGGCAACATGACATTCTGCTGTATTGGTCTCAAGCAGTTCTGACGCCACGTGACATGGACAGAGAGGACAAGACAGAGAACAGTTATCACCATTACCAACATCTTCACCCAGATTCACTGGAATCAACATCACAATTAATGTGCATTTGTGAGAATGTGAAATTGAGACACTATACTTTAGAGAATTGTATTTCAAAGTTTTTCCAATGTTCTCCCACAACAAAATGCTCCAATATTATATTATATTTGAATATTTTTTATCTTCAAGATTGAGAGAGCAGAGAGGACAGAGTGGTCTCCCATCTCCTCAAAGTGTATGGTCCTTGAAGGCATCCTCGCGGTATAGGATGTTTTCCCAGTGTCAGATGGCATCCAAGAGCGTGTGTAGGTCTTCCACCTACAGTGTGGAATATAGAGAGACTTGTGTGATCTCTGAACCCTTACCCTACCTCATGTCCTCGCGCAAAGCAGTGTCCTTCTTCAGACAAAAGCCTGCCACGAAACATAAATTGAAAATTTGTCACATTTTTAATATTGAGTTCATGATATTGAGTTCCGCGTGCTGTTGCTATTAAAATCCTATAGATGGCAGTACAGTTTAGGATAGAGCCTTACAGTATGGACAGCACTGACTTCTCCACATCCTGTGTTGTGGCATTTTCTCTCTGCTGGAGAAGCTAATCTTCTTCTCCACAACCTTCAGCTCTGGACAGACAACACACTTTCACTCATAAATAAATAAGAGAGTAGAAATAAAAAATATTGCACACCTGAAGAGTACATGGGTACTCCAGCACACAGTTTAGTGAGAACATTTATGAACATGTAACGTTCCGGTCAAAGAGACCTTTGCCAAGACATTCATTAGTAGCCTAAATATTCTGTTTGGCAAACGGTGTACAGGCCTACAGGAGACACACAACCAAACCGCATGCTGCTAAAAGACGGACATAACGCTTTTACATTAGTGCTGTACTTGTGGACATATATTATGTAAACTTTAAGGAAAAAAATAAATTATATATATATATATATATATATATATCCACCTCACTCCTCACAACACGTTCAAAACTTTTGAAATCACTGTCCATGCACACCTGGGTGTAAATTAGCAATTGGTTAGAATGATACCATATTGCACGAATGATTAGACTATGGCTACATGTGTAGACTTTAGATGCTGTCCATGTAGGCTATAAAGTCACAATCAATTGATAACTGTCCTAGTCCGTTGTCCTAGTAACAGAATGGATACAGGTGACGATGGAGGTGCAAAGGCTTGACATGTTTCATCAAGACAATATATACTGTGTTATATTACTCTACTCCTTTTCAAACAGCAGGCTTTGGAGAGCTAAATCGCTCGAGCGCACAGTTTGAGAGCTGCGTGGTCTTGTCCATGTGGCCCTGGCAGTGGCTGCGCCGATCTCAGCAGCAAAACAAACTCCATGCGGTGGATTAATAGTCTCGAAAACCCAACCTGACTGGTCACTGTTGCCTAGGGTCAGGTTTTTGAGACTAGTGGATTAGTCGCGCCAAATAATTAGGTATGTGTTTCAGATTGTTGTACTTACATTGAGGTTGGATTCAGTGTGGCACACCTTGACCATCCAATCCCAAAATAACTGCATAAAGACTGGTCTGGTTACATAATAACCTACATTATGATTTGTTATTAGGCTACTGGCTCATTGTCATTTGTTTGCTACATGTAGTACATGTGTAATAAGTGTGTGTGTGTGTGTGATTATTATTTGACCCTGCTGGTCATCTATAAACGTTTGAACATCTTGGAGAAAAAGCTGCCCTTATTGACCATGTACTGTTATAATCATTCCACATTTCCAAATTATTATGTCCATTATCAATATTGATTGGAAAACAAATGGGGGCACCCATCTGAGTGTAATTTGTCATTTTATGAATGGAAACTTTGTAACCGCTGATTTTACACGTTTCCACAATACTGCCGCATGTAGGTTTAACTTTATTTGATGGACGGCAAATTGTCCAATAGTGGCACTCTCTTGAACAGGAATTAAAATGACAGTCGACCAATAGGTCTCACATACATTTACGTAACTTTTCCCTCTCTGGTTTTGTCACGCCGGGTTGTTCGCTCAAAGGTGAGATATTTCATAAACTCTACTCTTTTACACCAATAACTGAAATACTGCCAGGCTTTTGACGTGGAGAAACATGAACATAGATACAGCGGTAGGTTTATGTACTACCTCAAGACAGGTCTACGCTAAAAATAAATATTGCAGCCAAACATTACACAGGAGAGAGACAGCCTACGCAATCGGCCCTTCTGTTTTTTTAAATGAGCTCTTTACTGACAGATTTACCCAGTGCGTTAGAATGTATATGTGGAGGTTAGCCAACTGAACCTGGCTGGCTTCTTTAGACATCAATGACACTAATGCATGTCTGTAGAAGTCGCACCTTTACCTTCAATTTTAAGTTCAACTGGTCTTTAACTTTACCTTGAGGATTTATGAATGAATTGTCCCGTTCGATTAATTGTATAAGCATTTTACAGTATGTAATTAAAGTATAATATAGGCCTATGAGATTATCATCTATTCTTAGTGTAGGCTAACAATATTTTTGCAAATACACGAATTGCCTATGTCCATTGTTGGTCAAATTCTAACTACATTGAGTATTTATTTTCATTGTAAAATCTTGCACTTGGAAAGCTTTATAACTCTATAATTTGGACAGTGCAGTGAATGAAAAAATATTATATAGCATAGCATGTGACATGTGTTATCAAAATCCAATGTCTTGTGTGACATTGCAGTGAAGGACTCCACATCTGGTCACATCATTGATGTGTGGATGATGTACCCACCATGATCAATGCAATGCAATATGTCATGCAACACACTCTATACTGTAGGGGTACCTGATGTCCTAGGGACAGTGAGACTATACTGTAGGGGTACCTGATGTCCTAGGGACAGTGAGACTATACTGTAGGGGTACCTGATGTCCTAGGGACAGTGAGGCTATGCTGTAGGGGTACCTGATATCCTAGGGACAGTGAGGCTATACTGTAGGGGTACCTGATGTCCTAGGGACAGTGAGACTATACTGTAGGGGTACCTGATGTCCTAGGGACAGTGAGACTATACTGTAGGGGTACCTGATGTCCTAGGGACAGTGAGGCTATACTGTAGGGGTACCTGACCTACTAGGGACATGTGTATATACAGTATATATTATATTATAAATTCCTCACATGTGACTAGTAATAAGACTAAGCAATTAGCCATTTAAAATGTTTATCTGACTCCATAAAGATGATTTAGCAATATGCAAGAACACTATAGTTGAGTTACAGTAATAGGCAGTCAAGAAATGTCTGAGAATGGAATTCAAGTGTCTTTAATTACTTTGGAAAAACATTAACAAGCATCACATTGCATTTATTCTAAGCGTAAACAAAGAGATGCCTAGAAGCCTAGGAAATGAGAATTGATCGTACAACCTTCCTCCATGAACTGGATACAGGATAAGAGAGTGAACAAAGGCATTTAATTCCATTTATAACATCTGAAGGTGTCACCTTTCAATCCAAAACCAACCACCATTGACCAATCAAATGATACCACGATTACACTAACCTAAACACTCCCAGGCACAATCTCCACAGGGTGTCACAGCTTTTAAAGGCTTGTGTGGGGAATGAGACCAATGTAAACGAGACAGAATTCCTGAGAAGACAATCAAACACCTTTGCATAATAGAGTAATTCAGAGTTACCACAGAGATCATACATCCAAATAGATGGCATCAGAGTTATCTTCAGTGAACAAGTTTCAGAGAGATACCAAACATGGATACTATAGCATTATTCTGTCACAGTAGTCAGTCCTTTGGATACTGTAACAGAGAGATATATTTTGGCCCCTCAGAGGGGGAAGGACTGTGTCATTATCGTCGGGAACAGAGGAGGACCAAGGCGCAGCGTGGAATGCGAACATATTTATTAATTGATGATCACACGAACAAAACAACAAAACGAAAACGTGACGTCCCTGGTTACATTCACAAACCAACACAGAACAAGAAACCACACCAAATGAATGCCTAACGGCTACTTAAGTATGGCTCCCAATCAGAGACAACGAGCTACAGCCGTCTCTGATTGGGAGCCACCCTGGCCAACATAGAAATAGAACAACAACTAGAACAAACACAAATGAAAACTCACACCCTGGCTCAACATACTAGAGTCCCCAGAGCCAGGGCGTGACAGTACCCCCCCTTAAAGGCGCGGACTCCGACCGCGCCAACCAAATACCACAGGGGAGGGACCGGGTGGGCACTCCGCCTTGGCGGCGGATCCGGCTCCGGGCATGATCCCCACTCCCTCTCTATCCCCCCAATGTACCCCTGGTCCGGTCTGGCCCTGCTGACCAGAGCTGGACTGCACACTGGTGGAGCGGATTGCTCTAGCTCCGGCGTGAAGCAGCTGACCCGTGCCGAACCAGGCACCGATGGCACAGGCACAGGCTGTGCCGGACTGACGACGCACACCACTGGCTTGGTGTGGGGAGCAGGAACGGGCCGAGCCGGGCTGACGAAACGCACCCCTGACTTGGTGCGGGGAGCAGGAGCGGGCCGGACCGGGCTGACAAAGCGCACCACTGACTTGGTGCGGGGAGCAGGAACGGGCCGAGCCGGGCTGACGAAGCGCACCACTGACTTTGTGCGGGGAGCGGGAGCGGGCCGAGCCGGGCTGACGAAACGCACCACTGACTTGGTGGGGGGAGCAGGAGCGGGCCGAGCTGGGCTGACGAAACGCACCATTGGCTTGGTGCGGGGAGCAGGAACAGGCCGGACCGGGCTGACGACGCGCACCATTGGCTTGGTGCGGGGAGCAGGGACGGGCCGAACCGGGCTGGCGACGCACACCACAGGCTCGGTGTGGGGAGCACCACTGGCTTGGTGTGGGGAGCAGGAACGGGCCGAGCCGGGCTGACGAAACGCACCCCTGGCTTGGTGCGGGGAGCAGGAGCGGGCCGGACCGGGCTGACGAAGCGCACCACTGACTTGGTGCGGGGAGCAGGAACGGGCCGAGCCGGGCTGACGAAGCGCACCACTGACTTTGTACGGGGAGCGGGAGCGGGCCGAGCTGGGCTGACGAAACGCACCACTGACTTGGTGGGGGGAGCAGGAGCGGGCCGAGCTGGGCTGACGAAACGCACCATTGGCTTGGTGCGGGGAGCAGGAACAGGCCGGACCGGGCTGACGACGCGCACCATTGGCTTGGTGCGGGGAGCAGGGACGGGCCGAACCGGGCTGGCGACGCACACCACAGGCTCGGTGCGAGGGACAGGAACAGGCCGGACCATACTGGGGACACACACCACTGGCCCTACGCGGGGATCAGAAACGGGCCGGACCGGACTGGTAACACACCCCAGTACCCCTCGCCGTGCCTCTACACTTTCCTCCCCTTTTGTGACGAGTGGCCCCCGTAACCTGGCGGCCTCCTCTACTAACCGCTCCATCGCGGCCCCCTGCTGCCCCGTCGTCCACGGCGTGAGCCCCCCCCCTAAAAAATTTCTGGGCGTCTCTCCTACCCGTGGACCAGGTCTCCATGGTTCTCGCCCAACTCTCGCTCTTCTGCTTCCAAGTCCTCTCTGGCGTTGGCTCCTGGACACGCTGCTTGGTCCAGTTATGGTGGTTTCTTCTGTCATTATCGTCGGGAACAGAGGAGGACCAAGGCGCAGCGTGGAATGCGAACATATTTATTAATTGATGATCACACGAACAAAACAACAAAACGAAAACGTGACGTCCCTGGTTACATTCACAAACTAACACACAGAACAAGAAACCACACCAAATGAATGCCTAACGGCTACTTAAGTATGGCTCCCAATCAGAGACAACAAGCTACAGCCATCTCTGATTGGGAGCCACCCTGGCCAACATAGAAATACAACAACTAGAACAAACACAAATGAAAACTCACACCCTGGCTCAACATACTAGAGTCCCCAGAGCCAGGGCGTGACAGACTGACTAGTCCTTGGGCATTGTCCTTTGTGCATTCCTTGTGTTCCTGGACAATTTGCCATGCAACTCCAGGTAACAGAGAGAACAGAAAGTAGGGCCGAGCCTACAAATCCCCCCTGGACAGAAGCTGTACATGGACAGCCTGTGTCCAATATAGGAAGAAATGGCCCGCACCACACGAGAATTCCTTCTTGAGTCTTCAGTCCAACTTATGGAACCTAACTTCTAGTCCTTGGGCCCATGCCATCTGGAGGGTCTTCCGGGGAATCGTTGACAATGTGCATTCCTTCAACCAAGCTCAATGAAATATAATTATTTGTTGAGGGTAGAAAGATTAGTTCAGTCAGTTCTCAACATTTGATGAAACATTATTACAGTCAAGAGTTACTAGTCACTGTTTGGCTTTGTATGTTGGTCAGATTGGTTGGTCTGGTCAATGGTATCCTCAAAGTTTAGCAAGTATGAATCAGATGGATATTAAATGGAATGAAAGGCCATTAAATGCATAATTAAAGTTATACTCTATCAAGTGTTAAATTGCACTTTTCTTTGAGAAAGACAGAAAGTTTAATTGAAAGAGCCTCTCCCCTCTGGAAGTTTGCCTTGAAAATATGAAAACCCTATTGATGAAAACAAATCAACCCAAGATCAATTCTTGAGTTTAGATTAATAGAACCAGAACATAATAATAACATCATGTTAAAAGCAAAAAACGATGTTCTGTAAAACAGTTAAATAACAACATTAAAGGTAGTGGCACATATGTCTATGTGTAGTAAGAATTAGCAAATATGAATAATTCAGTCATTTGTTAACCCAATCTGATCCCCCCCCCCCCCCCCCCCCAAGTTGAAACCTGTCCTATGCGTAACCAAGACAACCACAGCATAATAAACTCTCATTGTGTGTAGGCCAGTGACATAAAATCTGATTTTAATCCATTGTACATTCAGACGGTAACACAACAAAATGTGGAAAAGGTCAAGAGGTCTGAATACTTTCTGAAGGCACTTTAGCTATAGTTGTCTTTAACTCTCTTCCTGCTTCTGTTTGAGTGTATATGACCCCCTCAGTGGCAGATAGAAACTATTACATTCTATGAACTAGTTGTAACATAAGGCTCTAAGGCACTACAATTTATTACTTTATTTAATTAGCACATTTGTATACAGTGGGGGGAAAAAGTATTTAGTCAGCCACCAATTGTGCAAGTTCTCCCACTTAAAAAGATGAGAGAGGCCTGTAATTTTCATCATAGGTACACGTCAACTATGACAGACAAAATGAGAAAAAAAATCCAGAAAATCACATTGTAGGATTTTTAATGAATTTATTTGCAAATTATGGTGGAAAATAAGTATCTGGTCAATAACAAAAGTTTCTCAATACTTTGTTATATACCCTTTGTTGGCAATGACACAGGTCAAACATTTTCTGTAAGTCTTCACAAGGTTTTCACACACTGTTGCTGGTATTTTGGCCCATTCCTCCATGCAGATCTCCTCTAGAGCAGTGATGTTTTGGGGCTGTCGCTGGGCAATATTGGGTTAACAAATGACTGAATTATTCATATTTGCTAATTCTTACTACACATAGACATATGTGCCACTACCTTTAATGTTGTTATTTAACTGTTTTACAGAACATCGTTTTTTGCTTTTAACATGATGTTATTATTATGTTCTGGTTCTATTCAATACGGACTTTCAACTCCCTCCAAAGATTTTCTATGGGGTTGAGATCTGGAGACTGGCTAGGCCACTCCAGGACCTTGAAATGCTTCTTACGAAGCCACTCCTTCGTTGCCCGGGTGGTGTGTTTGGGATCATTGTCATGCTGAAAGACCCAGCCACGTTTCATCTTCAATGCCCTTGCTGATGGAAGGAGGTTTTCACTCAAAATCTCACAATACATGGCCCCATTCATTCTTTCCTTTACACGGATCAGTCATCCTGGTTCCTTTGCAGAAAAACAGCCCCAAAGCATGATGTTTCCACCCCCATGCTTCACAGTAGGTATGGTGTTCTTTGGATGCAACTCAGCATTCTTTGTCCTCCAAACACGACAAATTGAGTTTTTACCAAAAAGTTCTATTTTGGTTTCATCTGACCATATGACATTCTCCCAATCCTCTTCTGGATCATCCAAATGCACTCTAGCAAACTTCAGACGGGCCTTGACATGTACTGGCTTAAGCAGGGGGACACGTCTGGCACTGCAGGATTTGTGTCCCTGGCGGCGTAGTGTGTTACTGATGGTAGGCTTTGTTACTTTGGTCCCAGCTCTCTGCAGGTCATTCACTAGGTCCCCCCGTGTGGTTCTGGGATTTTTGCTCACCGTTCTTGTGATCATTTTGACCCCACGGGGTGAGATCTTGCGTGGAGCCCCAGATCGAGGGAGATTATCAGTGGTGTTGTATGTCTTCCATTTCCTAATAATTGCTCCCACAGTTGATTTCTTCAAACCAAGCTGCTTACCTATTGCAGATTCAGTCTTCCCAGCCTGGTGCAGGTCTACAATTTTGTTTCTGGTGTCCTTTGACAGCTCTTTGGTCTTGGCCATAGTGGAGTTTGGAGTGTGACTGTTTGAGGTTGTGGACAGGTGTATTTTATACTGATAACAAGTTCAAACAGGTGCCATTAATACAGGTAACGAGTGGAGGACAGAGGAGCCTCTTAAAGAAGAAGTTACAGATCTGTGAGAGCCAGAAATCTTGCTTATTTGTAGGTGACCAAATAATTATTTTCCACCATACTCAAATTCATAAAAAATCCTACAATGTGATTTTCTGGAATTTTTTTCTCTCAATTTGTCTGTCATAGTTGACATGTACCTATGATGAAAATTACAGGCCTCTCTCATCTTTTTAAGTGGGAGAACTTGCACAATTGGTGGCTGACTAAATACTTTTTTCCACACTGTATTTTATATCAAATAAAATTACGTATAGTGTTAATTAAGATGGAGGACCCAGCAGCCTTTTAGTTGGTGTTGAGCAGCAACAGTTGAGATGGAGTCAGAGGTTCAGGTGCAAGAAATATATTTATAAACTGGGTTGTCGAGAATGGCCTTTACTGAAGAGCTCAGTGACTTTCAACGTGGCACCGTCATAGGACGCCAACTTTCCAAGAAGTTTGTCAAATCTCTGCCCTGCTAGACCTGCCCAGGTCAAATGTAGGTGCTGTTATTGTGTAGTGGAAATGTCTAGGAGCAACAACAGCTTAGCTGTAAAGTGGTAGACCACACAAGCTCACAAAATGGGACCGCCGAGTGCTGAAGTGTGTAGCGTGAAAAAATCGTCCTCAGTTGCAACACTCACTACCGAGTTCCAAACTGCTTCTGGAAGCAACGTCAGCACAAGAACTGTTCGTCGGGAGCTTCATGAAATGGGTTTCCATGGCCGAGCAGCCACACACAATTCTAAGATCACCATGCGCAATGCTAAGCGTCGGCTTGAGTGGTGTAAAGCAAGCCGCCATTGTACTCTGGAGCAGTGGAAACGCGTTCTCTGGGGTGATGAATCACGCTTCACCATCTGGCTGTCCGACGGACGTTTCTGGGTTTGGCGGATGCCAGGAGAACACGACCTTCCTAGTGCAAAGTTTGGTGGAGGAGGAATAATGGTCTGGGGCTTTTATTCATGGTTCGGGCTAGGCCCCTTAGTTCCAGTGAAAGGAAATCTTAATGCTACAGCATACAATGACATTCTAGACAATTCTGTGCTTCCAACTTTGTGGCAACAATTTGGGGAAGGCCTTTTCCTGTCTCAGCTTAACAATTTCCCCGTATACAAAGCGAGGTCCATACAGAAATGGTTTGTCGAGATCGGTGTGGAAGAACTTGACTGGCCTGCAAAGAGCCCTGACCTTAACCCCATCGAACACCTTTGGGATGAATTGGAACGCTGACTGCGAGCCAGGCCTAATCGCCCAACATCAGTGCCCGACCTCACTAATGCCCTTCTGGCTAAATGGAAGCAAGTCCCCGTAGCAATGTTCCAACATCTAGTGGAAAGCCTTCCCAGAATAGTGGAGGCTGTTATAGCAGCAAAGGGTGGACCAACTCCATATTAATGCCCATGATTTTGGAAGGAGATATTCGACAAGCAGGTATCCACATACTTTTGGTCAAGGCTTAGGGCTGTATCCAGGCACACCGCGCTGAGTCGTGCATAAGAACAGCCATTAGCCATAGTATATTGACCATATACCACACCCCCTCGGGCCTTATTGCTTAAATATGTATTTTACAGTTGAGGTGATGAAGACTGGATCCAGAGGTTGTATTTTTAAAAAGCTACAGATGACAAAAATTATGAAAAATAACTAACTTTCAAAAGGAATTCTCTTACTTAGCCAATAGCAATACAAAACCTCAAATCAATGACTTAGGCAAAACAGCCTACATTAAACATTTACACTACTACTGAACAGAGTTTTAACTCGGTAACGGACCTTGGGACTTTAAGTAGCAACCACCTAGTAGAGCGTGTCTAGTAACTGCTAGTGGTGAAGGAGAACAGGCTACAGAGGTAGTAGGGGAGTTTACCCAGAAGGGCTTTATATATGAACACATACCAATGTAGCTGTCTGCCCATGTAAAATGAGGTGCAGCCCACCATTTGATACAAGGCGCAATGGTGGGTGAGCGACTTGGCATTTGTAACAAAGCACAAGGATGCATGATGAGGCTTCCATGCATGTACATTGTCACCATAATGAATTACTGAAAGAAAAGTGGCTTGTATAAGCCATGTTGCGAAAAAATAAAACCCAATTTCAGTTTAATCTTCCTCAAAAGATGATCCATATGATATTTGTAGTACAGCTTCTTGTCCAACCATATACCTAGTTATTTGTAGGATGACACCTTTTTAATGGGGCTAAAATGGAGACCTGTTGTACACCTCTAGTAATCTGAAAGGAAGCTAGACTTTGGATTCTCATCATAGACAATTGTGTTCTGTCTGTGATATTCACGGCCCCTTCAATGAGACCAATGTTATTGACTCTTGCTAGCAACAGTTTGTGGTCAACTAAAGCCAGACTGAACCCCACACAGGATGTTATTTCAAGTAGGAATGTATTTAGCTGAGAGTTCACCACAGATTCAAAGACTTTGACCAGGATAGGGAGCTTAGAAATAGGGCAATAGTTATTCACATCTGAAGGGTCTCCAACCTTTAGTAGTGGGTGAACATATGCTGATTTCCAAATTCTGGGTATTGAATAGTTAATTAACATTTTAAAAATACTTTTATTTCATTTCTGCCTAATCATTAACAGTACAAGCTTATATGATGCTTGCAAGCACACACAATTCAGAAACAATGTATTTGGGCAGAGACACAACTTTCTACGAATATCTTCATAGATTTTAAAGTTGAATAACATTGCATGCATTTTTAACATATAAAGCAGACAGAATAGTACAGTAAGACTATGATTCAGTAAATTAGATAAACTATGAAACAAAGCATATATGGGCAACAACATATGGACTAAAAAGTCAAATTAGGTCAAAGACATAGGTAAAATGTACCATAAATGAACAGTTTCTTATTTTGTGTGTTTTATCCCTGAAAAGCAGGTGCAAGAAGTACATCTGTCCCTTAGTCTCACCAGTGAGACCTGTCTGGTTTCTACTCATCCTCAGTTTTACCTTGGAGTCAGTTTGCCCTGAACTTCACCACAGAGTCAGTTTGCCCTGAACTTCACAACAGCAATGATGGTGCACAGGAGGAAGAGCACTGCATTACCAATTTTTGGCAGGTAGAAGAATGTTCTCCCCCATCTGTAGAGGAATTAAAAGATTTAGAACATGTTACTCTGTAAATTGCTGCAATACAATATACAAAAAAAGAAAAAGGGAATTGTAAAGGGAAGACTACCTACTATACCAGTCAAAGGTTTGGACACACCTACTCATTCCAGGGTTTTTCTACATTGTAGAATAATAATGAAGACATCAAAACTATGAAATAACACATATAGAATCATGTAGTAACCAAAAAAGTGTTGTGGAATTTCTTTCCTTCTTAATGCGTTTCAGCCTATCAGTTGTGTTGTGACAAGGTAGGGGTGGTATAAGGGAGATAACCCTATTTGGTAAAAGACCAAGTCCATACTATGGCAAGAACAGCTCAAATAAGCAAAGAGAAACAACAGTCCATCACTACTTTAAGACATGAAGGTCAGTCAATCTGGAAAATGTCAAGAACTTGAAAAATGTTTCTTCAAGTGCAGTCACAAAAACCATCAAGCGCTATGATGAAACTGGCTCTCATGAGGACCACCACAGGAAAGGAAGACCCAGAGTTACCTCTGCTGCAGAGGAAAGTTCATTAGCGTTAACTGCACCTCCGATTGCAGCCCAAATAAATGCTTCACGGAATTCAAGTAACAGACACATCTCAACATCAACTGTTCAGAGGAGACTGTATGAATCAGGCCTTCATGGTCGACTTGCTGCAAAGAAACCACTACTAAAGGACACCAATAAGAAGAGACTTGCTTGCACCAAGAAACACGAGCAATGGACATTAGACCGGTGGAAATCTGTCCTTTGGTCTGATGAGTCCTAATTTGAGATATTTGGTTCCAACCGCTGTGTCTTTGTGAGACGCAGAGTAGGTGAAGGGATGATCTCAGCATCTGTGGTTCCCACCGTGAAGCATGGAGGAGGGGGTGTGATGGTGTGGGGGTGCTTTGCTGGTGACACTGTCAGTGATTTATTTAGAATTCAAGGCACACTGCAGCATTCTGCAGCAATACGCCATCCCATCTGGTTTGCGCTTAATGGGAGTATCATTTGTTTTTCAACAGGACAATGACCCAACACACCTCCAGGCTTTGTAAGGACTATTTGACCAAGAAGGAGAGTGGTGAGTGCTGCATCAGATGACCTGGCCTCCACAATTACCCAACCTCAACCCAATTGAGATGGTTTGGGATGAGTTGGACCGCAGAGTGAAGGAAAAGTAGCCAGCAAGTGCTCTGCATATGTGGAACTCCTTCAAGACTGTTGGTAAAGCATTCGAGGTGAAGCTGGTTGAGAGAATGCCAAGAGTGTGCAAAGCTATCATAAAGTAAAAGGGTGGTTATTTGAAGAATCTAAAATCTTAAATATATTTTGATTCATTTAACACTTTTTTGGTTACTACATGATTCCATATGTGTTATTTCATAGTTTTGATGTCTTCACTATTATTCTACAATGTAGAAAATAGTAAATAAAATAAAGAAAGACCCTTGAATGAGTAGGTGTGTCCAAACTTTTGACTGGTACTGTATTTCTAGAGGCAGTGCCTTTGGGAAGTATTCAGACCCCTTGACATTTTACAGCCTTATTCTAAAATTGATTCAATACATTTTTTTCCTCATCAATTTACACACAATACCCCATAATAACAAAGCAAAAACAGCTTTTTATAATTTTGCTGATTTATTACAAATACAAAACTGAAACATTGCATTTAGATAAGTCTTCAGACCCTTTACTTAGTACTTTGTTGAAGCACCTTTGGCAGCGATTACAGCCTCGAGTCTTCTTGGGTATGACGTTACAAGCTTGGCACACTGTACTTGGGGAGTGTCTCCCATTCTTCTCTGCAGATCCTCTCAAGCTCTGTCAGGTTGGATGGGGAGCGTCACCGCTCAGCTATTTTCAGGTCTCTCCAGAGATGTTCGATCGGGTTCAAGTCTGGGCTCTGGCTGGGCCACTCAAGGACATTCAGAGACTTGTCCCGAAGCCACTCCTGCGTTGTCTTGGCTGTGTGCTTAGGGTCATTGTCCTGTTGGAAAGTGAACCTTCGCCCCAGTATGAGGTCGTGAGCGCACTGGAACATGTTTTCATCAAGGATCTCTCTGTACTTTGCTCCGTTCATCTTTCCCTCGATCCTGACTAGTCTTCCAGTCCCTGCCACTGAAAAACATCCACACACCATGATTCTGCCACCACCATGCTTCACGGTAGGGATGGTGCCAGGTTTCCTCCAGACGTGACGCTTGGCATTCAGGCCAAAGAGTTCAATCTTGGTTTCATCAGACCAGAGAATCTTGTCTCCAAGCGGACTGTCATGTGCCTTTTACTGAGGAGTGGCTTCCGTCTGGGCACTCTACCATAAAGGCCTGATTGGTGGAGTGCTGCAGAGATGGTTGTCCTTCTGGAAGGTTCTCCCATCTCCACAGAGGAACTCCCGAGATCTTTCAGAGTGACCATCAGGTTCTTGGTCACCTCCCTGACCAAGGCCCTTCTCCCCCGATTGCTCAGTTTGGCCGGGTGGCCAGCTCTAGGAAGCGTCTTGGTAGTTCCAAACTTCTTCCATTTAAGAATGATGGAGGCCCCTGTGTTCTTGGGGACCTTCAATGCTGCAGACATTTTTTGGTACCCTTCCCCAGATCTGTGTCTCGACAATCCTATCTCGGAGCTCTAAGGACAATTCCTTCGACCTCATGGCTTGGATTTTGCTCTGACATGCACTGTCAATTGTGGGACCTTATATAGACAGGTGTGTGCCTTTCCAAATCATGTCCAATCAATTGAATTTACCACAGGTGGAATCCAATCAAGTTGTAGAAACATCTCAAGGATGATCAATGGAAACAGGATGCACCTGAGCTCAATTTCGAGTCTCAGAGCAAAGGGTTTGAATAGTAATGTAAATAAGGTATTTCTGTTTTGTATTTTTTATACATTTGCAAAAGTTTCTAAAAACCTGTTTTTGCTTCATCATTATGGTGTATTGTGTTTAGATTGCTGAGGATTTTTTAAAAATGTAATCCATTTTAAAATAACACTATAACGTAACAAAATGTGGAAATATTCAAAGGGTCTGAATACTTTCCGAAGGCACTGTATATTTAACAGTTTGCAGCAGCAGTGATGACTGACTGCACAAGGTATTTAATGACTGCGGATCATTGAAGATGGCAGTGTAGGCATCTTCCATGGGACTAGAGCACCAGCTATCACCACCACCAACATGCCAACAGGATTCAGTAGGACTTTTAGATCTATAGACCTGATGGTAAAGACTGTTCATTGTAAAATATAGTCCATAAAACATCACAGATACAGTAAATATATATTTTTTATGATATTACTTGTTCTGCTACGACAAAATGGACATATTTGTTCAGCTCTTCACACCTTTAATGTGTGAAACTTGGCCATGAATGCTGCTACTTCTACAACCACAGAGGTATGAGGAAGTGGTAAATGTCTCTGTCTCTATGATGGTAAATGTCTATATAACAGAGTCTGAGGAAGTGTTGACCTATACTCGGTGTGAAAACGTTTAAGGAGGGTGTTTTTGTGACCTAAACTTGTGTGAAAAACATTGATCTTCATCTTCAGACCACTCAGAGTCAATGTTAAGACTTTTCTTCTGGTGGCATCAGTGGTCTTTTGTAATGTCACTGATGTTCCATCTATATTCCCAGAATTCCTCTTCACACAGGATATACTGCCACCAATCCTGGACCACTCCATATGTCCAATGTCACTATAGTAACAATTTACAATGACACTCCCTCCTTCAACTCCATTCACCTCCTGTTGGTCCACATAGAGTTCTGGAGTATCTGACACCAAAGAAGCTCCTGAGTGATCAAGTGGGAGGTCCGAAACCCGAGGCAAGACTGAGACCAGAAAAATGCAAGTCCACTTCAAGACCATGATTGTAATTTTGTCAAATCGCCATCATAATAAGAGTTAAAAATATCCAGTATTTTTGTTTTCATATTTCAGAAGAACATATGGATTCTTTAGACATTCAGAATGGTGAAAAAATGCATGTTGAGGGCAAATAGAAGTACTCTACAAATTATTACTAACCCAAACACTGTGGGGAACATTGAGGGCCTTGTCCGCCTTCAGAGAAGGGCTAAAGATTTATATAATCATAATAATAATAATAATAATATTTTCAACAGGGGTGAAAGTATATATATATATTTTTAAGCCTAGGTGTAATCATAGAATTACATATACAATCCTTATTATTTTAATATATTATCTCTGTGGCCTAGTAGTCTAGGACTAGTAAAGATTAGTCATATCACCTTTAACATGCATTACCTTTTAATGTGGCATTAATACAACCAGTCATCTGGTTGTCAAACAATCACTTCAAAAAGGGGCTCCTGTAGGTTACCCGCGAACGTTCCTGCAATCACAAAATAATTCCAGCATCCAAACAGTGCACTGTGCACCTGCAATTTGATGAATGAAAACAGACATCGGTTTCAAAACCCCTACGTTTATTGTAATGGAAATCTGCTATTGTCATTAGGTCTACACCCGTAGACTGAATTGATGCGTCCACATTTTCATGTGACTAGGACACCAGATATCACCACCACCAACATGCCCATAGGAATCTGTAGGACTGTTAGATCTATGGTACTGATGGTGAAAGACTATGTTTATTGTAAAATATTGTCCATATATAAGATATTAAGATTTTTTTATGATCCTTTTTGTGCTGCTATGACTAAATGGAAATATTTGTTCAGCTCTTCACACCTTTAATGTGTGAACCTTGGCCATACAAGAGTAGAAGACTGCTACTTCAACAAGCCACAGAGGTAAGAGGAAGTGGTAAATGTGTCTGTCTCTATGATGGTAAATGTCTCTATGACAACAGTGTCTTGGCCTATACTCTGTGTGAAGATGTTTAAGGTGGGTGTTTTTGTGCCCTAAAGTCTAGTGTTAAAAACAGAAAATGGTATATTTCTTCATATTTCTATTGCCATCCATTTGGAACAGTAAGAGTTAAATACAGCTGAATAAGTTATAATTACCTCATGTTGTCCTTCACCTTGCCCCCCTCAGGTCCTTGGACTGTGTTGTCAGTCTGAACAGGCTCAGCTGTTGGAGAGAAAGAGGATTGTTCAGTGGTTGGAGCTTGGGTTGCTGTGAGGTAAAAACAACAATGGTATTATGACTGGTGTACCAGAGAGACACAGGGTAGACTGAACTGTAACAAGACATTGTGGCTAAACTATGACCTTCTTGTCCAGCTTATTTACCCCAACATGTGAATTTTAACTGGTATTGTAGGGCCACCGTACGTATTCCCAAAAGCTTTGAATCAGGTTACAATCCCATTTCTTTCACATGAAAAGCAAGAAAGACTGGGTAAACCAGGTAAATACTTAATTATACAGTATCTGATTGCTCTCTACTCACTGGTCATAGTGGTGGTACTTTGTGTGGTGGTTTGTCGTCTGACAGTGATGTGAACAGGCATTATAAGGTCTCCCAGTTCACACCTGTACCAGCCAGTGTTCTCCATCTTCAGACCACTCATAGTCACCGTTAAGATGTTTCTTCTGGTAGCATCAGTGGTCTGCTGTAGGGTCACTGATGTTCCATCTATAGTCCCAGAATTCCCCCAGACACAGTAGACACTGCCCCCAATCCTGCACCACCACTTCCTATTTCTAGTGTCACTATAGTAACAATTTACAATGACACTCCCTCCTTCAACTCCAGTCACCTCCTGTTGGTTCACATAGAGTTCTGGAGTACCTGAACACAGAGGTACACACACCAAATAAGGTCCTGAGTGATCAAGTGGTTTTTTTGTAACAACTGACAACAAATATCATAATTATGATATGATGGATAGAGAACAGAAAGCAGACATATACCAACATTCCTCATGTCAACATGAACAATAATAGTGAGACCAGTAAATGAAACCAGAACACCAGTCAAGTAATCATATGGAAGAGTTGCAGGGATCTTACCTGGAGTCACAGATAGGTGGAATCCTTCTATCCTGACGTCTGCTCCAACATTGATCTCTACAGCACAACAGTACCATTCAGAGTCCTCACTCCCCAGATCAGTCATGGTCACAGTGAAGGTTAGCTGGTTGATGTCATCAGAGATTAAGGCCTTAGCTGTGCTCTTAGGAAGGTAAGTGCGTACAACAGGAGAGCAACTACTGAAATAATATCCTTTACACCAATATTTCACATGGGTTTTGTATTCCTGATGATAGGGACATGGGATGGTGATGGAGCCTCCTGTCTTCACAGACACACGATAAGCACCTGTAGACACAACAACAGAAAACACATTAGATTGGAATTCAAGCAAATTCTCACAACAGGAAAATGACATTCCATCTGGACTATAACACACATAATACAGGAAGTGTTATTGATAAGACAAGCTACTGCTCCTGTCTTCAGAGTGTCAGCATGTGTCCAGTCCCAGTCCCTGACCTCAACTTCAGCACTTCATAGAAACATGTTAACCCTTTTGTTATTTTTATTGGCTCAAAAATATATTTTTGTTTGTACAGCTTTTTTCCCGTTACATTTACATTCTACACATATCTTATATACATGGCACTTTTGTTACACAGTAGTTACATGACAAAGTATAGTTATTAGATATACATTACATCTGGATAGATAGTACTTAAACACATCCAAATACATTATATATAGTGTTTTCAGTCATAACTATTATACAGTGTCTTCAGAAAGTATTAATACCCCGTGACTTATTCCACATTTTGTTGTTATAGTCTGAATTCAAAATATATTCAATATTTAAAAAAATCTCACCCATCTATAAACAATACCCCATAATGACAAAGTGAAAACATGTTTTTAGAAAATGTTGCACATGTATTCAAAATGAAATATAGAAATACCTAATGTACATAAGTATTCACACCCCTGAGTCAATACATGTTAGAATCACCTTTGGCAGTGATTACAGCTGTGAGACTTTCTGGGTAAGTCTCTAAGAGCATTCCACACCTGGCTTATGCAACATTTGCCCATTATTCTTTTCAAAATTCTTCAAGCTCTGTCAAATTGTTGATCATTGCTATACATCCATTTTCAGGTCTTGCCATAGATTTTAAAGTAGATTTACGTCAAAACTGTAACTCGGCCTCTCAGGAACATTCAATGTCTTCTTGTAAAGCAACTCCAATGTACACTACATGGCCAAAGGTATGTGGACACCCCTTCAAATTAGTGGATTTGGCTATTTCAGCCACACCCGTTGCTTACAGGTGTATAAAATCGAGCCGACAGCCATTCAATCTCCATAGAAAGTATTGGCAGTAGAATGGCCCATACTGAAGAGCTCAGGGACTTTCAACGTGGCACCGTCATAGGATGCCACCTTTCCAACAAGTCAGTTTGTCAAACTTCTTCGAGATCGGTGTGGAAGAACTTGACTGGCCTGCACAGAGCCCTGACCTCAACATCAGTGCCCGACCTCACTAATGCTCTTTTGGCTGAATAGAAGCAAGTCCCCGTTGCAATGTTCCAACATCTAGTGGAAAGCCTTCCCAGAAGAGTGTTATAGCAGCAAAGGGGGGACCAACTCTATATTAATGACCATGATTTTGGAATGAGATGTTCAACGAGCAGGTGTCTATAGACTTTTGGTCAAGTAGTGTAGATTTGTCCTTGGGTTTTAGG
The DNA here is from genome assembly GCF_964263955.1 of Coregonus lavaretus. NCBI lineage: Eukaryota > Metazoa > Chordata > Actinopteri > Salmoniformes > Salmonidae > Coregonus > Coregonus lavaretus. Next base: position 70,661,618 of record NC_139991.1, read on the forward strand.
TTATTGTCCTGGTGAAAGGTGAATTCATCTCCCAGTGTCTGGTGGAAAGCAGACTGAACAAGATTTTCCTCTAGGACTTTGACTGTGCTTGGCTCCATTCTGTTTCTTTTTATCCTGAAAAACTCCACAGTCCTTAATGATTACAAGCATACCTATAACATGAAGCAACCACCACTATGCTTGAACATATCGAGAGTGGTACTCAGTAATGTGTTGCATTGTATTTGCCCCAAACATAAAACTTTATGTTCTAGACAAAGAAATAATTGCTTTGCCTAATTTTTTGCAGTATTATTTTTGTGCTTTGTTGTAAATAGGATGCATGTTTTGGAATATTTAAATTCTGTACAAGCTTCCTTATTTTAATTCTGTCAATTAGGTTAGTATTGTGGAGTAATTACAAAGTTGTTGATCCATCCTCAGTTTTCTCCAATCACAGCCATTAAACTCAAACTGTTTTAAAGTCACCGTTGGCCTCATGGTGAAATCCCTTGAGTGGTTTCCTTCCTCTCCGGCAACTGATTTAGGAAGGGCGCCTGTATCTATGTAGTGACTGGGTGTATTGATACACCATCCGAAGTGTAATTCATACTTTCACCATGCTCAAAAGGAAATTCAATGTCTGCTTTTGAAAAACATTTCTACCAATAGGTGCCCTTCTTTGCAAGGCATTGGAAAATCCTCCTGGTCTTTGTGGTTGAATCTGTGTTTGAAATGCACTGCTTGACTGAGGGACCTTTCAGATAATTGTGTAGGGTACAGAGATGAGGTAGTCTTGCAAAAATCATGTTAAACACAATTATTACTCACAGAGTGAGTCCATAAATTTTTTTATGTGACTTGTTAAGCAAATGTTTACTCCTGGATTTACATAGAAGTGCCATAACAAAGCGGTTGAATACTTATTGAATGAAGACTTTTCATTTTTTCATTTTTAATTAATTTGCAAACATTTCTAAAAACATAATTCCACTTTGACATTATGGGGTATTGTGTAGGCCAGTGACCAACAAAATCTCAATTTAATAAATGTTGAATTCAGGCTGTAACACAACAACATTTGGAAAAGGTCAAGGGGTGTGAATACTTTCTGAAGGCACTGTAGATCATGGGCTTCTTAATCCAACCCTCAGCTGCTCTTAGCCCACCCATCTCTGTAAACCACCCTCTTATGATTTCATGTGCCATATCTATTGAGCAAAAATGTAAACGAAACATGCAACAATTTCAACGATTTTACTGAGTTACAGTTCATATAAGCAAGCCACCCACTAGGGAGCCAGGCCCAGTCAATCAGAATGAGTTTTCCCCACAAAAGGGCTTTATTACAGACAGAAATACTTAGTTTCATCAGCTGTCCAGGTGGCTGGTCTCAGACGATCCCGCAGGTGAAGAAGTCGGATGTTGAGGTCCTGTGCTGGCGTGTTTACACGTGGTCTGCGGTTGTGAGGCCGGTTGGACGTACTACTAAATTCTCTAAAACGGCGTTGGAGGTGGCTTATGGTAGAGTAATTAACATTGAATTATCTGGCAACAGCTCTGGTGGACATTCCTGCAGTCAGCATGCCAATTGCACACTCCCTCAAAACTTGAGGCATCTGTGGCATTGTGTTGTGTGACAAAACTGCACATTGTAGAGTGGCCTTTTATTGTCCCCAGCACAACGTGCACCTGTGTAATGATCATGCTGTTTAATCAGCTTCTTTATATGCCACACCTACCAGGTGGATGGATGTAAACAAATTTGTGAACAACATTTGAGAGAAATAAGCTTTTTGTGCATATGGAACATTTCTGGGATCTTTTATTTCAGCTCATGAAACATGGGGCCAACACTTTACATGTTGCATTTATATTTTTGTTCAGTATATATAATATCGCAATAACAATTCTTAATGTCCATTTCCTGCATGCTGCCTACCTAGAGTGACATATTTAATGTTGTTCTTATTATGTCCTGTTATATTCCTATCAGCAGAGAGACATATTTTATATAGTTCTTATTAAGTCCTGTTATATTCCTATCAGCAGAGAGACATATTTCATGTAGTTCTTATTTTATCCTGTTATATTTCCGCAAAAACGAAGAAAGAAGAAGGAAGATACAATTTAACAGCCACTGATGACTGAGAGTAAATATTTGTCTTCCACATCACACTACCCATAAAGGGATACATACGTTTAACTTATAATCGACCCCGACACAGCCAGGGCAAGATAGCAATAACGTACATGCAGTTCTGTCAATCTAGAGAGAGTAAACCTGTAAACCAACCTTCTCTCCACACACACACACTTATAGTTGCTCTATCACTTCGACTGTTTTACACATAGGCCTATAGCATTGGGGACGAAAGATAAGGGTAGCGTATATTGATTGTGTAAAAAAACAATATACTTTTCGCTTAGAGAATGGCTTCCATAAGCCAGCTATTGTTTTGACTCTACTGATTAATTTTAGCTATAATTGTTTAAATCCAGTGTTAACCAGCCAGCTGCACGCTAGCAGAGTTAACAGACCCTGTTGACAACACCCAACCCATTTTCCGGTGTATATTTAGATTGAGATTTATTGTTTACATGGTGTTAAAAAGATAGTGATACCAATTGTTATAGATTGTATAGTCCTACTCCAGTAGAGAACCTAGACAGGTCATTAACCCTCCTCCTATATCAATAGCGTATCCTGTAGCCCCACAGAGCTGCTGTCAATATTGTCTTAAATTCTATTCGTTCCGATTCACATCCGGCAAAAGGGCAACACAGTATAACAGCATTCAAGTCATAATATACCCCAATCTCTACAATTAGCTTGTATCAGATCAAACTCAAAATGTAATGTCTGTGCAGTCTCAAAATAAATAAACCAAAAACGTCCCATGAAAATGAACTTAATTTTAAGTCCACATAGTCCAAGGTTCTGTATTGCATGAGTAAAAAAGGATGAGTCTGAGGACCAAGCAGCGAGTCCAGGAGCATACAGCCTGGACCTGGGAGGAGATCCTGGACGGTAAGGGATCCTGGACTTGGGAGGAGATTCAGGCCGGGATGGATCGCCGTCCTTGGGAGGAGACAGTGGAGGCGCGGTATAGAGAGGAGCAGCGGCAACGCAGAAGGCGCCGGCCGAGGAAGAAGCGCGAGAGACAGCCCCAATAACATTTTTGGGGGGGGCTAAAAGGGTGGTTGGCGGAGCCTAGTGTTAGAGCAGAGCCAACTCCTCGTACTCACGCGAGGAGGCGTGTGACTGGGCAGGCTCCGTGTTATGCGGAGCTACGTACTGTGTCGCCAGTGCACCGGCACAATCCTGTACGTCCTGTGCTTGCACCACGCACGTGCCGTGCGAAGATGGGCATCCAGCCAGGATGGGGTGTGCCTGCTCAACGCTCCTGGTCTCCAGGACGCCTCCTCGGTCCCGCATATCCTGCGCCGGTTCTACATACTGTATCACCAGTACGCGTGCACAGCCCAGTGCGTCCTGTGCCAGCGCCCCGCACGTGTAGTGCGAAAGTGGGTAGCCAGCCAGGACGGGTTGTGCCAGCTCTCCGCTCCAGACCTCCAGTCCGCCTTCGCAGTCCGGTTCGGCTCGTCCCTGCTCCCCGCACTAAGCCAGTGGTGCGCGTCGCCAGCCCGGTCCGGCCTGTTCCTGTCCCTCGCACCAAGCCAGTGGTGCGCGTCGCCAGCCCGGCCCGGCCTGTTCCTGCCCATCGCACCAAGCCAGTGGTGCGCGTCGCCAGCCCGGCCCGGCCTGTTCCTGCCCCTTGCACCAAGCCAGTGGTGCACGTCGCCAGCCCGGCCCGGCCTGTTCCTGCCCCTCGCATCAAGCCAGTGGTGCGCGTCGCCAGCCCGGCCCGGCCTGTTCCTGACCCTCGCACCAAGCCAGTGGTGCGTGTGTCCAGTCCGGCACGGCCCGTGTCCGCTCCTCCGGTGCCCAGTTCAGCTCCGGTCAGCTGCTCCACTCCGGAGCCAGAGCAATCCGCTTCACCGGGGTCCAGTCCAGCTCCGGTCAGCGGCTCCACTCCGGAGCCATAGCAGTCCGCTCCACCGGTGCCTGATCCAGCTCCGGTCAGCTGCTCCACTCCGGAGCCAGAGCAGTCCGCTCCACCGGGGTCCAGTCCAGCTCCGGTCAGCGGCTCCACTCCGGAGCCAGAGCAGTCCGCTCCACCGGTGCCTGATCCAGCTCCGGTCAGCTGCTCCACTCCGGAGCCAGAGCAGTCCACTCCACCGGGGTCCAGTCCAGCTCCGGTCAGCGGCTCCACTCCGGAGCAATCCGCTCCACCGGGGTCCAGTCCAGATCCGGTCAGCGGCTCCAGTCCGGAGCCTGAGCAGTCCGCTCCACCGGTGCCCGGTCCAGCTCCGGTCAGCGGCTCCAGTCCAGACCCAGACGTCAGCCCCTCTCCAGGTTCGGGGTCTCCCACACCAGGGTCCAGACAGGGCTTGGTACTTCGTGGGAGGAAGGAGAGGGGAAGCAGCGCGCCGAGGTCCAGACCAGACCAGGGGCGCAACAGGGAGACGGAGAGTAAGTGGTCGTCACGCCCTGAGCCGGATCCGCCTCCGAGGCGGAATGCCCACCTGGCCCCTACCCTGTTATGTTTATGTTGTGCGGTCGGAGTCCGCACCTTTGGGGGGGGGGTACTGTCACACCCTGACTCTGGGGACTCGTATATGTTGAGTCAGGGTGTGTATGTTCTATGTGGTGTATTTCTATGTTGGGTTTCTATTATGTGTATTTCTATGTTGGCCGGTGTGGTTCCGAATCAGAGGCAGCTGTAGCTTGTTGTCTCTGATTGGGGCCCATACTTAGGCAGCCTATTGGCACTAGTGGGTTGTGGGATCTTGTTCCGTGTGAGGTATGTTGTTTGTCTACCTTGGACTTCACGTTTCGGTTCATTTGTTGTTTTGTCGGTTGTTTATTCATATAAATAAACATGTATGCATATCACGCTGCGCCTTGGTCCGTCCCGTCTGTAAGCGAACGTGACACCCCTACCCCGTCGTAGAAAGGCAATCTACTATCAGACAGTGCCCACTGGTGTAAAGTACTTCAGTAAAACATACTTAGAAGTACTACTTAAGTCGTTTTTTGGGGTATCTGTACTTTACTATTTAACTTTTACTTCACTAGATTCCTCAAGACAGTAATGTATTTTTGACTCCATCCACTTTCCCTGACACCCAAAAGTACTTGTTACATTTTGAAATCTTAGCAGCACAGGAAAATTGTACATTTCACACACTTATCAGGAGAACATCCCTGGTCATCCCTACTGCCTCTGATCTGGCAGACTCACTAAACACACCTGCTTCATTGGTAAATGATGTCTGAGTGTTGGTGTGGAGACAATCAAAGAGGTGTAGTGGGTTCTCACTAAAAAATATGTCACATAAAGCCTACTTCATTATTTAATGTTTTAAATTTTTTACTGCATCTGCTTAACATAAGGAATTTGAAATGATTCATACTTTTACTTTTGATACTTAAATACAGTTTAGTAGTTAATTATGTGTACTTTTGATACTTAAGTATATACAGTGAGGAAAAAAGTATTCGTACGTTTGCCCACTGACAAAGAAATAATCAGTCTATAATTTTAATGGTAGGTTTATTTGAACAGTGAGAGACAGAATAACAATAACAAAATCCAGAAAAACGCATGTCAAAAATGTTATAAATTGATTTGCATTTTAATGAGGGAAATAAGTATTTGACCCCCTCTCAATCAGAAAGATTTCTGGCTCCCAGGTGTCTTTTATCCAGGTAACGAGCTGAGATTAGGAGCACACTCATAAAGGGATTGCTCCTAATCTCAACTTGTTACCTGTATAAAAGACACCTGTCCACAGAAGCAATCAATCAATCAGATTCCAAACTCTCCACCATGGCCAAGAACAAAGAGCTCTCCAAGGATGTCAGGGACAATAATGTAGACCTACACAAGGCTGGAATTGGCTACAAGACCATCACCAAAGAGCTTGGTGAGAAGGTGACAACAGTTGGTGCGATTATTCGCAAATGGAAGAAACACAAAATAACTGTCGATCTCCCTCAGCCTGGGGCTCCATGCAAGATTCACCTCGTGGAGTTGCAATAATCATGACAACGGTGAGGAATCAGCCCAGAACTACACGGGAGGATCTTGTCAATGATCTCAAGGCAGCTGGGACCATAGTCACCAAGAAAACAATTGGTAACACACTACGCCGTGAAGGACTGAAATCCTGCAGCACCCGCAAGGTCCCCCTGCTCAAGAAAGCACACATAAATGCCCGTCTGAAGTTTGCCAATGAACATCTGAATGATTCAGAGGAGAACTGGGTGAAAGTGTTGTGGTCAGATGAGACCAAAATCGAGCTCTTTGGCATCAACTCAACTCGCCGTGTTTGGAGGAGGAGGAATGCTGTCTATGACCCCAAGAACACCATTCCCACCGTCAAACATGGAGGTGGAAACGTTATGCTTTGGGGGTGTTTTTCTGCTAAGGGGACAGGACAACTTCACCGCATCTAAGGGACGATGGACGGGGCCATGTACCGTCAAATCTTGGGTGAGAACCTCCATTTCCCTCATTAAAATGCAAATCAATTCATAACATTTTTGCCATGCTTGTTTCTGGATTTTTGTTGTTATTCTGTCTCTCACTGTTCAAATAAACCTAACATAAAAATTATAGACGGATCATGTCTTTGTAAGTGGGCAAACGTACAAAATCAGCAGGGGATCAAATACTTTTTTCCCTCACTGTAAATGGAAGCTAGACTTGGGATTCTCAGCATAGACGCATTGTGTTCTGTCTGCGAGATAGTTTCTTAACCAGTTGACAGCCCCTTCAATGAGACCAACGTTATTGAGTCTGGTTAGCAACAGTTTGTGGTCAACAAAAGCCAGACTGAACCCCAGCAGGGGATCAAATACATTTTTCCCTCACTGTATATATTTTAAAATACTTTTAGACTTTTACTCAAGTAGTACAGTATTTTACTGGGTAACTTTCACTTTTACTTGAGTATTATTCTATTAAGGTATCTTTACTTTTACTCAAGTATCACAATTGGGTACTTTATCCACCAATGACATTGTCATCGCTCCACTCTGCCATCAAAACGCTGAGCCCTTTGACAATTAATTGTGTCCACCTTTTCCTTCAGATTACGTTTCATGACAACCTTGACTTTATCCTCAGTTGATAGTTTTCATCCTCCTTTATTCCCATTATGACAATATTATTATTCATACTTCTGCACTTCAGACCAAGTAATTCTGTTTTCATTGTGTTATCATACTATAGCCTCTCAGTAGTGCAGGGTTCCTGAACTGGCGACACGCAGCCCGAATTTCGTCCAAGTGGGATTTAATTTTGGCTCCCAAAACTTTCAGAGCAAAATAAAGTATAATATATTTTTCAATTGTTGGACATAAAATACTGTAAAAAGACCAGCAAATCAGCTCCAAGTTATTTACATTTTGGAAGTCTGTTCCATAGCATAACCACGCATAATAGAAATATATATGTAATTCTATACAAATGTAAGCAAGGTTTGAAGTGATTATGTTTTAGCAATCTTTTTGGGCTCCATGCGGTCAATTTGCAGTCAATGAATTATTTGTAATTATATTCTGGCCCCCTGACCATCCACTTGAGAAAAAATCGTCCCACATCTGAATCTAGTTTGTGATACTTGACTTAAACTGTGAAATATATATATATATATATATATTATTTTTTTTATTTTTTTTTTATATACTTTGTTTATTGAATTTTCAGTACCAGCATTTAGTAAATAATTGCACTTGAAAGTTATTTGGTATGAATATGGAACAACAATTTGAAGACAACGATACAGCAAATCATAGATAGTCAGACATGAAAGAAAAAATAGACATTAAATACATAAATAAGATAAAACACAGAGGAAAAAAAAAAATAATAATAATAATAATAATAATAATGATAATAAAAAATATCTGTTTTGATCCAGTTGTTATAGGTCAGCTAGCACAGTTATTACCGTCCTTAACATCCGAGATGTCGTATATGCACATACCAGGCTTCTTACATCACCAATATATAAATATACATCACTCTGGAACTGCAGGGAAATGTATTCTTTTAACATAAGAAAAGAAGGGAGCCCACTTTGCATAGAATTTGTCTACAGACCCATTGAGTGTCTGTTTTATTTTCTCCAACTTTATGCAATTCAAAATAGATTTAATCCAAAGAGCATGAGAAGGGGCTGCAGAGGATTTCCATCTAAGTAAAATTAATCGTCTCGCTAACAACGTGACAAAGGCAATTACATCCTTATTCATTTTGGTCAGTTGTATTGTGGGTAAGGAAACTCCAAATAATGCAATGAGAGGGTCTGGCTCGATCTGTGTGCCGCTTAATTCTGAGAGTGTGTTAAAGATGTCTTTCCAGAAACCAACAAGAGATGGGCAGCCCCAAAACATGTGCACATGATTAGCAGGGGACTGGTTACATCGAACACAATAACTGTGAAATATATTTTAAAAAATCTAAACTGTTGCTGCTCAACACCAACTAAAAGGGCTGCTGGGTCCTCCATCTTTATTAACACTATACGCGATTGTATATGTTATAAGATTTACAAATGTGCTAATTAAATAAAATAATCAATTGTAGTGCTCTTGTTCGCATCGATGTGTACGATTCTGGTTTGAGCATTTCAAAGTGTTGATCAATAAATAGTTGCAGGTTCTCTATATTATCCAGAATGTTTGTTTTACAGTTATCAGCTAATCCTTAATTAATGGATCAAGCTGTGCCTACCACACTGCCTCTTGCCATGTCATTTCCCCCCTAAATAACTTGTTACCCTTACCTGAGAGTCTGGAGAAGATGAGGAGGAGGAGGGAGAGGGAGAGATGAGAAGCCATTTCTGGGTATGTGTCTCCTGTTCTATGGTACCAATGCACAATGTTTGTGTCAAAGACCAAGGCACCAAAGAGAAAGACTGAACTTCCTAATAGCTATAGCTGTCTTTAACTCTCTTCCTGCTTCTGTTTGAGTGTATATGCCCCCCTCAGTGGCAGATAGAAACTATTACATTCTATGAACTAGTTGAAACATAAGGCTCTAAGGCACTACAACTGATTACCTTAATTAATTAGCACATTTGTATATCTTATATCAAATAAAATCACGTATAGTGTTAATAAAGATGGATGAACCAGCAGCCTATTTAGTGTGTGTTGAGAAGCAACAGAAGAGATGGAGTCAGAGGTTCAGGCGCAAAAATATATATATTTTACAGTGAAGGTGATAAAGACTGGATCCAGAGGTTGTATTTACAAAAATTTACAGATGACAAAAATTATAAATTATTAACTGGCAAAACTACACTTACCTGGCCAATAGCAACATATAACAATATGTAACCTCAAATCGAAACTAAAGCAAAACAGCCTACAGGAAACATTTACACTCCTGAATAGAGTTTTGCACCAGAGTTTTAAACTCACTGAGGGGCACTAGAACATCAAGATGAAGCATAGTTTGCAGACTATTCCATGTCTCTGGTGCACAATAGAAAAAGGTAGTCTTGTCTAACTGGGTAACGGCCCTGGGGACATTAAGTAGCAACCACCTAGTAGACCGTGTCTGGTAACTGCTAGTGGTGAAGGAGAACAGGCTACAGAGGTAGTGGGGGAGTTTACCCAGAAGGGCTTTATATATGAACACATACCAATGTAGCTGTCTGCGCAGTTAAAACAAAGTCCAGGCCACCCTTTGATACAAGGCGCAATGGTGGTGAGCGACTTGGCATTCGTAAAAAAGCACAAGGATGCATGATAGACTGAGTCTAGTCTCTGTAGCACAGAGGAGGCTTCATGCATGTACATTAAAGTCACTATAATTAATTACTGAAAGAAAAGTGGCTTGAACAAGGCTTGTTGCGAAAAAATAGAAACCCAATATATGTTTAAGTTTCCTCACAAGATTATCCATATGAACTTTGTAGTACAGCTTATTGTCCAACCATATACCTAGTTATTTGTAGGATGACACCTTTTTTTATGGAGCAAAAATGGAGCCCTGGGGTACACCTCTAGTAATCTAAAAGGAAGCTAGACTTGGATTCTCAGCATAGACGCATTGTGTTCTGTCTGCGAGATAGTTTCTTAACCAGTTGACAGCCCCTTCAATGAGACCAACGTTATTGAGTCTGGTTAGCAACAGTTTGTGGTCAACAAAAGCCAGACTGAACCCCACACAGGATGTTGTTTCAAGTAGGAATTTATTTAGCTGAGAGTTCACTAGAGATTCCGTCTTTTACCATTTATTTCATTTATACTTAATCATTAACAGCAACAATGTATTTGGGCAGAGACACAACTTTCTAAGAATATCTTAATTGATTTGAAAGTTTATTAACAAAGCACAATTTATTTTAACATATAAAGCAGACAGAATAGTACAGTAAGGCTATGATTCAGTGAATTAGATCAACTATGAAACAAATCATATTTGGGCAACAACATACGGACTAAAAAGTAAAATTAGGTCAAAGACATAGGTAAAATGTACCATAAATGAAAAGTTTCTTATTTTGTGTGTTTTATCCCTGAAAAAGCAGGTGCAAGAAGTAAATCTGTCCCTTGGTCTCACCAGAGAGACCTGTCTGGTTTCTACTCATCCTCAGTTTTACCTTGGAGTCAGTTTGCCCTGAACTTCACCACAGCAATGATGGTGCACAGGAGGAAGAGCACTGCATTACCAATTTTTGGCAGGTAGAAGAATGTTCTCCCCCGTCTGTAGAATAATTAAAAGCTTTAGAACATGTTCCTCTGTAAATTGCTGTAATACAAGGACAATTTTTTAAGGGGAGTTGTAAAGGGAAAACTTCATTTTGCTAAAGGCAGTGTATATTTAACAGTTTGCAGCGGCAGTGATGATTTTGACTGCACAAGGTATTTAATGAGTGTGGATCATTGAAGGTGGTAGTGTAGTTATCTTCCATGTGACTAGAACACCAGCTATCACCACCACCAACATGCCCAGAGGAACCAGTAGGACTTTTAGATCTATGGAACTGATGGTGAAAGTCTGTTTATTGGTAAATAAAGTCCATGAAACATCATAGATAAATAGACATGTTTGTGCTGCTATGACGAAATTGAATTATTTGTTCAGCTCTTCACACTTTTCATGTGTGGAACTTGACCATACAAGTCTGTTCTATATCTCTCAGATATAGAACAGACACTTCAGAAGAAACTTCCATTATAATTTTTTTTGACTACCTGTTGTTCCTTGTAGAGAATTTGTTATTAAATGTGTTTCTGTTGGCTAATATCAGTAATTCCAAAATCAATAATAATATGCAATTTTATCAAAGCAATTTACAGTCATGTGTGCATACATTTTTACGTATGGGTGGTTCCGGGGATCGAACCCACTACCCTGGCGTTACAAGTGCCATGCTCAACCAATTGAGTTACAGAGGACCACAATGTTTCATCCAATAATGTTTGTATATATTTGTTTGATACCTTAAGGGGTCTAGAGGGATAACAGATATGTGGTGATAATCAAAACAAGCACAGCAGACTGTCTTCAGTAGTTTATGGACACAACAAGGAGACATGGGTGAGTTAGGAGGTGTGGGAAGAAGCATACTGGAGGCAGATAGATAGTCATGACTCATGTTGTGACACGGAGGGGGAGTGGGCTATCCTTCCAGGACAAGGGCTCTTTAGGACCAAGATCTTCACTCAGTCAGTCACTGTGTGTTGCTGCCTTCTGCTGGAAAGAAAGTAGTTTGGTGCACAATACAGGCATGTTCTAGAAATAATGATAACAATGTAGTCAGCTTCTCTGTATGATAAGGATAATAAATGTGTGGCTAAAGAGTGATGTATTGCACACATACAGTAGTAATGTATGGTCTTGTCTGTTTCTTTGTTGAGAGGTTAGCATCATCTGTGTAGGTACATGAGAGAGAAGATAAGTCAACACTGACCTGTGTGGTGTAGGGCTAGTTAGCTGTAGACCGCATTATCATCTGGTTCTGCCTAGAATAGAGGAGGGACACACACAGGTAGAGAGGTGAAGAGGGACAATTTGTGATGATGGAATGTAGACTACAGCTCGGAATCACTGCAACCATTTGTTGCAGAATAGCTGAAATGGGATGAAATACATAAAGACATGAAAATTCAGAAATGTTTACAGCTTTACACATTTTCAGTGTCTACACCCTAAACACCAATGACTGCCAAAACACGGACCACAAAACCCTCCTTTTCAAGTACTCTGACGACACAGCCATCCTGTTCCTCCTGAAGGAACCCCCATCCTTCCAGCAATATCAATCATCCGTTACCCAATTAGTTGAATGGTGCCACAATAACTACCTAGATCGCAACGTCTCCAAAACTAAATAAATAACCATTGACTATCCCAAAAACCCCACCTGTGACGGCTCTATCATCAACAGAGAGGCCGTTGAAATAATTCCTTCATTCAACTACCTCTGAATTACAATAGACCACAAGCTAACCTTAGATCAACACACCACTGAAATAACAAAGAAGTCCCAGAAACGTCTGTCTGTCATCAGGCGTCTGATCCACCTGTCTGATAAACCCAAACTCCTTCTGCTACTCTACCGGAGCATCATCACCACTACTCATCTACTGAAGTATCTGCTACCACAACCTGCTCACAGTCTCACACCACAATAAACTATTAAGGATCACCAACACGGCATCTAAACTGATTGGACTCCCCACTCCATAGTGGTCCCTTCTTAATATCGGACACTTAAATGTCTCACTGCAAGCTTCAGGAGGAGTTTCATCCCAGGGACAATGACAATTCTAAATAGTTCCATGTATCTTCCTCCTATGGGCAGGTGGGTGGGACTATTTATGTCTAACTGTTGTTTGTTTCCTGATGTTCCTCTTGTAGGACAATAAACCTGATTCTGATATGTGACTTCATCTATAACCCCATGCACCAGTCTGCCACATAGCCAATAGAACAACACAGATACAATTTCATCTATTAACATCATAGTGATCAGAATAGCAGCCTTACCTTGGTCTGTACATTTCGCTGGTTCCTCCTCTTGGGGACAACAGTGCTGTAAGTCACATCATCACCATTGGCAGGAAATGGGTCCTGCTGGTAGAAACACACAAAGGGGGTTGATGATAAAAGCTCATCATCAGTCTACATGTATGAGATACCTTTGGATATTTACATAATCCACAATATAAGGCATGTATTTGTTTTAACAACATTGAGATATGAGCTCTCTTCCTCTCAAACAGCACAGTGTCAGTCAGGTCGAATAGGAACAGGACAGAGAAGCAACATAGGCCTACTGTGTCTGCAAAGCTGACCAGGAAATCACCTTCAAGACCCACTGCAGCCTCCCTACAACATCATTTATCACCTGATTTACTGAACAAATGGCACATCTCAATAGGTGGTCCAGGTGTCCTCTGACATGGCAGAAGTGTGTGTGTGTGTGTGGGTGTGTAGTTTGGCTATTCTTGTCTATTCTTCCCGGAAGTGTTGCCAAACCCTTGAATTTTGCGATTGCATCTAAAAAAAAAAATATTTTACTCAGGTCATATTTTTTTTACCTTAAGTATATGTACTTTACTGTATTTATACTTGGAATATCCTTTTTCAACTGGAATAGTTCAGAAATAGCTGGAGTGGTACTTTAACCAGAAACTGAAATCACACTGTCTCTACAGTCCTGGGTATGTTTCATTGACTGTAAATATAGAGTTAACATATATAAATTGTACTGTTACAATGGACATGAAGCTGTAGCTGAAGAGCTAATGTGTGATTTAAGTCCATCTGATGTCCATGTCCTGTCCATGGCCGAGTCCAGCATTTTTCACAGACAGGGTCTTACCCATAAGGCCTTGAGTCAGATGAGAGGAACATGAGTGTAGCCTACCACTGAGGTGTTTGTTGTCTGGTCCATGGCTTTATTGTCCTCTGGAATAAAGAAAGAGAGATGCATTATTAGAGACCTCTGAGATACACTAGAATAATACTGAATACGTTAATCATAGAAGAGTTATATTTTTGAGTCTACTCCTCTTATGTGAAGATACATTGGTTATAACAGGCTAATACAGTTGTCTTCAAGGAAAATATTGATGTCTCATGAAAATATCTCCAAAATCAAACTTATAATTTTTCCAATATAGTCATTATAGAATGAATACTTACTATGCTTTCTCCACATCTTCCATGTGACTAGGACACCAGCTATCACCAACACCAAAATGCCCAGAGGAATCAGTAGGACTTTTAGATCTATGGAACTGATTGTGAAAGACTATGTTTACTGTAAAATAAAGTCCATAAAACATCACAGATAAGTAGATAATTATTAGTTTTTTGCATTATGTTTTTTGTGCTGTTCTGACTAAATGGAAATATTTGTTCAGCTCTTCACACATTTTATGTGTGAAACTTGACCATCCAAGAATAGAATGCTGCTGTCACACCCTGGCTCTGGGGACTCTATATGTTGAGCCAGGGTGTGTAGATTCTATGTGTTCTTGTTCTGTGTTGTATATTCTATGTATTGTATTTCTATGTTGGCCAGAGTGGTTCCCAATCAGAGGCAACGAGTGTCAGCTGTTGCTGGTTGTCTCTGATTGGGAGCCATATTTATACAGGCTGTTTTCCCACAGTAGTTGTGGGATCTTGTTCCATTTGGTTTGTTCTGTGTTGGTTGTATTTAGACCTAGGACGGCACGTTATCGTTTTGTTTATCGTGTATTCATTAAATAAAGAATAAGTATGTTCGCTCAGCACGCTGCGCCTTGGTCTACTCCGTTCAACGATCGTGACAGCTGCTACGTCTACAACCACAGAGATATGAGGAAGCGGTAAATGTCTCTATGAGAACGGTGTCTTTTTGGTCTATACTTAGTGTGGAAACATTTAAGGAGGGTATTTTTGTGTAGTGTGAAAAACAGAAAAGGTTACATTTCTTCATATTTCTATTGCCATCCATTTTTAAGAGTAAGTGTGAGAGTAAGTGTACAGCTGAATAAGTGATCATTACCTCATGGTGTCCTTCTCCTTGCCCCCCTCAGGTCCTTGGACTGTGTTGTCAGTCTGAACAGGCTCAGCAGTTGGAGAGAAAGAGGATTGTTCAGTGGTTGGAGCTTGGGTTGCTGTGAGGTAAAAACAACAATGGTATTATGACTGGTGTACCAGAGACACAGGGTAGACTGAACTGTAACAAGACATTGTGGCTAAACTATGACCTTCTTGTCCAGCTTATTTCATTTACCCCAACATGTGGATTTTCACTTAGTATTAGCACTGTTGAGTTCAAACCAATTGTAGGACCACCATAAGTATTCCCAAAAGCTCAGAATGTTGATTTGTTAACATGGAGTAAAAACAACAATGTTATTATGCAGGGGTGCAACTTTGGTTTTAGAAGTGGGGGAGACAAAACCGCTCTGAGGCATCTGCATGGTCCTAAAGCACAACGGTGCAATGATACAACTGGGGGGGGCAAACACGCAATTTCAGAATGTGGGGGGGTCATGTCCCCCCTGTCCCAAGTGAAGGTTGCGTCCCTGGTAAAATGACTGGTGTACCAGAGAGACACAGGGTAGACTGAACAGTAACAAGACATTGTGGCTAAACCATGACCTTCTTGTCAAGCTTATTTCATTTTCCCCAACATATGGATTTTCACTTAGTATTAGCACTGTTGAGTTCAAACCAATGGTAGGACCGCTAAGTATTCACAAAAGCTTTGAATCAGGATACAGTTCAATTTGATTTAGATGATAAGCCAGCAAGACTGGATAAAACCAGGTTAATACTTAATAATACAGTATCTGATTGCTCTCTACTCACTGGTCATAGTGGTGGTACTTTGTGTGGTGGTTTGTCGTCTCACAGTGATGTGAACAGGCATCATAAGGTCTCCCACTCTACACCTGTACCAGCCAGTGTTGTCCATCTTCAGTCCACTCATAGTCACCGTTAAGATGTTTCCTCTGGTGGCATCAGTGGTCTGCTGTAGGGTCACTGATGTTCCATCTATAGTCCCAGAATTCCCCCAGACACAGTAGACACTGCCACCAATCCTGCACCACCACTTCCAATTTCCAGTGTCATTATAGTAACAATTCACAATGACACTCCCTCCTTCAACTCCAGTCACCTCCTGTTGGTCCACATAGAGTTCTGGTGTACCTGAACACAGAGGTACACACACCAAATAAGGTCCTGAGTGATCAAGTGGTTTTTTTGTAACAACTGACAACAAATATCATAATTATGATATGATGGATAGAGAACAGAAAGCAGACATATACCAACATTCCTCATGTCAACTTGAACAATAATAGTGATGCCAGTAAATGAAACCAGAACACCAGTCATGTAATCATATGGAAGAGTTGCAGGGATCTTACCTGGAGTCACAGATAGGTGGAATCCTTCTATCCTGACGTCTGCTCCAACATTGATCTCTACAGCACAACAGTACCATTCAGAGTCCTCACTCCCCAGATCAGTCATGGTCACAGTGAAGGTTAGCTGGTTGATGTCATCAGAGATTGAGGCCTTAGCTGTGCTCTTAGGAAGGTAAGTGCGTACAACAGGAGAGCAACTATTTAAATAATATCCTTTACACAAATATTTCACATGGGTTTTGTATTCCTGATCATAGCGACATGGGATGGTGATGGAGCCTCCTGTCTTCACAGACACACGATAAGCACCTGTAGACACAACAACAGAAAACACATTAGATTGGAATTCAAGCAAATTCTCACAACAGGAAAATGACATTCCATCTGGACTATAACACACATAATACAGGAAGTGTTATTGATAAGACAAGCTACTGCTCCTGTCTTCAGAGTGTCAGCATGTGTCCAGTCCCAGTCCCTGACCTCAACTTCAGCACTTCATAGAAACATGTTACGCTTCTTTTTTTTTGCCAATCCACCACCCCCTCCTTGGAGGATAAAAATAACTTTGTTTGTTCAGTTTTGTTCCCTGTTACATTTACATTCTACACATATGTTATTTACATGGCACTGTTGTTACATGGTAGTTACATAACAAAATGTAGTTATTGGATATACATTACATCTGGATAGATAGTACTTAAACACATACATCTTACATTATATATAGTGTTTTCAGTCATAACTATTATAGATCATGGGCTTCAAATCCCACCCCTCAGATGCTCTCAGTCCATCTCACCTATCTCTGTAAACCACCCTCTTATGATTTACATGTGCAATATATTTTTCAACTGTACTGTGATGTTTCACATGATTTCTAAACCTGTCTAATCGCATAGCATAGTATCTACAGATTGTATATTAAAGAATAACATTTTAAGAGTATTATTACATTGTTGATTGATTGACTATGGCCTTCCAAATCTCCCAACAGTGCTACCTGTAGGGTTAGTTTCAGGTAAATGTTGTGATTTTTCAGCCACTCCTGAACCTGTGACTAGAAACAAGCTACATAGGGAAAAGACCAGAATAAGTGATCTAATGATTCTGTCTCTTCATAGCAAAATCTGCAGAGCGGAGCTGGTTGTATGCAGCATATACAGTGGGGAAAAAAAGTATTTAGTCAGCCACCAATTGTGCAAGTTCTCCCACTTAAAAAGATGAGAGAGGCCTGTAATTTTCATCATAGGTACACGTCAACTATGACAGACAAATTGAGAAAAGAAAATCCAGAAAATCACATTGTAGGATTTTTAATGAATTTATTTGCAAATTATGATGGAAAATAAGTATTTGGTCACCTACAAACAAGCAAGATTTCTGGCTCTCACAGACCTATAACTTCTTCTTTAAGAGGCTCCTCTGTCCTCCACTCGTTACCTGTATTAATGGCACCTGTTTGAACTTGTTTTCAGTATAAAAGACACCTGTCCACAACCTCAAACAGTCACACTCCAAACTCCACTATGGCCAAGACCAAAGAGCTGTCAAATGACACCAGAAACAAAATTGTAGACCTGCACCAGGCTGGGAAGACTGACTCTGTAATAGGTAAGCAGCTTGGTTTGAAGAAATCAACTGTGGGAGCAATTATTAGGAAATGGAAGACATTCAAGACCACTGATAATCTCCCTCGATCTGGGGCTCCACGCAAGATCTCACCCCGTGGGGTCAAAATGATCACAAGAACGGTGAGCAAAAATCCCAGAACCACACGGGGGGACCTAGTGAATGACCTGCAGAGAGCTGGGACCAAAGTAACAAAGCCTAACATCAATAACACACTACGCCGCCAGGGACTCAAATCCTGCAGTGCTAGACGTGTCCCCCTGCTTAAGCCAGTACATGTCCAGGCCCGTCTGAAGTTTGCTAGAGTGCATCCAGAAGAGGATTGGGAGAATGTCATATGGTCAGGTTGAAACCAAAATATAACTTTTTGGTAAAAACTCAACTCGTCGTGTTTGGAGGACAAAGAATGCTGAGTTGCATCCAAAGAACACCATACCTACTGTGAAGCATGGGAGTGAAAACATCATACTTTGGGGCTGTTTTTCTGCAAAGGGACCAGGACGACTGATCCGTGTAAAGGAAAGAATGAATGGGGCCATGTATCGTGAGATTTTGAGTGAAAACCTCCTTCCATCAGCAAGGGCATTGAAGATGAAACGTGGCTGGGTCTTTCAGCATGACAATGATCCCAAACACACCGCCTGGCCAACGAAGGAGTGGCTTCGTAAGAAGCATTTCAAGGTCCTGGAGTCTCCAGATCTCAACCCCATAGAAAATCTTTGGAGGGAGTTGAAAGTCCGTTTTGCCCAGCGACAGCCCCAAAACATCACTGCTCTAGAGGAGATATGCATGGAGGAATGGGCCAAAATACCAGCAGCAGTGTGTGAAAACCTTGTGAAGACTTACAGAAAACGTTTGACCTGTGTCATTGCCAACAAAGGGTATATAACAAAGTATTGAGAAACTTTTGTTATTGACCAAATACTTATTTTCCACCATAATTTGCAAATAAATTCATAAAAAATCCTACAATGTGATTTTCTGGATTTTTTTTCCTCATTTTGTCTGTCATAGTTGACGTGTACCTATGATGAAAATTACAGGCCTCTCTCATCTTTTTAAGTGGGAGAACTTGCACAATTGGTGGCTGACTAAATACTTTTTTCCCCCACTGTACATAACATTCTGTTGGTGGCAAGAATTTTGTATAATAATTGTAAATTTACATTTTGAACCAAGTGTTGTTTTATGTATCAGTTTATAACATTTTTACATTTTACATTTTAGTCATTTAGCAGACGCTCTTATCCAGAGCGACTTACAGTTTAGTGAGTGCATACATTATTATTTTTTTGATTAAGCCATGGAATCGGAATCTCCACCTTCTACCCCTTCCACTTGCCTCTTCCTTTTTGTGGTAATGTTGCAATCAATTGGTTGTAATTTTGGATAGAGCAAACATTTCCAAATATTTTTGTTAGCTGCACAATTTACACATCTACACCTTTCCTATTCATAATGTCATTAACAAAGAGAATTCCTTTTTTTATAAAACAATTTCAGAAATAACGTTGTTTTTTAAAATCAATTAGTGTATTTGAGTTTAACCATAATATTTGTTGTTATATTTCTTCTGTCTTTTCTGGAGGATGAATCTGGAATTGCAACCAGCTCTGTATGATTTGTTTTAGAAAAGGTGATATTTTGAAAAGCTTCCATTTTCAGTTAATTGAAAATGTGAGGTTGTAATTTAGATAAGGGCAAAAAGGCAATTTTTATCAAGGGGTGAGCCATTCTTACTGATCTACTTGAGAACCAGTTCGGCTTTAAGTATACCTTTTGTATGATTGATGCTTTTAGTGAGAGGTTTAATGCTTTAATATTTTATAATTTTTGCCCCCTGAATTCATATTCATTATATAAATAAGCACGCTTCATTTAATCTGTCTTGCCATTCCAAATAAAGTGAAATCTTTTTGATCGTATAATTTGAAAAACATATCGTTTGGCGTAGGCAGGGCCATAAGTAAATAGGTAAACTGGGATATGCCTAAACAACTAAAAAGGGTGATTTTTCCACCAATAGACAGGTATTTACCATTCCATGGTAGCAAGATCTGATCTATTTTTGCTAACTTTCTATTGAAAAATGTTGTAATGAGTTCATTTATTTACAGAGTATGTCCACTTCATTGTCAGACCGTTGTATTGGTAAACTACACGGTAATCTAAAAGTGGTATTTTTTTTACGATCCAATACGTACAGTGCCTTGCAAAAGTATTCATCCCCCTTGGCGTTTTTCCTATTTTGTTGCATTACAACCTGTAATTTAAATGGATTTTTATTTCGATTTCATGTAATGGACATAGACAAAATATTCCAAATTTGTGAAGTGAAATGAAAAAAATCACTTGTTAAAAAAATTATACAAAATAAATAACGGAAAAGTGGTGCGCGCATATGTATTCACCCCCTTTGCTATGAAGCCCCTAAATAAGATCTGGTGCAACCAATTACCTTCAGAAGTCACATAATTAGTTAAATAAAGTCCACCTGTGTGCAATCTAAGTGTCACATGATCTGTCACATGATCTCAGTATATATACACCTGTTCTGAAAGGCCCCAGAGTCTGCAACACCACTAAGCAAGGGGCACCACCAAGCAAGTGGCACCATGAAGACCAAGGAGCTCTCCAAACAGGTCAGGAACAAAGTTGTGGAGAAGTACAGAATAGGGATGGGTTATAAAAAAATATCAGAAACTTTGAACATCCCATGGCGCACCATTAAAATCCATTATTAAAAAATGGAAAGAATATGGCACCACAACAAACCTGCCAAGAGAGGGCCACCCACCAAAACTCACAGACCAGGAAAGGAGGGCATTAATCAGAGAGGCATGTGGGAGACTCCCCAAACATATGGAAGAAGGTGCTCTGGTCAGATGAGACTAAAATTGAGCTTTTTGGCCATCAAGGAAAACGCTATATATGGCGCAAACCCAACACCTCTCATCTCCCCGAGAACACCATCCCCACAGTGAAGCATGGTGGTGGCAGCATCATGCTGTGGGGATGTTTTTCATCGGCAGGGACTGGGAAACTGGTCAGAATTGAAGGAATGATGGATGGCGCTAAATACAGGGAAATTCTTGAGGGAAACCTGTTTCAGTCTTCCAGAGATTTGAGACTGGGACTGAGGTTCACCTTCCAGCAGGACAATGACCCTAAGCATACTGCTAAAGCAACACTCGAGTGGTTTAAGGGGAAACATTTAAATGTCTTGGAATGGCATAGTCAAAGCCCAGACCTCAATCCAATTGAGAATCTGTGGTATGACTTAAAGATTGCTGTACACCAGCGGAACCCATCCAACTTGAAGGAGCTGGAGCAGTTTTGCCTTAAATAATGGGCAAAAATCCCAGTGGCTAGATGTGCCAAGCTTATAGAGACATACCCCAAGAGGCGTGCAGCTGTAATTGCTGCAAAAGTGTGTGTGTGTGTGGGGGGGGGGGGGGAATAGTTATGCACGCTCAAGTTTTTCTGTTTTTTAGTCTTATTTCTTCTTTGTTTCACGATAAAAAGTATTTTGCATCTTCAAAGTGGTAGTCATGTTGTGTAAATCAAATGATACAAACCCCCCCAAAATCCTTTTAATTCCAGGTTATAAGGCAACAAAACAGGAAAAATGCCAAGAAGGGATTCACATCCGTCAAAAGGGCAACACAGTATAATAGCATTCAAGCCATAATATACCCCAATCTCTACAATTAGCTTGTATCAGATAAAACTCAAATCCCAACGTTGCTTTTTCCAATTTAACGCCTGTGCAGTCTTCAAAATAAATAAACAAAAACGTCCCATAAATCGAAACTTAATTTTAAGTCCACATAGTCCAAGGTTCTGTATTGCATGAGTAAAAAAGGATAAGTCCATCATACATAAATAATAACATAATAATAATAATAATTATAAAGGATTATAATGCGTAGTGCGGTGCAATGTGTAGGCCTATTGAGGACTACTTCAGCATGAGGTATCATTCACAGCCACGTTGTAATCTTCCAATCCTTGAACAATGACTTGTTTACATACAACTTATCGACCACCAGAAGAACATTCTGCTTCTCTGTTTGGAGCCGTTTGAAAGTGGGGTACAGGGCTCTTCATCTCTCCACAATTTAATTGGGAAATCGCTCATTAACAGAGAATGGTGTTCTTCAGCTCCCTACCCTGTTGTAGAAAGACAATCTTAATTTTGTAGTGAGTGAGCCTAGCTACTATCAGACAGTGCCCACTGGTGTAAAGTTCTTCAGTAAAAAATACTTTGAAATACTACTTAAGTAGTTTTTTTGGGTATCTGTACTTTACAATTTAACTTTTACTTCACTAGATTCCTCAAGACAATAATGTATTTTTTTACTCCATCCACTTTCCCTGACACCCAAAAGTACTTCTTACATTTTGAATGCTTAGCAGGACAGGAAAATTGTACATTTCAAGCACCAGAGATATACAAACTGTAAAATATTTTTTAAATAATGTGCACTTGAACCTCTTACTCCATCTCAACTGTTGCTGCTCAACACCAACTAAAAAGGATCCTGGGTCCTCCATCTTTATTAACACTTTAGGTGATTTTATTTGATATAATATACACAAATGTGCTAATTAAATAAAATAATCAATTGTAGTGCTCTTGTTCGCATTGATGTGTACGATTCAGGTTAGAGCATTTCAAAGTGTTGATCAATAAATAGTTGAAGGTTCTCTATATTATCCAGAATGTTTTGTTTTACAGTTATCAGATAATTCTCAATTCTACAATTAATTCATGGGTCAAGCTGTGCCTACCATGCTGCCTCTTGCCACATCATTTCCCCCCTAAATAACTTGTTACCCTTACCTGAGAGTCTGGAGAAGATGAGGAGAAGGATGGAGAGGGAGAGATGAAAAGCCATTTCTGGTGTATGTGTCTCCGTATGTTATATGGTACCAATGCACAATGTGTGTGTCAAGGACCAAGGCACCAAAGAGAATGACTGAACTTCCTAATAGCTATAGCTGTCTTTAACTCTCTTCCTGCTTCTGTTTGAGTGTATATGCCCCCCTCAGTGGCAGATATAAACTATTACATTCTATGAACTAGTTGTAACATAAGGCTCTAAGGCACTACAACTGATTGATGAATTATTAACTGGCAAAACTACACTTACCTGGCCAATAGCAATATATAACCTCAAATCGAGGACTAAGGAAAAGCGGCCTGAAGGAAACATTTATACTCCTCCTGAATAGAGTTTTGCACCGGAGTTGTAAACTCTCTGAGGGGCACTAGAACCTCAAGGTGACGCATACTTTGCAGACTATTCCATGCCTCTGGTGCACAATAGCAAAAGGTAGTCTTGTCTAACTGGGTAACGGCCCTGGGGACATTAAGTAGCAACCACCTAGTAGACCGTGTCTGGTAACTGCTAGTGGTGAAGGAGAACAGGCTACAGAGGTAGTGGAGGAGTTTACTCAGAAGGGCTTTATATATGAACACATACCAATGTAGCTGTCTGCCCATGTAAAATGAGGTCTAGCCCACCATTTGATACAAGGTGCAATGGTGGATGAGCGACTTGGCATTTGTAACAAAACACAAGGATGCGTGGTAGACTGAGTGCATGTACATTAAGTCACTATAATCAATTACTGAAAGAAAAGTAGGTTGAACAAGCCTTGTTGCGATAAAATAAAAAACCCAATTTCAGATTAAGTTTCCTCACAAGATTATCCATATGAACTTTGTAGTACAGTTCACTGTCCAACCATATACAGTGGGGAGAACAAGTATTTGATACACTGCCGATTTTGCAGGTTTTCCTACTTACAAAGCATGTAGAGGTCTGTAATTTTTATCATAGGTACACTTCAACTGTGAGAGACGGAATTTAAAACAAAAATCCAGAAAATTACATTGTATGATTTTTAAGTAATTAATTTGCATTTTATTGCATGACATAAGTATTTGATCACCTACCAACCAGTAAGAATTCCGGCTCTCACAGACCTGTTAGTTTTTCTTTAAGAAGCCCTCCTGTTCTCCACTCATTACCTGTATTAACTGCACCTGTTTGAACTCATTACCTGTATAAAAGACACCTGTCCACACACTCAATCAAACAGACTCCAACCTCTCCACAATGGCCAAGACCAGAGAGCTGTGTAAGGACATCAGGGATAAAATTGTAGACCTGCACAAGGCTGGGATGGGCTACAGGACAATAGGCAAGCAGCGTGGTGAGAAGGCAACAACTGTTGGCACAATTATTAGAAAATGGAAGAAATTCAAGATGACGGTCAATCACCCTCTGTCTGGGGCTCCATGCAAGATCTCACCTCATGGGGCATCAATGATCATGAGGAAGGTGAGGGATCAGCCCAGAACTACACAGCAGGACCTGGTCAATGACCTGAAGAGAGCTGGGACCACAGTCTCAAAGAAAACCATTAGTAACACACTACGCCGTCATGGATTAAAATCCTGCAGCGCATGCAAGGTCCCCCTGCTCAAGCCAGCGCATGTCCAGGCCCGTCTGAAGTTTGCCAATGATCATCTGGATGATCCAGAGGAGGAATGGGAGAAGGTCATGTGGTCTGATGAGACAAAAATAGAGCTTTTTGGTCTAAACTCCACTCGCCGTGTTTGGAGGAAGAAGAAGGATGAGTACAACCCCAAGAACACCATCCCAACCGTGAAGCATGGAGGTGGACACATCATTCTTTGGGGATGCTTTTCTGCAAAGGGGACGGGACGACTGCACCGTATTGAGGGGAGGATGGATGGGGCCATGTATCGCGAGATCTTGGCCAACAACCTCCTTCCCTCAGTAAGAGCATTGAAGATGGGTCGTGGCTGGGTCTTCCAGCATGACAACGACCCGAAACACACAGCCAGGGCAACTAAGGAGTGGCTCCGTAAGAAGCATCTCAAGGTCCTGGAGTGGCCTAGCCAGTCTCCAGACCTGAACCCAATAGAAAATCTTTGGAGGGAGCTGAAAGTCCGTATTGCCCAGCGACAGCCCCGAAACCTGAAGGATCTGGAGAAGGTCTGTATGGAGGAGTGGGCCAAAATCCCTGCTGCAGTGTGTGCACACCTGGTCAAGACCTACAGGAAACGTATGATCTCTGTAATTGCAAACAAAGGTTTCTGTACCAAATATTAAGTTCTGCTTTTCTGATGTATCAAATACTTATGTCATGCAATAAAATGCAAATTAATTACTTAAAATCATACAATGTGATTTTCTGGATTTTTGTTTTAGATTCCGTCTCTCACAGTTGAAGTGTACCTATGATAAAAAGTACAGACCTCTACATGCTTTGTAAGTAGGAAAACCTGCAAAATCGGCAGTGTATCAAATACTTGTTCTCCCCACTGTACCTAGTTATCTGTAGGATGACGCCTTTTTAATGGAGCTAAAATGGAGCCCTGGGGTACACCTCTAGTAATCTAAAAGGAAGCTAGACTTGGGATTCTCAGCATAGACACATTGTGTTCTGTCTGCAAGATAGTTTCTTAACCAGATGACAGGCCCTTCAATGAGACCAACGTTATTGAGTCTGTCTTGCAACAGTTTGTGGTCAACAAAAGCCAGACTGAACCTACACAGGATGTTGTTTCAAGTAGGAATTTATTTAGCTGAGCGTTCTCTAGAGATTCAAAGACTTTGACCAGGATATGGAGCTTGGAAATAGGTCAATAGTTATTTAAAAATGAAAGGTCTCCACCCTTTAGTAGGGGGTGAACATATGCTGATTTCCACATTTTGGGTATTGAATAGTAAGAAAAAAACAGTTCATGTTCATTAACAGTTCATGCATATATGGTACTTGTCAGCACACAGAACTCAGAAACAATGTATTTGGGCAGAGACACAACTTTCTAAGAATATCTTAATACATTTTAAAGTTTAATAACAAAGCATGCATTTCTTTTAACATATAAAGCAGACAGAACAGTACGTAAGACTATGATTCAGAAAAAAATATCAACTATGAAACAAATCATATGTGGGCAACAACATACGGACTAAAAAGTCAAATTTGGTCAAAGTTTCTTATTTTGTGTGTTTTATCCCTGAAAAAGCAGGTGCAAGAAGTAAATATGTCCCTTGGTCTCACCAGAGAGACCTGTCTGGTTTCTACTCATCTTTAGTTTTACCTTGGAGTCAGTTTGCCCTGAACTTCACCACAGCAATGATGGTGCACAGGAGGAAGAGCACTGCATTTCCAATTTTTGGCATGTAGAAGAATGTTCTCTCCCATCTGTAGAATAATTAAAAGATTTAGAACATGTTCCTCTGTAAATTGCTGTAATACAAGGAACATTTTTTAAAGGGGAATCGTAAAGGGAATTTTTCCTTTTTCTAAAGGCAGTGTATATTTGACAGTTTGCAGCGGCAGGGATGATTTTGACGGCACATGGTCTTTAATGAGTGTGGATCATTGAAGGTGGTGACTAGGAAACCAACTATCACCACCACCAACATGCCCAGAGGAATCAATAGGACTCTTAGATCTATGGAACTGACGGTGAAAATCTGTTTATTGTAAAATATAGTCCATGAAACATAATAGATTAATAGACATGTTTGTGCTGCTATGACGAAATTGAATTATTTGTTCAGCTCTTCACACCTTTCATGTGTGGAACTTGGCCATACAAGAATAGAATGCTGCTACTTCAACAACTACAGAGATACGAGGAAGTGGTAAATGTCTCTGTCTCTATGATGGTAAATGTCACTATAACAGTGTCTTTGCCTATACTCAGTGTGAAGATGTTTAAGGAAGGTGGTTTTGTACCATACACTCTAGTGTGAAAAACAGAAAATGTTACCTTTCTTCATATTTCTATTGCCATCCATTTGGAAGAGTAAGTGTGAAATACAGCTGAATAAGTGATAATTACCTCATGTTGTCCTTCTCCTTGCCCCCCTCAGGTCCTTGGACTGTGTTGTCAGTCTGAACAGGCTCAGCAGTTGGAGAGAAAGAGGATTGTTCAGTGGTTGGAGCTTGGGTTGCTGTGAGGTAAAAACAACAATGGTATTATGACTGGTGTACCAGAGAGACACAGGGTAGACTGAACTGTAACAAGACATTGTAGCTAAGATTTGACCTTCTTGTCCAGCTTATTTCATTTGCCCCAACATGTGGATTTTGTTGAGTTCAAACCCATGGTAGGACCACTAAGTTTTCCCAAAAGCTTTTTATCAACAAAGTCAAGAAAAGCTTTTAATTTTAATTAATTTAATTAATTTGTTTACATCCCTGTTATTGAGCATTTCTCCCTTGCCAATATAATCCATCCACCTTACAGGTGTGGTATATCAAGTACCTGATTAAACAGCATTATCATTACACAGGTGCAACTTGTGCTGGGGACAATAAAATGCCACTCTAAAAGGTGCAGTTTTGTCACACAACACAATGCCACAGATGTCTCAAGTTCTGAGGGAGCGTGCAATTGGCATGCTGACTGTAGGAATGTCCACCACAGCTGTTGCCAGAGAATTGAATGTTAATTTCTCTACCGTAAGCCGCCTCCAACGTCTTTTTAGAGAATTTAGCAGTACGTCCAACCGGCCTCACAACCGCAGACCACGTGTATGCCGTCGTGTTGGCGAGCAGTTTGCTGATGTAAACATTGTGAACAGAGTGCCCCATGATGGCAGTGGGGTTATGGTACGGGCAGGCATAAGCTATGGACAAGGAACACAACTGCATTTTTTCGATGGCAATTTGAATGCACTGAGATACAATGGTGAGATCCTGAGGCCCATTACCGTGCCATTCATCCGCCACCATCACCTCATGTTTCAGAATGATAATGCACGGCCCCAAGACGCAAGGATCGGTACACAATTCCTGGAATCTGAAGATGTCCCAGTTTTTCCATAGCCTGTATAATCACCAGACATGTCACCCATTGAGCATGTTTGGGATGCTTTGGATTGACGTGTATGACAGTATGTTCCAGTTCCCGCCAATATCCATTAACTTTGCACAGACATTGAAGAGGAGTGGGACAACATTCCACTGGCCACAATCAACAGTCGGATCAACTCTATGCGAAGGAGATGTGTCATGCTGCATGAGGAAAATGGCTGTCACACCAGATACTGACTGGTTTTCTGATCCACGCCCCTACCTTTTTGTTAAAGGTATCTGTGACCAACAGATGCATATCTGTATTCCCAGTCATGTGAAATCCATAGATTAGGGCTAATCATTTATTTCAATTGACTGATTTCCTTATAAAGAACTGTAAATCAATAGAATCTTTGAAATTGTTGCATGTTGCATTTATATTCTTGTTCAGTATATTAACATCATAGTGATCAGAATAGCAGCCTTACCTTGGTCTGTACATTTAGCTGGTTCCTCCTCTTGGGGACAACAGTGCTGTAAGTCACATCATCACCATTGGCAGGAAATGGGTCCTGCTGGTAGAAACACACAAAGGGGGTTGATGATAAAAACTCATCATCAGTCTACATGTATGAGATACCTTTGGATATTTACATAATCCACAATATAAGGCATGTATTTGTTTTAACAACATTAAGATATGAGCTTTCTTCCTCTCAAACAGCACAGTGTCAGTCAGGTTAAATAGGAACAGGACAGAGAAGCAACATAGGCCTACTGTGTCTGCAAAGCTGAACAGGAAATCACAACACCTTAACCACTGACCTCACTACAGATCCTATTATTAGCTCTACACTGCAAAACACTTATAGAAACTGAAATCACACTGAATATAGAGTTAACATATATACATTGTACAGTTACAATACAATGGACATTAAGCTGAAGGGCTAATGTGTTGTTTTAAGTGCATCTTATGTCCATGTCCTGCATTTTTCACAGACAGGGTCTTACCCACAAGGCCTTGAGTCAGATGAGAGGAACATGAGTGTAGCCTACCACTGAGGTGTTTGTTGTCTGGTCCATGGTCTTATTGTCCTCTGGAATAAAGAAAGAGAGATGCAGTATTAGAGACCTCTGAGATACACTAGAATAATACTGAATACATTAATCATAGAATAGTTATACTTTTGAGTCTCCTCCTCTTATGTCAAGATACATTGATTATAACAGGCTAATACATTTGTCTTCAAGGAAAATATTGATGTCTCATGAAAATATCTCCAAAATCAAACTTATAACTTTTCCAATATAGTCATTATAGAATGAATACTTACTATGCTTTCTCCACATCTTCCATGTAACTAAGACACCAGCTATCACCACCACCAACATGCCCAGAGGAATCAGTACGACTTTTAGATCTATGGAACTGATGGTGAAAGACTATGTTTATTATAAAATACAGTCCATGAAATATCACAGTTAAATAGAATATTATTATTTGGTTTATGTTTTTTGTGCTAATATGACAACATGGAAACATTTGTTCAGCTTTTCACACCTTTTATGCATGAAACTTGACCATCCAAGAATAGAATGCTGCTACTTTGACAACCACAGAGATATGAGGAAATGGTAAATGTCTCTATGATGGTAAATGTCTCTATAACAGTGTCTTGGGCTTTACTCGGTGTGACATTTTTAAGGAGGGTGTTTTTGTGCCTGAAGCTCTAGTGTGAAAAACAGAAAATGTTCCCTTTCTTCATAATATTTCTATTGCCATCCATTTCGAAGAGTAATTGTGAAATACAGTTGAATGAGTGATAATTACCTCATGGTGTCCTTCTCCTTGACCCCCTCAGGTCCTTGGACTGTGTTGTCAGTCTGAACAGGCTCAGCAGTTGGAGAGAAAAAGGATTGTTCAGTGGTTGGAGCTTGGGTTGCTGTGAGGTAAAAACAACAATGGTATTATGACTGGTGTACCAGAGAGACACAGGGTAGACTGAACTGTAACAAGACATTGTGGCTAAGATATGACCTTCTTGTCCAGCTTATTTCATTTACCCCAACATATGGATTTTAACTTAGTATTAGCAGTGTTGAGTTCAAACCAATGGTAGGACCGCTAAGTATTCACAAAAGCTTTGAATCAGGATACAGTTCAATTTGTTTCTGATGATAAGCCAGCAAGACTGGATAAAACCAGGTTAATACTTAATAATACAGTATCTGATTGCTCTCTACTCACTAGTCATAGTGGTGGTACTTTGTGTGGTGGTTTGTCGTCTGACAGTGATGTGAACAGGCATCATACGGTCTCCAACTTCACAACTGTACCAGCCAGTGTTCTCCATCTTCAGATCACTCATAGTCACCGTTAAGATGTTTCTTCTTGTGGTCTGCTGTAGGGTCACTGATGTTCCATCTAGAGTCCCAGAATTCCCCCACACACAGGAGACACTGCCACCAATCCTGTACCACTTCATATGTCCAATGTCACCATAGTAACATTTTACAATGACACTCCCTCCTTCAACTCCAGTCACCTCCTGTTGGTCCACATAGAGTTCTGGAGTACCTGAACACAGAGGTACACACACAAAAGAAGGTCCTGAGTGATCAAGTGTTTTTTTGTAACAACTGACCACAAATATCATAATTATGATATGATGGATAGAGAACAGAAAGTAGACATATACCAACATTCCTCATGTCAACTTGAACAATAATAGTGATACCAGTAAATGAAACCAGAACACCAGTCATGTAATCATATGGAAGAGTTGCAGGGATCTTACCTGGAGTGACAGATAGGTCGAACCATCCTGTCTGGACTATTGGTCCACCACTGATCTCTATAACACCAGTAACGTCCAGAGTCCTCTGGCTCCAGATCAATCATTGTAACATTGATTGTTTGCTGGTTGATGTCATCAGAGATTGAGACCTTATTTGTGCTTTTAGGAGGGTCAGTGTGTACAACAGGGGAGCAACTATACAAATAGTCTCCTTTACACAAGTATGTCACATGGGTTTTGTATTTCTGATCATAGCGACATGGGATGGTGGAGTAGCCTCCTATCTTCACAGACATACGATAAGCACCTGTAGACACAACAACAGAAAACACACTAGATTGGAATTCAATAAAATTCTCACAGCAGTAAAATGACATTCCATCTGGACTATAACACACATAATACAGGAAGTGTTATTGATAAGACAAGCTACTGCTCCTGTCTTCAGAGTGTCCAGTCCCAGTCCCTGACCTCAACTTCAGCACTTCATAGAAACATGTTACCCTTACCTGATGGTCTGGAGAAGATGAGGAGGAGGATGGAGAGGGAGAGATGAGAAGCCATTTCTGGGTATGTGTCTCCGTATGTTATATGGTACCAATGCACAATGTGTGTGTCAAGGACCAAGGCACCAAAGAGAATGACTGAACTTCCTAATAGCTATAGCTGTCTTTAGCTCTCTTCCTGCTTCTGTTTGAGTGTATATGCCCCCCTCAGTGAAACTACTACATTCTATGAACTAGTTGTAACATAAGTCTCTAAGGCACTACAACTGATTACTTTATTTCATTTAATTAGCACATTTGTATATCTTATATCAAATA
The DNA here is from genome assembly GCF_964263955.1 of Coregonus lavaretus. Taxonomy (NCBI): domain Eukaryota; kingdom Metazoa; phylum Chordata; class Actinopteri; order Salmoniformes; family Salmonidae; genus Coregonus; species Coregonus lavaretus. The sequence continues at coordinate 70,693,177 of NC_139991.1, forward strand.
AAATCACGTATAGTGTTACTAAAGTTGGAGGACCCATTGAGACCAATGTTACTGAGTCTGGCTAGCAACAGTTTGTGGTCAACTGAATCAAACTGAATCAAACACTGCAGCACAATGTCGTTTTTCAATAAGTGCATTTATGATGTCATTCGCCACTCCCATTTGCCACACCTCAGAAACAATGTATTCTTTAGGCCTACTGTCAATAAGGCTCACACAAGATAGTTCGAATTTCTATGAAGCAGGTGGTCTTTATTTGGCCTTTATTTGAGTGTCAAGGGTTCCAAACAGTGTTTTTGTAAAACATGCAGAACCAATGAATGATCATAATTGTGCCATATTATGGGACCAATCCTGTTCCTTCTTGGAGTTTCTCCTAGGGAGCTGGTTCATAGTAGCTCTCATTCATCTCCATATAGTCATCCTTTGCGTGACGCAAAGCGACGATCCCGGATTCTTCCACCAACGTCCTTTCATCCTGAAGTATGTTTTGTCTGCTGAAAAACTGTTTTTTTGTCGTCTGCTTGACATTCTGTTGATGCGCCTGGAATAATGATGGACACCCTAAGCAAGACTGTATACTGAGAAAATAGGCATCTTTAAGCAAAGCTAGAACAGCAAGAGGGAGGAACTTGCATACTAATTAATAGGCTCCTCCTCTTCTTTGGGCTAAGACTTGACTACACTTCCCATCCCATACACTCTATACTGTAGGGGTACCTGACCTACTAGGGACAGTGAGACTATACTGTAGGGGTACCTGATGTCCTAGGGACAGTGAGACTATACTGTAGGGGTACCTGATGTCCTAGGGACAGTGAGACTATACTGTAGGGGTACCTGATGTCCTAGGGACAGTGAGGCTATACTGTAGGGGTACCTGATGTCCTAGGGACAGTGAGACTATACTGTAGGGGTACCTGATGTCCTAGGGACAGTGAGACTATACTGTAGGGGTACCTGATGTCCTAGTGACAGTGAGACTATACTGTAGGGGTACCTGATGTCCTAGGGACAGTGAGACTATACTGTAGGGGTACCTGATGTCCTAGGGACAGTGAGACTATACTGTAGGGGTACCTGATATCCTAGGGACAGTGAGGCTATACTGTAGGGGTACCTGATGTCCTAGGGACAGTGAGACTATACTGTAGAGGTACCTGATGTCCTAGGGACAGTGAGGCTATACTTTAGGGGTACCTGATGTCCTAGGGACAGTGAGACTATACTGTAGGGGTACCTGATGTCCTAGGGACAGTGAGACTATACTGTAGGGGTACCTGATGTCCTAGGGACAGTGAGACTATACTGTAGGGGTACCTGATGTCCCAGGGACAGTGAGACTATACTGTAGGGGTACCTGATGTCCTAGGGACATGTGTATATACAGTATATATTATATTATAAATTCCTCACATGTGACTAGTAATAAGACTAAGCAATTAGCCATTTAAAATGTTTATCTGACTCCATAAAGATGATTTAGCAATATGCAAGAACACTATAGTTGAGTTACAGTAATAGGCAGTCAAGAAATGTCTGAGAATGGAATTCAAGTGTCTTTAATTACTTTGAAAAAACATTAACAAGCATCACAAGGCATTATTCTAAGCGTAAACAAAGAGATGCATAGAAGCCTAGGAAATGAGAATTGATCGTACAACCTTCCTCCATGAACTGGATACAGGATAAGAGAGTGAACAAAGGCATTTAATTCCATTTATAACATCTGAAGGTGTCACCTTTCAATCCAAAACCAACCACCATTGACCAATCAAATGATACCACGATTACACTAACCTAAACACTCCCAGGCACAATCTCCACAGGGTGTCACAGCTTTTAAAGGCTTGTGTGGGGAATGAGACCAATGTAAACGAGACAGAATTCCTGAGAAGACAATCAAACACCTTTGCATAACAGAGTAATTCAGAGTTACCACAGAGATCATACATCCAAATAGATGGCATCAGAGTTATCTTCAGTGAACAAGTTTCAGAGAGATACCAAACATGGATACTATAGCATTATTCTGTCACAGTAGTCAGTCCTTTGGATACTGTAACAGAGAGATATATTTTGGCCCCTCAGAGGGGGAAGGACTGACTAGTCCTTGGGCATTGTCCTTTGTGCATTCCTTGTGTTCCTGGACAATTTGCCATGCAACTCCAGGTAACAGAGAGAACATAAAGTAGGGCCGAGCCTACAAATCCCCCCTGGACAGAAGCTGTACATGGACAGCCTGTGTCCAATATAGGAAGAAATGGCCCGCACCACACGAGAATTCCTTCTTGAGTCTTCAGTCCAAATTATGGAACCTAACTTCTAGTCCTTGGGCCCATGACATCTGGAGGGTCTTCCGGGGAATCGTTGACAATGTGCATTCCTTCAACCAAGCTCAATGAAACATAATTCTTTGTTGAGGGCAGAAAGATTAGTTCAGTCAGTTCTCAACATTTGATGAAACATTATTACAGTCAAGAGTTACTAGTCACTGTTTGGCTTTGTATGTTGGTCAGATTGGTTGGTCTGGTCAATGGTATCCTCAAAGTTTAGCAAGTATGAATCAGATGGATATTAAATGGAATGAAAGGCCATTAAATGCATAATTAAAGTTATACTCTATCAAGTGTTAAATTGCACTTTTCTTTGAGAAAGACAGAAAGTTTAATTGAAAGAGCCTCTCCCCTCTGGAAGTTTGCCTTGAAAATATGAAAACCCTATTGATGAAAACAAACCACCCCAAGATCAATTCTTGAGTTTAGATGAATAGAACCAGAACATAATAATAACACATCATGTTAAAAGCAAAAAACGATGTTCTGTAAAACAGTTAAATAACAACATTAAAGGTAGTGGCACATATGTCTATGTGTAGTAAGAATTAGCAAATATGATTCAGTCATTTGTTAACACAATCTGAGCCCCCCCCCCACCCCCCCCCCCCAAGTTGAAACCTGTCCTATGCGTAACCAAGACAACCACAGCATAATAAACTCTCATTGTGTGTAGGCCAGTGACAGAAAATCTCATTTTAATCCATTGTACATTCAGACGGTAACACAACAAAATGTGGAAAAGGTCAAGAGGTCTGAATACTTTCTGAAGGCACTTTAGCAATAGCTGTCTTTAACTCTCTTCCTGCTTCTGTTTGAGTGTATATGCCCCCCTCAGTGGCAGATAGAAACTATTACATTCTATGAACTAGTTGTAACATAAGGCTCTAAGGCACTACAATTGATTACTTTATTTAATTAGCACATTTGTATACAGTGGGGAAAAAAAGTATTTAGTCAGCCACCAATTGTGCAAGTTCTCCCACTTAAAAAGATGAGAGAGGCCTGTAATTTTCATCATAGGTACACGTCAACTATGACAGACAAAATGAGAAAAAAAATCCAGAAAACCACATTGTAGGATTTTTTATGAATTTATTTGCAAATTATGGTGGAAAATAAGTATCTGGTCAATAACAAAAGTTTCTCAATACTTTGTTATATACCCTTTGTTGGCAATGACACAGGTCAAACATTTTCTGTAAGTCTTCACAAGGTTTTCACACACTGTTGCTGGTATTTTGGCCCATTCCTCCATGCAGATCTCCTCTAGAGCAGTGATGTTTTGGGGCTGTCGCTGGGCAATACGGACTTTCAACTCCCTCCAAAGATTTTCTATGGGGTTGAGATCTGGAGACTGGCTAGGCCACTCCAGGACCTTGAAATGCTTCTTACGAAGCCACTCCTTCGTTGCCCGGGCGGTGTGTTTGGGATCATTGTCTTGCTGAAAGACCCAGCCACGTTTCATCTTCAATGCCCTTGCTGATGGAAGGAGATTTTCACTCAAAATCTCACGATACATGGCCCCATTCATTCTTTCCTTTACACGGATCAGTCGTCCTGGTTCCTTTGCAGAAAAACAGCCCCAAAGCATGATGTTTCCACCCCCATGCTTCACAGTAGGTATGGTGTTCTTTGGATGCAACTCAGCATTCTTTGTCCTCCAAACACGACAAATTGAGTTTTTACCAAAAAGTTCTATTTTGGTTTCATCTGACCATATGACATTCTCCCAATCCTCTTCTGGATCATCCAAATGCACTCTAGCAAACTTCAGACGGGCCTGGACATGTACTGGCTTAAGCAGGGGGACACGTCTGGCACTGCAGGATTTGAGTCCCTGGCGGCGTAGTGTGTTACTGATGGTAGGCTTTGTTACTTTGGTCCCAGCTCTCTGCAGGTCATTCACTAGGTCCCCCCGTGTGGTTCTGGGATTTTTGCTCACCGTTCTTGTGATCATTTTGACCCCACGGCGTGAGATCTTGCATGGAGCCCCAGATCGAGGGAGATTATCAGTGGTCTTGTATGTCTTCCATTTCCTAATAATTGCTCCCACAGTTGATTTCTTCAAACCAAGCTGCTTACCTATTACAGATTCAGTCTTCCCAGCCTGGTGCAGGTCTACAATTTTGTTTCTGGTGTCCTTTAACAGCTCTTTGGTCTTGGCCATAGTGGAGTTTGGAGTGTGACTGTTTGAGGTTGTGGACAGGTGTCTTTTATACTGATAACAAGTTCAAACAGGTGCCATTAATACAGGTAACGAGTGGAGGACAGAGGAGCCTCTTAAAGAAGAAGTTATAGATCTGTGAGAGCCAGAAATCTTGCTTGTTTGTAGGTGACCAAATACTTATTTTCCACCATACTCAAATTCATAAAAAATCCTACAATGTGACTTTCTGGAATTTTTTTCTCTCAATTTGTCTGTCATAGTTGACATGTACCTATGATGAAAATTACAGGCCTCTCTCATCTTTTTAAGTGGGAGAACTTGCACAATTGGTGGCTGACTAAATACTTTTTTCCCCCACTGTATTTTATATAAAATAAAATTACGTATAGTGTTAATAAAGATGGAGGACCCAGCAGCCTTTTAGTTGGTGTTGAGCAGCAACAGTTGAGATGGAGTCAGAGGTTCAGGTGCAAGAAATATATTTATAAACTGGGTTGTTCGAGAATGGCCTTTACTGAAGAGCTCAGTGACTTTCAACGTGGCACCGTCATAGGACGCCAACTTTCCAAGAAGTTTGTCAAATCTCTGCCCTGCTAGACCTGCCCCGGTCAAATGTAGGTGCTGTTATTGTGTAGTGGAAATGTCTAGGAGCAACAACAGCTTAGCTGTAAAGTGGTAGACCACACAAGCTCACAGAATGGGACCGCCGAGTGCTGAAGTGTGTGGCGTGAAAAAATCGTCCTCAGTTGCAATACTCACTACCGAGTTCCAAACTGCTTCTGGAAGCAACGTCAGCACAAGAACTGTTCGTCGGGAGCGTCATGAAATGGGTTTCCATGGCCGAGCAGCCACACACAATTCTAAGATCACCATGCGCAATGCTAAGCGTCGGCTGGAGTGGTGTAAAGCAAGCCGCCATTGGACTCTGGAGCAGTGGAAACGTGTTCTCTGGGGTGATGAATCACGCTTCACCATCTGGCTGTCCGACGGACGTTTCTGGGTTTGGCGGATGCCAGGAGAAGACGACCTGCCTAGTGCAAAGTTTGGTGGAGGAGGAATAATGGTCTGGGGCTTTTATTCATGGTTCGGGCTAGGCCCCTTAGTTCCAGTGAAGGGAAATCTTAACGCTACAGAATACAATGACATTCTAGACAATTCTGTGCTTCCAACTTTGTGGCAACAGTTTGGGGAAGGCCTTTTCCTGTCTCAGCTTAACAATTTCCCCGTGTACAAAGCGAGGTCCATACAGAAATGGTTTGTCGAGATCGGTGTGGAAGAACTTGACTGGCCTGCAAAGAGCCCTGACCTCAACCCCATCGAACACCTTTGGGGTGAATTGGAACGCTGACTGCGAGCCAGGCCTAATCGCCCAACATCAGTGCCCGACCTCACTAATGCCCTTCTGGCTAAATGGAAGCAAGTCCCCGTAGCAATGTTCCAACATCTAGTGGAAAGCCTTCCCAGAATAGTGGAGGCTGTTATAGCAGCAAAGGGTGGACCAACTCCATATTAATGCCCATGATTTTGGAAGGAGATATTCGACAAGCAGGTATCCACATACTTTTGGTCAAGGCTTAGGGCTGTATCCAGGCACACCGCGCTGAGTCGTGCATAAGAACAGCCATTAGCCATAGTATATTGACCATATACCACACCCCCTCGGGCCTTATTGCTTAAATATGTATTTTACAGTTGAGATGATGAAGACTGGATCCAGAGGTTGTATTTTTAAAAAGCTACAGATGACAAAAATTATGAAAAATAACTAACTTTCAAAAGGAATTCTCTTACTTAGCCAATAGCAATACAAAACCTCAAATCAATGACTTAGGCAAAACAGCCTACATTAAACATTTACACTACTACTGAACAGAGTTTTAACTCGGTGACTTTAAGCAGCAACCACCTAGTAGAGCGTGTCTAGTAACTGCTAGTGGTGAAGGAGAACAGGCTACAGAGGTAGTAGGGCGGCTGGTAGCTTAGTGGTTAAGAGCGTTGTGCCAGTAACCGAAAGGTCGCTGGTTCTAATCCCCGAGCCGACTAGTTGAAAAATCTGTCGATGTGCCCTTGAGCAAGGCACTTAACCCTAATTGCTCCTGTAAGTCGCTCTGGATAAGAGCGTCTGCTAAATGACCAAAAAAAAAAAAAAAAAAAAAAAAATAGTAGGGGAGTTTACCCAGAAGGGCTTTATATATGAACACATACCAATGTAGCTGTCTGCCCATGTAAAATGAGGTGCAGCCCACCATTTGATACAAGGCGCAATGGTGGGTGAGCGACTTGGCATTTGTAACAAAGCACAAGGATGCATGATGAGGCTTCCATGCATGTACATTGTCACCATAATGAATTACTGAAAGAAAAGTGGCTTGTATAAGCCATGTTGCGAAAAAATAAAACCCAATTTCAGTTTAACCTTCCTCAAAAGATGATCCATATGATATTTGTAGTACAGCTTCTTGTCCAACCATATACCTAGTTATTTGTAGGATGACACCTTTTTAATGGGGCTAAAATGGAGACCTGTTGTACACCTCTAGTAATCTGAAAGGAAGCTAGACTTTGGATTCTCATCATAGACAATTGTGTTCTGTCTGTGATATTCACGGCCCCTTCAATGAGACCAATGTTATTGACTCTTGCTAGCAACAGTTTGTGGTCAACTAAAGCCAGACTGAACCCCACACAGGATGTTATTTCAAGTAGGAATGTATTTAGCTGAGAGTTCACCACAGATTCAAAGACTTTGACCAGGATAGGGAGCTTAGAAATAGGGCAATAGTTATTCACATCTGAAGGGTCTCCAACCTTTAGTAGTGGGTGAACATATGCTGATTTCCAAATTCTGGGTATTGAATAGTTAATTAACATTTTTAAAATACTTTTATTTCATTTCTGCCTAATCATTAACAGTACAAGCTTATATGATGCTTGCAAGCACACACAATTCAGAAACAATGTATTTGGGCAGAGACACAACTTTCTACGAATATCTTCATAGATTTTAAAGTTTAATAACAATGCATGCATTTTTAACATATAAAGCAGACAGAATAGTACAGTAAGACTATGATTCAGTAAATTAGATAAACTATGAAACAAAGCATATATGGGCAACAACATATGGACCAAAAAGTCAAATTAGGTCAAAGACATAGGTAAAATGTACCATAAATGAACAGTTTCTTATTTTGTGTGTTTTATCCCTGAAAAAGCAGGTGCAAGAAGTAAATCTGTCCCTTGGTCTCACCAGAGAGACCTGTCTGGTTTCTACTCATCCTCAGTTTTACCTTGGAGTCAGTTTGCCCTGAACTTCACCACAGAGTCAGTTTGCCCTGAACTTCACAACAGCAATGATGGTGCACAGGAGGAAGAGCACTGCATTACCAATTTTTGGCAGGTAGAAGAATGTTCTCCCCCATCTGTAGAGGAATTAAAAGATTTAGAACATGTTACTCTGTAAATTGCTGCAATACAATATACAAAAAAAGAAAAAGGGAATTCAGTCAAAGGTTTGGACACACCTACTCATTCCAGGGTTTTTCTACATTGTAGAATAATAGTGAAGACATCAAAACTATGAAATAACACATATAGAATCATGTAGTAACCAAAAAAGTGCTGTGGAATTTCTTTCCTTCTTAATGCGTTTCAGCCTATCAGTTGTGTTGTGACAAGGTAGGGGTGGTATAAGGGAGATAGCCCTATTTGGTAAAAGACCAAGTCCATACTATGGCAAGAACAGCTCAAATAAGCAAAGAGAAACAACAGTCCATCACTACTTTAAGACATGAAGGTCAGTCAATCTGGAAAATGTCAAGAACTTGAAAAATGTTTCTTCAAGTGCAGTCACAAAAACCATCAAGCGCTATGATGAAACTGGCTCTCATGAGGACCACCACAGGAAAGGAAGACCCAGAGTTACCTCTGCTGCAGAGGAAAGTTCATTAGCGTTAACTGCACCTCCGATTGCAGCCCAAATAAATGCTTCACGGAATTCAAGTAACAGACACATCTCAACATCAACTGTTCAGAGGAGACTGTGTGAATCAGGCCTTCATGGTCGACTTGCTGCAAAGAAACCACTACTAAAGGACACCAATAAGAAGAGACTTGCTTGGACCAAGAAACACGAGCAATGGACATTAGACCGGTGGAAATCTGTCCTTTGGTCTGATGAGTCCTAATTTGAGATATTTGGTTCCAACCGCTGTGTCTTTGTGAGACGCAGAGTAGGTGAAGGGATGATCTCAGCATCTGTGGTTCCCACCGTGAAGCATGGAGGAGGGGGTGTGATGGTGTGGGGGTGCTTTGCTGGTGACACTGTCAGTGATTTATTTAGAATTCAAGGCACACTTAACCAGCATGTGCACCACAGCATTCTGCAGCAATACGCCATCCCATCTGGTTTGCGCTTAATGGGAGTATCATTTGTTTTTCAACAGGACAATGACCCAACACACCTCCAGGCTTTGTAAGGACTATTTGACCAAGAAGGAGAGTGGTGAGTGCTGCATCAGATGACCTGGCCTCCACAATTACCCAACCTCAACCCAATTGAGATGGTTTGGGATGAGTTGGACCGCTGAGTGAAGGAAAAGCAGCCAACAAGTGCTCTGCATATGTGGAACTCCTTCAAGACTGTTGGAAAAGCATTCGAGGTGAAGCTGGTTGAGAGAATGCCAAGAGTGTGCAAAGCTATCATAAAGGAAAAGGGTGGTTATTTGAAGAATCTAAAATCTTAAATATATTTTGATTCGTTTAACACTTTTTTGGTTACTACATGATTCCATATGTGTTATTTCATAGTTTTGATGTCTTCACTATTATTCTACAATGTAGAAAATAGTAAATAAAATAAAGAAAGACCCTTGAATGAGTAGGTGTGTCCAAACTTTTGACTGGTACTGTATTTCTAGAGGCAGTGCCTTTGGGAAGTATTCAGACCCCTTGATTTTTTACAGCCTTATTCTAAAATTGATTCAATAAATTATTTCCTCATCAATCTACACACAATACCCCCATAATAACAAAGCAAAAACAGCTTTTTATAAATTTTTGCTGATTTATTACAAATACAAAACTGAAACATTGCATTTAGATAAGTCTTCAGACCCTTTACTTAGTACTTTGTTGAAGCACCTTTGGCAGCGATTACAGCCTCGAGTCTTCTTGGGTATGACGTTACAAGCTTGGCACACTGTACTTGGGGAGTGTCTCCCATTCTTCTCTGCAGATCCTCTCAAGCTCTGTCAGGTTGGATGGGGAGCGGCACCGCTCAGCTATTTTCAGGTCTCTCCAGAGATGTTCGATCGGGTTCAAGTCTGGGCTCTGGCTGGGCCACTCAAGGACATTCAGAGACTTGTCCCGAAGCCACTCCTGCGTTGTCTTGGCTGTGTGCTTAGGGTCATTGTCCTGTTGGAAGGTGAACCTTCGCCCCAGTATGAGGTCGTGAGCGCACTGGAACAGGTTTTCATCAAGGATCTCTCTGTACTTTGCTCCGTTCATCTTTCCCTCGATCCTGACTAGTCTTCCAGTCCCTGCCACTGAAAAACATCCACACAGCATGATTCTGCCACCACCATGCTTCACGGTAGGGATGGTGCCAGGTTTCCTCCAGACGTGACGCTTGGCATTCAGGCCAAAGAGTTCAATCTTGGTTTCATCAGACCAGAGAATCTTGTCTCCAAGCGGACTGTCATGTGCCTTTTACTGAGGAGTGGCTTCCGTCTGGGCACTCTACCATAAAGGCCTGATTGGTGGAGTGCTGCAGAGATGGTTGTCCTTCTGGAAGGTTCTCCCATCTCCACAGAGGAACTCCCGAGATCTGTCAGAGTGACCATCGGGTTCTTGGTCACCTCCCTGACCAAGGCCCTTCTCCCCCGATTGCTCAGTTTGGCCGGGTGGCCAGCTCTAGGAAGCGTCTTGGTAGTTCCAAACTTCTTCCATTTAAGAATGATGGAGGCCCCTGTGTTCTTGGGGACCTTCAATGCTGCAGACATTTTTTGGTACCCTTCCCCAGATCTGTGTCTCGACAATCCTATCTCGGAGCTCTATATCTCGGAGCTCTACGGACAATTCCTTCGACCTCATGGCTTGGTTTTTGCTCTGACATGCACTGTCAATTGTGGGACCTTATATAGACAGGTGTGTGCCTTTCCAAATCATGTCCAATCAATTGAATTTACCACAGGTGGAATCCAATCAAGTTGTAGAAACATCTCAAGGATGATCAATGGAAACAGGATGCACCTGAGCTCAATTTCGAGTCTCAGAGCAAAGGGTTTGAATAGTAATGTAAATAAGGTATTTCTGTTTTGTATTTTTTATACATTTGCAAAAGTTTCTAAAAACCTGTTTTTGCTTCATCATTATGGTGTATTGTGTTTAGATTGCTGAGGATTTTTAAAAAATGGAATCCATTTAAAAATAACACTATAACGTAACAAAATGTGGAAATATTCAAAGGGTCTGAATACTTTCCGAAGGCACTGTATATTTAACAGTTTGCAGCAGCAGTGATGACTGACTGCACAAGGTATTTGATGACTGCAGATCATTGAAGATGGCAGTGTAGGCATCTTCCATGGGACTAGGGCACCAGCTATCACCACCACCAACATGCCAACAGGATTCAGTAGGACTTTTAGATCTATAGACCTGATGGTAAAGACTGTTCATTGTAAAATATAGTCCATAAAACATCACAGATACAGTAAATATATATTTTTTATGATATTACTTGTTCTGCTACGACAAAATGGACATATTTGTTCAGCTCTTCACACCTTTAATGTGTGAAACTTGTCCATGAATGCTGCTAGTTCTACAACCACAGAGGTATGAGGAAGTGGTAAATGTCTCTGTCTCTATGATGGTAAATGTCTCTATAACAGAGTCTGAGGAAGTGTTGACCTATACTCGGTGTGAAAACGTTTAAGGAGGGTGTTTTTGTGACCTAAACTTGTGTGAAAAACATTGATCTTCATCTTCAGACCACTCAGAGTCAATGTCTTTTCTTCTGGTGGCATCAGTGGTCTTTTGTAATGTCACTGATGTTCCATCTATATTCCCAGAATTCCTCTTCACACAGGATATACTGCCACCAATCCTACACCACTCCAAATGTCCAATGTCACTATAGTAACAATTTACAATGACACTCCCTCCTTCAACTCCATTCACCTCCTGTTGGTCCACATATAGTTCTGGAGTATCTGACACCAAAGAAGCTCCTGAGTGATCAAGTGGGAGGTCCGAAACCCGAGGCAAGACTGAGAACAGAAAAATGCAAGTCCACTTCAAGACCATGATTGTAATTTTGTCAAATCACCATCATGATAAGAGTAAAAAATATCCAGTATTTTTGTTTTCATATTTCAGAAGAACATATGGATTCTTTAGACATTCAGAATGGTGAAAAAATGCATGTTGAGGGCAAATAGAAGTACTCTACAAATTATTACTAACCCAAACACTGTGGGGAACATTGAGGGCCTTGTCCGCCTTCAGAGAAGGGCTAAAGATTTATATAATCATAATAATAATAATAATATTTTCAACAGGGGTGAAAGTGTATATATATATATTTTTAAGCCTAGGTGTAATCATAGAATTACATATACAATCCTTATTATTTTAATATATTATCTCTGTGGCCTAGTAGTCTAGGACTAGTAAAGATTAGTCATATCACCTTTAACATGCATTACCTTTTAATGTGGCATTAATACAACCAGTCATCTGGTTGTCAAACAATCACTTCAAAAAGGGGCTCCTGTCGGTTACCCGCGAACGTTCCTGCAATCACAAAATAATTCCAGCATCCAAACAATGCACTGTGCACCTGCAATTTGATGAATGAAAACAGACATCGGTTTCAAAACCCCTACGTTTATTGTAATGAAAATCTGCTATTGTCATTAGGTCTACACTCGTAGACTGAATTGATGCGTCCACATTTTCATGTGACTAGGACACCAGATATCACCACAACCAACATGCCCATAGGAATCTGTAGGACTGTTAGATCTATGGTACTGATGGTGAAAGACTATGTTTATTGTAAAATATTGTCCATAAAACATATAAGATATTAAGATTTTTTTATGATCCTTTTTGTGCTGCTATGACTAAATGGAAATATTTGTTCAGCTCTTCACACCTTTAATGTGTGAACCTTGGCCATACAAGAGTAGAAGGCTGCTACTTCAACAAGCCACAGAGGTAAGAGGAAGTGGTAAATGTGTCTGTCTCTATGATGGTAAATGTCTCTATGACAACAGTGTCTTGGCCTATACTCTGTGTGAAGATGTTTAAGGTGGGTGTTTTTGTGCCCTAAAGTCTAGTGTTAAAAACAGAAAATGGTATCTTTCTTCATATTTCTATTGCCATCCATTTGGAACAGTAAGAGTTAATTACAGCTGAATAAGTGATCATTACCTCATGGTGTCCTTCTCCTTGCCCCCCTCAGGTCCTTGGACTGTGTTGTCAGTCTGAACAGGCTCAGCAGTTGGAGAGAAAGAGGATTGTTCAGTGGTTGGAGCTTGGGTTGCTGTGAGGTAAAAACAACAATGGTATTATGACTGGTGAACCAGAGAGACACAGGGTAGACTGAACTGTAACAAGACATTGTGGCTAAACTATGACCTTCTTGTCATGCTTATTTACCCCAACATGTGAATTTTAACTGGTATGGTAGGGCCACCGTACGTATTCCCAAAAGCTTTGAATCAGGTTACAATCCCATTTCTTTCACATGAAAAGCAAGAAAGACTGGGTAAACCAGGTAAATACTTAATTATACAGTATCTGATTGCTCTCTACTCACTGGTCATAGTGGTGGTACTTTGTGTGGTGGTTTGTCGTCTGACGGTGATGTGAACAGGCATTATAAGGTCTCCCACTCTACACCTGTACCAGCCAGTGTTGTCCATCTTCAGACCACTCATAGTCACCGTTAAGATGTTTCTTCTGGTGGAATCAGTGGTCTGCTGTAGGGTCACTGATGTTCCATCTATACTCCCAGAATTCCCCCAGACACAGGAGACACTGCCCCCAATCCTGCACCACCACTTCCAATTTCCAGTGTCACTATAGTAACAATTTACAATGACACTCCCTCCTTCAACTCCAGTCACCTCCTGTTGGTCCACATAGAGTTCTGGAGTACCTGAACACAGAGGTCCACACACCAAAGAAGGTCCTGAGTGATCAAGTGGTTTTTTTTGTAACAACTGACAACAAATATCATAATTATGATATGATGGATAGAGAACAGAAAGTAGACATATACCAACATTCCTCATGTCAACTTGAACAATAATAGTGAGACCAGTAAATGAAACCAGAACACCAGTCATGTAATCAAATGCAAGAGTTGCAGGGATCTTACCTGGAGTCACAGATAGGTGGAATCCTTCTATCCTGACGTCTGCTCCAACAATCTCTACAGCACAACAGTACCATTCAGAGTCCTTACTCCCCAGATCAGTCATGGTCACAGTGAAGGTTAGCTGGTTGATGTCATCAGAGATTGAGGCCTTAGCTGTGCTCTTAGGAAGGTAAGTGCGTACAACAGGAGAGCAACTATTGAAATTATGTCCTTTACACAAATATTTTAAATGTTTTATATAATACTGATCATAGCGACATGGGATGGTGATGGAGCCTCCTGTCTTCACAGACACACGATAAGCACCTGTAGACACAACAACAGAAAACACATTAGATTGGAATTCAAGCAAATTCTCATAGCAGTAAAATGACATTCCATCTGGACTATAACACACATAATACAGGAAGTGTTATTGATAAGACAAGCTACTGCTCCTGTCTTCAGAGTGTCAGCATGTGTCCAGTCCCAGTCCCTGACCTCAACTTCAGCACTTCATAGAAACATGTTACCCTCCTTTTTTTTTTGCCAATACACCACCCCCTCCTTGGAGGATAAAAATTAGGCTTTGTTACTTTGGTCCCAGCTCTCTGCAGGTCATTCACTAGGTCCCCCCGTGTGGTTCTGGGATTTTTGCTCACCGTTCTTGTGATCATTTTGACCCCACGGGTTGAGATCTTGCGTGGAGCCCCAGATCGAGGGAGATTATCAGTGGTCTTGTATGTCTTCCATTTCCTAATAATTGCTCCCACAGTTGATTTCTTCAAACCAAGCTGCTTACCTATTGCAGATTCAGTCTTCCCAGCCTGGTGCAGGTCTACAATTTTGTTTCTGGTGTCCTTTGACAGCTCTTTGGTCTTGGCCATAGTGGAGTTTGGAGTGTGACTGTTTGAGGTTGTGGACAGGTGTCTTTTATACTGATAACAAGTTCAAACAGGTGCCATTAATACAGGTAACGAGTGGAGGACAGAGGAGCCTCTTAAAGAAGAAGTTACAGATCTGTGAGAGCCAGAAATCTTGCTTGTTTGTAGGTGACCAAATACTTATTTTCCACCATACTCAAATTCATAAAAAATCCTACAATGTGATTTTCTGGAATTTTTTTCTCTCAATTTGTCTGTCATAGTTGACATGTACCTATGATGAAAATTACAGGCCTCTCTCATCTTTTTAAGTGGGAGAACTTGCACAATTGGTGGCTGACTAAATACTTTTTTTCCCCACTGTATTTTATATCAAATAAAATTACGTATAGTGTTAATAAAGATGGAGGACCCAGCAGCCTTTTAGTTGGTGTTGAGCAGCAACAGTTGAGATGGAGTGAGAGGTTCAGGTGCAAGAAATATATTTATAAACTGGGTTGTTCGAGAATGGCCTTTACTGAAGAGCTCAGTGACTTTCAACGTGGCACCGTCATAGGACGGCAACTTTACAATGTGATTTTCTGGAAAGAAAATTCTCAATTTGTCTGTCATAGTTGACATGTACCTATGATGAAAATTACAGGCCTCTCTCATCTTTTTAAGTGGGAGAACTTGCACAATTGGTGGCTGACTAAATACTTTTTTTCCCCACTGTACATAACATTCTGTTGGTGGCAAGAATTTTGTATAATAATTGTAATTTTACATTTTGAACCAAGCGTTGTTTTGTGTATCGGTTCATAAGCCATGGAATCGGAATCCCCACCTCCTACCCCTTCCACTTGCCTCTTCCTTTTTGCAGTAATGCTGCAATCAATTGGTTGTAATTTTGGATAGAGCAAACATTTCCAAATATTTTTGTTAGCTGGACATTTTACGTAACTCTCCACCTTTCCTATTCGCAATGTCATTAACAAAGATAAATCATTTTTTGTATGAAATTATTTCAAAATAACGTAAAAATAAAAGAAAAACACGTGTATTTGAGTTTAACAATAATATTTTATGTTATATCTGGTCTGTCTTTTCTGGAGGATAAATCTGGAATTGCAACCAGCTTTGTATGGTTTGTTTTAGAAAGGGCGATATTTTGAAAAGCTTCAATTTTCAGTTAATTGAAAATGTGAGGTTGTAATCTAGATAAGGGCAAAAAGGCCATTTTTTACCAAAGGGTGAGCCATTCTTACTGATCTACTTGAGAACCAGTTCGGCTTTAAGTATAACTTTTGTATGATTGATGCTTTTAGTGAGAGGTTTAATGCTTTAATATTTTATAATTTTAGCCCCTGAATTCATATTCATTATAAAAATAAGCACGCTTCATTTAATCTGTTTTGCCATTCCAAATAAAGTGAAATATTTCTTGTTCATATAATTTGAAAAACATATCACTCGGTGTAGGCAGGGCCATAAGTAAATAGGTAAATTGGGATATGCCTAAACAACTAAAAAGGGTGATTTTTCCACCAATAGACAGGTATTTACCATTCCATGGTAGCAAGATCTGATCTATTTTTGCTCACTTTCTATTAAAAATTGTTGTAATGAGTTCATTTATTTACAGAGTATGTCCACTTCATTGTCAGACCATTGTATTGGTAAACTACACCGTAATCTAAAAGTGGTATTTTTTTTACGATCCAATATATAATATGGTACAATGATCAGAGTTTGGTTGTAATCCAGAGAGTTTAGAAAAATCATCTAGATCATCTATGAGGCTGTGAAGGGATCCAGATTGCATATTTAAGAGGAGACTTCAGCGTACAATGACACCTTTCACCGTTTTTATGCCCTGGATTTCTAGTCCCTCTACATTATTGTTGGACATGATTTTAATAGCTAACAGTTTGATGGCTATAATAAATAGATATGCCGACCTTAGACAACCTTGTTTTACTCCTCTTGACAGTATAATAGTTTCTGAGAAGTAGCCATTACTTATTATTTTACACCTGGGTTTACTATACGTAACTCTAACCCATTGTATCAGAGATTCTCCTAAATTAGAATAGTCCATGTATTTATATATAAATTCTAGTCGTACTTTATCAAAAGCCTTTTCAAAATCTAATATGAAGACCAGACCTGGCTTCCTAGATTTTTCATAATGTTCTCGTTTCCAGTATTTGTCTCATATATCATGTATCTTCCATGTAAAAAGTCTGATCAGGATTAATAATATCCTACAACACCTTTTTAATTCTATGTTCTATGCATTTTGCTAGGATTTTGCATCACAACACTGAAGTGTAAGGGGCCTCCAGTTTTTTAGGTGGACTTGATCTTCATACTTACTACCTGGTTTACAGGTTACCAGACCCTGTTGACAACACCCAACCCATTTGCCGGTGTGTATCGGAACAATAATAAGTCCTTTGCATGTTTGAGATTGAGATGTATTGTTTACATGGTGTTAAAAAGATAGTAAGACCAATTGTTATAGGATCGTTTAGGCCTACTCCAGTAGTGTACTATAGGATATAACAGCATTCAAGTCATAATATACCCCAATTGCAGTGCAATGTGTAGGTCTATTGGGGACTACTTCAGCATGAGGTATCATTCACAGCAACGTTGTACTCTTCGACTCTTTTAACAATGACTTGTTTACATACAACTTATCGACCACCAGAAGAACATTCTGCTTCTCTATTTGGAGCTGTCGTATATGATGAATGGTGGTCGTCCTTGCTGATGAACAAAAGGAGTCTGCTCATACTGCACGTTGATCATAAGGTTTATTCAGATCACAAGCTTCAGCATGAGTAACAGACTTGCAAGGTCCGGAGAGCAGTGTCCTCCAATTCTAATGTCTGCTCTGTCCTATCTTCTTCGTGTACCCCTATTTATAACCAATGCAACAAGATGGGCTCCCTCTTCTGGCCAGTTTACAATACACTTCCTGTCTATTATATGTTACATTATACTAAACATTGCCTTTTGATACTAACATAACCAACATTCCATTTCTTCATGAAAAACATTTAAAACAGTCATAATTTCCATACACTACATTTCCCCCCTTCGAGACTAAACTAAGTCTCGAAAACAAACAGAATATAATTATGACCAGTAACAATTTATCTTATTGAATATTCTTAACCTTAAACCCAAAAACATTCTCCTCTAGAGTGTAAATACCTTTCTTATGAAATATGAATAACTGTTGATGAAATGTTAACACATTACTATGAATTATGAATAAATCTTTATGAAATGTTAACACATTACTATGAATTATGAATAAATCTTTATGGAGTGTGAGAGCGAAAAACCTGTCCGGCAACCTTTGTTCCAAATCCATCCATCCATCAATCAAGACAGTAAAATTCTCTCACGGTCCCTCTGCCTCAGGCAACCACCGCGGTACTCCAGCTAAACTCATAAACCATGTAAATACATTTGAAACTATGATGCCATTAAATACACATGTTTCCCCTGCAAACAAAATCCTATCCCGAAACATCCACTCTCAGGCTGGTCAACCCATAGGACTTGAAAGGGAATCTCTCCCTGCCTAAACGTCCTTTCCCTAACCCCATCGAAATAAACAAAAGCATCTAAGATCCTCATCTGCATTCAATAACATCAAACATCATTCTACTAAAATCAATACCTAAGAATATGACACAATTATGTATTACACATCAAATATGTCTATATTTCATTGCAGACACTGGAATGTAGTCCACTACACTTCATCTCCTCCGTAGTCTCGACTTCCAATAGACTTGTTGATGGAATCGGCCACACCCTCCTTGTTTCATCTCCTCCAGTCATATTCTCCCTTCATATTGTCTTTGAGTCACATGTTCCCCCAAATGCTTCTGGAATGAAAAGAAAAGAAACGACCAAACAGTATCCTTTGCAAAACAACCACTTTCAAATTAAACCTCAATTTCACCTAAGAATTTAAAAAATGATACATAAATGATGCATGAATCACATTATCCATTCCCCCCTTTGATTCATAAATCATACTAAAAATCATACTAATATTGAAAAAACAATTTGAAAAATCATCAAATAATCCAAAATGATATTTATCCATCAGTTCCACTTGTCCATCTTTATCCAGATCAGGAACAGTCAACACCGGCATCTGAGTGTTGTCTCCAGGCACCACTTCTCCAACCTATCTTAATATCATAACTTTCTCAAAGATCAGTAACAAATTACAAACATCACAGTGTTATCAAAGCTGAAACTAAAATCTGACCCATCACTGCCCCTACTGGCCTAATTGATCTTGCAACCAAATCTTCTCAGATCTCCCAAACACATCCCTTATAATGCATCTATAACCCCAGTGATCTTATCTGAACTATCTGGACTCAAAGTATAACTAATATTTATCAATATTATCTTCCCAAATGTCACACCATACCATGAATGAAGTCCCCCCTTCTCTCTTAGACTTACCCTTCAATGATAGGCTTGAAGACTATGACATGTAGCCATGTCTCTTTTCACCCCATTTTCAACCCTAGCTTCAGATTTCTGTGTTAGTACCACTCCTCTTTTAATGGTAAAAACCTCATATGGAAGCTTAAACGTTGACCTGTAACAACATCCTATCCCCCATAGGGTAAGAATATACTCTATCATCACAAACCCACCAAATATCTCTAAAATTCCCATAGTCACATTGTCAGTCAAAAGCTAATCTTTTAACCATCAAAGTCCTGCTCTTCTTACTACCTGATATATAAAAAGTAACCTATTATTTGTCATTACTACCCTTAAGGTCATACTTATCCAAGGTTATCCTATACTCATCACACTCTGATATTCCCATAAACATACCCCTTACCTCATATGTTTTATTAGAACAACACCAACTTTTATCCTCACTGGTTCACCTGAATACTTCAGGTTTCCACTGTTACCTGACTTTACTTTCCATCTAACAATTCCCATAGGGTAATCCATTTACCCAAGAACCCTTAAACCCTACTGTTCTGACAACTACATTATTTTATCTGTCAATGACTGTTGCCGATACCACAGTCATGACAAAGCATAAGACTTACCCACACCTGATAGAGGCCGCGCGACCGTCTAACACGTCTTGGGCTGGCACCCCCAACAGACATCAACCCTCAAGATTCCTCACTGACCTTACAGAATGAGTTAATCTATCTCTAATTTTCACAACAGAGGAACGAGCAGTACTGATCAGATACCCCCCCCTCTGTCATCAAAATCAAAAGACCCCATCCTGCAGCTTCCATGATGAATCTATATTCTCCATTTCAGACTAATCTATATTGTTTCTATCTGCTCTCCTATTTTAATCCTATTCGTACTATCATTGACAGCCCTCTCCATCCGTAACATAAACTCCTGAGTCATTAATTTCTTTCCAAAGTTACCATTACCGTCGTTGATTTAGTTGATGAATTAAAACCCTTAATTCCTTCTAGTGGAAAAGCTACCCATATCCCATGTGTATTATTCACTGTTGGAGTGACTACTGTAATAAACTTATCCTTAACTCCCTCTGTGACTGTGGAAACTTCTACAGACTTCAAATCTTCCATTATAAGCGTCACCTTACAAATTACATAGCCCTTTAACCAATAATTCTTAACCAAAACAAATTTTAATGCTTTCACTAGATAAGTACACATATTCTCCCTAATTATCTCTCTCTCTCTCTCTGTGAAAGAAACGTCATCATCCTAAATGGCATATTATAATTATTATTCTCCTAACCCTAATAACAGTATTTTCCCCCTATAATTGATGCTGGACCCCTATAAACAACCTAGTTTTCCCAAAGCTCTGAACTCTTTACTTGTACTTCCATCCATCCCCACTAGTGTCACTTTTTCCCCCTTTCAGTTCTACCTCTAAACTTTAAACCTTCTGATTATAACAAAAGGTACCCACAATTACCTTGATCTTCCTATTCTAAAATGTCATTCATTACTGTTCTCTCTCTCTCTTACTACTAACGTTAAAACTTAGCTTACTGTCTCAGAGTTCCTTCAACCCTAATCTACTCCTAACTTATTTTAATCTAAGCTTTTCTCTCATAACATTTAAAACCTTTTCCCCTGATTTTCACAAAATCCCCTACCACCAAATGTTTAGACTATGTGATTGGGAAAGTTCCCCACCTGCTTCTGACTCATTACACACAGACTTGGCAAAACCGACTAAACACCTTTAGCCTAACCTCAAATCTCTTTGTGTCAGGATGTAACCCAGAATAACAGTCACTCTATTAAGTTTATTTTCCCAGACAGATTGTCTAACAGGTAATCTAATACATTATCATCCTTCCTATGATATTATCTTTTAAGCAAATGATTCCCAAAAAACCCTACTTCTTAAAATATTCTACCAGACAGTCAGTCGTCTAGTGTGCCTGTTATTGTACGCTTCAATTTACACCATGCATCTCTTTCCCAACAATGCCATAGGTATATTGTCCTAATATTAGTATGTCTCTTTTACTTCCTCTTTGACTTTTATAGCAGAGCTCAATTGATTCCCTAAAAGTAATTAAACTATTTTACTACATCAAACCCCTATCCTACCCTAATTAATTTTACATAGTGAGATGTTTAACCTCTTTAGGCCTAAACCCAAATAAGTTTTTCCCCTATTCACTATCACTTCTAATGGCCGGTTGTTTCAACTGTTAGCTATTTTCTCTTCTCCTCTAATAGAGGCTCTCCGCAATGCACCCCCCTTCGTCTCTTCTAGGCACTAACAGGTGATCTTGAATTGCCCCTGTATCTTCCTTAAAAAATGTTCTCTGTTCTTCCTCCTAACTTGTTGCATGAACAGGTAAAGTACCCAATCTGTCCATAATTATACCAGTCTTCTGAAAGTTGCTGAAAGTGTAGCTGAAATATTCCTCCTTCTTCTTTGTTCTTCTCCCTCTCCAATTCTGTGTCTGTCCAGAAACTGGCGGTCGATATGGAACATCTGGTCCCCCCTTGGCTGGTACAATTGCCTTTGATATTGTTCAGTTAAAGCTGTAACAGTGATTGTTGATTTGATTCACTCTGATTCTTCATAACCAACACTTCTCTTCTCCACCAGTTGTATGATTGAGTTTTCAGAGTTTCTTCGTCTTGTTCTTTCTCGTTGTTGACATATCAGTATTCTTCAAAAGGTTCTCTTCTAAGTTCTGTCCTCGAAATATCATCTTCCATCATCTTCTTACTTTTCTTCTGTGCCAGTCCTTGTAAGACAAACTCCTCTTGAAAATAAAGCACCTTTAATCTCCAAATCTTCATCGCTTTCTTCATCTTCAACTTCCATCAGAGATCAAATCTCGTGTACCCTTCTTTCCTCTCTTGCCACTTCCTTCTGATCACAGAGTCATATCCACCCATGACCTCTCTCAATCACTCTCATCTTCATCATCCTCATCTCCTTAAGTTCCCAGACATCCCGGTTTTCTTCCTTCTGGAGTTTTGAATTCATCTTCATCGTCGTTTCTGCTCGTATTCGTCTTCATCTCTGATGCCATAATCACCCTGCTGGATGATGTCTTTCTGCTGAATCCGTATGTGAGAAAGGTGTACTAACATCTGCCATTAGTCTTTCTAACACTACTCTAACCCTACTTTGATTAAAAAATGACTATTTTAATCAATTTTCCCCTATATCAAGCCCTTTATATTCCTTTATTGTGAACTATCCTATTTTAGACTATATAAGTTATATAGGCTTCCCCCCTGTAATTCTTAATATAACCTAACAACTCCAAATAAATCCAAATAAGTCAATTAAAAATCATGAATAATTAAAACCAATTTTTATTCCTATATCCTATGTCCCCAATTTATCCATTAGTGTTGACTATATTACCACAACCCATCAAATGCAAGTAAATTAGTCAACTTCAAAGCAATCCCAAAAACAAAGCCTTCTAACCTTACAACCCTTCAATACTCCAATTCCCATAACCCCTTGCTCTATTAGCTCTAATTATCATAAATTTACAGAAGAATCCTCAATCCATCCTGGATTCCCAACACATCTGTAATCAAACCTCAATGATACACAGCCTCCAAAATGCAATTTTTAATGAAATAGTATTTGCCAAGCCCATGTAAAATTGTCATAACATCACATATTCTGTTAGGATGAGTTTGTGTACTAGCCTGATCCGATCCTCTCGTCTGCCTCGTCACACCTTGTTCGTGACGCACACGTCAGCCCCTTCTCTCTCTCTCGTCTCGCCGTTCCATGTTCCTCTCATATTTCACAAAAACATAGAAACACACACGATTTCAGCAGTTAATGCAATCACTGAGTATTTCCAACCATTCAATATTCATTCGTTCTACATTATTCACTCTAAGACTAAACTCAGAATTAAATAGATCGCTCAAAAACCTTTTTTTATTTTAATCCGTTATTTAATTATTTAATTAAATGTATTATAATCCGCTACCATATATCTAATTTATAAATTCAATAGGTCCCAAAACAAGTTTCATCTTAACCCACCGCCGTTTAAACTTATAAGATTCGTGTTAAAATCTCTTTATGCGTATTTGTTCCGTCGTCTGTGTTCCTCTGTCTCCCCCTGCAGTTTAACCAATGTGTTGTTTTGCAGAATCCCACGCATGCGCAAATATCATTTTAACCTCATGCTTGAGTTTTAGCATCCCCTCGTGGTGTCGTTTAGTGCCGTAAAACAAAACGTTCCCTAATCTCGTGCCATAAACTCCCCTTTCTGTAGTGTAGTGTCGCAAAATTAAACGCATGCGCACATCCATTCAAAAACCCGTTTTCCCCGTGAAAGAATGATTCTCTACTCTCTCTCCCCAAACAGAAAGAATAACAGCCAGCTGTAATTTCCCATTTCCCCCTTATAGTCAAACAACATTTAACAGCGCTCACAAAACATACAACCTGACTTACAGACAGTGACAAGTTTAAGAGACTTTAATCCATCGCAATGGAATCTCTAAGGATATCCGTTAGCATGTAGCACGCAACACAATTAGCCTTCAACATTAGCATTTAGCTTAGCCTAAGGTACACTGTGACACAAAACACAGTTAGCATTTAGCATTAGCATTTAGCCACGATGTACCACGTGACCCGTAACAATCCAGCCTTAGCCCTAGCCTCCAGCTAACTGCGGCCTACAACACAAATGAACATCCCGCACCGTGGCCAAATCATCATCATCGCAATTATCTCCCCGTCTAACTTTTTGTTGCCTTGAAAGATGAATCTCATATCAAGCGGTTATCCCCAACATATCTCCCGTCGGCTATAGACGAAGTATAACATAAATACAACCATTCACTTCATAATTCCCGCTTAAGGAATCAACCTGACCCAGTCTAACTAAGTCCGGATTTGTAGCCCATTCCTAAAGAATCGCCTCGATCCGAGGGTTTTTCCAGATTCACGGTGACCTAAAAATGCATACGTATCCCAACATTATTCTCTACCAATCCATTTGTACAATCCATTGTTGTAAACAGCGTTTACACATCAACCAAATTTAGAATATTTTCGTTCAGACTCCCAGTTAACAGCCATAACGCCACCCGAAACATTGTCATAAGGGTACATTCCTCCAGTGTACACAAGCAGTAACAAAACTAACAACTTAGCTGTATTTAGTCGGGTCATGACTCCAGACCGAAGTTAGCTTGAGTTAGCTTGGTGACTCCAAATGCAGCAAAGAAGGATTGCATAATCCCTCCTGGCAAGCTCGCCATTATGTCGTATATGATGAATGGTGGTCGTCCTTGCTGATGAACAAAAGGAGTCTGCTCATACTGCACGTTGATCATAAGGTTTATTCAGATCACAAGCTTCAGCATGAGTAACAGACTTGCAAGGTCCGGAGAGCAGTGTCCTCCAATTCTAATGTCTGCTCTGTCCTATCTTCTTCGTGTACCCCTATTTATAACCAATGCAACAAGATGGGCTCCCTCTTCTGGCCAGTTTACAATACACTTCCTGTCTATTATATGTTACATTATACTAAACATTGCCTTTTGATACTAACATAACCAACATTCCATTTCTTCATGAAAAACATTTAAAACAGTCATAATTTCCATACACTACAGAGCCTTTTGAAAGTGGGGTACAGGGAACTTAATCTCTCCACTATTTCATTTGGAAATCGTCCTTAATAGAGAACGGTGTTCTTCAGCTCCCTACCCTGTTGTAGCAAGACAATCTTCATTTTGTAGTGAGTTAGCCTAGCTACTATCAGACAGTGGCCACTGGTGTAAAGTACTTAAGTAAAAAATACTTTGAAGTACAACTTCAATAGTTTTTTTGGGTATCTGTACTTTACTATTTCACTTTTAATTCAGTAGATTCCTCAAGACAATAATGTATTTTTTACTCCATCCATTTTCCCTGACACCCAAAAGTACTTGTTACATTTTGAAATCTTAGCAGCACAGTAAAATTGTACAATTCACACACTTATCAAGAGAACATCCCTGGTCATCCCTACTGCCTCTGATCTGGCAGACTCACTAAACACACATGCGTCGTTGGTAAATGATGTCTGAGTGTTGGTGTGGAGACAATCAAAGAGGTGTAATGGGTTCTCACTCAAAAATATGTCGCATTAAGCTGACATCATTATTCAATGTTTTTAATTTTTTACTGCATCAGGGATAGCGTGCCCCTGGCTATCCATAAATTAAAAAAACAAGAATATGGTGCCATCTGATTTGCTTAATAGAAGGAATTTGATATGATTTTACTTATACTTTTGATACTTAATTACATTTGAGCAATTCATTACGTATTTTTTATACTTAAGTCTATTTAAAATAAAATACTTTTAGACTTTTACACAATTAGTACATTATTTTACTGGGTAACTTTCACTTTTACTTGAGTGTTATTCTATTAAGGTATCTTTACTTTTACTCAAGTATCACAATTGGGTACTTTTTCCACCACTGAGAGTGTCTTCCCTCCTCTCTGACACCAAAATGCAGAGGCCTTTGAAAATTAATTGTATCCACCTTTTCCTCCATCTTGAGATTACGTGTCATGAAAACCTTGACTTGATCCTCAGTTGCCTGATAGTTTTCATCCTCCTTTATTCCCATTATGACAATATTATTCTTCATACTTCTGCACTTCAGACCAAGTAATTCTGTTTTCATTGTGTTATTATCATACCATAGCCTCTCATTTGTCACGGTGCTGTGTAGAGGTGTGGTGTGGAATCAGGCGCAGGCAGCAGAGGGTAAGTCCAACAAGACTTTACTAGCACAAAAATAAGCAAAACAGCCCGGAGGCAAAAGGACTCACACAGGCGTAATGCAAGCGCACACAAACGTGCGTAATTCTCTCCTAAACTCAAGGAGGAAACTATGGAAAATAGCGTACCGTAACAGGTAGCGCAACCACGACACGAACAATCACACACAACACAAACCTAACAACGAGGAAACTAAATAGGGTGCTCAACGAGACCTAACACAAAACAGGTGTGACTAACAGACAAAACCAAACAAACACGAAACATCGAGCGGTGGCAGCTAGAACTCCGGAGACGACGACCGGCGAAACCTGCCCGAACAAGGAGGAGGAGCCGCCTCGGCCGAAACCGTGACATCATTAGTGCAGGGTTCCCCAACTGGCAACCCGCGCCCCGAATTTGGCCCACATGGGATTTTATTTGGCTCCCAAATTTTTCAGAGCAAAATAAAGTATAATATATTCTTAATTTGTGGACATACAATACTGTAAAAAGACCAGAAAATCAGCTCCAAGTGATTTACATTTTGGAAGTCTGTTCTAAGGTATTACCACGCATAATAGAAAGATATATGTAATTGTATACTAATGTAAGCAAGGTTTTATAGTGATTATGTTTTAGTCATCTGTTTGGGCTTCTTGCGGTCAATTTGCAGTCAATGAATTATTTGTAATTATATTCTGGCCCCCTGACCATCCGCTTGTGAAAAAATCGTCCCGCAGCTGAATCTAGTTTATGGTCCTTGAATAAAACTTTAAAATATATTTTTTAAATCTCAACCGTTGCTGCTCAACACCAACTAAAAAGGCTGCCGGGTCCTCCATCTTTATTAACACCATACGTGATTTTATTTGATATAAGACATACAAATGTGCTAATAAAATAAAATAATCAATTGTGGTGCTCTTGTTCGCTTCGATGTGTACGATTCTGGTTTGAGCATTTTAAAGTGTTGATCAATAAATAGTTGAATGTTCTGTATATTATCCATTACGTTTGTTTTACAGTTATTAGCTAATCCTCAATTTTACGATTAATTAATGGGTCAAGCTGTGCCTACCACGCTGACACGTCATTTCCCCCCTAAATAACTTGTTACCCTTACCTGAGAGTCTGGAGAAGATGAGGAGGAGGAGGGAGAGGGAGAGATGAGAAGCCATTTCTGGGTATGTGTCTCCTGTTCTATGGTACCAATGCACAATGTTTGTGTCAAAGACCAAAGCACCAAAGAGAAAGACTGAACTTCCTAATAGCTATAGCTGTCTTTAACTCTCTTCCTGCTTCTGTTTGAGTGTATATGCCCCCCTCAGTGGCAGATAGAAACTATTACATTCTATGAACTAGTTGTAACATAAGGCTCTAAGGCACTACAACTGATTACTTTATTTAATTTGCACAATTGTACATTTGTCTGTTTATTGTAAAATAAAGTCCATGAAACATCATAGTTAAATATAACTGTTTGTGCTGCTATGACGAAATGGAATTATTTGTGAAATGACACCCTGATATAGTTCTGTGATCTGTGAAACAGTTCTGTTAATCACTGAGGCATTGCGTGTTTGTGTGTTCTTTTTCTTTAGAATTTTCAAATAAACTTGATGTGTTTTATGATTAATAGTGATGTTGTGCTTGTACTATTTTGGACACACTGTCCTCAGGCTCCAGCTTTATGTTGTATGTTGATCGTATTAAAACAAAGAAAACAATCTGAAGTTGTTGTTTTTAAGTTATATATACCATGATTTTTCCGGTCCGGCCCACTTGGGAATAGATTTTCCTCCATGTGGCCCCTGAGCTAAAATGATTTTGACACCCCTGCTCTAAGGCACTACAACTGATTACTTTATTTCATTTAATTAGCACATTTGTATATCTTATATCAAATAAAATCACGTATAGTGTTACTAAAGTTGGAGGACCCATTGAGACCAATGTTACTGAGTCTGGCTAGCATGTCACACCCTGGCTCTGGGACTCACTATGTTGAGCCAGGGTGTGTTCATTTCTATGTGTGTATTTCTATGTGGGTGTTCATTCTAGTTTGTTGTATTCTATGTTTGCCTGAGTGACTCCCAATCAGAGGCAACGAGTGTCAGCTGTTTGGCTGGTTGTCTCTGATTGGGAGCCATATTTAAAGTGTATCTTTTCCCTTTGTGGTTGTGGGTTTTTGTTCCGTGTTCGGTCATTGATACCGTGGACGTCACGAGTCGTGTTTTGTTTTGTATTTTGATGCTTTAACTATTAAAGTCATGTTTGTTCATCACGCTGCGCCTTGGTCTACTCCTTACCTCGACCTTGACAGAAAAACCCACCATGCAACGACCAAGCAGCGTGTCCAGGGGCAGCTCTTGGGCTGGACATGGGAGGAAGCGCCGGGAGAAGAGATGGTGGAGGCGCGCCGTAGAGAGGAGCTACGGCGTGATCAGGGTCGTCGTCGGACGGTCGTGAGGCAACCCCAGAAAATGTTTAGGGGGGGGCACACGGCATGGACGACGGGGCTGACGGAGGAGAAAAGGGGGCGGATCCAGAAGGCCACCAGGCCAGGGGTACACCGCCCTGTACGTCCTGTGCGGATGCCTCACACAGAGTGTGTGAGGGTAGGCATTCAGCCAGGACGGGTGGTGGCCGCTCTTCACTCCAGGCCTCCTATCCGTCTCCACAGCCCGGTTCGGCCTGTCCCTGCTCCACGCACCAAGCCTACGGTGTGCGTCGCCAGCCCAGTCCGGCCTGTTCCTGCTCCACGCACCAAGCCTACGGTGTGCGTCGACAGCCCAGCCCGGCCTGTCCCTGCTCCACGCACCAAGCCTACGGTGTGCGTCGACAGCCCAGCCCGGCCTGTTCCTGCTCCACGCACTAAACCTACGGTGCGCGTCGCCAGCCCGGTCCGGCCTGTTCCTGCCACTCGCACCAAACCTACGGTGCGCGTCGCCAGCCCGGTCCGGCCTGTTCCTGCCACCCACACCAAGTCTACGGTGCGCGTCGCCAGCCCGACCCGGCCTGTTCCTGCCACTCGCACCAAACCTACGGTGCGCGTCGCCAGCCCGGTCCGGCCTGTTCCTGCCACCCACACCAAGTCTACGGTGCGCGTCGCCAGCCCGACCCGGCCTGTTCCTGCCACTCGCACCAAACCTACGGTGCGCGTCGCCAGCCCGGTCCGGCCTGTTCCTGCCACCCGCACCAAGTCTACGGTGCGCGTCGCCAGCCCGACCCGGCCTGTTCCTGCCACCCACACCAAGTCTACGGTGCGCGTCGCCAGCCCGACCCGGCCTGTTCCTGCCACTCGCACCAAACCTACGGTGCGCGTCGCCAGCCCGGTCCGGCCTGTTCCTGCCACCCGCACCAAGTCTACGGTGCGCGTCGCCAGCCCGACCCGGCCTGTTCCTGCCACTCGCACCAAACCTACGGTGCGCGTCGCCAGCCCGGTCCGGCCTGTTCCTGCCACTCGCACTAAGCCAGGGGTGCGAGAAGTCAGCCTGGTAAGGCCCGTCCCTCTTCCACGCACCAAGCCAGGGGTGCGAGTCGTCAGCCTGGAAAGGCCCGTCCCTCTTCCACGCACCAAGCCAGGGGTGCGAGTCGTCAGCCTGGTAAGGCCCGTTCCTCCTCCACGCACAAAGCCAGGGGTGCGTGTCGTCAGCCTTGTAAGGCCCGTTCCTCCTCCACGCACCAAGCCAGGGGTGCGAGTCGACAGCCTGGTAAGGACCGCTCCTGTTAAGTCCAGTCCTGCTCCAGCCAGCGGGGCCAGACTGGACCAGGGGCGCTATGGGGGGTGTATTGGAGGGTGGTGGTCAAGGCCAGAGCCAGAACCGCCGCCGAGGAGGTATGCCCGCCCAGCCCTCCCCTGGTTTGTTTAGTTGAGGCGCGGTCGCAGTCCGCACCTTTAGGGGGGGGTACTGTCACACCCTGGCTCTGGGACTCACTATGTTGAGCCAGGGTGTGTTCATTTCTATGTGTGTATTTCTATGTTGGTGTTCATTCTAGTTTGTTGTATTCTATGTTTGCCTGAGTGACTCCCAATCAGAGGCAACGAGTGTCAGCTGTTTGGCTGGTTGTCTCTGATTGGGAGCCATATTTAAACTGTATGTTTTCCCTTTGTGGTTGTGGGTTTTTGTTCCGTGTTCGGTCATTGATACTGTGGACGTCACGAGTCGTGTTTTGTTTTGTATTTTGATGCTTTAACTATTAAAGTCATGTTTGTTCATCACGCTGCGCCTTGGTCTACTCCTTACCTCGACCTTGACATAGCAACAGTTTGTGGTCATCTGAATCAAACTGAATCAAACACTGCAGCACAATGTCGTTTTTCAATAAGTGCATTTATGATGTCATTCGCCGCTCCCATTTGCCACAACTCAGAAACAATGTATTCTTTAGGCCTACTGTCAATAAGGCTCACACAAGATAGTTTGAATTTCTATGAAGCAGGTGGTCTTTATTTGGCCTTTATTTGAGTGTCAAGGATTCCAAACAGTGTTTTTGTAAAACATGCAGAACCAATGAATGATCATAATAGTGCCATGTTATGGGACCAATCCTGTTCCTTCTTGTAGTTTCTCCTAGGGAGCTGGTTCATAGTAGCTCTCATTCATCTCCATATAGTCATCCTTTGCGTGACGCAAAGCGACAATCCCGGATTCTTCCACCAACATCCTTTCATCCTGAAGTATGTTTTGTCTGCTGAAAAACTGTTTTTTTGTCGTCTGCTTGACATTCTGTTGATGCGCCTGGAATAATGATGGACACCCTAAGCAAGACTGTATACTGAGAAAATAGGCATCTTTAAGCAAAGTTAGAACAGCAAGAGGGAGGAACTTGCATACTAATTAATAGGCTCCTCCTCTTCTTTGGGCTAAGACTTGACTGCACTTCCCATAATTTAACAGTGTTGATGTGCAGACCCCATCTATAGTGAATTGTGGTCACATTCAGTGAGATAAGCTGTTTCTGGATACTGTTTAACGAGGGTCATGTTCACTTTGCATCATATTATATATTTTGTTGGGTCTTGTCCAATAAGAAATTATATTTTTTGTTTACAGTTTGGCTACGGTGTGTCCTACTGAACACGACCCAGGTTGATTCAAATTTTAAATTAAAATTTTAAATTTGTAGTACTCCAGCACATTAGTACAGTGTTTTTGGACCATTCTCTCTCGGCTCTCTCCCTGTCTCTGTCTGTTCCACTGAAGTAGTTACTTACATGACGTGTCTTCACTGTCAACCGGTGCGGGTGGCTCACGAGGCAACATGACATTCTGCTGTATTGGCCTCAAGCAGTTCTGACGCCACGTGACATGGACAGAGAGGACAAGACAGAGAACAGTTATCACCATTACCAACATCTTCACCCAGATTCACTGGAATCAACATCACAATTAATGTGCATTTGTGAGAATGTGAAATTGAGACACTATACTTTAGAGAATTGTATTTCAAAGTTTTTCCAATGTTCTCCCACAACAAAATGCTCCAATATTATATTATATTTGCCTAATTATGATCTTCAAGATTGAGAGAGCAGAGAGGACAGAGTGGTCTCCCATCTCCTCAAAGTGTATGGTCCTTGAAGGCATCCTCGCGGTATAGGATGTTTGCCCAGTGTCAGATGGCATCCAAGAGCGTGTGTAGGTCTTCCACCTACAGTGTGGAATATAGAGGGACTTGTGTGAACTCTGAACCCTTACCCTACCTCATGTCCTCACGCAAAGCAGTGTCCTTCTTCAGACAAAAGCCTGCCACGAAACATAAATTGAAAATTTGTCACATTTTTAATATTGAGTTCATGATATTGAGTTCCGCGTGCTGTTGCTATTAAAATCCTATAGATGGGAGTACAGTTTAGGATAGAGCCTTACAGTATGGACAGCACTGACTTCTCCACATCCTGTGTTGTGGCATTATCTCTCTGCTGGAGAAGCTAATCTTCTTCTCCACAACCTTCAGCTCTGGACAGACAACACACTTTCACTCATAAATAAATAATTGCACACCTGAAGAGTACATAGGTACTCCAGCACACAGTTTAGTGAGAACATTTATGAACATGTAATGTTCCGGTCAAAGAGACCTTTGCCAAGACATTCATTAGTAGCCTAAATATTCTGTTTGGCAAACGGTGTACAGGCCTACAGGAGACACACAACCAAACCGCATGCTGCTAAAAGACGGACATAACGCTTTTACATTAGTGCTGTACTTGTGGACATATATTATGTAAACTTTAAGGAAAAAAATAAATTATATATATATATATATATATATATATATATATATCCACCTCACTCCTCACAACACGTTCAAAACTTTTGAAATCACTGTCCATGCACACCTGGGTGTAAATTAGTAATTGGTTAGAATGATACCATATTGCACGAATGATTAGACTATGGCTACATGTGTAGACTTTAGATGCTGTCCATGTAGGCTATAAAGTCACAATCAATTGATAACTGTCCTAGTCCGTTGTCCTAGTAACAGAATGGATACAGGTGACGATGGAGGTGCAAAGGCTTGACATGTTTCATCAAGACAATATATACTGTGTTATATTACTCTACTCCTTTTCAAACAGCAGGCTTTGGAGAGCTAAATCGCTCGAGCGCACAGTTTGAGAGCTGCGTGGTCTTGTCCATGTGGCCCTGGCAGTGGCTGCGCCGATCTCAGCAGCAAAACAAACTCCATGCGGTGGATTAATAGTCTCGAAAACCCAACCTGACTGGTCACTGTTGCCTAGGGTCAGGTTTTTGAGACTAGTGGATAAGTCGCGCCAAATAATTAGGTATGTGTTTCAGATTGTTGTACTTACATTGAGGTTGGATTCAGTGTGGCACACCTTGACCATCCAATCCCAAAATAACTGCATAAAGACTGGTCTGGTTACATAATAACCTACATTATGATTTGTTATTAGGCTACTGGCTCATTGCCATTTGTTTACTACATGTAGTACATGTGTAATAAGTGTGTGTGTGTGTGTGTGTGATTATTATTTGACCCTGCTGGTCATCTATAAACGTTTGAACATCTTGGAGAAAAATCTGCCCTTATTAACCATGTACTGTTATAATCATTCCACATTTCCAAATTATTATGTCCATTATCAATATTGATTGGAAAACAAATGGGGGCACCCATCTGAGTGTCATTTGTCATTTTATGAATGGAAACTTTGTAACCGCTGATTTTACACGTTTCCACAATACTGCCGCATGTAGGTTTAACTTTATTTGATGGACGGCAAATTGTCCAATAGTGGCACTCTCTTGAACAGGAATTAAAATGACAGTCGACCAATAGGTCTCACATACATTTACGTTGCTTTTCCCTCTCTGGTTTTGTCACGCCGGGTTGTTCGCTCAAAGGTGAGATATTTCATAAACTCTACTCTTTTACACAAATAACTGAAATACTGCCAGGCTTTTGACGTGGAGAAACATGAACATAGATACAGCGGTAGGTTTACATACTACCTCAAGACAGGTCTACGCTAAAAATAAATATTGCAGCCAAACATTACACAGGAGAGAGACAGCCTACGCAATCGGCCCTTCTGTTTTTTAAATGAGCTCTTTACTGACAGATTTACCCAGTGCTTTAGAATGTATATGTGGCTGGCTGGCTTCCAACTGAACCTGGCTGGCTTCTTTAGACATCAATGACACTAATGCATGTCTGCAGAAGTCGCACCTTTACCTTCAATTTTAAGTTCAACTGGTCTTTAACTTTACCTTGAGGATTTATGAATGAATTGTCCCGTTCGATGAATTGTATAATCATTTTACAGTATGTCATTAAAGTATAATATAGGCCTATGAGATTATTGTCAGGCTATGGTTCAACCCAGCACTCAGAGAAACAAACACGACTAAGGGAGTGGAAGAAACAAAAATTATTTTAATAAAAGTTCAATTTGTCTTAGTCCAAAAACAACTGAAGAAAAGGAACAGAGTGGGCTAGTCGGCTCCGGAGGAAGGAGAGGCTGAGGCAGGCAGGCAGGCAGGCAGGCAGGCAGGCCGGCAGGCAGGAAGGCAGGCAGGCAGGTTGGGAGGTATGTCTGAACGCTCTAGTAAGAACAACGATCTGGCGCCGGTGGAGAGCCATGCCCAGGAATTAGTAGTGCAGGTTGATGAGAGAATAGGATGCAGCTGCGTAGGCAGGAATCACTGGAAACAACCCGCAGCTGCACAGGAGAGGCAGATCCTGAGCACGCCCCCCGATCCACTCCAGACACACCCACATAATGGGGACAAACACACATACAGATACAACAGACAAAGAGGGGACAAAACAAGGAGGAGGGGAAACAGAAAAGGGAGAGACAAGCTGCCCACATAACAATTATCATCTATTCTTAGTGTAGGCTAACATTATTTTTGCAAATACATGAATTGCCTATGTCCATTGTAGGTCAAATTCTAACTACATTGAGCATTTATTTTCATTGTAAAATCTTGCACTTGGAAAGCTTTATGCCTCTATAATTTGGACAGTGCAGTGAATGGAAAAATATTATATAGCATAGCATGTGACATGTGTTATCAAAATCCAATGTCTTGTGTGACATTGCAGTGAAGGACTCCACATCTGGTCACATCATTGATGTGTGGATGATGTACCCACCATGATCAATGCAATGCAATATGTCATGCAACACACTCTATACTGTAGGGGTACCTGATGTCCTAGGGACAGTGAGACTATACTTTAGGGGTACCTGATGTCCAAGGGACAGTGAGACTATACTGTAGGGGTACCTGATGTCCTAGGGACAGTGAGACTATACTGTAGGGGTACCTGATGTCCTAGGGACAGTGAGACTATACTGTAGGGGTACCTGATGTCCTAGGGACAGTGGGACTATACTGTAGGGGTACCTGATGTCCTAGGGACAGTGAGACTATACTTTAGGGGTACCTGATGTCCTAGGGACAGTGAGACTATACTGTAGGGGTACCTGATGTCCTAGGGACAGTGAGGCTGTACTGTAGGGGTACCTGATGTCCTAGGGACAGTGAGGCTATACTGTAGGGGTACCTGATGTCCTAGGGACAGTGAGACTATACTGTAGGGGTACCTGATGTCCTAGGGACAGTGAGACTATACTGTAGGGGTACCTGATGTCCTAGGGACAGTGAGGCTATACTGTAGGGGTACCTGATGTCCTAGGGACAGTGAGGCTGTACTGTAGGGGTACCTGATGTCCTAGGGACAGTGAGGCTATACTGTAGGGGTACCTGATGTCCTAGGGACAGTGAGACTATACTGTAGGGGTACCTGATGTCCTAGGGACAGTGAGACTATACTGTAGGGGTACCTGATGTCCTAGGGACAGTGAGACTATACTGTAGGGGTAGCTGATGTCCTAGGGACAGTGAGACTATACTGTAGGGGTACCTGATGTCCTAGGGACAGTGAGACTATACTTTAGGGGTACCTGATGTCCTAGGGACAGTGAGACTATACTGTAGGGGTACCTGATGTCCTAGGGACAGTGAGGCTGTACTGTAGGGGTACCTGATGTCCTAGGGACAGTGAGGCTATACTGTAGGGGTACCTGATGTCCTAGGGACAGTGAGACTATACTGTAGGGGTACCTGATGTCCTAGGGACAGTGAGACTATACTGTAGGGGTACCTGATGTCCTAGGGACAGTGAGGCTATACTGTAGGGGTACCTGATGTCCTAGGGACAGTGAGGCAATACTGTAGGGGTACCTGATGTCCTAGGGACAGTGAGGCAATACTGTAGGGGTACCTGATGTCCTAGGGACAGTGAGGCTATACTGTAGGGGTACCCGATGTCCCAGGGACAGTGAGACTATACTGTAGGGGTACCTGATGTCCTAGGGACATGTGTATATACAGTATAAATTATATTATAAATTCCTCACATGTGACTAGTAATAAGACTAAGCAATTAGCCATTTAAAATATTTATCTGACTCCATAAAGATGATTTAGCAATATGCAAGAACACTATAGTTGAGTTACAGTAATAGGCAGTCAAGAAATGTCTGAGAATGGAATTCAAGTGTCTTTAATTACTTTGAAAAAACATTAACAAGCATCACAAGGCATTATTCTAAGCGTAAACAAAGAGATGCCTAGAAGCCTAGGAAATGAGAATTGATCGTACAACCTTCCTCCATGAACTGGATACAGGATAAGAGAGTGAACAAAGTCATTTAATTCCATTTATAACATCTGAAGGTGTCACCTTTCAATCCAAAACCAACCACCATTGACCAATCAAATGATACCACGATTACACTAACCTAAACACTCCCAGGCACAATCTCCACAGGGTGTCACAGCTTTTAAAGGCTTGTGTGGGGAATGAGACCAATGTAAATGAGACAGAATTCCTGAGAAGACAATCAAACACCTTTGCATAATAGAGTAATTCAGAGTTACCACAGAGATCATACATCCAAATAGATGGCATCAGAGTTATCTTCAGTGAACAAGTTTCAGAGAGATACCAAACATGGATACTATAGCATTATTCTGTCACAGTAGTCAGTCCTTTGGATACTGTAACAGAGAGATATATTTTGGCCCCTCAGAGGGGGAAGGACTGACTAGTCCTTGGGCATTGTCCTTTGTGCATTCCTTGTGTTCCTGGACAATTTGCCATGCAACTCCAGGTAACAGAGAGAACATAAAGTAGGGCCGAGCCTACAAATCCCCCCTGGACAGAAGCTGTACATGGACAGCCTGTGTCCAATATAGGAAGAAATGGCCCGCACCACACGAGAATTCCTTCTTGAGTCTTCAGTCCAACTTATGGAACCTAACTTCTAGTCCTTGGGCCCATGACATCTGGAGGGTCTTCCGGGGAATCGTTGACAATGTGCATTCCTTCAACCAAGCTCAATGAAACATAATTCTTTGTTGAGGGCAGAAAGATTAGTTCAGTCAGTTCTCAACATTTGATGAAACATTATTACAGTCAAGAGTTACTAGTCACTGTTTGGCTTTGTATGTTGGTCAGATTGGTTGGTCTGGTCAATGGTATCCTCAAAGTTTAGCAAGTATGAATCAGATGGATATTAAATGGAATGAAAGGCCATTAAATGCATAATTAAAGTTATACTCTATCAAGTGTTAAATTGCACTTTTCTTTGAGAAAGACAGAAAGTTTAATTGAAAGAGCCTCTCCCCTCTGGAAGTTTGCCTTGAAAATATGAAAACCCTATTGATGAAAACAAATCACCCCAAGATCAATTCTTGAGTTTAGATGAATAGAACCAGAACATAATAATAACACATCATGTTAAAAGCAAAAAACGATGTTCTGTAAAACAGTTAAATAACAACATTAAAGGTAGTGGCACATATGTCTATGTGTAGTAAGAATGAGCAAATATGAATAATTCAGTCGTTTGTTAACCCAATCTGAGCCCCCCCCCCCCCAAGTTGAAACCTGTCCTATGCGTAACCAAGACAACCAAAGCATAATAAACTCTCATTGTGTGTAGGCTAGTGACAGAAAATCTCATTTTAATCCATTGTACATTCAGACGGTAACACAACAAAATGTGGAAAAGGTCAAGAGGTCTGAATACTTTCTGAAGGCACTTTAGCTATAGCTGTCTTTAACTCTCTTCCTGCTTCTGTTTGAGTATATATGCCCCCCTCAGTGGCAGATAAAAACTATTACATTCTATGAACTAGTTGTAACATAAGGCTCTAAGGCACTACAATTGATTACTTTATTTAATTAGCACATTTGTATACAGTGGGGAAAAAAAGTATTTAGTCAGCCACCAAT
This sequence comes from Coregonus lavaretus, assembly GCF_964263955.1. Taxonomy (NCBI): domain Eukaryota; kingdom Metazoa; phylum Chordata; class Actinopteri; order Salmoniformes; family Salmonidae; genus Coregonus; species Coregonus lavaretus. Next base: position 70,731,005 of record NC_139991.1, read on the forward strand.
TGTGCAAGTTCTCCCACTTAAAAAGATGAGAGAGGCCTGTAATTTTCATCATAGGTACACGTCAACTATGACAGACAAAATGAGAAAAAAAATCCAGAAAATCACATTGTAGGATTTTTAATGAATTTATTTGCAAATTATGGTGGAAAATAAGTATCTGGTCAATAACAAAAGTTTCTCAATACTTTGTTATATACCCTTTGTTGGCAATGACACAGGTCAAACATTTTCTATAAGTCTTCACAATGTTTTCACACACTGTTGCTGGTATTTTGGCCCATTCCTCCATGCAGATCTCCTCTAGAGCAGTGATGTTTTGGGGCTGTCGCTGGGCAATACGGACTTTCAACTCCCTCCAAGGATTTTCTATGGGGTTGAGATCTGGAGACTGGCTAGGCCACTCCAGGACCTTGAAATGCTTCTTACGAAGCCACTCCTTCGTTGCCCGGGCGGTGTGTTTGGGATCATTGTCATGCTGAAAGACCCAGCCACGTTTCATCTTCAATGCCTTTGCTGATGGAAGGAGATTTTCACTCAAAATCTCACGATACATGGCCCCATTCATTCTTTCCTTTACACGGATCAGTCGTCCTGGTCCCTTTGCAGAAAAACAGCCCCAAAGCATGATGTTTCCACCCCCATGCTTCACAGTAGGTATGGTGTTCTTTGGATGCAACTCAGCATTCTTTGTCCTCCAAACACGACGAATTGAGTTTTTACCAAAATGTTCTATTTTGGTTTCATCTGACCATATGACATTCTCCCAATCCTCTTCTGGATCATCCAAATGCACTCTAGCAAACTTCAGACGGGCCTTGACATGTACTGGCTTAAGCAGGGGGACACGTCTGGCACTGCAGGATTTGAGTCCCTGGCGGCGTAGTGTGTTACTGATGGTAGGCTTTGTTACTTTGGTCCCAGCTCTCTGCAGGTCATTCACTAGGTCCCCCCGTGTGGTTCTGGGATTTTTGCTCACCGTTCTTGTGATCATTTTGACCCCACGGGGTGAGATCTTGCGTGGAGCCCCAGATCGAGGGAGATTATCAGTGGTCTTGTATGTCTTCCATTTCCTAATAATTGCTCCCACAGTTGATTTCTTCAAACCAAGCTGCTTACCTATTGCAGATTCAGTCTTCCCAGCCTGGTGCAGGTCTACAATTTTGTTTCTGGTGTCCTTTGACAGCTCTTTGGTCTTGGCCATAGTGGAGTTTGGAGTGTGACTGTTTGAGGTTGTGGACAGGTGTCTTTTATACTCATAACAAGTTCAAACAGGTGCCATTAATACAGGTAACGAGAGGAGGACAGATGAGCCTCTTAAAGAAGAAGTTACAGATCTGTGAGAGCCAGAAATCTTGCTTGTTTGTAGGTGACCAAATACTTATTTCCACCATACTCAAATTCATAAAAAATCCTACAAAGTGATTTTCTGGAATTTTTTTCTCTCAATTTGTCTGTCATAGTTGACATGTACCTATGATGAAAATTACAGGCCTCTCTCATCTTTTTAAGTGGGAGAACTTGCACAATTGGTGGCTGACTAAATACTTTTTTTCCCCACTGTATTTTATATCAAATAAAATTACGTATAGTGTTAATAAAGATGGAGGACCCAGCAGCCTTTTAGTTGGTGTTGAGCAGCAACAGTTGAGATGGAGTCAGAGGTTCAGGTGCAAGAAATATATTTATAAACTGGGTTGTTCGAGAATGGCCTTTACTGAAGAGCTCAGTGACTTTCAACGTGGCACCGTCATAGGACGCCAACTTTCCAAGAAGTTTGTCAAATCTCTGCCCTGCTAGACCTGCCCCGGTCAAATGTAGGTGCTGTTATTGTGTAGTGGAAATGTCTAGGAGCAACAACAGCTTAGCTGTAAAGTGGTAGACCACACAAGCTCACAGAACGGGACCGCCGAGTGCTGAAGTGTGTAGCGTGAAAAAATCGTCCTGAGTTGCAACACTCACTACCGAGTTCCAAACTGCTTCTGGAAGCAACGTCAGCACAAGAATTGTTCGTCGGGAGCTTCATGAAATGGGTTTCCATGGCCGAGCAGCCACACACAATTCTAAGATAACCATGCGCAATGCTAAGCGTCGGCTGGAGTGGTGTAAAGCAAGCCGCCATTGGACTCTGGAGCAGTGGAAACGCGTTCTCTGGGGTGATGAATCACGCTTCACCATCTGGCTGTCCGACGGACGTTTCTGGGTTTGGCGGATGCCAGGAGAACACGACATGCCTAGTGCAAAGTTTGGTGGAGGAGGAATAATGGTCTGGGGCTTTTATTCATGGTTCGGGCTAGGCCCCTTAGTTCCAGTGAAGGGAAATCTTTTAACGCTACAGCATACAATGACATTCTAGACAATTCTGTGCTTCCAACTTTGTGGCAACAGTTTGGGGAAGGCCTTTTCCTGTCTCAGCTTAACAATTTCCCCGTGTACAAAGCGAGGTCCATACAGAAATGGTTTGTCGAGATCGGTGTGGAAGAACTTGACTGGCCTGCAAAGAGCCCTGACCTCAACCCCATCGAACACCTTTGGGATGAATTGGAACGCTGACTGCGAGCCAGGCCTAATCGCCCAACATCAGTGCCCGACCTCACCAATGCCCTTCTGGCTAAATGGAAGCAAGTCCCTGTAGCAATGTTCCAACATCTAGTGGAAAGCCTTCCCAGAATAGTGGAGGCTGTTATAGCAGCAAAGGGTGGACCAACTCCATATTAATGCCCATGATTTTGGAAGGAGATATTCGACAAGCAGGTATCCACATACTTTTGGTCAAGGCTTAGGGCTGTATCCAGGCACACCGCGCTGAGTCGTGCATAAGAACAGCCATTAGCCATAGTATATTGACCATATACCACACCCCCTCGGGCCTTATTGCTTAAATATGTATTTTACAGTTGAGGGGATGAAGACTGGATCCAGAGGTTGTATTTAAAAAAAGCTACAGATGACAAAAAATATGAAAAATAACTAACTTTCAAAAGGAATTCTCTTACTTAGCCAATAGCAATACAAAACCTCAAATCAATGACTTAGGCAAAACAGCCTACATTAAACATTTACACTACTACTGAACAGAGTTTTAACTCGGTAACGGACCTTGGGACTTTAAGTAGCAACCACCTAGTAGAGCGTGTCTAGTAACTGCTAGTGGTGAAGGAGAACAGGCTACAGAGGTAGTAGGGGAGTTTACCCAGAAGGGCTTTATATATGAACACATACCAATGTAGCTGTCTGCCCATGTAAAATGAGGTGCAGCCCACCATTTGATACAAGGCGCAATGGTGGGTGAGCGACTTGGCATTTGTAACAAAGCACAAGGATGCATGATGAGGCTTCCATGCATGTACATTGTCACCATAATGAATTACTGAAAGAAAAGTGGCTTGTATAAGCCATGTTGCAAAAAAATAAAACCCAATTTCAGTTTAATCTTCCTCAAAAGATGATCCATATGATATTTGTAGTACAGCTTCTTGTCCAACCATATACCTAGTTATTTGTAGGATGACACCTTTTTAATGGGGCTAAATGGAGACCTGTTGTACACCTCTAGTAATCTGAAAGGAAGCTAGACTTTGGATTCTCATCATAGACAATTGTGTTCTGTCTGTGATATTCACGGCCCCTTCAATGAGACCAATGTTATTGACTCTTGCTAGCAACAGTTTGTGGTCAACTAAAGCCAGACTGAACCCCACACAGGATGTTATTTCAAGTAGGAATGTATTTAGCTGAGAGTTCACCACAGATTCAAAGACTTTGACCAGGATAGGGAGCTTAGAAATAGGGCAATAGTTATTCACATCTGAAGGGTCTCCAACCTTTAGTAGTGGGTGAACATATGCTGATTTCCAAATTCTGGGTATTGAATAGTTAATTAACATTTTTAAAATACTTTTATTTCATTTCTGTCTAATCATTAACAGTACAAGCTTATATGATGCTTGCAAGCACACACAATTCAGAAACAATATATTTGGGCAGAGACACAACTTTCTATGAATATCTTCATAGATTTTAAAGTTTAATAACAATGCATGCATTTTTAACATATAAAGCAGACAGAATAGTACAGTAAGACTATGATTCAGTAAATTAGATAAACTATGAAACAAAGCATATATGGGCAACAACATATGGACTAAAAAGTCAAATTAGGTCAAAGACATAGGTAAAATGTACCATAAATGAACAGTTTCTTATTTTGTGTGTTTTATCCCTGAAAAAGCAGGTGCAAGAAGTAAATCTGTCCCTTGGTCTCACCAGAGAGACCTGTCTGGTTTCTACTCATCCTCAGTTTTACCTTGGAGTCAGTTTGTCCTGAACTTCACCACAGAGTCAGTTTGCCCTGAACTTCACAACAGCAATGATGGTGCACAGGAGGAAGAGCACTGCATTACCAATTTTTGGCAGGTAGAAGAATGTTCTCCCCCATCTGTAGAGGAATTAAAAGATTTAGAACATGTTACTCTGTAAATTGCTGCAATACAATATACAAAAAAAGAAAAAGGGAATTGTAAAGGGAAGACTACCTACTATACCAGTCAAAGGTTTGGACACACCTACTCATTCCAGGGTTTTTCTACATTGTAGAATAATAGCTCCTGAGTGGCGCAGTGGTCTAAGGCACTGCATCGCAGTGCTAACTGTGCCACTAGAGATCCTGGTTCGAATCCAGCCTCTGTCGCAGCCGGCCGCGACCAGGAGACTCATGGGCGGCGCACAATTGACCCAGCGTCGTCCAGGGTAGGGGAGGGAATGGCCGGCAGGGATGTAGCTCAGTTGATAGAGCATGGCGTTTGCAACGCCAGGGTTGCAGGTTCGATTCCCACGGGGGGCCAGTATAAAAAAAGATGTATTCACTAACTGTAAGTCGCTCTGGATAAGAGCGTCTGCTAAATGACTAAAATGTAAAATGTAAATGTAGTGAAGACATCAAAACTATGAAATAACACATATAGAATCATGTAGTAACCAAAAAAGTGTTGTGGAATTTATTTCCTTCTTAATGCGTTTCAGCCTATCAGTTGTGTTGTGACAAGGTAGGGGTGGTATAAGGGAGATAGCCCTATTTGGTAAAAGACCAAGTCCATACTATGGCAAGAACAGCTCAAATAAGCAAAGAGAAACAACAGTCCATCACTACTTTAAGACATGAAGGTCAGTCAATCTGGAAAATGTCAAGAACTTGAAAAATGTTTCTTCAAGTGCAGTCACAAAAACCATCAAGCGCTATGATGAAACTGGCTCTCATGAGGACCACCACAGGAAAGGAAGACCCAGAGTTACCTCTGCTGCAGAGGAAAGTTCATTAGCGTTAACTGCACCTCCGATTGCAGCCCAAATAAATGCTTCAAGGAATTCAAGTAACAGACACATCTCAACATCAACTGTTCAGAGGAGACTGTGTGAATCAGGCCTTCATGGTCGACTTGCTGCAAATAAACCACTACTAAAGGACACCAATAAGAAGAGACTTGCTTGGACCAAGAAACACGAGCAATGGACATTAGATCGGTGGAAATCTGTCCTTTGGTCTGATGAGTCCTAATTTGAGATATTTGGTTCCAACCGCTGTGTCTTTGTGAGACGCAGAGTAGGTGAAGGGATGATCTCAGCATCTGTGGTTCCCACCGTGAAGCATGGAGGAGGGGGTGTGATGGTGTTGGGGTGCTTTGCTGGTGACACTGTCAGTGATTTATTTTGAATTCAAGGCACACTTAACCAGCATGTGCACCACAGCATTCTGCAGCAATACGCCATCCCATCTGGTTTGCGCTTAATGGGAGTATCATTTGTTTTTCAACAGGACAATGACCCAACACACCTCCAGGCTTTGTAAGGACTATTTGACCAAGAAGGAGAGTGGTGAGTGCTGCATCAGATGACCTGGCCTCCACAATTACCCAACCTCAACCCAATTGAGATGGTTTGGGATGAGTTGGACTGCAGAGTGAAGGAAAAGCAGCCAACAAGTGCTCTGCATATGTGGAACATATGTGAAGCTGGTTGAGAGAATGCCAAGAGTGTGCAAAGCTATCATAAAGGAAAAGGGTGGTTATTTGAAGAATCTAAAATCTTAAATATATTTTGATTCGTTTAACACTTTTTTGGTTACTACATGATTCCATATGTGTAATTTCATAGTTTTGATGTCTTCACTATTATTCTACAATGTAGAAAATAGTAAATAAAATAAAGAAAGACCCTTGAATGAGTAGGTGTGTCCAAACTTTTGACTGGTACTGTATTTCTAGAGGCAGTGCCTTTGGGAAGTATTCAGACCCCTTGACTTTTTACAGCCTTATTCTAAAATTGATTCAATAAATTTTTTCCTCATCAATCTACACACAATACCCCATAATAAAAAAAAGCAAAAACAGCTTTTTATAAATTGTTGCTGATTTATTACAAATACAAAACTGAAACATTGCATTTAGATAAGTCTTCAGACCCTTTACTTAGTACTTTGTTGAAGCACCTTTGGCAGCGATTACAGCCTCGAGTCTTCTTGGGTATGACATTACAAGCTTGGCACACTGTACTTGGGGAGTGTCTCCCATTCTTCTCTGCAGATCCTCTCAAGCTCTGTCAGGTTGGATGGGGAGCGTCACCGCTCAGCTATTTTCAGGTCTCTCCAGAGATGTTCGATCGGGTTCAAGTCTGGGCTCTGGCTGGGCCACTCAAGGACATTCAGAGACTTGTCCCGAAGCCACTCCTGCGTTGTCTTGGCTGTGTGCTTAGGGTCATTGTCCTGTTGGAAGGTGAACCTTCGCCCCAGTATGAGGTTGTGAGCGCACTGGAACAGGTTTTCATCAAGGATCTCTCTGTACTTTGCTCCGTTCATCTTTCCCTCGATCCTGACTAGTCTTCCAGTCCCTGCCACTGAAAAACATCCACACAGCATGATTCTGCCACCACCATGCTTCACGGTAGGGATGGTGCCAGGTTTCCTCCAGACGTGACGCTTGGCATTCAGGCCAAAGAGTTCAATCTTGGTTTCATCAGACCAGAGAATCTTGTCTCCAAGCGGACTGTCATGTGCCTTTTATTGAGGAGTGGCTTCCGTCTGGGCACTCTACCATAAAGGCCTGATTGGTGGAGTGCTGCAGAGATGGTTGTCCTTCTGGAAGGTTCTCCCATCTCCACAGAGGAACTCCCTGACCAAGGCCCTTCTCCCCCGATTGCTCAGTTTGGCCGGGTGGCCAGCTCTAGGAAGCGTCTTGGTAGTTCCAAACTTCTTCCATTTTACGAATGATGGAGGCCCCTGTGTTCTTGGGGACCTTCAATGCTGCAGACATTTTTTGGTACCCTTCCCCAGATCTGTGTCTCGACAATCCTATCTCGGAGCTCTATATCTCGGAGCTCTAAGGACAATTCCTTCGACCTCATGGCTTGGTTTTTGCTCTGACATGCACTGTCAATTGTGGGTCCTTATATAGACAGGTGTGTGCCTTTCCAAATCATGTCCAATCAATTGAATTTACCACAGGTGGAATCCAATCAAGTTGTAGAAACATCTCAAGGATGATCAATGGAAACAGGATGCACCTGAGCTCAATTTCGAGTCTCAGAGCAAAGGGTTTGAATAGTAATGTAAATAAGGTATTTCTGTTTTGTATTTTTTATACATTTGCAAAAGTTTCTAAAAACCTGTTTTGCTTCATCATTATGGTGTATTGTGTTTAGATTGCTGAGGATTTTTAAAAAATGTAATCCATTTTAAAATAACACTATAATGTAACAAAATGTGGAAATATTCAAAGGGTCTGAATACTTTCCGAAGGCACTGTATATTTAACAGTTTGCAGCAGCAGTGATGACTGACTGCACAAGGTATTTAATGACTGCGGATCATTGAAGATGGCAGTGTAGGCATCTTCCATGGGACTAGGGCACCAGCTATCACCACCACCAACATGCCAACAGGATTCAGTAGGACTTTTAGATCTATAGACCTGATGGTAAAGACTGTTCATTGTAAAATATAGTCCATAAAACATCACAGATACAGTAAATATATATTTTTTATGATATTACTTGTTCTGCTACGACAAAATGGACATATTTGTTCAGCTCTTCACACCTTTAATGTGTGAAACTTGGCCATGAATGCTGCTACTTCTACAACCACAGAGGTATGAGGAAGTGGTAAATGTCTCTGTCTCTATGATGGTAAATGTCTCTATAACAGAGTCTGAGGAAGTGTTGACCTATACTCGGTGTGAAAACGTTTAAGGAGGGTGTTTTTGTGACCTAAACTTGTGTGAAAAACATTGATCTTCATCTTCAGACCACTCAGAGTCAATGTTAAGACTTTTCTTCTGGTGGCATCAGTGGTATTTTGTAATGTCACTGATGTTCCATCTATATTCCCAGAATTCCTCTCCACACAGGATATACTGCCACCAATCCTGGACCACTCCATATGTCCAATGTCACTATAGTAACAATTTACAATGACACTCCCTCCTTCAACTCCAGCCACCTCCTGTTGGTCCACATAGAGTTCTGGAGTATCTGACACCAAAGAAGCTCCTGAGTGATCAAGTGGGAGGTCCGAAACCCGAGGCAAGATTGAGACCAGAAAAATGCAAGTCCACTTCAAGACCATGATTGTAATTTTGTCAAATCGCCATCATGATAAGAGTTAAAAATATCCAGTATTTTTGTTTTCATATTTCAGAAGAACATATGGATTCTTTAGACATTCAGAATGGTGAAAAAATGCATGTTGAGGGCAAATAGAAGTACTCTACAAATTATTACTAACCCAAACACTGTGGGAAACATTGAGGGCCTTGTCCGCCTTCAGAGAAGGGCTAAAGATTTATATAATCATAATAATAATAATATTTTCAACAGGGGTGAAAGTATATATATATATTTTTTAAGCCTAGGTGTAATCATAGAATTACATATACAATCCTTATTATTTTAATATATTATCTCTGTGGCCTAGTAGTCTAGGACTAGTAAAGATTAGTCATATCACCTTTAACATGCATTACCTTTTAATGTGGCATTAATACAACCAGTCATCTGGTTGTCAAACAATCACTTCAAATAGGGGCTCCTGTAGGTTACCCGCGAACGTTCCTGCAATCACAAAATAATTCCAGCATCCAAACAGTGCACTGTGCACCTGCAATTTGATGAATGAAAACAGACATCGGTTTCAAAACCCCTACGTTTATTGTAATGAAAATCTGCTATTGTCATTAGGTCTACACTCGTAGACTGAATTGATGCGTCCACATTTTCATGTGACTAGGACACCAGATATCACCACCACCAACATGCCCATAGGAATCTGTAGGACTGTTAGATCTATGGTACTGATGGTGAAAGACTATTGTTTATTGTAAAAAATTGTCCATAAAACATATAAGATTTTTTTATGATCCTTTTTGTGCTGCTATGACTAAATGGAAATATTTGTTCAGCTCTTCACACCTTTAATGTGTGAAACTTGGCCATACAAGAGTAGAAGGCTGCTACTTTAACAAGCCACAGAGGTAAGAGGAAGTGGTAAATGTGTCTGTCTCTATGATGGTAAATGTCTCTATGACAACAGTGTCTTGGCCTATACTCTGTGTGAAGATGTTTAAGGTGGGTGTTTTTGTGCCCTAAAGTCTAGTGTTAAAAACAGAAAATGGTATCTTTCTTCATATTTCTATTGCCATCCATTTGGAACAGTAAGAGTTAAATACAGCTGAATAAGTTATAATTACCTCATGTTGTCCTTCACCTTGCCCCCCTCAGGTCCTTGGACTGTGTTGTCAGTCTGAACAGGCTCAGCAGTTGGAGAGAAAGAGGATTGTTCAGTGGTTGGAGCTTGGGTTGCTGTGAGGTAAAAACAACAATGGTATTATGACTGGTGAACCAGAGAGACACAGGGTAGACTGAACTGTAACAAGACATTGTGGCTAAACTATGACCTTCTTGTCATGCTTATTTACCCCAACATGTGAATTTTAACTGGTATGGTAGGGCCACCGTACGTATTCCCAAAAGCTTTGAATCAGGTTACAATCCCATTTCTTTCACATGAAAAGAAAGAAAGACTGGGTAAACCAGGTAAATACTTAATTATACAGTATCTGATTGCTCTCTACTCACTGGTCATAGTGGTGGTACTTTGTGTGGTGGTTTGTTAACATGAGGTAAAAACCACAATGGTATTATGCAGGGGTGCAACTTTTGTTTTAGAAGTGGGGGAGACATAACCGCTCTGAGGCGTCTGCATGGTCTTAAAGCACACCGCTGCAATGATACAACTGGGGGGGTCAAACATGCAATTTCAGAATATGGGGGGGGTCATGTCCCCCCTGTCCCCAGTGAAGGTTGCGCCCCTGGTAAAATGACTGGTGTACCAGAGAGACACAGGGTAGACTGAACAGTAACAAGACATTGTGGCTAAGCTATGACCTTCTTGTCCAGCTTATTTCATTTACCCCAACATGTGGATTTTAACTTAGTATTAGCACTGTTGAGTTCAAACCAGTGGTAGGACCACTAAGTATTCCCAAAAGCTTTGAATCAGGTTACAATCCAATTTGTTTCAAATGATTAGTCAGTAAGACTGGATAAAACCAGGTTAATACTTCATTCTACAGTATCTGATTGCTCTCTACTCACTGGTCATAGTGGTGGTACTTTGTGTGGTGGTTTGTCGTCTGACAGTGATGTGAACAGGCATTATAAAGTATCCCACTCTACACCTGTACCAGCCAGTGTTGTCCATCTTCAGACCACTCATAGTCACCGTTAAGACATTTGATCTGGTGGCATCAGTGGTCTGCTGTAGGGTCACTGATGTTCCATCTATACTCCCAGAATTCTCCCAGACACAGTAGACACTGCCACCAATCCTGCACCACGACTTCCAATTTCCAGTGTCATTATAGTAACAATTTACAATGGCACTCGCTCCTTCAACTCCAGTCACCTCCTGTTGGTCCACATAGAGTTCTGGAGTACCTGAACACAGAGGTACACACACCAAATAAGGTCCTGAGTGATCAAGTGTTTTTTTTGTAACAACTGACAACAAATATCATAATTATGATATGATGGATAGAGAACAGAAAGCAGACATATACCAACATTCCTCATGTCAACTTGAACAATAATAGTGAGACCAGTAAATGAAACCAGAACACCAGTCATGTAATCACATGCAAGAGTTGCAGGGATCTTACCTGGAGTCACAGATAGGTGGAATCCTTCTATGCTGACGTCTGCTCCAATATTGATCTCTACAGCACAATAGTACCATTCAGAGTCCTCACTCCCCAGATCAGTCATGGTCACAGTGAAGGTTAGCTGGTTGATGTCATCAGAGATTGAGGCCTTAGCTGTGCTCTTAGGAAGGTAAGTGCGTACAACAGGAGAGCAACTATTGAAATTATATCCTTTACACCAATATTTCACATGGGTTTTGTATTCCTGATGATAGGGACATGGGATGGTGATGGAGCCTCCTGTCTTCACAGACACACGATAAGCACCTGTAGACACAACAACAGAAAACACATTAGATTGGAATTCAAGCAAATTCTCACAACAGGAAAATGACATTCCATCTGGACTATAACACACATAATACAGGAAGTGTTATTGATAAGACAAGCTACTGCTCCTGTCTTCAGAGTGTCAGCATGTGTCCAGTCCCAGTCCCTGACCTCAACTTCAGCACTTCATAGAAACATGTTACCCTTACCTGATAGTCTGGAGAAGATGAGGAGGAGGATGGAGAGGGAGAGATGAGAAGCCATTTCTGGGTATGTGTCTCCATATGTTATATGGTACAAATACACAATGTGTGTGTCAAGGACCAAGGCACCAAAGAGAATGACTGCACTTCCTAATAGCTGTAGTCGTCTTTAACTGTCTTCCTGCTTCTGTTACAGTGTATATGACCCCTCAGTGGCAGATAGAAACTACTACATTCTATGGACTAGTTTTAACCTACTTTTTAAATACTAATACTCATTTCAATCCATTTTCCATTCAGCATTAACTTTTTCCTTTTTTACACAGCTTGTATATTTATTATACACATTTGATCATGATCAGTTACATTTGACTAGATACATGACATCAATAAGTGGGGAAAAAGTGACAAGGGAAAAGGGCGTTGGAGCAGGTGGGCGGGACCTACAGTAACTAATATAACAGATATGTGGTGATAATCAAAACAAGCACAGCAGACTGTCTTCAGTAGTTTATGGACACAACAAGGAGACAGGGGTGGGTTAGGAGGTGTGGGAAGAAGCATACTGGAGGCAGATAGATAGTCATGACTCATGTTGTGACACGGAGGGGGAGTGGGCTGTCCTTCCAGGATAAGTGCTCTTTAGGACCAAGATCTTCACTCAGTCAGTCACTGCTGTGTTGCTGCCCTCTGCTGGAAAGAAAGTAGTTTGGTGCACAATACAGGCATGTTCTAGAAATAATGATAACAATGTAGTCAGCTTCTCTGTTTGATAAGGATAAGAAATGTGTGTCTAAAGAGTGATGTAGTGTACACATACAGTAGTAATGTATGGTCTTGTCTGTTTCTTTGTTGAGAGATTAGCATCATCTGTGTAGGTACATGAGAGAGAAGATAAGTCAACACTGACCTGTGTGTTGTAGGGATAGTGAGCTGTAGACCACATTATCATCTGGTTCTGTCTAGAAGAGAGGAGGGACACACACAGGTAGAGAGGTGAAGAGGGACAATCTGTGATGATGGAATGTAGACTACAGCTCGGAATCACTGCAACCATTTTTTGCAGAATAGCTGAATCGAGATGAAATACATTAAAAGACATTAAAACAAAAAAATATTTACAGCTTTACACATTTTCAGTGTCTACACCCTAAACACCATTGACTGCCAAAATACTGACCACAAAACCCTCCTTTTCAAGTACTCTGACGACACAGCCATCCTGTTCCTCCTGAATGATTCCCCCCCGTATCTCCAGCTAGTATTAGGCAGATAGCCTACCGGTTAAGAGCGTTGGGCCAGTAACTGAAAGGTAGAATCCCCGAGCTGAATAGGTGGAAAATCTGTCGATGTACCCTTGAGCAAGGCACTTAAACCTAATTGCTCCTATAAGTCGCTCTGGATAATAGTGTCTGCTAAAATACATAAATGTAATTAAATGTAGCAATATCAATCGTCCGTTACCCAATTGAGTGAATGTTGCTGCAATGACTATCTGGATCTCAACGTCCAAAACAAAATAAATAACCATTGACTTTCCCAAATACCCCACCTGTGACAGCTCTATCCTCATCACCGGAGAGGCTTTTGAAATGGTTCTTCCATCGAACCACTACTCATCTACTGAAGTATCTGCTACCACAACATGCTCACAGTTTCACACCACAATAAACTATTAAGGATCACCAACACAACATCTAAACTGATTGAACTCCCCACTCCAAACCGGTCCCTTCTTAATGAACTAGCTATCCAGCTTAAAGCCCGTCACATGATGTCCAGCCCAAACCCCCCAATCTTCTCCCATCAGGCTGGAGACATCAGACTATTACATGTCTCACTGCAAGCTTCAGGAGGAGTTTCATCCCAGGGACTATCACAATTCTAAACAGTTCCATGTATCTTCCTCCTATGGGCAGGTGGGTGGGACTATTTATGTCTGACTGTTTTTTCCTGCTGTGTTTTCTACATGTTTTGTATATGCACGTGTGAGCTGTGCCAAGATGTTCCTCTTGTAGGACAATAAACCTGATTCAGATTCGGATATGTGACTTCATCTATAACCCCACCAGTCTGCCACATAGCCAACAGTCCGACACAGCTACAACTTAATCTACACTTAACAAAAATATAAACGCAACATGTAAAGTGTTGGTCCCATGTTTAATGAGCTGAAATAAAAGATCCCAGAAATGTTCCATATACACAAAAAGCTTATTTCTGTCACGAATTCAGCCGAGGCTGCCCCTCTTCCTTGCTCGGGCAGGTTTCGGCGTTCGTCGTCACCGGCTTACTAGCCACTACCACTCCATTTATCATCACTCCATTTGTCTTGTCTTGTCTTGTCAATCACACACACCTGGTACTCATTCCCTCATTAGTCTGTGTATAAGTGTTCCCTTTGCCCCCTTGTCCTTTGTGAGTGATTGTTCATTGTGAGAGTGAGTAACTAGTTTGAGCTACTCTTTCCTTGTGTGTAGCCAAGGTGGATTTTTCCCTTGTGCTAGTTTCGTTTTGACGCTTGCTGCGCTTTATTCATGTACACTGAATAAACTCTGGATTTCAGTGTTTTACCTCCTGCGCCTGACTCCGTCATTCACACCTCATCACAATTTCTCTCAAATGTTGTGCACAAATTAGTTTACATCCCTGTTAGTGAGCATTTCTCATTTGCCAAGATAATCCATCCACCTGACAGGTGTGGCATTTCAAGAAGCTGATTAAACAGCATGATCATTACACAGGTGCACCTTGTGCTGGGGACAATAAAAGGCTACTCTAAAATGTGCAGTTTTGTCACACAACACAATGCCACAGATATCTCAAGTTTTGAGGGAGCGTGCAATTGGCATGCTGACTGCAGGAATGTTCACCAGAGCTGTTGCCACACAATTGAATGTTTATTTCTCTACCATAAGCCACCTACAATTACATTTTAGAGAAACAGCCTCACAACCGCAGACCACGTGTGGGCGAGTGGTTTGCTGACGTCAACGTTGTGAAAGAGTGCCCCATGGTGGCAGTGGGGTTATGGTATTGCCAGGCATAAGCTACGGACAACAACAAAAAATTGCATTTTATGTACAGAGATACAATGACGAGATCCTGAGGCCCATTGTCGTGCCATTAATCCACCGCTATCACCTCATGTTTCAGCATGATAATGCATGGCCCCATGTCGCAAGGATCTGTACACAATTCCTGGAAGCTGAAAATGTCCCAGTTTTTCCATGGCCTGCTTACTCACCAGACATGTCACCCCTTGAGCTTGTTTGGGATGCTCTGGATCAACGTTTACGACAGCGTGTTCCAGTTCCCGCCAATATCAAGCAACTTCGCATAGACATTGAAGAGGAGTGGGACAACATTCCACAAGCCACAATCAACAGTCTGATCAACTCTATGTGAAGGAGGTGTGTTGTGCTGCGTGAGGCACTTGATGGTCATACAAGATATTGACTGGTTTTCTGATCCACGCCCCTATCTTTTTTTTGAAGGTATCTGTGACCAACAGATGCATATCTGTATTCCCAGTCATGTGAAATACATAGATAATAATTTATTTCAATTGACTGGTTTCCTTATATGAACTGTAACAGAATAAAATCTTTGAAATTGTTGCATGTTGCATTTATATTCTTTGTCAGTGTCACACCCTGGTTCTGGGGACTCTATATGTTGAGCCAGGGTGTGTAGTGTCTATGTGTTTATTTTCTGTGTGGTAGTTCTAGTGTTGCATTTCTATGTTGGCCAGAGTGGCTCCCAATCAGAGGCAACGAGTGTCAGCTGTTGCGGGTTGTCTCTGATTGGGAGCCATATTTAAACTGTCTGTTTTCCCTTTGTGTTTGTGGGATCTTGTTCCGTTTTGGTTTGTTGCCGTGTCGGTTGTGTTATACCGAGGACGTCACGTTTTCGTTTTGTTGTTTTGTTCGTGCATTCATTAAATAAATAAATAAATATGTTTGCAACTAACGCTGCGCATTGGTCTACTCCATACGACGATCGTGACTGTCAGTATATTAACATCATAGTGATCAGAATTGCAGCCTTACCTTGGTCTGTACATTTAACTGATTCCTCCTCTTGAACACAACAGTGCTGTAAGTCACATCATCACCATTGGCAGGAAATGGGTCCAGCTGTAGGGATAGTGAGCTGTAGACCACATTATCATCTGGTTCTGCCTAGAAGAGAGGAGGGACACGGACACACAGGTAGAGAGGTGAAGAGGAACAATCTGTGATGGGATGTACGCTACAGGTTGGAAACACTTCAACCAGTTGTTGCAGAATAGCTGAAACGGGATGAGATACATAAAGACATTAAAACTCAGAAATGTTTACAGCATAACACATTTTCTGTGTCTCACAAATATGTGACTTCATCTATAACACCATGCACCAGTCTGCCACATACAGTTGAAGTCGGAAGTTTACATACACCTTAACCAAATACATTTAAACTCAGTTTTTCACCATTCCTGACATTTAATCCTAGTAAAGATTCCCTGTTTTAGGTCAGTTAGGATTACCACTTTATTTTAAGAATGTGAAATGTCAGAATAATAGTAGAGAGAGTGATTTATTTCAGCTTTTATTTCTTTCATGAAATTCCTTAGTTGGTCAGAAGTTTACATACACTCAATTAGTATTTGGGAGCATTGCCTTTAAATTGTTTAACTTGGGTAAAACGTTTCGGGTAGCCTTCCACAAGCTTCCCACAATAAGTTGGGTGAATTTTCTCCTGACAGAGCTGGTGTAACGGAGTCAGGTTTGTAGGCCTCCTTGCTCGCACACGCTTTTTCAGTTCTGCCCACAAATCTTCTATAGGATTGAGGTCAGGGCTTTGTGATGGCCACTCCAATACCTTGACTTTGTTGTCCTTAAGCCATTTTGCCACAACTTTGGAAGTATGCTTGGGGTCATTGTCCATTTGGAAGACCCATTTGCGACCAAGCTTTAACTTCCTGACTGATGTCTTGAGATGTTGCTTCAATATATCCACATCATTTTCCTTCCTCAAGATGCCATCTATTTTGTGAAGTGCACCAGTCCCTCCTGCAGCAAACACCCCCACAGCATGATGCTGCCACCCCCGTGCTTGATGGTTGGGATGGTGTTCTTTGCCTTGCAAGCGTCCCCCTTTTTCCTCCAAACATAACGATGGTCATTATGTCCAAACAGTTATATTTTTGTTTAATCAGACCAGAGGACATTTCTCCAAAAAGTACGATCTTTGTCCCCATGTGCAGTTGCAAACCGTAGTCTGGGTTTTTTATGGCGGTTTTGGAGCAGTGGCTTCTCCCTTGCTGAGCGGCCTTTCAGGTTATGTCGATATAGCACTCGTTTTACTGTGGATATAGATACTTTTGTACCTGTTTCCTCCAGCATCTTCACAAGGTCCTTTGCTGTTGTTCTGGGATTGAATTGCACTTTTCGCACCAAAGTACGTTCATCTCTAGGAGACAGAACGCCTCCTTCCTGAGCGGTATACTGGCTGTGTGGTCCCATGGTGTTCATACTTGCGTACTATTGTTTGTACAGATGAACGTGGTACCTTCAGGTGTTTGGAAATTGCTCCCAAGGATGAACCAGAATTGTGGAGGTCAAAAAAAAAAAAACGGAGGTCTTGGCTGATTTCTTTTGATTTTTCCATGATGTCAAGCAAAGAAGCACTGAGTTTGAAGGTAGGCCTTGAAATACATCCACAGGTACACCTCCAATTGACTAAAATGATGTCAATTAGCCTATCAGAAGCTTATAAAGCCATGACATCATTTTCTGGAATTTTCCAAGCTGTTTAAAGGCACAGTCAACTTAGTGTATGTAAACTTCTGACCCACTGGAATTGTGATACAGTGAATTATAAGTGAAATAATCTGTCAGTAAACAATTGTTGGAAAATTACTTGTGTCATGCACAAAAAAAAATCTGAGGTCTTGGCTGATTTCTTTTGATTTTTCCATGATGTCAAGCAAAGAGGCACTGAGTTTGAAGGTAGGCCTTGAAATACATCCACAGGTACACCTCCAATTGACTAAAATGATGTCAATTAGCCTATCAGAAGCTTATAAAGCCATGACATCATTTTCTGGAATTTTCCAAGCTGTTTAAAGGCACAGTCAACTTAGTGTATGTAAACTTCTGACCCACTGGAATTGTGATACAGTGAATTATAAGTGAAATAATCTGTCAGTAAACAATTATTGGAAAATTACTTGTGTCATGCACATAGTAGATGTCCTAACCGACTTGCCAAAACTATACTTTGTTAACAAGAAATTTGTGGAGTGGTTTAAAAAATGAGTTTTAATGACTCCAACTTAAGTGTATTTAAACTTCCGACTTCAACTGTAGATGGCATCTTGAGGAAGGAAAATGATGTGGATATATTGAAGCAACATCTCAAGACATCAGTCAGGAAGTTAAAGCTTGGTCGCAAATGGGTCTTCCAAATGGACAATAACCCCAAGCATACTTCCAAAGTTGTGGCAAAATGGCTTAAGGACAACAAAGTCAAGGTATTGGAGTAGCCATCACAAAGCCCTGACCTCAAGCCTATAGAAGATTTGTGGGCAGGGCTTTCCTCTTTTGTCCTCAATTTGCTTGTCTATTATTCCTGGATACATTACCAAACCCTTGAATTTCGCAATTGTGTAAAAAAAGACACTATTTAACTCATAATATATTTTTTTACCCTTAAGTATGTGTACTTTATTGTATTTATACTTGGAATATCCTTTTTCAACTGGAATAGTTCAGAAATAGCTGGAGTGACTGCGCTACACATCCTATTTTTAGCTCTACAGTCGTGGTCAAACGTTTTGAGAATGACACAAGTATTGGTCTTCACAAAGTTTGCTGCTTCAGTGTTTTTAGATATTTTTGTCAGATGTTATTATGGGATACTGAAGTATAATTACAAGCATTCCATAAGTGTCAAAGGCTTTTATTGACAATTACATTAAGTTTATGCAAAGAGTCAATATTTTATTTTTCAAGACCTATGCAATCCACCCTGGCATGCTGTCAATTAACTTCTGGTCACATCCTGACTAATGGCAGCCCATTCTTGCATAATCAATGCTTGGAGTTTGTCAGAATTTGTGGGGTTTTGTTTGTCCACCCGCCTTTTGAAGAGTGACCACAAGTTCTCAATGGGATTAAGGTCTGGGGAGTTTCCTGGCCATGGACCCAAAATTTCAATGTTTTGTTCCCCGAGCCACTTAGTTATCACTTTTGCGTTATGGCAAGGTGCTCCATCATGCTGGAAAAGGCATTGTTCGTCACCAAACTGTTCTTGGATGGTTGGGAGAAGTTGC
Organism: Coregonus lavaretus; assembly: GCF_964263955.1. NCBI lineage: Eukaryota > Metazoa > Chordata > Actinopteri > Salmoniformes > Salmonidae > Coregonus > Coregonus lavaretus. The sequence goes on from NC_139991.1 coordinate 70,750,045, forward strand.
TCTCGGAGGATGTGTTGGTACCATTCTTTATTAATGGCTGTGTTCTTAGGCAAAATTGTGAGTGAGCCCACTCCCTTGGCTGAGAAGCAACTCCACACATGAATGGTCTCAGGATGCTTTACTGTTGGCATGACACAGGACTGATCTTAGAGCTCACCTTGTCTTCTCCGGACAAGCTTTTTACCGGCTGCCCCAAACAATCGGAACGGGGATTCATCAGAGAAAATGACTTTACCCCAGTCCTCAGCGGTCCAATCCCTGTACCTTTTTCAGAATATCAGTCTGTCCCTGATGTTTTTCCTGGAGAGAAGTGGCTTCCTCGCTGCCCTTGTTGACACCAGGCCATCCTCCAAAAGTCTTCGCCTCACTGTGCGTGCAGATGCACTCACACGTGCCTGCTGCCATTCCTGAGCAAGCTCTGCACTGGTGGTGCCCCGATCCTGCAGCTGAATCAACTTTAGGAGATGGTCCTGGCGCTTGCTGGACTTTCTTTGGCGCCCTGAAGCCTTCTTCACAACAATTGAACCTCTCTCCTTGAAGTTCTTGATGATCCGATAAATGGTTGATTTAGGTGCAATCTTACTAGCAGCAATATCCTTGCCTGTGAAGCCCTTTTTGTTCAAAGCAATGATGACGGCACGTGTTTCCTTGCAGGTAACCATGGTTAACAGAGGAAGAACAATGATTTCAAGCACCACCCTCCTTTTAAAGCTTCCAGTCTGTTATTCTAACTCAATCAGCATGACAGAGTGATCTCCAGCCTTGTCCTCGTCAACACTGTCACCTGTGTTAACGAGATAATCACTGACATGATGTTAGCTGGTCCTTTTGTGGCAGGGCTGAAATGCAGTGGAAATGTTTTTTTGAGATTAAGTTCATTTTCATGGTGTGGTGTCTAAGGAATTTATGACTTTGCTAACGTTTGCAAATGGTATCTTGGAGGATGTTGATTCAGCTTAGGGAAGCATCTGGGGAGCAGTTTTATAGGGGCACCCCATAAAACAGAGGAAGTCGGTTGTGTGGAGTCATGGGATTGGTCTCTAGGGAAAACCACCCATATCTTGTTAAAAATTATAAATACTTGGTGGGGACAAAGGAGGACAGAACAACATATTATTTTGGGTCGTTGTTCTCCAGATGCCTGCAGATGTCTGTAAACTTACGCTGAAATCTTGTGATATAAATAAACCTTTATAATCAAAGTACAGTGTAAGTGGACTCCTTGGTCTCACAGCATAATTAGCATTATTATTTGGATACAACAATGGCAAAGAGGGCCTTTGCAATGAATTGCAATTCATCTGTTCACTCTTCATAACATTCTGGAGTATATGCAAATTGCCATCATAAAAACTGAGGCAGCAGACTTTGTGAAAATTAATATTTGTGTCATTCTCAAAACTTTTGACCACGACTGTTGACTGCAAACCACTTTGAGAAACTGAAATCACACTCTCACTACAGTCCTGGGTATGTAGCATTGACTGTAAATATAGAGTTATCATGTCAAAATTGTACAATTACAATAGATATGAAGCTGTAACTGAAGAGCTAATGTGTGATTTAACTAAATCTGATGTCTATGTCCTGTCCATGGCCATGTCCTGCATTTTTCACAGACAGTGGCTTACCCACAAGGCCTTGAGTCAGATGAGAGGAACATGAGTGTAGCCTATCACTGAGGTGTTTGTTGTCTGGTCCATGGCCTTATTGTCCTCTGGAATAAAGAAAGAGAGATGCAGTATTAGAGACCTCTGAGATACACTAGAATAATACTGAATACATTCATCATAGAAGAGTTATACTTTTGAGTCTCTTCCTCTTATGCCAAGATACTTATTTTATTATTTTTTATTTTATTTAACCTTTATTTAACCAGGTGAGCCAGTTGAGAACAAGTTCTCATTTACAACTGCGACCTGGCCAAGATAAAGCAAAGCAGTGCGATAAAAACAACAACACAGAGTTACATAAAGTCAAAAATACAACAGAAAATATACATAAAATGTGTGCAAATGTAGCAAGTTATGGAGGTAAGGCAATAAATAGGCCATAGTGCTAAATAATTACAATTAGTATTAACACTGGAATGATAGATGTGCAAGAGATGATGTGCAAATAGAGATACTGGGGTGCAAATTAGCAAAATAAATAACAATATGGGAATGAGGTAGTTGGGTGGGCTAATTTCAGATGGGCTGTGTACAGGTGCAGTGATCGGTAAGGTGCTCTGACAACTGATGCTTAAAGTTAGTGAGGGAGATAAGAGTCTCCAGCTTCTAATACAGTTGTCTTCAAGGAAAATATTTATTGTCTCCTGAAAATATCTCCAAAATAAAACGGATCACTTTTTCATTATAGAATGAATACTTACTATGATTTCTCCACATCTTCCATGTGACTAGGACACCAGCTATCACCAACACCAACATGCCCAGAGGAACCAGTAGGACTTTTAGATCTATGGAACTGATGATGAGAGACTATGTTTATTATAAAATATTGTCCATAAAATATATAAGATAATACGATTTTTTTATGATCCTTTTTATGCTGCTATGACTAAATGGAAATATTTGTTCAGCTCTTCACAACTTTTATGCATCCAATAATTGAATGCTGCTACTTCTACAACCACAGAGATATGAGGAAGTGGTAAATGTCTCTATGATGGTAAATGTCTCTATAACTGCGTCTAGGCCTATACTCTTTGTCAAAATATTTAAGGAGATTTTTTTTGTGCCGTAAACTAGTGTGAAAAACAGAAAATGTTACCTTTCTTCATATTTCTATTGTTATCCATTTGGAAGAGTAGTTATTAAATACAGTTGAATGAGTGATCATTACCTCATGGTGTCCTTCTCCTTGCCCCACTCAGGTCCTTGGACTGTGTTGTCAGTCTGAACAGGCTCAGCTGTTGGAGAGAAAGAGGATTGTTCAGTGGTTGGAGCTTGGGTTGCTGTGAGGTAAAAACAACAATGGTATTATGACTGGTGTACCAGAGAGACACAGGGTAGACTGAACTATAATTAAGTGATAATGCCCGAGAGGCTGGCGTTTGGAGGATATATTTGCCCAGGTGTTGTTAGGCACGAGACGAAGTCGAGCCAATAAATCCTCGAAATACCGACTTCGAGGGCATTAGCACCCTTATACAACGGGTTACCAACATATTCAAATAATGGCTGACATATTTCCATTAAAAACGTTATTTTGATGAATTTATTCATACTATTTCATCCTTCCACAAGATATAGTCCCGTCACAAATCTAGGGTTGCTACCCAAGCCGGCTGGTCGTTCGTTTACATTTAAGTCATTTAGCAGACGCTCTTATCCAGAGCAACTTACAGTTAGTGAGTGCATACATTATTTTTCATTTATTATATTTTTCATACTGGTGCCCCGTGGGAATCGAACCCACAACCCTGGCGTTGCAAACGCCATGCTCTACCAACTGAGCTACATCCCTGCCAGCCATTCCCTCTCCTACCCTGGACGACGCTGGGCCAATTGTGCACCATCCCATGGGTCTCCCGGTCACGGCCGGCTACGACAGAGCCTGGATTCGAACCAGGATCTCTAGTGGCACAGCTAGCACTGCAATGCAGTGCTTTAGACCACTGCGCCACTCGGGAGATCGGTTCGGTTGCCAGAGATGCGACCCTGTCAATCAGTCTTTTTGTTATGTATCTATGGACGCCACACAGTTGTTCGTTCTAAATGTTCCATTGCCATACTGGCTGGCAACATTCTTATCCCTTGCTTGCTAGCCAGAATAACAGCAAAGTAGCTTCATTTGCATTTGTTTAAGCTGTTTTCTAGTGATATTTAATTGGATACATCCATAACAATGAGCAAATGAGGAGTGATTTCGCCTGGCATAGAAAATGTTCTCTATCGTCAGGACACTGTTGTTCAGAGGAGCTATCCAACAACATAGCTAACACAATCACTTCAAACTGAAGCTGGAAAGGCTGCAAACTAGCTGCACTTCCATTCGTTTTAATTTTTTTCTCAATTGAAATGTATATATACAGTGGGGAAAAAAAGTATTTAGTCAGCCACCAATTGTGCAAGTTCTCCCACTTAAAAAGATGAGAGAGGCCTGTAATTTTCATCATAGGTACACGTCAACTATGACAGACAAAATGAGAAAAACTATTCCAGAAAATCACATTGTAGGATTTTTAATGAATTTATTAGCAAATTATGGTGGAAAATAAGTATTTGGTCAATAACAAAAGTTTCTCAATACTTTGTTATATACCCTTTGTTGGCAACGACATAGGTCAAACGTTTTCTGTAAGTCTTCACAAGGTTTTCACACACTGTTGCTGGTATTTTGGCCCATTCCTCCATGCAGATCTCCTCTAGAGCAGTGATGTTTTGGGGCTGTCGCTGGGCAACACGGACTTTCAACTCCCTCCAAAGATTTTCTATTGGGTTCAGGTCTGGAGACTGGCTAGGCCACTCCAGGACCTTGAAATGCTTCTTACGAAGCCACTCCTTCGTTGCCCGGGCGGTGTGTTTGGGATCATTGTCATGCTGAAAGACGCAGCCACGTTTCATCTTCAATGCCCTTGCTGATGGAAGGAGGTTTTCACTCAAAATCTCACGATACATGGCCCCATTCATTCTTTCCTTTACACGGATCAGTCGTCCTGGTCCCTTTGCAGAAAAACAGCCCCAAAGCATGATGTTTCCACCCCAATGCTTCACAGTAGGTATGGTGTTCTTTGGATGCAACTCAGCATTCTTTGTCCTCCAAATACGACGAGTTGAGTTTTTACCAAAAAGTTATATTTTGGTTTCATCTGACCATATGACATTCTACCAATCCTCTTCTGGATCATCCAAATGGACTCTAGCAAACATCAGATGGGCCTGGACATGTACTGGCTTAAGCAGGGGGACACCTCTGGCACTGCAGGATTTGAGTCCCTGGCGGCGTAGTGTGTTACTGATGGTAGGCTTTGTTACTTTGGTCCCAGCTCTCTGCAGGTCATTCACTAGGTCCCCCCGTGTGGTTCTGGGATTTTTGCTCACCGTTCTTGTGATCATTTTGACCCCACGGGGTGAGATCTTGCGTGGAGCCCCAGATCGAGGGAGATTATCAGTGGTCTTGCATGTCTTCCATTTCCTAATTATTGCTCCCACAGTTGATTTCTTCAAACCAAGCTGCTTACCTATTGCAGATTCAGTCTTCCCAGCTTGGTGCAGGTCAACAATTTTGTTTCTGGTGTCCTTTGACAGCTCTTTGGTCTTGGCCATAGAGGAGTTTGGAGTGTGACTGTTTGAGGTTGTGGACAGGTGTCTTTTATACTGATAACAAGTTCAAACAGGTGCCATTAATACAGGTAACGAGTGGAGGACAGAGGAGCCTCTTAAAGAAGAAGTTACAGGTCTGTGAGAGCCGAAAATCTTGCTTGTTTTAGGTGACCAAATACTTATTTTCCACCATAATTTGCAAATAAATTCATTAAAAATCCTACAATGTGATTTTCTTGAAAAAAAATACTCAATTTGTCTGTCATAGTTGACGTGTACCTATGATGAAAATTACAGGCCTCTCTCATCTTTTTAAGTGGGAGAACTTGCACAATTGGTGGCTGACTAAATACTTTTTTCCCCCACTGTATATATATATATATCCATAAATATTATGCCAGCTGATTCATGATTTCGACTGGCTGAGAAACGCTAACTGCCTGTCTGTTTCGTCCTAACACGTTCATTACTATGGGACAGCTGGAGATCTAATTTGAATATTAAAACAATGTTGCAAATGTTGGAGAGACAGACAGCAAGGGTTATACAAATCTCTGCTGTTAAAAACTAAATGTTTGTCTAAAAGAAATGTGAGATAATGTCTAGAGGAGTTTTACAGTGGAGATCAAGTTTATAAATTGCTTGGCTGGGCTGCTGAGACAGTGGATTGCGCAGTCAGATGGAACAGAGTAAAAAGGCATTTTAACGTCATAGATTTAACCGGTGGTAACTTGTGGAATAGACACCGGCTAGAATGTGGTTTTAACCAGTTAGCATTCAGGATTAGACCCACATAACCTTCTTGTCCAGCTTATTTAATTTACCCCAACATGTGGATTTTAACTTAGTATTAGCACCGTTGAGTTAAAACCAAATCCCATTTCTTTCACATGAAAAGCAAGAAAGACTGGATAAACCAGGTAAATACTTAATTATACAGTATCTGATTGCTCTCTACTCACTGGTCATAGTGGTGGTACTTTGTGTGGTGGTTTGTCGTCTGACAGTGATGTGAACAGGCATTATAAGGTCTCCCAGTTCACACCTGTACCAGCTAGTGTTCTCCGTCTTGAGTCCACTCATAGTCACCGTTAAGACATTTGATCTGGTGGCATCAGTGGTCTGCTGTAGGGTCACTGATGTTCCATCTATAGTCCAAGAATTCCCCCAGACACAGGAGACACTGCCCCCAATCCTGCACCACCACTTCCTATTTCTAGTGTCACTATATTAACAATTTACAGAGACGCTCCCTCCTTCAACTCCAGTCATCTCCTGTTGGTCCACACAGAGTTCTGGAGTACCTGAACACAGAGGTACAGACACCAAAGAAGGTCCTGAGTGATCAAGTGTTTTTTTGTAACAACTGACCACAAATATCATAATTATGATATGATGGATAGAGAACAGAAAGTAGACATATACCAACATTCCTCATGTCAACTTGAACAATAATAGTGATACCAGTAAATGAAACCAGAACACCAGTTATGTAATAATATGGAAGAGATGCAGGGATCTTACCTGGAGTGACAGATAGGTGGAATCCTTCTATCCTGACGTCTGCTCCAACATTGATCTCTACAGCACAACAGTACCATTCAGAGTCCTCACTCCCCAGATCAGTAATGTTCACAGTTCTCTATAACACACCAGTAATGTCCAGAGTCCTCTGGCTCCAGATCAATCATTGTAACATTGATTGTTTGCTGGTTGATGTCATCAGAGATTGAGACCTTATTTGTGCTTTTAGGAGGGTCAGTGTGTACAACAGGGGAGCAACTATAAAAATAGTCTCCTTTACACAAGTATGTCACATGGGTTTTGTATTTCTGATCATAGCGACATGGGATGGTGATGGAGCCTCCTGTCTTCACAGACACACGATAAGCACCTGTAGACACAACAACAGAAAACACACTAGATTGGAATTCAATAAAATTCTCACAGCAGTAAAATGACTTTCCATCTGGACTATTTACATTTACATTTACATTTACGTCATTTAGCAGACGCTCTTATCCAGAGCGACTTACAAATAGGTGCATTCACCTTATAGCCAGTGGGATAACCACTTTACAATGTTTCTTTTTTTTTTGGGGGGGGGGGGGGGGGGGTTGGAGTAAAGGGGGGGTAGAAGGATTGCTTTATCCTATCCCAGGTATTCCTTAAAGAGGTGGGGTTTCAAATGTCTCCGGAAGGTGGTGAGTGACTCCGCTGTCCTGGCGTCGTGAGGGAGCTTGTTCCACCATTGGGGTGCCAGAGCAGCGAACAGTTTTGACTGGGCTGAGCGGGAACTATGCTTCCGCAGAGGTAGGGGAGCCAGCAGGCCAGAGGTGGATGAACGCAGTGCCCTCGTTTGGGTGTAGGGACTGATCAGAGCCTGAAGGTACGGAGGTGCCGTTCCCCTCACAGCTCCGTAGGCAAGCACCATGGTCTTGTAGCAGATGCGAGCTTCAACTGGAAGCCAGTGGAGTGTGCGGAGGAGCGGGGTGACGTGAGAGAACTTGGGAAGGTTGAACACCAGACGGGCTGCGGCATTCTGGATGAGTTGTAGGGGTTTAATGGCACAGGCAGGGAGCCCAGCCAACAGCGAGTTGCAGTAATCCAGACGGGAGATGACAAGTGCCTGGATTAGGACCTGTGCCGCTTCATGTGTAAGGCAGGGTCGGAGAACGACAGGGTGTTGTCCAGGGTCACGCCAAGGCTCTTCGCACTCTGGGAGGAGGACACAACGGAGTTGTGAACCGTGATGGCGAGATCATGGAACGGGCCGTCCTTCCCCGGGAGGAAGAGCAGCTCCGTCTTGCCGAGGTTCAGCTTGAGGTGGTGATCCGTCATCCATACTGATATGTCTGCCAGACATGCAGAGATGCGATTCGCCACCTGGTTATCAGAAGGGGGAAAGGAGAAGATTAGTTGTGTGTCATCAGCGTAGCAATGATAGGAGAGGCCATGTGAGGATATGACAGAGCCAAGTGACTTGGTGTATAGCGAGAATAGGAGAGGGCCTAGAACTGAGCCCTGGGGGACACCAGTGGTGAGAGCACGTGGTGCGGAGACAGCTTCTCGCCACGCCACTTGGTGGGAGCGACGGGTCAGGTAGGACGCAATCCAAGAGTGAGCCGCGCCGGAGATGCCCAGCTCGGAGAGGGTGGAGAGGAGGATCTGATGGTTCACAGTATCAAAGGCAGCAGACAGGTCTAGAAGGAAAAGAGCAGAGGAGAGAGAGTTAGCTTTAGCAGTGCGGAGAGCCTCTGTGACACAGAGAAGAGCAGTCTCAGTTGAATGACCAGTCTTGAAACCTGACTGGTTTGGATCAAGAAGGTCATTCTGAGAGAGATAGCAAGAGAGTTGGCTACAGACGGCACGCTCAATAGTTTTGGAGAGAAAAGAAAGAAGGGATACTGGTCTGTAGTTGTTGACATCAGAGGGATCGAGTGTTGGTTTTTTGAGAAGGGGTGCAACTCTCGCTCTCTTGAAGACGGAAGGGACATAGCCAGCGGTCAAGGATGAGTTGATCAGCGAAGTGAGGTAAGGGAGAGGGTCACCGGAGATGGTCTGGAGAAGAGAGGAGGGGATAGGGTCAAGCGGGCAGGTTGTTGGGCGGCCTGCCGTCACAAGTCGCAAGATTTTATCTGGAGAGAGAGGGGAGAAAGAAGTCAAAGCATAGGGTAGGGCAGTGTGAGCAGGACCAGCAGTGTCATTTGACTTAACAAACGAGGATCGGATGTCGTCAACCTTCTTTTCAAAATGGTTAACGAAGTCAAGACTATAAGACACATAATACAGGAAGTGTTATTGATAAGACAAGCTACTGCTCCTGTCTTCAGAGTGTCAGCATGTGTCCAGTCCCATTCCTTGACCTCAACTTCAGCACTTCATAGAAACTTGTTACCCTTACCTGAGAGTCTGGAGAAGATGAGGAGGAGGATGAAGAGGAAGAGATGAGAAGCCATTTCTGGGTATGTGTCTCCGTATGTTATATGGTACCAATGCACAATGTGTGTGTCAAGGACCAAGGCACCAAAGAGAAAGACTGAACTTCCTAATAGCTATAGCTGTCTTTAACTCTCTTCCTGCTTCTGTTTGAGTGTATATGCCCCCCTCAGTGGCAGATAGAAACTATTACATTCGATGAACTAGTTGTAACATAAGGCTCTAAGGCACTACAACTGATTACTTTATTTCATTTAATTAGCACATTTGTATATCTTATATCAAATAAAATCACGTATAGTGTTACTAAAGTTGGAGGACCCATTGAGACCAATGTTACTGAGTCTGGCTAGCAACAGTTTGTGGTCAACTGAATCAAACTGAATCAAACACTGCAGCACAATGTTGTTTTTCAATAAGTGCATTTATGATGTCATTCGCCGCTCCCATTTGCCACACCTCAGAAACAATGTATTCTTTAGGCCTACTGTCAATAAGGCTCACACAAGATAGTTTGAATTTCTATGAAGCAGGTGGTCTTTATTTGGCCTTTATTTGAGTGTCAAGGATTCCAAACAGTGTTTTTGTAAAACATGCAGAACCAATGAATGATCATAATAGTGCCATGTTATGGGACCAATCCTGTTCCTTCTTGTAGTTTCACCTAGGGAGCTGGTTCATAGTAGCTCTCATTCATCTCCATATAGTCATCCTTTGCATGACGCAAAGCGACAATCCCGGATTCTTCCACCAACGTCCTTTCATCCTGAAGTATGTTTTGTCTGCTGAAAAACTGTTTTTTTGTCGTCTGCTTGACATTCTGTTGATGCGCCTGGAATAATGATGGACACCCTAAGCAAGACTGTATACTGAGAAAATAGGCATCTTTAAGCAAAGCTAGAACAGCAAGAGGGAGGAACTTGCATACTAATTAATAGGCTCCTCCTCTTCTTTGGGCTAAGACTTGACTGCACTTCCCATAATTTAACAGTGTTGATGTGCAGATCCCATCTATAGTGAATTGTGGCCACATTCAGTGAGATAAGCTGTTTCTGGATACTGTTTAACGAGGGTCATGTTCACTTTGCATCATATTATATATTTTGTTGGGTCTTGTCCAATAAGAAATTATATTTTTTGTTTACAGTTTGGCTACGGTGTGTCCTACTGAACACGACCCAGGTTGATTCACTTTGTATTACTCCAGCACATTAGTACAGTGTTTTTGGACCATTCTCTCTCGGCTCTCTCCCTGTCTCTGTCTGGTCCACTGAAGTAGTTACTTACATGACGTGTCTTCACTGTCAACCGGTGCGGGTGGCTCACGAGGCAACATGACATTCTGCTGTATTGGCCTCAAGCAGTTCTGACGCCACGTGACATGGACAAAGAGGACAAGACAGAGAACAGTTATCACCATTACCAACATCTTCACCCAGATTCACTGGAATCAACATCACAATTAATGTGCATTTGTGAGAATGTGAAATTGAGACACTATACTTTAGAGAATTGTATTTCAAAGTTTTTCCAATGTTCTCCCACAACAAAATGCTCCAATATTATATTATATTTGCCTAATTATGATCTTCAAGATTGAGAGAGCAGAGAGGACAGAGTGGTCGCCCATCTCCTCAAAGTGTATGGTCCTTGAAGGCATCCTCGCGGTATAGGATGTTTTCCCAGTGTCAGATGGCATCCAAGAGCGTGTGTAGGTCTTCCACCTACAGTGTGGAATATAGAGGGATTTGTGTGAACTCTGAACCCTTACCCTACCTCATGTCCTCGCGCAAAGCAGTGTCCTTCTTCAGACAAAAGCCTGCCACGAAACATAAATGGAAAATGTGTCACATTTATAATATTGAGTTCATGATATTGAGTTCCGCGTGCTGTTGCTATTAAAATCCTATAGATGGCAGTACAGTTTAGGATAGAGCCTTACAGTATGGACAGCACTGACTTCTCCACATCCTGTGTTGTGGCATTTTCTCTCTGCTGGAGAAGCTAATCTTCTTCTCCACAACCTTCAGCTCTGGACAGACAACACACTTTCACTCATAAATAAGAGAGTAGAAATTAAAAATATAGCACACCTGAAGTCACAGGTTGGGAAAAGTGAAAACTAGAATGGGTACTCCAGGACACAGTTTAGTGAGAACATTTATGAACATGTAACGTTCCGGTCAAAGAGACCTTTGCCAAGTCATTCATTAGTAGCCTAAATATTCTGTTTGGCAAACGGTGTACAGGCCTACAGGAGACACACAACCAAACCGCATGCTGCTAAAAGACTGACATAACGCTTTTACATTAGTGCAGTACTTGTGGACATAGATTATGTAAACTTTAAGGAAAAAAAAAAAATATATATATATATATATATATATATATATATGTCCACCTCACTCCTCACAACACATGTTCATAACTTTTGAAATCACTGTCCATGCACACCTGGGTGTAAATTAGTAATTGGTTAGATTGATACCATATTGCACGAATGATTAGACTGTGGCTACATGTGTAGACTTTAGATGCTGTCCATGTAGGCTATAAAGTCACAATCAATTGATAACTGTCCTAGTCCGTTGTCCTAGTAACAGAATGGATACAGGTGACGATGGAGGTGCAAAGGCTTGACATGTTTCATCAAGACAATATATACTGTGTTATATTACTCTACTCCTTTTCAAACAGCAGGCTTTGGAGAGCTAAATCGCTCGAGCGCACAGTTTGAGAGCTGCGTGGTCTTGTCCATGTGGCCCTGGCAGTGGCTGCGCCGATCTCAGCAGCAAAACAAACTCCATGCGGTGGATTAATAGTCTGGAAAACCCAACCTGACTGGTCACTGTTGCCTAGGGTCAGGTTTTTGAGACTAGTGGATTAGTCGCGCCAAATAATTAGGTATGTGTTTCAGATTGTTGTACTTACATTGAGGTTGGATTCAGTGTGGCACACCTTGACCATCCAATACCAAAATAACTGCATAAAGACTGGTCTGGTTACATAAACCGCTGATTTTACACGTTTCCACAATACTGCCGCATGTAGGTTTAACTTTATTTGATGGACAGCAAATTGTCCGATAGTGGCACTCTCTTGAACAGGAAGTAAAATGACAGTCGACCAATAGGTCTCACATACATTTACGTTCCTTTTCCCTCTCTGGTTTTGTCACGCCGGGTTGTTCGCTCAAAGGTGAGATATTTCATAAACTCTACTCTTTTACACAAATAACTGAAATACTGCCAGGCTTTTGACGTGGAGAAACATGAACATAGATACAGCGGTAGGTTTATGTACTACCTCAAGACAGGTCTACGCTAAAAATAAATATTGCAGCCAAACATTACACAGGAGAGAGACAGCCTACGCAATCGGCCCTTCTGTTTTTTTTAATTAGCTCTTTACTGACAGATTTACCCAGTGCTTTAGAATGTATATGTGGCTGGCTGGCTTTCAACTGAACCTGGCTGGCTTCTTTAGACATCAATGATACTAATGCATGTCTGTAGAAGTCGCACATTTACCTTCAATTTTAAGTTCAACTGGTCTTTAACTTTACCTTGAGGATTTATGAATGAATTGTCCCGTTCGATGTTGTATAATCATTTTACAGTATGTCATTAAAGTATAATATAGGCCTATGCGATTATCATCTATTCTTAGTTTAGGCTAACATTATTTTTGCAAATACATTAATTGCCTATGTCCATTGTTGGTCAAATTATAACTACATTGAGCATTTATTTTCATTGTAAAATCTTGCACTTGGAAAGCTTTATGCCTCTATAATTTGGACAGTGCAGTGAATGGAAAAATATTATATAGCATAGCATGTGACATGTGTTATCAAAATCCAATGTCTTGTGTGACATTGCAGTGAAGGACTCCACATCTGGTCACATCATTGATGTGTGGATGATGTACCCACCATGATCAATGCAATGCAATATGTCATGCAACACACTCTATACTGTAGGGGTACCTGACCTACTAGGGACAGTGAGGCTATACTGTAGGGGTACCTGACCTACTAGGGACAGTGAGGCTATACTGTAGGGGTACCTGATGTCCTAGGGACAGTGAGGCTATACTGTAGGGGTACCTGATGTCCTAGGGACAGTGAGGCTATACTGTAGGGGTACCTGATGTCCTAGGGACAGTGAGGCTATACTGTAGGGGTACCTGATGTCCTAGGGACAGTGAGGCTATACTGTAGGGGTACCTGATGTCCTAGGGACAGTGAGGCTATACTGTAGGGGTACCTGATGTCCTAGGGACAGTGAGGCTATACTGTAGGGGTACCTGATGTCCTAGGGACAGTGAGACTATACTGTAGGGGTACCTGATGTCCTAGGGACAGTGAGGCTATACTGTAGGGGTACCTGATGTCCTAGGGACATGTGTATATACAGTATATATTATATTATAAATTCCTCACATGTGACTAGTAATAAGACTAAGCAATTAGCCATTTAAAATGTTTATCTGACTCCATAAAGATGATTTAGCAATATGCAAGAACACTATAGTTGAGTTACAGTAATAGGCAGTCAAGAAATGTCTGAGAATGGAATTCAAGTGTCTTTAATTACTTTGAAAAAACATTAACAAGCATCACAAGGCATTATTCTAAGCGTAAACAAAGAGATGCCTAGAAGCCTAGGAAATGAGAATTGATCGTACAACCTTCCTCCATGAACTGGATACAGGATAAGAGAGTGAACAAAGGCATTTAATTCCATTTATAACATCTGAAGGTGTCACCTTTCAATCCAAAACCAACCACCATTGACCAATCAAATGATACCACGATTACACTAACCTAAACACTCCCAGGCACAATCTCCACAGGGTGTCACAGCTTTTAAAGGCTTGTGTGGGGAATTAGACCAATGTAAACGAGACAGAATTCCTGAGAAGACAATCAAACACCTTTGCATAATAGAGTAATTCAGAGTTACCACAGAGATCATACATCCAAATAGATGGCATCAGAGTTATCTTCAGTGAACAAGTTTCAGAGAGATACCAAACATGGATACTATAGCATTATTCTGTCACAGTAGTCAGTCCTTTGGATACTGTAACAGAGAGATATATTTTGGCCCCTCAGAGGGGGAAGGACTGACTAGTCCTTGGGCATTGTCCTTTGTGCATTCCTTGTGTTCCTGGACAATTTGCCATGCAACTCCAGGTAACAGAGAGAACATAAAGTAGGGCCTAGCCTACAAATCCCCCCTGGACAGAAGCTGTACATGGACAGCCTGTGTCCAATATAGGAAGAAATGGCCCGCACCACACGAGAATTCCTTCTTGAGTCTTCAGTCCAACTTATGGAACCTAACTTCTAGTCCTTGGGCCCATGACATCTGGAGGGTCTTCCGGGGAATCGTTGACAATGTGCATTCCTTCAACCAAGCTCAATGAAACATAATTCTTTGTTGAGGGCAGAAAGATTAGTTCAGTCAGTTCTCAACATTTGATGAAACATTATTACAGTCAAGAGTTACTAGTCACTGTTTGGCTTTGTATGTTGGTCAGATTGGTTGGTCTGGTCAATGGTATCCTCAAAGTTTAGCAAGTATGAATCAGATGGATATTAAATGGAATGAAAGGCCATTAAATGCATAATTAAAGTTATACTCTATCAAGTGTTAAATTGCACTTTTCTTTGAGAAAGACAGAAAGTTTAATTGAAAGAGCCTCTCCCCTCTGGAAGTTTGCCTTGAAAATATGAAAACCCTATTGATGAAAACAAATCACCCCAAGATCAATTCTTGAGTTTAGATGAATAGAACCAGAACATAATAATAACACATCATGTTAAAAGCAAAAAACGATGTTCTGTAAAACAGTTAAATAACAACATTAAAGGTAGTGGCACATATGTCTATGTGTAGTAAGAATTAGCAAATATGAATAATTCAGTCATTTGTTAACCCCCCCCAAGTTGAAACCTGTCCTATGCGTAACCAAGACAACCACAGCATAATAAACTCTCATTGTGTGTAGGCCTGTGACAGAAAATCTCATTTTAATCCATTGTACATTCAGACGGTAACACAACAAAATGTGGAAAAGGTCAAGAGGTCTGAATACTTTCTGAAGGCACTTTAGCTATAGCTGTCTTTAACTCTCTTCCTGCTTCTGTTTGAGTGTATATGCCCCCCTCAGTGGCAGATAGAAACTATTACATTCTATGAACTAGTTGTAACATAAGGCTCTAAGGCACTACAATTGTCAGCCACCAATTATATTATTATTATTATTAATTGTGCAAGTTCTCCCACTTAAAAATATGAGAGAGGCCTGTAATTTTCATCATAGGTACACGTCAACTATGACAGACAAAATGAGAAAAAAAATCCAGAAAATCACATTGTAGGATTTTTAATGAATTTATTTGCAAATTATGGTGGAAAATAAGTATCTGGTCAATAACAAAAGTTTCTCAAAACTTTGTTATATACCCTTTGTTGGCAATGACACAGGTCAAACATTTTCTGTAAGTCTTCACAAGGTTTTCACACACTGTTGCTGGTATTTTGGCCCATTCCTCCATGCAGATCTCCTCTAGAGCAGTGATGTTTTGGGGCTGTCGCTGGGCAATACGGACTTTCAACTCCCTCCAAAGATTTTCTATGGGGTTGAGATCTGGAGACTGGCTAGGCCACTCCAGGACCTTGAAATGCTTCTTACGAAGCCACTCCTTCGTTGCCCGGGCGGTGTGTTTGGGATCATTGTCATGCTGAAAGACCCAGCCACGTTTAATCTTCAATGCCCTTGCTGATGGAAGGAGATTTTCACTCAAAATCTCACGATACATGGCCCCATTCATTCTTTCCTTTACACGGATCAGTCGTCCTGGTTCCTTTGCAGAAAAACAGCCCCAAAGCATGATGTTTCCACCCCCATGCTTCACAGTAGGTATGGTGTTCTTTGGATGCAACTCAGCATTCTTTGTCCTCCAAACACAACAAATTGAGTTTTTACCAAAAAGTTATATTTTGGTTTCATCTGACAATATGACATTCTCCCAATCCTCTTCTGGATCATCCAAATGCACTCTAGCAAACTTCAGACGGGCCTTGACATGTACTGGCTTACGCAGGGGGACACGTCTGGCACTGCAGGATTTGAGTCCCTGGCGGCGTAGTGTGTTACTGATGGTAGGCTTTGTTACTTTGGTCCCAGCTCTCTGCAGGTCATTCACTTGGTCCCCCCGTGTGGTTCTGGGATTTTTGCTCACCGTTCTTGTGATCATTTTGACCCCACGGGGTGAGATCTTGCGTGGAGCCCCAGATCGAGGGAGATTATCAGTGGTCTTGTATGTCTTCCATTTCCTAATAATTGCTCCCACAGTTGATTTCTTCAAACCAAGCTGCTTACCTATTGCAGATTCAGTCTTCCCAGCCTGGTGCAGGTCTACAATTTTGTTTCTGGTGTCCTTTGACAGCTCTTTGGTCTTGGCCATAGTGGAGTTTGGAGTGTGACTGTTTGAGGTTGTGGACAGGTGTCTTTTATACTGATAACAAGTTCAAACAGGTGCCATTAATACAGGTAACGAGTGGAGGACAGAGGAGCCTCTTAAAGAAGAAGTTACAGATCTGTGAGAGCCAGAAATCTTGCTTGTTTGTAGGTGACCAAATACTTATTTTCCACCATACTCAAATTCATAAAAAATCCTACAATGTGATTTTCTGGAATTTTTTTCTCTCAATTTGTCTGTCATAGTTGACATGTACCTATGATGAAAATTACAGGCCTCTCTCATCTTTTTAAGTGGGAGAACTTGCACAATTGGTGGCTGACTAAATACTTTTTATCCCCACGTTATTTTATATCAAATAAAATTACGTATAGTGTTAATAAAGATGGAGGACCCAGCAGCTTTTTAGTTGGTGTTGAGCAGCAACAGTTGAGATGGAGTCAGAGGTTCAGGTGCAAGAAATATATTTATAAACTGTGTTGTTCGAGAATGGCCTTTACTGAAGAGCTCAGTGACTTTCAACGTGGCACCGTCATAGGACGCCAACTTTCCAAGAAGTTTGTCAAATCTCTGCCCTGCTAGACCTGCCCCGGTCAAATGTAGGTGCTGTTATTGTGTAGTGGAAATGTCTAGGAGCAACAACAGCTTAGCTGTAAAGTGGTAGACCACACAAGCTCACAGAATGGGACCGCCGAGTGCTGAAGTGTGTAGCGTGAAAAAATCGTCCTCAGTTGCAACACTCACTACCGAGTTCCAAACTGCTTCTGGAAGCAACGTCAGCACAAGAACTGTTCGTCGGGAGCTTCATGAAATGGGTTTCCATGGCCGAGCAGCCAAACACAATTGTAAGATCACCATGCGCAATGCTAAGCGTCGGCGGGAGTGGTGTAAAGCAAGCCGCCATTGGACTCTGGAGCAGTGGAAACGCGTTCTCTGGGGTGATGAATCACGCTTCACCATCTGGCTGTCCGACGGACATTTCTGGGTTTGGCGGATGCCAGGAGAACTCGACCTGCCTAGTGCAAAGTTTGGTGGAGGAGGAATAATGGTCTGGGGCTTTTATTCATGGTTCGGGCTAGGCCCCTTAGTTCCAGTGAAGGGAAATCTTAACGCTACAGCATACAATGACATTCTAGACAATTCTGTGCTTACAACTTTGTGGCAACAGTTTGGGGAAGGCCTTTTCCTGTCTCAGCTTAACAATTTCCCCGTGTACAAAGCGAGGTCCATACAGAAATGGTTTGTCGAGATCGGTGTGGAAGAACTTGACTGGCCTGCAAAGAGCCCTGACCTCAACCCCATCGAACACCTTTGGGATGAATTGGAACGCTGACTGCGAGCCAGGCCTAATCGCCCATCATCAGTGCCCGACCTCACTAATGCCATTCTGGCTAAATGGAAGCAAGTCCCCGTAGCAATGTTCCAACATCTAGTGGAAAGCCTTCCCAGAATAGTGGAGGCTGTTATAGCAGCAAAGGGTGGACCAACTCCATATTAATGACCATGATTTTGGAAGGAGATATTCGACAAGCAGGTATCCACATACTTTTGGTCAAGGCTTAGGGCTGTATCCAGGCACACCGCGCTGAGTCGTGCATAAGAACAGCCATTAGCCATAGTATATTGACCATATACCACACCCCCTCGGGCCTTATTGCTTAAATATTTATTTTACAGTTGAGGTGATGAAGACTGGATCCAGAGGTTGTATTTAAAAAAAGCAACAGATGACAAAAATTATGAAAAATAACTAACTTTCAAAAGGAATTCTCTTACTTAGCCAATAGCAATAAAAAACCTCAAATCAATGACTTAGGCAAAACAGCCTACATTAAACATTTACACTACTACTGAACAGAGTTTTAACTCGGTAACGGACCTTTGGACTTTAAGTAGCAACCACCTAGTAAAGCGTGTCTAGTAACTGCTAGTGGTGAAGGAGAACAGGCTACAGAGGTAGTAGGGGAGTTTACCCAGAAGGGCTTTATATTTTTATTTATTTATTTTATTTCACCTTTATTTAACCAGGTAAGCCAGTGGAGAACAAGTTCTCATTTACAACTGCGACCTGGCCAAGATAAAGCAAAGCAGTGCGATAAAAACAACACAGAGTTACATATGGGGTAAAAAACATAAAGTCAAAAATACAACAGAAAATATATATACAGTGTGTGCAAATGTAGCAAGTTATGGAGGTAAGGCAATAAATAGGCTATAGTGCAAAATAATTACAATAGTATTAACACTGGAATGCTAGATGTGCAAGAGATTATGTGCAAATAGAGATACTGGGGTGCAAAAGAGCAAAATAAATAACAATATAGGGATGAGGTAGTTGGGTGGGCTAATTTCAGATGGGCTGTGTACAGGTGCAGTGATCGGTAAGGTGCTCTGACAACTGATGCTTAAAGTTAGTGAGGGAGATAAGAGTCTCCAGCTTCAGAGATTTTTGCAATTCGTTCCAATCATTGGCAGCAGAGAACTGGAAGGAATGGCGGCCAAAGGAGGTGTTGGCTTTGGGAAGGACCAGTGAGATATACCTGCTGGAGCGCAGACTACGGGTGGGTGCTGCTATGGTGACCAATGAGCTAAGATAAGGCGGGGATTTGGCTAGCAGTGATTTATAGATGGCCTGGAGCCAGTGGGTTTGACGACGAACATGTAGTGTGTCATGGGCCTCTCACTCCACCGGGTTACCACCTTAATTTTCTTCCACTCTGCTCACCACTCTCTCTACTCAGCCTAACTAGCTCCACCTGTCCCTGCTCTGCTCTGCTCTAATTACTCTGCCAGCTGCGCTGCATTACCCACTACCTCTCCCAGTATTTAAGGTCCTGTCTTTCAGCTCTCCGGTGTCAGATCGTCTGCAAAGCTCACACCCGGAACCTGTTTGCTCGCGCTTCTGGCTCACCCTGGTTTTGTGACCCCGGACCTGCCTGTTTTTTGGATACTCTTCTGCCTCAGGAGATCCAGACCTGCTTCTGCCATTACGACTCCTGACTACTCTTCAATCCCGGTAACTCTGACCAGCCTTCTGCCTTGCTACTACGTATTTTGGATTTCCCTTGAACTGTACTGCTGCCTGGTTTCATTCCGCCCTGTTGTGTCTGTGTCTCCCCCCCCCAGGACTTCTGGACCACCCACCACCGGCTTCATAGGACGCATCGCTGCCACTGGGGGGGGCACAGACCCAGCGCATTGGACGGGATCCCTGTTACCCCTGGAGCCTTCATTCACTCCCTACTTCCCTTTTCCCTTAAGTTTAATAAACTTTCTGGTGTGACGCAATTGTGGTCCTCTGGTCGTCTGTCTGAACCGTGACAGTACGATCTGACCATTATGGACTCAGCGCACACTTTCCCCGACATGGAAACCGATGAGCATGAGCAGCAGTTCCAGCAGCAGCAACAACAACTCGCCATGATCATTCAACTCCTCACCAACCTTACCCCAGCCAGTCTGCCCACCAGCCCAGCCCCCGAGTTACCTGCCCCGGTCATTGCAGCCGCTGCTCCGGAACCCAAGATTGGAAACCCCGAGCGGTTCAACGGCGATTCAACCCAGGTCCGGCCATTCCTGACTAGCTGCCGACTTCAGTTCTCCTTGCAGCCAAGGACCTTCGCCACGGAGGGGGCTAAAGTTGGGTATGCCATCACTCACCTGACGGGCCGAGCTCGACTCTGGGGAACAGCAGAGTTCGAACGTCAAACCCCCGCTTGTGCAACCTTCGACCTGTTTGCTGAGGAGATGCTGAAGGTGTTTGACCTGGATTCACCCACCGCAGAGGCGTCTCGTGAACTGTTCAGTATTCGACAAGGCAGACGTACAGTCGCAGACCATTCCATCGACTTCCGAACCCTGGCTAGACGAAGTTCTTGGAACACACCATCGTTGGTGGACGCGTTCTTCCATAGTTTGGCTGACTATATCAAGGACGAGTTGGTCTCCCATGAACTGCCTTCCACTCTTGATGAAGCCATCGCACTGACTGTCAGGATCGACAGAAGGATACAGACCCGTCGTCGTGAGAGGGGGCGCCAAGGTCCACCTACTACCGGCATTCGGAGAGATCCGACTGGGCTCCTGTCATCTACTGCCACTCACCCAGGTCAGCTTGATCAGTCTGAGCCTATGGAGATTGGGCGAGCCTCCCTCACTCCTGCAGAGCGCCAGCGCCGCTTCACCTCAAACCTCTGCCTCTATTGTGGAGGTGATGGACATCGTGTGGTAACCTGCCCTTTAAAGGGCCGAAGCTCACCGGGCGTAGGGGGAGTCCGGTTGAGTTCAATGACCATCCAGTCCTCCGACCGCAAACCCCTGCTGCAAGTTCACCTCCGCCTCTCTGACTCTACTCACACCCTGGCTGCTCTGGTGGATTCTGGCGCCGAAGCCAACATAATGGACATCAAGCTGGCACGCCAACTGGGACTGGAGAACCTCCGTTTGACACCTCCTATTCCTGCCCGGGCACTGGACGGACACTTACTCGGATCGGTCACTCATGTCACGGCCCCGGTCTCGATGGGTCTGTCCGGAAACCATCAAGAAACTATCCAGTTTCACCTGCTCCCCTCTCCAGGCCAACCCCTCATCCTGGGTTACCCATGGCTCCGCCGGCACAACCCTCAGCTCGACTGGGTGACCGGGGTGATCAGGGAGTGGGGAGAGGACTGCCACCGAACCTGCCTGCTTGCTGCCGCACTACCCCCTCGGCCAGTACCTACTAACTCCGCTCCTGACCTCTCCAATGTCCCAGAATGCTACCATGGTCTCAGAGAGGTGTTTAACAAAGCAAGAGCCACATCTCTGCCCCCTCACCGACCGTACGACTGTGCCATCGACCTCCTCCCTGGAACAGCTCCTCCAAGGGGTCGTCTTTATTCGTTGTCTGCTCCTGAAAGAAAGTCCATGGAGGACTACATCAATGGCTCTCTGTCCGCAGGATTAATCCGTTCATCTTCATCTCCTGCTGGTGCTGGCTTCTTCTTTGTGGGGAAGAAGGACGGATCTCTTCGCCCCTGCATCGACTACAGGGGACTCAACGACATCACAGTGAAAAACCGTTACCCTCTGCCTCTGCTCACCTCTGCTTTTGAGTTGCTCCAGGGAGCCACTGTTTTTACCAAGTTGGATCTCAGAAACGCTTACCACCTAGTGCGGATCCGGGAGGGAGATGAATGGAAAACCGCATTCAATACACCAACAGGCCACTACGAGTATCTGGTTATGCCTTTTGGCCTCACCAATGCTCCTGCTGTGTTCCAGGCTCTAGTGAATGATGTACTGCGGGACATGTTAAACAAGTTTGTCTTCGTTTACCTGGATGACATCTTAATTTACTCCAGAAACCTGTCTGAACACACCCGCCATGTCCAGCAAGTCCTTCATCGTCTTCTGGAGAATTCCCTCTACGCCAAGGCAGAGAAATGTGAGTTTCACGTCAAGACAGTGGCCTTCCTGGGGTACATAGTGGCAGAGGGAAGTATCCAAATGGATCCTGCCAAGGTATCAGCAGTCACTTCATGGCCAGTTCCGGAGAACAGAAAGAAGCTGCAACAGTTTCTGGGGTTTGCTAACTTCTATAGGAAGTTTATCCGGAACTACAGTACCGTTGCTGCCCCTCTCACTGCTCTAACCAGCACCAAGCAACCCTTCACCTGGACCCCAGCAGCCGACAAAGCCTTCAGTACCCTCAAGGTGAGGTTCACCTCCGCTCCCATCCTCCAGATGCCTGATGTGGACCGGCAATTCATTGTGGAGGTGGACGCCTCGGATGTGGGAGTTGGTGCTGTGATTTCTCAGTGGGCTGCGGAGGATAGGAAGCTCCATCCCTGTGCCTTTTTCTCACGTCGGTTGTCCCCCTCTGAGTGCAATTACGACATAGGGAACCGTGAGCTGCTGGCTGTGAAGCTTGCTTTGGAGGAGTGGCGTCACTGGCTGGAGGGGTCCACCATTCCATTTCTCGTTTGGACCGATCATAAGAACTTGGAGTACATCCGCACGGCCAAACGGTTGAACTCCAGGCAGTCCCGCTGGGCCCTGTTCTTCACCAGGTTTAATTTCACTCTGTCATACCGGCCTGGATCACGCAACACCAAGCCAGACGCCCTCTCCCGTCAATTCCAGAAGGATGACACCCCCTCCAAGGACCCTGTGTCGATTCTGCCAAGTCCCTGCATCGTTGCAGCTCTGACCTGGGCTGTTGAGGAACAGGTGCTGGAGGCTCTCCGTAACCAGCCAGGTCCCAGCACTTGCCCAGCTGACCGCCTTTTTGTCCCCGAAGACCTGAGGTCCCAGGTCATTCAGTGGGGACATGACTCCCGCCTAGCTTGTCACCCTGGCTCCACCCGCACTTACAACCTGCTCGCCCAGAGGTTCTGGTGGCCCTCTCTGAGGAAGGATGTACGGGAATTCGTCCAAGCCTGCCCCATCTGCAACCAACACAAGTCGTCCTGCCAGCCCCCAGCCGGATTGCTGCAGCCCCTGCCTGTGCCCAGACGTCCCTGGTCTCACATCGCCCTTGACTTTGTCACGGGGCTGCCCCCTTCAAGTGGCATGACCGTCATTCTCACCATCGTTGACCGTTTCAGCAAGATGGCACACTTCATTCCCCTCCCCAAGCTCCCAACCGCCAAGGAGACCGCCCAGGTGGTCCTGGAACACGTCTTCCGGATCCACGGACTGCCTAAGGATGTAGTTTCTGACCGTGGTCCACAATTCTCCTCCGCTTTTTGGAAGGAGTTCTGTCACCTGCTGGGAGCCACAGTCAGTCTGACTTCCGGATTCCATCCCCAATCCAATGGGCAGTCAGAGCGGGCTAATCAGGAGCTCGAGAAGGCACTGCGATGCATGACTTCACGCAACCCCCACTCCTGGTCGCAGCAATTGACATGGGTGGAGTACGCACACAATTCTCTGACCTGCTCTGCCATCGGTATGTCCCCTTTCCAATGTGTTTATGGATACCAGCCTCCTCTATTTGCCAGCCAGGAGGAGGAGGTTACTTGCCCATCTGCACTTGCTTTTGCCCGTCGATGTCGCCGCACCTGGTCACAAGCCCGAGCCACACTCCTCAGGTCCGTTGCCAGCTACACTACCGGGGCCAACCGTCGGAGAGTTCCTGCTCCCACCTACCATGTTGGTCAAAGGGTGTGGTTGTCATCGAAGAACCTGCCACTCCGGGTGGAGTCGCAGAAGCTGGCACCTCGGTTCATTGGCCCATTCCCTATCATAAGAGTGATTAGCCCAACTGCTGTCCGGCTCCAACTGCCTAATTCCCTGAGGGTGCACCCCACTTTCCATGTGTCCAAGATTAAGCCCATCCATGAGAGTCCGCTGGTCCCTGCTGCGCCTGGTCCTCCTCCTCCACGGCTCGTCGATGGTGGTCTGGTTTACACCGTCCGCCGCCTGCTTCGGTCCAGACGGAGGGGTAGGGGTCTCCAGTACCTCATTGACTGGGAGGGCTATGGACCTGAGGAAAGGACCTGGGTGCCAGCTAGTCGGATTGTGGATAGGACTCTCATCACCGCTTTCCACCAACGGCATCCTGATCAACCTGCAATCCGTAGGGGCCGCCCCAGAGGGGTCCCTAACCGTCCGGCCCGCTCGGCTTCCTGTCCTGTGCCTGATCCTGTCTCGGGACCTGTCCCATCTCCCGACCACGGCCCTCCGGCTTCCTCCGAGGATGAGGACGTTCACTCGGACCGTTCGGAGGAGTTCTAGCCCTCCTCCGGCTCCCCTCCTCCCGCCCGGCGTGGTGTTGCTCTTAGGACTTCTGGGGCCGTCCCTTGGGGGGGGGGTTCTGTCATGGGCCTCTCACTCCACCGGGTTACCACCTTAATTTTCTTCCACTCTGCTCACCACTCTCTCTACTCAGCCTAACTAGCTCCACCTGTCCCTGCTCTGCTCTGCTCTAATTACTCTGCCAGCTGCGCTGCATTACCCACTACCTCTCCCAGTATTTAAGGTCCTGTCTTTCAGCTCTCCGGTGTCAGATCGTCTGCAAAGCTCACACCCGGAACCTGTTTGCTCGCGCTTCTGGCTCACCCTGGTTTTGTGACCCCGGACCTGCCTGTTTTTTGGATACTCTTCTGCCTCAGGAGATCCAGACCTGCTTCTGCCATTACGACTCCTGACTACTCTTCAATCCCGGTAACTCTGACCAGCCTTCTGCCTTGCTACTACGTATTTTGGATTTCCCTTGAACTGTACTGCTGCCTGGTTTCATTCCGCCCTGTTGTGTCTGTGTCTCCCCCCCCCAGGACTTCTGGACCACCCACCACCGGCTTCATAGGACGCATCGCTGCCACTGGGGGGGGCACAGACCCAGCGCATTGGACGGGATCCCTGTTACCCCTGGAGCCTTCATTCACTCCCTACTTCCCTTTTCCCTTAAGTTTAATAAACTTTCTGGTGTGACGCAATTGTGGTCCTCTGGTCGTCTGTCTGAACCGTGACATAGTGAGGACCAGCCAACAAGAGCGTACAGGTCACAGTGGTGGGTAGTGTATGGGGCTTTGGAGACAAAACGGATGGCACTGTGATAGACTACATCCAATTTGCTGAGTAGAGTGTTGGAGGCTATTTTGTAAATGACATCGCCGAAGTCAAGGATCGGTAGGATAGTCAGTTTTACGAGGGCATGTTTGGCAGCATGAGTGAAGGAGGCTTTGTTGCGAAATAGGAAGCCGATTCTAGATTTAACTTTGGATTGGAGATTCTTTATGTGAGTCTGGAAGGAGAGTTTACAGTCTAACCAGACACCTAGGTGTTTGTAGTTGTCCACATACTCTAGGTCAGACCCGTCAAGAGTGGTGATTCTAGTCGGGTGGGCGGGTGCCAGCATCGTTCGATTGAAAAGCATGCATTTAGTTTTACTAGTGTTTAAGAGCAGTTGAAGGCTACTGAAGGAGTGTTGTATGGCATTGAAGCTCGTTTGGAGGTTTGTTAACACAGTGTCCAATGAAGGGCCAGATGTATACAAAATGGTGTCGTCTGCGTAGAGGTGGAACTGAGAGTCACCAGCAGCAAGAGCGACATCATTGATATACACGGAGAAAAGTGTCGGCCCAAGAATTGAACCCTGTGGCACCCCCATAGAGACTGCCATAGGTCCAGACAACAGGCCCTCCGATTTGACACACTGAACTCTATCTGAGAAGTAGTTGGTGAACCAGGCGAGGCAGTCATTTGAGAAACCAAGGCTATTTAGTCTGCCAATAAGAATGCGGTGGTTGACAGAGTCGAAAGCCTTGGCCAGGTTGATGAAGACGGCTGCACATTACTCTCTATTATCAATCGCGGTTATAATATCGTTTAGGACCTTGAGCGTGGCTGAAGTGCACCCATGACCAGCTCGGAAACCGGATTGCATAGCGGAGAAGGTACGGTGGTATTCGAAATGGTCGGTGATCTGTTTGTTAACTTGGCTTTCAAATACTTTCGAAAGGCAGGGCAGGATGGATATAGGTCTGTAGCAGTTTGGATCTAGAGTGTCACCCCCTTTGAAGAGGGGGATGACCGCAGCAGCTTTCTAATCTCTGGGGATCTCAGACGTTATGAAAGAGAGGTTGAACAGACTAGTAATAGGGGTTGCGACAATTTCGGCGGCAAGTTTTAGAAAGAAAGGGTCCAGATTGTCTAGCCCAGCTGATTTGTAGGGGTCCAGATTTGGCAGCTCTTTCAAAACGTCAGCTGTCTGAATTTGTGTGAAGGAGAAGCGGGGGGGGGCATGGGCAAGTTTCAGCGGAGGGTGCAGAGTTAGTGGCCGGGGTAGTGGTAGCCAGATGGAAAGCATGGCCAGCTGTAGCAAAATGCTTGTTAAAATTCTCGATTATTTTAGATTTATCGGTGGTGATAGTGTTTCCTAGCCTCAGTGCAGTGGGCAACTGGGAGGAAGTGCTCTTATTCTCCATGGACTTTACAGTGTCCCAAAACTTTTTGGAGTTAGTGCTACAGGATGCAAATTTCTGTTTGAAAAAGTTTGCCTTTGCTTTCCTGACTGCTTGTGTATATTGGTTCCTAACTTCCCTGAAAAGTTGCATATCGCGGGGGCTATTTGATGCTAATGCAGTACGCCACAGGATGTTTTTGTGCTGGTCAAGGGCAGTCAAGTCTGAGGAGAACCAGGGGCTATATCGGTTCTTAGTTCTGTATTTTTTGAATGGGGCATGTTTATTTAAGATTGAGAGGAAATTACTTTTAAGGAACAACCAGGCATCCTCTACTGACGGAATGAGATCTATATCCATCCAGGATACCTGGGCCAGGTCAATTAGGAAGGCCTGCTCGCTAAAGTGTTTTAGGGAGCGTTTGACAGTGATGAGGGGTGGTCGTTTGACCGCGGACCCGTTACGGACGCAGGCAATAAGGCAGTGATCGCTGAGATCCTGGTTGAAGACAGCTGAGGTGTATTTAGAGGGTATGTTAGTCAGGATGATATCTATGAGGGTACCCATGTTTACGGATTTAGGGTTGTACCTGATAGGTTCGTTGATAATTTGCGTGAGGTTGAGGGCATCTAGTTTGGATTGTAGAATGGCCGGGGTATTAAGCATATCCCAATTTAGGTCACCAAGCAGTACGAACTCTGAGGATAAATGGGGGGCAATCAATTCACATATGGTGTCCAGGGCACATCTGGGGGCTGAGGGGGGTCTGTAGCAAGCGGCAACAGTGAGAGACATTTCTGGAAAGGTGGATTTTTAGAAGTAGAAGCTCAAACTGTTTGGGCACAGACCTGGATAGTATGATAGAGCTCTGCAGGCTATCTCTACAGTAGATTGCAACTCCACCCCCTTTGGCAGTTCTATCTAGACGGAAAATGTTATAGTTGGGGATGGAAATTTCAGAATTTTTGGTGGCCTTTCTGAGCCAGGATTCAGACACTGCTAGAACATCAGGGTTGGCGGAGTGTGCTAACGCAGTGAATAACTCAAACTTAGGAAGTAGACTTCTGATGTTTACGTGCAAGAAACCAAGACTTTTGCGATTACAGAAGTCAGCAAATGATAGCGCCTGGGGAGTAGGAGTGATACTGAGGGCTGCGGGGCCTGGGTTAGCCTCTACATCACCAGAGGAACAGAGGAGGACTAGAATAAGGATACGGCTAAAGGCTTTAAGAACTGGTCTTCTAGTGCGTTGGGTACATAGAATAAAGGGGGCAGATTTCCGGGTGTTGTAGAAAATATTCAGGGCATTATGTACAGACAAGGATATGGAAGGATATGAGTAAAGGGGGGGTAAACCTAAGCGTTGGGTAACAATGAAAGAGATAGTATCACTATAGGCATCAATTGAGTCGGTCTCTGCGTGTATGGGGGGTGGGACAAAGGAGCTATCTAAGGCAGGTTTAGCTGGGCTGGGGGATCTACAGTGAAATAGTACAATTAGAAATAACCGAAACAACAATAAGCTAACCACGTTTGGGCTGAGGCTAAACATAAACAGGATGTAGTACCGTAAAAAGGAACAGTCCAGCAGACATCAGCTGTATAGCTGAGTTATCATAAGGTCCGGTGAACAGCAATAGGATAGTTCGGAGGCTGCTAAAGCACTAGCAGGTAAGAGGCCACGGCTAGCGTGTGCTAGCGGGCCGGGGCTAGCAGATGGAATCTTCGTGGTCGACGTCGTCGTAACCACATCAGACGATTTCGTCGGCAGACCAGTCGTGTAGGATCGGCGGGGCTCCGTGCCAACACTAGGTGGTCCCGTCCGGTTGACAGAGAGGTAGATAGCCGGGAGATGGGCCTAGCTCAGGATGATTAGCCAGACCACAGCGTCCATTTAGTTGAAGCTAGCTGGTAGCGATGAATCCGGAGTTAAAGGTCCAGTGATTCAGTGATTCCGGCAGAAAAACTGATATGTTCTGGGTCGATAACGCGCTGTGCAGACTGGCCGAATATCCGGTGATTAATATCCAGTGATTAAATTAATCCCGCAGAAAAAAAATCCAATGTTCTGGGTGAAATACCGCTAACTGTGGCTAATAGCAAGTAGCTAGTTAGCTGGCTAGCTAGTTTCAACTGGATATTCTATATAAAAGGTAAGTCAATAATAGAATCCGTTCCACATTGAGTGAGGCGGGTTGCAGGAAAGTATATTTTGTAGAAGGATGAAAAGTCTGATAGGTAAATATGTACGAAAAATACAAAAAAACTGGGTATTTACAGGCTATTTACAGACACACGACAAAAACAGAACTGCACTACTTCGCCATCTTGGATTGAACACATACCAATGTAGCTGTCTGCCCATGTAAAATGAGGTGCAGCCCACCATTTGATACAAGGCGCAATGGTGGGTGAGTGACTTGGCATTTGTAACAAAGCACAAGGATGCATGATGAGGCTTCCATGCATGTACATTGTCACCATAATGAATTACTGAAAGAAAAGTGGCTTGTATAAGCCATGTTGCGAAAAAATAAAACCCAATTTCAGTTTAATCTTCCTCAAAAGATGATCCATATGATATTTGTAGTACAGCTTCTTGTCCAACCATATACCTAGTTATTTGTAGGATGACACCTTTTTAATGGGGCTAAAATGGAGACCTGTTGTACACCTCTAGTAATCTGAAAGGAAGCTAGACTTTGGATTCTCATCATAGACAATTGTGTTCTGTCTGTGATATTCACGGCCCCTTCAATGAGACCAATGTTATTGACTCTTGCTAGCAACAGTTTGTGGTCAACTAAAGCCAGACTGAACCCCACACAGGATGTTATTTCAAGTAGGAACGTATTTAGCTGAGAGTTCACCACAGATTCAAAGACTTTGACCAGGATAGGGAGCTTAGAAATAGGGCAATAGTTATTCACATCTGAAGGGTCTCCAACCTTTAGTAGTGGGTGAACATATGCTGATTTCCAAATTCTGGGTATTGAATAGTTAATTAACATTTTTAAAATACTTTTATTTCATTTCTGCCTAATCATTAACAGTACAAGCTTATATGATGCTTGCAAGCACACACAATTCAGAAACAATGTATTTGGGCAGAGACACAACTTTCTATGAATATCTTCATAGATTTTAAAGTTTAATAACAATGCATGCATTTTTAACATATAAAGCAGACAGAATAGTACAGTAAGACTATGATTCAGTAAATTAGATAAACTATGAAACAAAGCATATATGGGCAACAACATATGGACTAAAAAGTCAAATTAGGTCAAAGACATAGGTAAAATGTACCATAAATGAACAGTTTCTTATTTTGTGTGTTTTATCCCTGAAAAAGCAGGTGCAAGAAGTAAATCTGTCCCTTGGTCTCACCAGAGAGACCTGTCTGGTTTCTACTCATCCTCAGTTTTACCTTGGAGTCAGTTTGCCCTGAACTTCACCACAGAGTCAGTTTGCCCTGAACTTCACAACAGCAATGATGGTGCACAGGAGGAAGAGCACTGCATTACCAATTTTTGGCAGGTAGAAGAATGTTCTCCCCCATCTGTAGAGGAATTAAAAGATTTAGAACATGTTACTCTGTAAATTGCTGCAATACAATATACAAAAAAAGAAAAAGGGAATTGTAAAGGGAAGACCATCTACTATACCAGTCAAAGGATTGGACACACCTACTCATTCCAGGGTTTTTCTACATTGTAGAATAATAGTGAAGACATCAAAACTATGAAATAACACATATAGAATCATGTAGTAACCAAAAAAGTGTTGTGGAATTTCTTTCCTTCTTAATGCATTTCAGCCTATCAGTTGTGTTGTGACAAGGTAGGGGTGGTATAAGGGAGATAGCCCTATTTGGTAAAAGACCAAGTCCATACTATGGCAAGAAAAGCTCAAATAAGCAAAGAGAAACAACAGTCCATCACTACTTTAAGACATGAAGGTCAGTCAATCTGGAAAATGTCAAGAACTTGAAAAATGTTTCTTCAAGTGCAGTCACAAAAACCATCAAGCGCTATGATGAAACTGGCTCTCATGAGGACCACCACAGGAAAGGAAGACCCAGAGTTACCTCTGCTGCAGAGGAAAGTTCATTAGTGTTAACTGCACCTCCGATTGCAGCCCAAATAAATGCTTCACGGAATTCAAGTAACAGACACATCTCAACATCAACTGTTCAGAGGAGACTGTGTGAATCAGGCCTTCATGGTCGACTTGCTGCAAAGAAACCACTACTGAAGGACACCAATAAGAAGAGACTTGCTTGGACCAAGAAACACGAGCAATGGACATTAGACCGGTGGAAATCTGTCCTTTGGTCTGATGAGTCCTAATTTGAGATATTTGGTTCCAACCGCTGTGTCTTTGTGAGACGCAGAGTAGGTGAAGGGATGATCTCAGCATCTGTGGTTCCCACCGTGAAGCATGGAGGAGGGGGTGTGATGGTGTGGGGGTGCTTTGCTGGTGACACTGTCAGTGATTTATTAAGAATTCAAGGCACACTTAACCAGCATGTGCACCACAGCATTCTGCAGAAATACGCCATCCCATCTGGTTTGCGCTTAATGGGAGTATCATTTGTTTTTCAACAGGACAATGACCCAACACACCTCCAGGCTTTGTAAGGACTATTTGACCAAGAAGGAGAGTGGTGAGTGCTGCATCAGATGACCTGGCCTCCACAATTACCCAACCTCAACCCAATTGAGATGGTTTGGGATGAGTTGGACCGCTGAGTGAAGGAAAAGCAGCCAACAAGTGCGCTGCATATGTGGAACTCTTTCAAGACTGTTGGAAAAGCATTCGAGGTGAAGCTGGTTGAGAGAATGCCAAGAGTGTGCAAAGCTATCATAAAGGAAAAGGGTGGTTATTTGAAGAATGTAAAATCTTAAATATATTTTGATTCGTTTAACACTTTTTTGGTTACTACATGATTCCATATGTGTTATTTCATAGTTTTGATGTCTTCACTATTATTCTACAATGTAGAAAATAGTAAATAAAATAAAGAAAGACCCTTGAATGAGTAGGTGTGTCCAAACTTTTGACTGGTACTGTATTTCTAGAGGCAGTGCCTTTGGGAAGTATTCAGACCTCTTGACTTTTTACAGCCTTATTCTAAAATTGATTCAATAATTTTTTTCCTCATCAATCTACCCCATAATAACAAAGCAAAAACAGCTTTTTATAAATTTTTGCTGATTTATTACAAATACAAAACTGAAACATTGCATTTAGATAAGTCTTCAGACCCTTTACTTAGTACTTTGTTGAAGCACCTTTGGCAGCGATTACAGCCTCGAGTCTTCTTGGGTATGACGTTACAAGCTTGGCACACTGTACTTGGGGAGTGTCTCCCATTCTTCTCTGCAGATCCTCTCAAGCTCTGTCAGGTTGGATGGGGAGCGTCACCGCTCAGCTATTTTCAGGTCTCTCCAGAGATGTTCGATCGGGTTCAAGTCTGGGCTCTGGCTGGGCCACTCAAGGACATTCAGAGACTTGTCCCGAAGCCACTCCTGCGTTGTCTTGGCTGTGTGCTTAGGGTCATTGTCCTGTTGGAAGGTGAACCTTCGCCCCAGTATGAGGTCGTGAGCGCACTGGAACAGGTTTTCATCAAGGATCTCTCTGTACTTTGCTCCGTTCATCTTTCCCTCGATCCTGACTAGTCTTCCAGTCCCTGCCACTGAAAAACATCCACACAGCATGATTCTGCCACCACCATGCTTCTCCCATCTCCACAGAGGAACTCCCGAGATCTTTCAGAGTGACCATCGGGTTCTTGGTCACCTCCCTGACCAAGGCCCTTCTCCCCCGATTGCTCAGTTTGGCCGGGTGGCCAGCTCTAGGAAGCGTCTTGGTAGTTCCAAACTTCTTCCATTTAAGAATGATGGAGGCCCCTGTGTTCTTGGGGACCTTCAATGCTGCAGACATTTTTTGGTACCCTTCCCCAGATCTGTGTCTCGACAATCCTATCTCGGAGCTCTATATCTCGGAGCTCTACGGACAATTCCTTCGACCTCATGGCTTGGTTTTTGCTCTGACATGCACTGTCAATTGTGGGACCTTATATAGACAGGTGTGTGCCTTTCCAAATCATGTCCAATCAATTGAATTTACCACAGGTGGAATCCAATCAAGTTGTAGAAACATCTCAAGGATGATCAATGGAAACAGGATGCACCTGAGCCCAATTTCGAGTCTCAGAGCAAAGGGTCTGAATAGTAATGTAAATAAGGTATTTCTGTTTTGTATTTTTTATACATTTGCAAAAGTTTCTAAAAACCTGTTTTTGCTTCATCATTATGGTGTATTGTGTTTAGATTGCTGAGGATTTTTTTTTTTATGTAATCCATTTTAAAATAACACTATAACGTAACAAAATGTGGAAATATTCAAAGGGTCTGAATACTTTCCGAAGGCACGATTTAACAGATTGCAGCAGCAGTGATGACTGACTGCACAAGGTATTTAATGACTGCGGATCATTGAAGATGGCAGTGTAGGCATCTTCCATGGGACTAGGGCACCAGCTATCACCACCACCAACATGCCAACAGGATTCAGTAGGACTTTTAGATCTATAGACCTGATGGTAAAGACTGTTCATTGTAAAATATAGTCCATAAAACATCACAGATACAGTAAATATATATTTTTTATGATATTACTTGTTCTGCTACGACAAAATGGACATATTTGTTCAGCTCTTCACACCTTTAATGTGTGAAACTTGGCCATGAATGCTGCTACTTCTACAACCACAGAGGTATGAGGAAGTGGTAAATGTCTCTGTCTCTATAACAGAGTCTGAGGAAGTGTTGACCTATACTTGGTGTGAAAACGTTTAAGGAGGGTGTTTTTGTGACCTAAACTTGTGTGAAAAACATTGATCTTCATCTTCAGACCACTCAGAGTCAATGTTAAGACTTTTCTTCTGGTGGCATCAGTGGTCTTTTGTAATGTCACTGATGTTCCATCTATATTCCCAGAATTCCTCTTCACACAGGATATACTGCCACCAATCCTGGACCACTCCATATGTCCAATGTCACTATAGTAACAATTTACAATGACACTCCCTCCTTCAACTCCATTCACCTCCTGTTGGTCCACATAGAGTTCTGGAGTATCTGACACCAAAGAAGCTCCTGAGTGATCAAGTGGGAGGTCCGAAACCCGAGAACAAGACTGAGACCAGAAAAATGCAAGTCCACTTCAAGACCATGATTGTAATTTTGTCAAATTGCCATCATGATAAGAGTTAAAAATATCCAGTATTTTTGTTTTCATATTTCAGAAGAACATATGGATTCTTTAGACATTCAGAATGGTGAAAAAGTGCATGTTGAGGGCAAATAGAAGTACTCTACAAATTATTACTAACCCAAACACTGTGGGGAACATTGAGGGCCTTGTCCGCCTTCAGAGAAGGGCTAAAGATTTATATAATCATAATAATAATAATAATATTTTCAACAGGGGTGAAAGTATATATATATTTTTTTAAGCCTAGGTGTAATCATAGAATTACATATACAATCCTTATTATTTTTAATATATTATCTCTGTGGCCTAGTAGTCTAGGACTAGTAAAGATTAGGCATATCACCTTTAACATGCATTACCTTTTAATGTGGCATTAATACAACCAGTCATCTGGTTGTCAAACAATCACTTCAAAAAGGGGCTCCTGTAGGTTACCCGCGAACGTTCCTGCAATCACAAAATAATTCCAGCATCCAAACAGTGCACTGTGCACCTGCAATTTGATGAATGAAAACAGACATCGGTTTCAAAACCCCTACGTTTATTGTAATGAAAATCTGCTATTGTCATTAGGTCTACACTCGTAGACTGAATTGATGCGTCCACATTTTCATGTGACTAGGACACCAGATATCACCACCACCAACATGCCCATAGGAATCTGTAGGACTGTTAGATCTATGGTACTGATGGTGAAAGACTATGTTTATTGTAAAATATTGTCCATAACACATATAAGATATAAAGATTTTTTTATGATCCTTTTTGTGCTGCTATGACTAAATGGAAATATTTGTTCAGCTCTTCACACCTTTAATGTGTGAACCTTGGCCATACAAGAGTAGAAGGCTGCTACTTCAACAAGCCACAGAGGTAAGAGGAAGTGGTAAATGTGTCTGTCTCTATGATGGTAAATGTCTCTATGACAACAGTGTCTTGGCCTATACTCTGTGTGTAGATGTTTACGGTGGGTGTTTTTGTGCCCTAAAGTCTAGTGTTAAAAACAGAAAATTGTATCTTTCTTCATATTTCTATTGCCATCCATTTGGAACAGTAAGAGTTAAATACAGCTGAATAAGTGATCATTACCTCATGGTGTCCTTCTCCTTGCCCCCCTCAGGTCCTTGGACTGTGTTGTCAGTCTGAACAGGCTCAGCAGTTGGAGAGAAAGAGGATTGTTCAGTGGTTGGAGCTTGGGTTGCTGTGAGGTAAAAACAACAATGGTATTATGACTGGTGAACCAGAGAGACACAGGCTAGACTGAACTGTAACAAGACATTGTGGCTAAACTATGACCTTCTTGTCATGCTTATTTACCCCAACATGTGAATTTTAACTGGTATGATAGGGCCACCGTACGTATTCCCAAAAGCTTTGAATCAGGTTACAATCCCATTTCTTTCACATGAAAAGCAAGAAAGACTGGATAAACCAGGTAAATACTTAATTATACAGTATCTGATTGCTCTCTACTCACTGGTCATAGTGGTGGTACTTTGTGTGGTGGTTTGTTAACATGAGGTAGAAACCACAATGGTATTATGCAGGGGTGCAACTTTTGTTTTAGAAGTGGGGGAGAGGCGTCTGCATGGTCTTAAAGCACACCGCTGCAATGATACAACTGGGGGGGTCAAACATGCAATTTCAGAATGTGGGGGGGTCATATCCCCCCTGTCCCCAGTGAAGGTTGCGCCCCTGGTAAAATGACTGGTGTACCAGAGAGACACAGGGTAGACTGAACAGTAACAATACATTGTGGCTAAGCTATGACCTTGTCCAGCTTATTTCATTTACCCCAACATGTGGATTTTAACTTAGTATTAGCAATGTTGAGTTCAAACCAGTGGTAGGACCACTAAGTATTCCCAAAAGCTTTGAATCAGGTTACAATCCAATTTGTTTCAAATGATTAGTCAGTAAGACTGGATAAAACCAGGTTAACACTTCATTCTACAGTATCTGATTGCTCTCTACTCACTGGTCATAGTGGTGGTACTTTGTGTGGTGGTTTGTCGTCTGACAGTGATGTGAACAGGCATTATAAAGTATCCCACTCTACACCTGTACCAGCCAGTGTTGTCCATCTTCAGACCACTCATAGTCACCATTAAGATGTTTCTTCTGGTGGCATCAGTGGTCTGCTGTAGGGTCACTGATGTTCCATCTATACTCCCAGAATTCCCCCAGACACAGTAGACACTGCCACCAATCCTGCACCA
Organism: Coregonus lavaretus; assembly: GCF_964263955.1. Lineage (NCBI taxonomy): Eukaryota > Metazoa > Chordata > Actinopteri > Salmoniformes > Salmonidae > Coregonus > Coregonus lavaretus. The sequence goes on from NC_139991.1 coordinate 70,786,142, forward strand.
CTTCCAATTTCCAGTGTCATTATAGTAACAATTTACAATGACACTCCCTCCTTCAACTCCAGCCACCTCCTGTTGGTCCACATAGAGTTCTGGAGTACCTGAACACAGAGGTACACACACCAAATAAGGTCCTGAGTGATCAAGTGGTTTTTTTGTAACAACTGACAACAAATATCATAATTATGATATGATGGATAGAGAACAGAAAGCAGACATATACCAACATTCCTCATGTCAACATGAACAATAATAGTGAGACCAGTAAATGAAACCAGAACACCAGTCATGTAATCACATGCAAGAGTTGCAGGGATCTTACCTGGAGTCACAGATAGGTGGAATCCTTCTATCCTGACGTCTGCTCCACCATTGATCTCTACAGCACAACAGTACCATTCAGAGTCCTCACTCCCCAGATCAGTCATAGTCACAGTGAAGGTTAGCTGGTTGATGTCATCAGAGATTGAGGCCTTAGCTGTGCTCTTAGGAAGGTAAGTGCGTACAACAGGAGAGCAACTATTTAAATCATATCCTTTACACCAATATTTCACATGGGTTTTGTATTCCTGATCATAGCGACATGGGATGGTGATGGAGCCTCCTGTCTTCACAGACACACGATAAGCACCTGTAGACACAACAACAGAAAACACATTAGATTGGAATTCAAGCAAATTCTCACAACAGGAAAATGACATTCCATCTGGACTATAACACACATAATACAGGAAGTGTTATTGATAAGACAAGCTACTGCTCCTGTCTTCAGAGTGTCAGCATGTGTCCAGTCCCAGTCCCTGACCTCAACTTCAGCACTTCATAGATACATGTTACCCTCCTTTTTTTTGCCAATCCACCACCCCCTCCTTGGAGGATAAAAATTAGGCTTTGTTACTTTGGTCCCAGCTCTCTGCAGGTCATTCACTAGGTCCCCCCGTGTGGTTCTGGGATTTTTGCTCACCGTTCTTGTGATCATTTTGACCCCACGGGGTGAGATCTTGCGTGGAGCCCCAGATCGAGGGAGATTATCAGTGGTCTTGTATGTCTTCCATTTCCTAATAATTGCTCCCACAGTTGATTTCTTCAAACCAAGCTGCTTACCTATTGCAGATTCAGTCTTCCCAGCCTGGTGCAGGTCTACAATTTTGTTTCTGGTGTCCTTTGACAGCTCTTTGGTCTTGGCCATAGTGGAGTTTGGAGTGTGACTGTTTGAGGTTGTGGACAGGTGTCTTTTATACTGATAACAAGTTCAAACAGGTGCCATTAATACAGGTAACGAGTGGAGGACAGAGGAGCCTCTTAAAGAAGAAGTTACAGATCTGTGAGAGCCAGAAATCGTGCTTGTTTGTAGGTGACCAAATACTTATTTTCCACCATACTTTGCAAATAAATTCATAAAAAATCCTACAATGTGATTTTCTGGAGAAAAAAATTCTCAATTTGTCTGTCATAGTTGACATGTACCTATGATGAAAATTACAGGCCTCACTCATCTTTTTAAGTGGGAGAACTTGGACAATTGGTGGCTGACTAAATACTTTTTTTCCCCACTGTACATAACATTCTGTTGGTGGCAAGAATTTTGTATAATAATTGTAAGTTTAAATTTTGAACCAAGCGTTGTTTTGTGTATCGGTTCATAAGCCATGGAATCGGAATCCCCACCTCCTACCCCTTCCACTTGCCTCTTCCTTTTTGCAGTAATGCTGCAATCAATTGATTGTAATTTTGGATAGAGCAAACATTTCCAAATATTTTTGTTAGCTGGACATTTTACGTAACTCTCCACCTTTCCTATTCGCAATGTCATTAACAAAGATAAATCATTTTTTGTATGAAATTCTTTCAAAATAACGTAGAAATAAAAGAAAAACACGTGTATTTGAGTTTAACAATAATATTTTATGTTATATTTGGTCTGTCTTTTCTGGAGGATGAATCTGGAATTGCAACCAGCTTTGTATGGTTTGTTTTAGAAAGGGTGATATTTTTGAAAAGCTTCCATTTTCAGTTAATTGAAAATGTGAGGTTGTAATATAGATAAGGGCAAAAAGGCAATTTTTTACCAAAGGGTGAGCCATTCTTACTGATCTACTTGAGAACCAGTTCGGCATTAAGTATAACTTTTGTATGATTGATGCTTTTAGTGAAAGGTTTAATGCTTTAATATTTTATAATTTTAGCCCCCTGAATTCATATTCATTATACAAATAAGCACGCTTCATTTAATCTGTCTTGCCATTCCAAATAAAGTGAAATATTTATTGTTCATATAATTTGAAAAACATATCGCTCGGTGTAGGCAGGGCCATAAGTAAATAGGTAAACTGGGATATGCCTAAACAACTAAAAAGGGTGATTTTTCCACCAATGGACAGGTATTTACCATTCCATGGTAGCAAGATCTGATCTATTTTTGCTCACTTTCTATTAAAAATTGTTGTAATGAGTTCATTTATTTACAGAGTATGTCCACTTCATTGTCAGACCATTGTATTGGTAAACTACACCGTAATCTAAAAGTGGTATTTTTTTTACGATCCAATATATAATATGGTACAATGATCATAGTTTGGTTGTAATCCAGAGAGTTTAGAAAAATCATCTAGATCATCTATGAGGCTGTGAAGGGATCCAGATTTGCATATTTAAGAGGAGACTTCAGCGTACAATGACACCTTTCACCGTTTTTATGCCCTGGATTTCTAGTCCCTCTACATTATTGTTGGACATGATTTTAATAGCTAACAGTTTGATGGCCATAATAAATAGATATGCCGACCTTAGACAACCTTGTTTTACTCCTCTTGACAGTATAATAGTTTCTGAGAAGTAGCCATTACTTATTATTTTACACCTGGGTTTACTATACGTAACTCTAACCCATTGTATAAGAAATTCTCCTAAATTAGAATAGTCCATGTATTTATATATAAATTCTAGTCGTACTTTATCAAAAGCCTTTTCAAAATCTAATATGAAGACCAGACCTGGCTTCCTAGATTTTTCATAATGTTCTCGTTTCCAGTATTTGTCTCATATATCATGTATCGTCCATGTAAAAAGTCTGATCAGGATTAATAATATCCTACAACACCTTTTTAATTCTATGCTCTGTGCATTTTGCTAGGATTTTGCATCACAACACTGAAGTGTAAGGGGCCTCCAGTTTTTTAGGTGGACTGGATCTTCATACTTACCACCTGGTTTACAGGTTACCAGACCCTGTTGACAACACCCAACAGATTTGCCGGTGTGTATCGGAACAATAATAAGTCCTTTGCATGTTTGAGATTGAGATGTATTGTTTACATGTTGTTAAAAAGATAGTAACACCAATTGTTATAGGATCGTTTAGGCCTACTCCAGTAGTGTACTATAGGATATAACAGCATTCAAGTCATAATATACCCCAATTGCAGTGCAATGTGTAGGTCTATTGGGGACTACTTCAGCATGAGGTATCATTCACAGCAACGTTGTACTCTTCGACTCTTTTAACAATGACTTGTTTACATACAACTTATCGACCACCAGAAGAACATTCTGCTTCTCTATTTGGAGCCTTTTGAAAGTGGGGTACAGAGAACCTAATCTCTTCACTATTTCATTTGGAAATCGTCATTAATAGAGAACGGTGTTCTTCAGCTCCCTACCCTGTTGTAGCAAGACAATCTTCATTTTGTAGTGAGTTAGCCTAGCTACTATCAGACAGTGGCCACTGGTGTAAAGTACTTAAGTAAAAAATACTTTGAAGTACAACTTCAATAGTTTTTTTTGGTATCTGTACTTTACTATTTCACTTTTAATTCAGTAGATTCCTCAAGACAATAATGTATTTTTTACTCCATCCATTTTCCCTGACACCCAAAAGCATTTTGAATGCTTAGCAGGACAGGAAAATTGTACAATTCACACACTTATCAAGAGAACATCCCTGGTGATCCCTACTGCCTCTGATCTGGCAGACTCACTAAACACACATGCGTCGTTGGTAAATGATGTCTGAGTGTTGGTGTGGAGACAATCAAAGAGGTGTAATGGGTTCTCACTCAAAAATATGTCGCATTAAGCTGACATCATTATTCAATGTTTTTAATTTTTTACTGCATCAGGGATAGCGTGCCCCTGGCTATCCATAAATTAAAAAAAGAAGAATATGGTGCCATCTGATTTGCTTAATAGAAGGAATTTGATATGATTTATACTTATACTTTTGATACTTAATTACATTTGAGAAATTCATTACGTATTTTTTATACTTAAGTCTATTTAAAATAAAATACTTTTAGACTTTTACACAATTAGTACATTATTTTACTGGGTATCTTACACTTTTACTTAAGTGTTATTCTATTAAGGTACTTTACTTTTACTCAAGTATCACAATTGCGTACTTTTTCCACCACTGAGGGTGTCTTCCCTCCTCTCTGACATCAAAATGCAGAGGCCTTTGACAATTAATTGTATCCACCTTTTCCACCATCTTGAGATTACGTGTCATGAAAACCTTGACTTGATCCTCAGTTGCCTGATAGTTTTCATCCTCCTTTATTCCCATTATGACAATATTATTCTTCATACTTCTGCACTTCAGACCAAGTAATTCTGTTTCCATTGTGTTATTATCATACCATAGCCTCTCAGTAGTGCAGGGTTCCCCAACTGGCGACCTGCGGCCGGAATTTGGTCCACGTGGGATTTTATTTGGCTCCCAAATTTTTCAGAACTAAATAAAGTATAATATATTTTTCAATTGTTGAACAGAAAATACAGTAAAAAGACCAGCATATCAGCTCCAAGTGATTTACATTTTGGAAGTCTGTTCCAAGGTATAACCACGCATAATAGAAAGATATATGTAATTGTATACTAATGTAAGCAAGGTTTGAAGTGATTATGTTTTAGTCATTTGTTTGGGCTTCTTGCTGTCTATTTGGGGTCTATGAATTATTTGTAATTATATTCTGGCCCCCCCGACCATCCGCTTGAGAAAAAATCGTCCCGCAGCTGAATCTAGTTTCTGATCCTTGACTTAAACTGTAAAATATATTTTAAAAAATCTAAACTGTTGCTGCTCAACACCAACTAAAAGGGCTGCTGGGTCCTCCATCTTTATTAACACTATACGCGATTGTATATGTTATAAGATTTACAAATGTGCTAATTAAATAAAATAATCAATTGTAGTGATCTTGTTCGCTTCGATGTGTACGATTCTGATTTGAGCATTTCAAAGTGTTGATCAATAAATAGTTGCAGGTTCTCTATATTATCCAGAATGTTTGTTTTACAGTTATCAGCTAATCCTCAATTTTACAATTAATTAATGGATCAAGCTGTGCCTACCACACTGCCTCTTGCCATGTCATTTCCCCCCTAAATAACTTGTTACCCTTACCTGAGAGTCTGGAGAAGATGAGGAGGAGGATGGAGAGGGAGAGATGAGAAGCCATTTCTGCACTAAAGAGAAAGACTGAACTTCCTAATAGCTATAGCTGTCTTTAACTCTCTTCCTGCTTCTGTTTGAGTGTATATGCCCCCCTCAGTGGCAGATAGAAACTATTACATTCTATGGACTAGTTGTAACATAAGGCTCTAAGGCACTACAACTGATTACCTTAATTAATTAGCACATTTGTATATCTTATATCAAATAAAATCACGTATAGTGTTAATAAAGATGGATGAACCAGCAGCCTATTTAGTTGGTGTTGAGAAGCAACAGTTGAGATAGAGTTCAGGTGCAAAAATATATATATTTTACAGTGAAGGTGATGAAGACTGGATCCAGAGGTTGTATTTACAAAAATGTACAGATTAAAAAATGATAACTTATTAACTGGCAAAACTACACTTACCTGGCCAATAGCAACATATAACCTCAAATTGAGGACTAAAGCAAAACAGCCTACATTAAACATTTACACTCCTCCTGAACTGAGTTTTGCACCAGAGTTGTAAACTCACTGAGGGGCACTAGAACATCTAGGTGAAGCATACTTTGCAGACTATTCCATGTCTCTGGTGCACAATAGAAAAAGGTAGTATTGTCTAACTGGGTAACGGCCCTGGGGACATTAAGTAGCAACCACCTAGTAGACCGTGTCTGGTAACTGCTAGTGGTGAAGGAGAACAGGCTACAGAGGTAGTGGGGGAGTTTACTCAGAAGGGCTTTATATATGAACACATACCAATGTAGCTGTCTGCCCATGTAAAATGAGGTCTAGCCCACCATTTGATACAAGGTGCAATGGTGGATGAGCGACTTGGCATTTGTAACAAAGCACAAGGATGCATGATAGACTGAGTCCAGACTTTGTAGCACAGAGGAGGCTTCATGCATGTACATTAAGTCACTATAATTAATTACTGAAAGAAAAGTGACTTGAACAAGGCTTGTTGCGTAAAAATAGAAACCCAATATATGTTTATGTAAATGTAATGTAAATGTAATCTAAAAGGAAGCTAGACTTGGGATTCTCAGCATAGACGCATTGTGTTCTGTCTGCGAGATAGTTTCTTAACCACATGACAGCCCCTTCATTGAGACCAACGTTATTGAGTCTGGTTAGCAACAGTTTGTGGTCAACAAAAGCCAGATTGAACCCCACACAGGATGTTGTTTCAAGTAGGAATTTATTTAGCTGAGAGTTAACTAGAGATTCAAATACTTTTTACAATTTATTTAAATGATACTTAATCATTAACAGTTCAAGCATATATGGTGCTTGCAAGCACACACAACACAGCAGCAATGTACTTGGGCAGATACACAACTTCCTAAGAATATCTAAATAGAATTTAAAGTTTATTAACAAAGCACACATTTATTTTAACATATAAAGCAGACGGAATAGTACAGTAAGACTATGATTCAGGAAATTAGGTCAACTATGAAACAAATCATATTTGGGCAACAACATACGGACTAAAAAGTCAAATTAGGTCAAAGACATAGGTAGCAGTGGTCTAAGGCACTGCATCGCAGTGCTAGCTGTGCCACTAGAGATCCTAGTTCGAATCCAGGCTCTGTCGTAGCCGGCCGCGACCGGGAGACCCATGGGGCGGCGCACAATTGGCCCAGCGTCGTCCAGGGTAGGGGAGGGAATGGCCGGCAGGGATGTAACTCAGTTGGTAGAGCATGGCGTTTGCAACGCCAGATTTGTGGGTTCGATTCCCACGGGGGGCCAGTATGAAAAAATAAATAAATAATGTAAGAGCGTCTGCTAAATGACTAAAATGTAAATGTAAAATGTACCAAAATGTACCAGGTCCCTGAAAAAGCAGGTGCAAGAAGTAAATCTGTCCCTTGGTCTCACCAGAGAGACCTGTCTGGTTTCTACTCATCCTCAGTTTTACCTTGGAGTCAGTTTGCCCTGAACTTCACCTCAGCAATGATGGTGCACATGAGGAAGAGCACTGCATTTCCAATTTTTGGCACGTAGAAGAATATTCTCCCTCGTCTGTATAATAATTAAAAGATTTAGAACATGTTCCTCTGTAAATTGCTGGAATACAAGGACCATTGCTTTCTCCATATCTTCCATGTGACTAGGACACCAGATATCACCACCACCAACATGCCCAGAGGAATCAGTAGGACTTTTAGATCTATGGAACTGATGGTGAAAGTCTGTTTATTGTAAAATAAAGTCCATGAAACATCATAGATAAATAGACATGTTTGTGCTGCTATGACTAAATGGAATTATTTGTTGAGCTTTTCACACTTTTCATGTGTGGAACTTGACCATACAAGAATATAATGCTACTACTTCTGCAAACCACAGAGACATGAGGAAGTGGTAAATGTCTCTATGACAACCGTATGACAACCGTGTCTTGGCCTATACTCGGTGTGAAAACATTTAAGGAAGATGTTTTTGTGCCCTGAGCTCTAGTGTGAAAACCAGAAAAAGTTACTTCTATTGCCATCCATTTGGAAGGGTAAGTGTTAAATACAGCTGAATGAGTGATAATTACCTCATGGTGTCCTTCTCCTTGACCTCCTCAGGTCCTTGGACTGTGTTGTCAGTCTGAACAGGCTCAGCAGTTGGAGAGAAAGAGGATTGTTCAGTGGTTGGAGCTTGGGTTGCTGTGAGGTAAAAACAACAATGGTATTATGACTGGTGTACCAGAGAGACACAGGGTAGACTGAACTGTAACAAGACACTGTGGCTAAGCTATGACCTTCTTGTACAGTTTATGTCATTTACTCCAACATGTGGGTTTTACTTAGTTGTAGCACTGTTGAGTTCAAACCAATAGTAGGACCACTGTAATCAGGTTATAATCCAATTTGTTTCAGATGATAATCAAGCAAGACTGAATAAAACAAGGTTATTACTTAAAAAACCCTAGTCGATTGATGCACCGGTGTGTCAATCTAAGTGACATAATAAAAAAATCCCCATAAAAATCTGTCAGTTGAAGCTAAAGATATCTTCTATATCTGATATTGTGTCAATCCAAAGCATCTGCCTGTGTCGCAATTCCGGCGGTGAAAAGATTCCAAGATGGCATAGCAGTGCGGTCGTGTATTATGTTGTGTCCTCGTGTAAATAGCCAGTTTTTTGTTGTTTTTTCCGTATATTTTTCTCTCTCACTTTCCATCCTTAACTAAATATACTTTCCTGTAACCCGCCACACCCAATGTGGAACGGATTCTATTATTTCTTCATACCTTTTATCAAGAACCCACGGCTGAAACTAGCCAGCTAACTAGCTACTTGCTATTAGCTATTGCTATTAGCCACCGTTAGCGGTCTTCACCACTGTCCATGGCCTGCAGTACCTACCAGCCAGCTCTAGCCTGGACAATTATCGGCCAGTCTACACAGCGTGCTATCGACCCAGAGCATTTCGGATTTTCTGCCGGAATTACTGAATCACTGGACCTTAACACCGGATCATCACAACTAGCTAGCTAAAACCGAATGGATGTTGTTGTTGGCTAATCACCACTAATCACCACTTGTCCCAAAGCCAGGCCCGTCTCCCGGCTATCCACCTCTCTGTCAACCGGACGAGACCTCCTAGTGTCGACACGGAGCCCCGCCGATCCATCACGACTGGTCTGCCGACGTAATCGTCTGATGTGGTTTCAACAGGCTTCCCGTTGCGTCGACCACAAAGATCCATCTGCTAGCACCGGCCCGCTAGCATGTGCAATCAACAGCCGTGCCTCCTGCTCGTCTGTGCTGTAGCAGCCTACGAACTGCTCCCGGACTTACCTATTGCTGTTCACTGGAACTTATGATCACTCAGCTACACATCTGATGCCCGCTGGACTGTTCCTTTACACGGTACCCCATCCTGTTTTTCTGTTTAGCCTCAGCCCAAACTTTCGTCGCCATTACCAGTTGTTGTCTTCGCCCTCTCGAATAACACCTGTGATTGCGTTATGCCTCTCTCCCATGTCAATATGCCTAGCCTATTGCTGTTTGGGTTAGTTGTTATTGTACTATTTCACTGTAAAGCCCCCAGTCCCACTCAACCTGCCGCAGATAGCATCCTTGTCCCACCCCCCATACATGCGGAGACCGGCTCAATCGGTACCTCCAGTGATGCTATCTCTTTCATCATTACCCAATGCTTAGGTGTACCTCCACTGTACTCATATCCTTCCATATCCTTGCCTGTACATAATACTATTCTACAATGCCCGGAAATCTGCCCCGTGTATGCTCTGTACCCAACGCACTAGAAGACCAGTTCTTAAAGCCTTTAGCCTTATACTTATTATATTCTTCTGGTGATGTAGAGGTTAACCCAGGCCCTGTAGCCCCCAGTATCACTCATACTCCCCAGGCGCTGTCATTTTTTGACTTCTGTAACCGTAAAATCATTGGTTTCTTGCATGTTAACATCAGAAGCCTCCTCCCAAAGCTTGAGTTATTCACTGCGTTAGCAAACTCTGCCAACCCTGATGTTCTAGCAGTGTCTGAATCCTGTCTTAGGAAGGCCACCAAAAATTCAGAAATGTCCATCCTGAATTACAACATTTTCCGTCTAGATAGAACTGCCAAAGGGGGCGGAGTTGCAATCTACTGTAGAGATAGCCTGCAGAGCTCTATCATACTATCCAGGTCTGTGCCCAAACAGTTTGAGCTTCTACTTCTAAAAATCCACCTTTCCAGAAATAAGTCTCTCACTGTTGCCGCTTGCTACAGACCCCCCTCAGCCCCCAGTTGTGCCCTGGACACCATATGTGAATTGCTTGCCCCCAATCTATCCTCAGAGTTCGTACTGCTTGGTGACCTAAACTGGGATATGCTTAACACCCCGGCCGCCCTACAATCTAAACAAATTATCAAGGAACCTACCAGGTACAACCCAAAATCCGTAAACATGGGCACCCTCATAGATATCATCCTGACTAATTTACCCTCTAAATACACCTCCGCTGTCTTCAACCAGGATCTCAGCGATCACTGCCTCAATGCCTGCGTCTGTAATGGGTCCGCGGTCAAACGATCACCCCTCATCACTGTCAAACGCTCCCTAAAACACTTCAGCGAGCAGGCCTTTCTAATTGACTTGGCCCGGGTATCCTGGATGGATATTGACCTCATTCCGTCAGTAAAGGATGCCTGGATGATCTTCAAAAGTGCTTTCCTCTCCATCTTAAATAAGCATGCCCCATTCAAAAAATTCAGAACTAAGAACAGATATAGCCCCTGGTTCACCCCAGACTTGACTGCCCTTGACCAGCACAAAAACATCCTGTGGCGTACTGCATTAGCATCGAACAGCCCCCGCGATATTAAACTTTTCAGGGAAGTCAGGAACCAATATACACAATCAGTTAGGAAAGCAAAGGCTAGCTTTTTTAAACAGACTCCAAAAAGTTTTGGGACACTGTAAAGTCCATGGAGAATAAGAGCACCTCCTCCCAGCTACCCACTGCAATGAGGCTAAGAAACACTGTCACCACCAATAAATCTACGATAATCGAGAATTTCAATAAGCATTTTGCTACGGCTGGCCATGCTTTCCACCTGGCTACCCCTACCCCAGCCACCAGCTCTGCACCCTCTGCTGCAACTTGCCCATGCCCCCCCCCCCCCCCCCCCCGCTTCTCCTTCACCCAAATTCAGATAGCTGATGTCCTGAAAGAGCTGCAAAATCTGGACCCTTACACATCAGCTGGGCTAGACAATCTGGACCCTTTCTTTCTAATATTAGCCGCCAAAGTTGTCGCAACCCCTATTACTAGCCTGTTCAACCTCTCTTTCGTATCGTCTGAGATCCCCAGAGATTGGAAAGCTGCCGCGGTCATCCCCCTCTTCAAAGGGGGTGACACTCTAGATCCAAACTGTTACAGACCTATATACATCCTACCCTGCCTTTCGAAAGTATTTGAAGGCCAAGTTAACAAACAGATCACCGACCACTTCGAATCCCACCGTACCTTCTCCGCTATTCAATCTGGTTTCCGAGCTGGTCATGGGTGCACCTCAGCCACGCTCAAGGTCCTAAACGATATAATAACCGCGATTGTAGCCGTCTTCATCGACCTGGCCAAGGCTTTTGACTCTGTCAATCACCGCATTCTTATTGGCAGACTAAATATCCTTGGTTTCTCAACTGACTGCCTCGCCTCGAAGGGCCTATTGTCTGGACCTCTGTCAGTCTCTATGGGGGTGCCACAGGGTTCAATTCTCGGGCCGACTCTATTCTCTGTGTATATCAATGATGTCGCTTTTGCTACTGGTGACTCACAGATTCACCTCTACGCAGACGACACCATTTTGTATACATCTGGCCCTTCATTGGACACTGTGTTAACAAACCTCCAAATGAGCTTCAATGCCATACACCACTCCTTCCGTGGCCTCCAACTGCTCTTAAACACTAGTAAAACTAAATGCATGCTCTTCAATCGAACACTGCTTGCTCCCGCCCGCCCGACTAGAATCACTACTCTCGGCGGGTCTGAATTAGAATATGTGGACAACTACAAATACCTTGGTGTCTGGTTAGACCGTAAACTCTCCTTCCAGAATCACATTTAGCATCTCCAATCCAAAGTTAAATCTAGAATCCTTCACTCCTGCTGCTAAACATGCCCTCGTAAAACTGACTATCCTACCGATCCTTGACTTCGGCGATGTCATGTACAAAATAGCTTCCAACACTCAACTCAGCAAATTGGATATAGTCTATCACAGTGCCATCCGTTTTGTCACCAAAGCCCCATATGCTACCCACCAATGTGACCTGTACGCTCTTGTTGGCTGGCCCTCACTACATATTCGAAATTGGGCCCACCTGGCTTGACGAGAGTTAATCCGTTTCACTGCCGTCTGGGCTCCAAATTCCGGTGGTCAGTAAGAATCCGGAATGGATGGACTGCGCCCTCCAGCCTGTGTCTCCATTCCTGCAGATCGAGGACCACCGCCAACAGCTCCCTGTCTCCCACTCCATAGTTCATCTCTGCGGGGGTAAGCTTTTTAGAGAAAAAGGCACAGGGATACATTTTCTCTGGCTTACCGTGCCGCTGGGAGAGGACCGCACCCACGGACTCCTCCGATGCGTCCATCTCCAGGATGAAAGGACAAGATGGATCTGGGTGTTTTAGGATGGGCGCTGTGGTGAACCTCTCCTTCGGCCTCTTGAAGGCAGCGTCAGCCTCAGGGTTCCAGGCCAGCATCTGAGGACCACCCTTAAGGAGAGAGGTGGGCGGGGCGGGTATGGAGCTGAAGGACCTGATGAAACGCCGGTAGAAATTAGCGAAGCCCAGGAAGCTCTGTTGGCCCTTGATGGCGGTGGGAACCAGCCATGACCTGACGGCGTCCGTCTTCACTCCTTCCATGAACACCCCCTGAGGACTGATCTGGTATCCCAGGAAGGAGATGGCCTGTTGGTGGAATTCACATTTCTCCCCCTTCACCAACAGGCTGTGTTCCCTGAGGCGGAGTAGGACAGCTCGGATGTCCCTGACGTGCTCCTCGAACGTAGCCGAGTAGATCAGGATATCGTCGATGTACATCACCACCTGTCTACTCAACATGTCCTGGAACACGTCATTGACGAAGGACTGGAACACATTGGCGAGGCCGTAGGGCATGACACAGTATTCATAGTGGCCTGAGGTAGTGCTTAATGCCGTCTTCCACTCGTCTCCTTCCCGGATTCGGATCAGGTTGTAGGCACTCCTCAGGTCCAACTTGGAAAAGTACCGGGCCCCTCGTAGCTGCTCAACGGCCGACGAAACCAGAGGGAGGGGGTACCGGTACTTGGTGGTGACTGCGTTCAGCCCCCTGTTGTCAATGCATGGTCTCAGTCCTCCATCTTTTTTTGCCAAGAAGAAGAAGCTGATGGAGGCAGGAGAGGTAGAGCATCTGATGAACCCCAGTTTCAGGGTCTCCGCCACATACTTCTCCATGGCCTCAGTCTCCTCCATGGAAACTTAACAATGACACAGAGAAATAACAAAGTAAACGACACGAAGCTAAACAATCACACACAACATCATCCAGAACAGTCCAGGGCTAAATAGGGGTGGTAATGAGATGATGAGGTGCAGGTGAGCTGGAGGTGATTAGGGTGCGTTGGGTTTCCATTCCGGTGTTGCCGAGGTGGTGCGCTCAGACCGGTGGCTCAGTAGACCGGCGAATCAGAGCGCCGGAGGGGAGCAACAGGAGGAGACGTGACATTAACAAAGTCCATACCAGAGGTGGCCAACCTTCCTCCACTCCCTGATCTACTGGGTGAGCAGACTTCTATTCCAGCGTAGCAATAATACACATTATTATCAACTCATTAGCTTTGAGAAGTTGAATCAGGTGTGTTAGTGCTGGGCTGGAACAGAAGCCTGCACACCCAGCATACCTCCAGGAGAAGGATTGGCCTGCTACAGTTGTAATAAGTTTGCAGGCTACATTGTGTGACTTTTAACTGTATTGTAGTATACAACATTAGCTAACATACGTACACATTCAACCCATGGCCTACAAGGATGTGCCAGCAGTCTCTTGGGACATTCATTGGGACCTCTTCATCTGCATACAGGCTTTCACAGCTCTCCATATCTGAGGACAGACATCACAAAGAAACAGGCTTCATTTTATTACAATTAGACAGCCCTGACTATTATCTCCTTGTCTGTCTTCATAGTTTTCCTATCTAGGACTAGAACGCCAGAATATTTGCATAATGTCATCCCACAACCTGCCCTGTCTAACTAGCTAGTACACCTACTCTCTTTTCTGACAGCTGGAGCAGAACATCCTTTCACCCTCTTCCATTGCTGTTATCTACAAATGCATTTGGAGCATGAGTTTTTAATTTACAATGATGAATAGGCATCAAGATAACAAGCTAATATGACGTTAACTAGCTGTAGTATGTAAGGTTAGCTAACAAGCAGCTCATTAGCCTACACACAGTGGCCTGCTGTACCTAGCTAGCTAATAATACATCAAAAAAACATTGTCAAAAATGTTTTGAAATATATTTAGCTACTTACTTGAATAGGTTCACGCCTACGCCCATGCACACAAAGCGTTTTGTTCTACAACCCCCACAAGTGTCATGGGACTCGTCTGAAGGTAACCGGTACCGGTTGAACAAAATTATTGAAAGTATATATTTCTTTACTGTATTTTTTTCCATTTATGAATGTCTTATTCAATGTTTTTCACAGGCTATAGTAGTAATTCAATTCAATAGCCAAATTCAATATTTTAGCAAATAATTTTTTTATACCTAAAGGGGTCCTAAAATTCCAAATCAAATAGCAAAATGATCCATAGTATGACCATCTTAAAACAATTGTCAACCCCCCACGACTTAGACTTTTAAGAAATAATTCTACAGTATCTGATTGCTCTCTACTCACTGGTCACAGTGGTGGTACTTTGTGTGGTGGTTTGTCGTCTGACAGTGATGTGAACAGTCATCATAAGGTCTCCCACTCTACACCTGTACCAGCCAGTGTTATCCATCTTCAGACCACTCATAGTCACCGTTAAGACTTTTCCTCTGGTGGCATCAGTTGTCTGCTGTAGGGTCACTGATGTTCCATCTAGAGTCCCCGAATTCCCCCACATACATGTGGTCCTCTGTAGCTCAGCTGGTAGAGCACGGCGCTTGTAACGCCAAGGTAGTGGGTTCGATCCCCGGGACCACCCATACACAAAAAAAAAAAAAAAAAAATGTATGCACGCATGACTGTAAGTCGCTTTGGATAAAAGTGTCTGCTAAATGGCATATTATTATTGTTATTATACAGGAGATACTGCCACCAATCCTGCATCACTTCCTATTTCCAGTGTCACTATAGTAACAATTTACAATGACACTCCCTCCTTCAACTCCAGTCACCTCCAGTTGGTCCACATAGAGTTCTGGAGTACCTGAACACAGAGGTACTATCACCAAAGACAGTCTTGAGTGATCAAGTGTTCTTTTGTAACAACTGACTACAAATATCATAATCATGATATGATGGATAGAGAACAGAAAGTAGACATATACCAACATTCCTCATGTCAACTTGAACAATAATAGTGATGGAGTAAAAAATGCATTATTGTCTTGAGGAATCTAGTGAAGTAAAAGTTCAATAGTGAAGTACATATACCCCAAAAAACAACTTAAGTAGTACTTCAAAGTATTTTTTACTAAAGTACTTTATACCAGTGGGCAGTGTCCGATAGTAGCTAGGCTAACTCACAACAAAATGAAGATTGCCTGGCTACAATGGGGTAGGGATCTGAAGAGCACACCGTTCTCTATTAATGAGCGATTTCCCCATAAAATAGTAGAGACGAAGTCTCAAAAGGCTCCAAACAGAGAAGCAGAATGTTCTTCTGGTGGTTGATAAGTTGTATGTAAACAAGTCATTGTTCAAGGATTGGAAGATTACAACGTGGCTGTGAATGATACCTCATGCTGGAGTAGTCCTCAATAGGCCTACACATTGCACCGCACTACACATTACAATCCTATTTTTTATGCATGATGGACTCATCCTTTTTTACTCATGCAATACAGAACCTTGGCCTATGTGGACTTAAAATTAAGTTTAGATTAATGGGACGTTTTTGTTTATTTTGAAGACTGCACAGGCGTTAAATTGGAAAAACCAACGTTGGGTTTTGAGTTTGATCTGATACAAGTTAATTGTAGAGATTGGGGTATATTATGGCTTGAATGCTGTTGGACTGTGTTGCCCTTTTGCCGGATGTGAATCGGAACGAATAGAATTTAAGACAATATATATTGACAGCTCTGTGGGGCTACAGGATACGCTATTGATATAGGAGGAGGGTTAATGACCTTTCTAGGTTCTCTACTGGAGTAGGACTATACAATCTATAACAATTGGTGTCACTATCTTTTTAACACCATTTAAACAATACATTTTAATTTAAAAAATGCAAAGGACCGATACACACCGGATAATGGGTTGGGTGTTGTCAACAGGGTCTGTTAACTCTGCTAGCGCGCGGCTGGCTCGTTAACACTGGATTAAACCAATTATAGCCTAAATTAATCAGCCAATTAATCAGTGTATGATCTTATTATTCGTATCTAAGAACCATTTGCTTTGCTAATTAGAGACTAATGTTAGCTAGTTAACATTGAACCTGGTTTGTTAGCGACCTGCAGATTCATGCAGGGTAGTAACATCATGAGTTGGGATTATGGTTCATTGTTTACTTAGCTAGCTAGCTAAATGTCTTACCAAAAGACTCCACTATGCAAGTAACCATTTTGGGTGCGTTCATAAATTCAGTCTGAGTATGCCAGAGCATAGGTGAACGGAATGAGTAGGTGTGTCCAACTCAACAGTGCTAATACTAAGTTAAAATCCACATGTTGGGGTAAATTAAATAAGCTGGACAAGAAGGACATATCTTAGCCACAATGTCTTGTTACAGTTCAGTCTACCCTGTGTCTCTCTGGTACACCAGTCATAATACCATTGTTGTTTTTACCTCACAGCAACCCAAGCTCCAACCACTGAACAATCCTCTTTCTCTCCAACTGCTGAGCCTGTTCAGACTGACAACACAGTCCAAGGACCTGAGGGGGGCAAGGAGAAGGACAACATGAGGTAATTATCACTCATTCAGCTGTATTTCACATTTATCTTTCCAAATGGATGGCTATAGAAATAGGAAGAAAGGTAACATTTTCTGTTTTCACCATAGTTTAGGGCACAAAACACCCTCCTTAAACGTTTTCACACCAAGTATTGGCCAAGACACTGTTATAGAGACATTTACAATCATAGAGACAGAGATATTTGCTACTTCCTCATATCTCTGTGGTTTGTAGAAGTAGCAGCATTATTCACATTAAAAGGTGTGAAGAGCTGAACAAACATTTCCATTTTGTCATAGCAGCAGAAAAAACATAACAGAAAATAGAAAATGTTATGGAATGTATTTGACAATAAACATAGTATTTTACCATCAGTTCCATAGATCTAAAAGTCCTACTGATTCCTCTGGGCATGTTGGTGTTGGTGATAGCTGGTGTCCTAGTCACATGGAAGATGTGGAGAAAGCATAGTAAGTATTCATTCTATAATGACTGTAATGAAAAAGTGATAAGTTTGATTTTGGAGATATTTTCATGAGACAATAAATATTTTCCTTAAAGACATTACATGTTTACATTTTAGTCATTTAGCAGGCGCTCTTATCCAGAGCGACTTACAGGTAATGAATGCATACATTATTTTTATTATTTATTTTTCATACTGGCCCCCCGTGGGAAACAAACCCACAACCCTGACATTGCAAACGCCATGCTCTACCAACTGCACTGCTCTACACTGCAAACCATTTATAGAAACTGAAATCACGCTGAATATAGAGTTAACATATATACATTGTACAGTTACAATACAATGGGCATGAAGCTTTAGCTGAAGGGCTAATGTGTGATTTAAGCGCATCTTATGTCCATGTCCTGCATTTTTTCAAAGACAGGGTCTTACCCACAAGGCCTTGAGTCAGATGAGAGGAACATGAGTGTAGCCTACCACTGAGGTGTTTGTTATCTGGTCCATGGCCTTATTGTCCTCTGGAATAAAGAAAGAGAGATGCAGTATTAGAGACCTCTGAGATACACTAGAATAATACTGAATACATTCATCATAGAATCATTATACTTTTGAGTCTCCTCCTCTTATGTCAAGATACATTGGTTATAACAGGCTAATACAGTTGTCTTCAAGGAAAATATTGATGTCTCATGAAAATATCTCCAAAATCAAACTCAGCACTTTTCCAATATAGTAATTATAGAATGAATACTTACTATGCTTTCTCCACATCTTCCATGTAACTAAGACACCAGCTATCACCACCACCAATATGCCCAGAGGAATCAGTAGGACTTTTAGATCTATGGAACTGATGGTGAAAGACTATGTTTATTATAAAATACAGTCCATGAAATATCACAGTTAAATAGATTATTATTATTTGGTTTATGTTTTTTGTGCTAATATGACAACATGGAAACATTTGTTCAGCTCTTCACACCTTTTATGCATGAAACTTGACCATCCAAGAATAGAATGCTGCTACTTTGACAACCACAGAGATATGAGGAAGCGGTAAATGTCTCTATGATGGTAAATGTCTCTATAACAGTGTCTTGGCCTTTACTCGGTGTGACATTTTTAAGGAGGGTGTTTTTGTGCCTGAAGCTCTAGTGTGAAAAACAGAAAATGTTCCCTTTCTTCATAATATTTCTATTGCCATCCATTTGGAAGAGTAATTGTGAAATACAGCTGAATGAGTGATAATTACCTCATGGTGTCCTTCTCCTTGCCCCCCTCAGGTCCTTGGACTGTGTTGTCAGTCTGAACAGGCTCAGCAGTTGGAGAGAAAGAGGATTGTTCAGTGGTTGGAGCTTGGGTTGCTGTGAGGTAAAAACAACAATGGTATTATGACTGGTGTACCAGAGAGACACAGGGTAGACTGAACTGTAACAAGACACTGTGGCTAAGCTATGATCTTCTTGTACAGTTTATGTCATTTACTCCAACATTTGGGTTTTACTTAGTTTTAGCACTGTTGAGTTCAAACCAATGGTAGGAACGTTAAGTATTCACAAAAGCTTTGAATCAGGATACAGTTCAATTTGTTTCTGATGATAAGCCAGCAAGACTGGATAAAACCAGATTAATACTTAATTATACAGTATCTGCTTGCTCTCTACTCACTGGTCATAGTGGTGGTACTTTGTGTGGTGGTTTGTCGTCTGACAGTGATGTGAACAGGCATCATACGGTCTCCCACTTCACAACTGTACCAGCCAGTGTTCTCCATCTTCAGATCACTCATAGTCACCGTTAAGATGTTTCTTCTTGTGGTCTGCTGTAGGGTCACTGATGTTCCATCTATACTCCCAGAATTCCCCCACATACAGGAGACACTGCCAATCCTGCCAATCCTGCACCACTTCATATGTCCAATGTCACCATAGTAACATTTTACAATGACACTCCCTCCTTCAACTCCAGTCACCTCCTGTTGGTCCACATAGAGTTCTGGAGTACCTGAACACAGAGGTACACACACCAAAGAAGGTCCTGTGTGATCAAGTATTTTTTTGTAACAACTGACCACAAATATCATAATTATGATATGATGGATAGAGAACAGAAAGTAGACATATACCAACATTCCTCATGTCAACTTGAACAATAATAGTGATACCAGTAAATGAAACCAGAACACCAGTTATGTAATAATATGGAAGAGTTGCAGGGATCTTACCTGGAGTGACAGGTAGGTCGAACCATCCTGTCTGGACTACTGGTCCACCACTGATCTCTATAACACACCAGTAATGTCCAGAGTCCTCTGGCTCCAGATCAGTCATGGTAACATTGATTGTTTGCTGGTTGATGTCATCAGAGATTGAGACCTTATTTGAGCTTTTAGGAGGGTCAGTGTGTACAACAGGGGAGCAACTATAAAAATAGTCTCCTTTACACAAGTGTGTCACATGGGTTTTGTATTCCTGATGATAGGGACATGGGATGGTGATGGAGCCTCCTGTCTTCACAGACACACGATAAGCACCTGTAGACACAACAACAGAAAACACACTAGATTGGAATTCAATAAAATTCTCACAGCAGTAAAATGACATTCCATCTGGACTATAACACACATAATACAGGAAGTGTTATTGATAAGACAAGCTACTGCTCCTGTCTTCAGAGTGTCAGCATGTGTCCAGTCCCAGTCCCTGACCTCAACTTCAGCACTTCATAGAAACATGTTACCCTTACCTGAGAGTCTGGAGAAGATGAGGAGGAGGATGAGAAGCCATTTCTGGGTATGTGTCTCCGTATGTTATATGGTACCAATGCACAATGTGTGTGTCAAGGACCAAGGCACCAAAGAGAAAGACTGAACTTCCTAATAGCTATAGCTGTCTTTAACTCTCTTCCTGCTTCTGTTTGAGTGTATATGCCCCCCTCAGTGGCAGATAGAAACTATTACATTCGATGAACTAGTTGTAACATAAGGCTCTAAGGCACTACAACTGATTACTTTATTTCATTTAATTAGCACATTTGTATATCTTATATCAAATAAAATCACGTATAGTGTTACTAAAGTTGGAGTACCCATTGAGACCAATGTTACTGAATCTGGCTAGCAACAGTTTGTGGTCAACTGAATCAAACTGAATCAAACACTGCAGCACAATGTCGTTTTTCAATAAGTGCATTTATGATGTCATTCGCCGCTCCCATTTGCCACACCTCAGAAACAATGTATTCTTTAGGCCTACTGTCAATAAGGCTCACACAAGATAGTTTGAATTTCTATGAAGCAGGTGGTCTTTATTTGTCCTTTATTTGAGTGTCAAGGATTCCAAACAGTGTTTTTGTAAAACATGCAGAACCAATGAATGATCATAATAGTGCCATATTATGGGACCAATCCTGTTCCTTCTTGTAGTTTCTCCTAGGGAGCTGGTTCATAGTAGCTCTCATTCATCTCCATATAGTCATCCTTTGCGTGACGCAAAGCGACGATCCCGGATTCTTCCACCAACGTCCTTTCATCCTGAAGTTTGTTTTGTCTGCTGAAAAACTGTTTTTTTGTCATCTGCTTGACATTCTGTTGATGCGCCTGGAATAATGATGGACACCCTAAGCAAGACTGTATACTGAGAAAATAGGCATCTTTAAGCAAAGCTAGAACAGCAAGAGGGAGGAACTTGCATACTAATTAATAGGCTCCTCCTCTTCTTTGGGCTAAGACTTGACTGCACTTCCCATAATTTAACAGTGTTGATGTGCAGACCCCATCTATAGTGAATTGTGGCCACATTCAGTGAGATAAGCTGTTTCTGGATACTGTTTAACGAGGGTCATGTTCACTATGCATCATATTATATATTTTGTTGGGTCTTGTCCAATAAGAAATTATATTTTTTGTTTACAGTTTGGCTACGGTGTGTCCTACTGAACACGACCCAGGTTGATTCACTTTGTAGTACTCCAGCACATTAGTACAGTGTTTTTGGACCATTCTCTCTCGGCTCTCTCCCTGTCTCTGTCTGGTCCACTGAAGTAGTTACTTACATGACGTGTCTTCACTGTCAACCGGTGCGGGTGGCTCACGAGGCAACATGACATTCTGCTGTATTGGCCTCAAGCAGTTCTGACGCCACGTGACAGAGAGGACAAGACAGAGAACAGTTATCACCATTACCAACATCTTCACCCAGATTCACTGGAATCAACATCACAATTAATGTGCATTTGTGAGAATGTGAAATTGAGACACTATACTTTAGAGAATTGTATTTCAAAGTTTTTCCAAAGTTCTCCCACAACAAAATGCTCCAATATTATATTATATTTGCCTAATTATGATCTTCAAGATTGAGAGAGCAGAGAGGACAGAGTGCCTTGAAGGCATCCTCGCGGTATAGGATGTTTTCCCAGTGTCAGATGGCATCCAAGAGCGTGTGTAGGTCTTCCACCTACAGTGTGGAATATAGAGAGACTTGTGTGAACTCTGAACCCTTACCCTACCTCATGTCCTCGCGCAAAGCAGTGTCCTTCTTCAGACAAAAGCCTGCCACGAAACATAAATGGAAAATGTGTCACATTTATAATATTGAGTTCATGATATTGAGTTCCGCGTGCTGTTGCTATTAAAATCCTATAGATGGCAGTACAGTTTAGAATAGAGCCTTACAGTATGAACAGCACTGACTTCTCCACATCCTGTGTTGTGGCATTTTCTCTCTGCTGGAGAAGCTAATCTTCTTCTCCACAACCTTCAGCTCTGGACAGACAACACACATTCACTCATAAATAAGAGAGTAGAAATAAAAAATATTGCACACCTGAAGTCACAGGTTGGGAAAAGTGAAAACTAGAATGGGTGCTCCAGCACACAGTTTAGTGAGAACATTTATGAACATGTAACGTTCCGGTCAAAGACACCTTTGCCAAGACATTCATTAGTAGCCTAAATATTCTGTTTAGCAAACGGTGTACAGGCCTACAGGAGACACACAACCAAACCGCATGCTGCTAAAAGACTGACATAACGCTTTTACATTAGTGCTGTACTTGTGGACATAGATTATGTAAACTTTAAGGGGAAAAATATATATATATATATATATATATATATATATATATATATATATATATATGTCCACCTCACTCCTCACAACACATGTTCATAACTTTTGAAATCACTGTCCATGCACACCTGGGTGTAAATTAGTAGTTGGTTAGATTGATACCATATTGCACGAATGATTAGACTGTGGCTACATGTGTAGACTTTAGATGCTGTCCATGTAGGCTATAAAGTCACAATCAATTGATAACTGTCCTAGTCCGTTGTCCTAGTAACAGAATGGATACAGGTGACGATGGAGGTGCAAAGGCTTGACATGTTTCATCAAGACAATATATACTGTGTTATATTACTCTACTCCTTTTCAAACAGCAGGCTTTGGAGAGCTAAATCGCTCGAGCGCACAGTTTGAGAGCTGCGTGGTCTTGTCCATGTGGCCCTGGCAGTGGCTGCGCCGATCTCAGCAGCAAAACAAACTCCATGCGGTGGATTAATAGTCTGGAAAACCCAACCTGACTGGTCACTGTTGCCTAGGGTCAGGTTTTTGAGACTAGTGGATTAGTCGCGCCAAATAATTAGGTATGTGTTTCAGATTGTTGTACTTACATTGAGGTTGGATTCAGTGTGGCACACCTTGACCATCCAATCCCAAAATAACTGCATAAAGACTGGTCTGGTTACATAATAACCTACATTATGATTTGTTATTAGGCTACTGGCTCATTGTCATTTGTTTACTACATGTAGTACATGTTTAATAAGTGTGTGTGTGTGTGTGTGTGATTATTATTTGACCCTGCTGGTCATCTATAAACGTTTGAACATCTTGGAGAAAAATCTGCCCTTATTGACCATGTACTGTTATAATCATTCCAAATTTCCAAATTATTATGTCCATTATCAATATTGATTGGAAAACAAATGGGGGCACCAATCTGAGTGTCATTTGTCATTTTATGAATGGAAACTTTGTAACCGCTGATTTTACACGTTTCCACAATACTGCCGCATGTAGGTTTAACTTTATTTGATGGACGGCAAATTGTCCAATAGTGGCACTCTCTTGAACAGGAATTAAAATGACAGTCGACCAATAGGTCTCACATACATTTACGTTCCTTTTCCCTCTCTGGTTTTGTCACGCCGGGTTGTTCGCTCAAAGGTGAGATATTTCATAAACTCTACTCTTTTACACCAATAACTGAAATACTGCCAGGCTTTTGACGTGGAGAAACATGAACATAGATACAGCGGTAGGTTTATGTACTACCTCAAGACAGGTCTACGCTAAAAATAAATATTGCAGCCAAACATTACACAGGAGAGAGACAGCCTACGCAATCGGCCCTTCTGTTTTTTTTTATTAGCTCTTTACTGACAGATTTACCCAGTGCTTTAGAATGTATATGTGGCTGGCTGGCTTCCAACTGAACCTGGCTGGCTTCTTTAGACATCAATGACACTAATGCATGTCTGTAGAAGTCACACCTTTACCTTCAATTTTAAGTTCAACTGGTCTTTAACTTTACCTTGAGGATTTATGAATGAATTGTCCCATTCGATGAATTGTATAATCATTTTACAGTATGTCATTAAAGTATAATATAGGCCTATGAGATTATCATCTATTCTTAGTGTAGGCTAACATTATTTTTGCAAATACATGAATTGCCTATGTCCATTGTTGGTCAAATTCTAACTACATTGAGCATTTATTTTCATTGTAAAATCTTGCACTTGGAAAGCTTTATGCCTCTATAATTTGGACAGTGCAGTGAATGGAAAAATATTATATAGCATAGCATGTGACATGTGTTATCAAAATCCAATGTCTTGTGTGACATTGCAGTGAAGGACTCCACATCTGGTCACATCATTGATGTGTGGATGATGTACCCACCATGATCAATGCAATGCAATATGTCATGCAACACACTCTATACTGTAGGGGTACCTGATGTCCTAGGGACAGTGAGACTATACTGTAGGGGTACCTGATGTCCTAGGGACAGTGAGACTATACTGTAGGGGTACCTGATGTCCTAGGGACAGTGAGGCTATACTGTAGGGGTACCTGATGTCCTAGGGACAGTGAGACTATACTGTAGGGGTACCTGACCTACTAGGGACATGTGTATATACAGTATATATTATTTTATAAATTCCTCACATGTGACTAGTAATAAGACTAAGCAATTAGCCATTTAAAATGTTTATCTGACTCCATAAAGATGATTTAGCAATATGCAAGAACACTATAGTTGAGTTACAGTAATAGGCAGTCAAGAAATGTCTGAGAATGGAATTCAAGTGTCTTTAATTACTTTGAAAAAACATTAACAAGCATCATAAGGCATTATTCTAAGCGTAAACAAAGAGATGCCTAGAAGCCTAGGAAATGAGAATTGATCGTACAACCTTCCTCCATGAACTGGATACAGGATAAGAGAGTGAACAAAGGCATTTAATTCCATTTATAACATCTGAAGGTGTCACCTTTCAATCCAAAACCAACCACCATTGACCAATCAAATGATACCACGATTACACTAACCTAAACACTCCCAGGCACAATCTCCACAGGGTGTCACAGCTTTTAAAGGCTTGTGTGGGGAATGAGACCAATGTAAACAAGACAGAATTCCTAAGACAATCAAACACCTTTGCATAATAGAGTAATTCAGAGTTACCACAGAGATCATACATCCAAATAGATGGCATCAGAGTTATCTTCAGTGAACAAGTTTCAGAGAGATACCAAACATGGATACTATAGCATTATTCTGTCACAGTAGTCAGTCCTTTGGATACTGTAACAGAGAGATATATTTTGGCCCCTCAGAGGGGGAAGGACTGTGTCATTATCGTCGGGAACAGAGGAGGACCAAGGCGCAGCGTGGAATGCGAACATATTTATTAATTGATGATCACACGAACAAAACAACAAAACGAAAACGTGACGTCCCTGGTTACATTCACAAACCAACACAGAACAAGAAACCACACCAAATGAATGCCTAACGGCTACTTAAGTATGGCTCCCAATCAGAGACAACGAGCTACAGCCGTCTCTGATTGGGAGCCACCCTGGCCAACATAGAAATACAACAACTAGAACAAACACAAATGAAAACTCACACCCTGGCTCAACATACTAGAGTCCCCGGAGCCAGGGCGTGACAGTACCCCCCCCTAAAGGCGCGGACTCCGACCGCGCCAACCAAATACCACAGGGGAGGGACCGGGTGGGCACTCCGCATTGGCGGCGGATCCGGCTCCGGGCATGATCCCCACTCCCTCTCTAACCCCCCCCCCCAAAGTACCCCTGGTCCGGTCTGGCCCTGCTGACCGGAGCTGGACTGCACACTGGTGGAGCGGATTGCTCTAGCTCCGGCGTGAAGCAGCTGACCCGTGCCGAACCAGGCACCGGTGGCACAGGCACGGGCTGTGCCGGACTGACGACGCACACCACTGGCTTGGTGTGGGGAGCAGGAACGGGCCGAGCCGGGCTGACGAAACGCACCCCTGACTTGGTGCGGGGAGCAGGAGCGGGCCGGACCGGGCTGACGAAGCGCACCACTGACTTGGTGCGGGGAGCAGGAACGGGCCGAGCCGGGCTGACGAAGCGCACCACTGACTTGGTGCGGGGAGCGGGAGCGGGCCGAGCTGGGCTGACGAAACGCACCACTGACTTGGTGCGGGGAGCAGGAGCGGGCCGAGCTGGGCTGACGAAATGCACCATTGGCTTGGTGCGGGGAGCAGGAACAGGCCGGACCGGGCTGACGACGCGCACCATTGGCTTGGTGCGGGGAGAAGGGACGGGCCGAACCGGGCTGGCGACGCACACCACATGCTCGGTGCGAGGGACAGGAACAGGCCGGACCGTACTGGTGACACACACCACTGTCCCTACGCGGGGATCAGGAACGGGCCGGACCGGACTGGTAACACACCCCAGTACCTCTCGCCGTGCCTCTACACTTTCCTCCCCTTTTGTGACCAGTGGCCCCCGTAACCTGGCGGCCTCCTCTACTAACCGCTCCATCGCGGCCCCCTGCTGCCCCGTCGTCCACGGCGTGAGCCCCCCCCAAAAAAAATTCTGGCCGTCTCTCCTACCTGTGGACCAGGTCTCCATGGTTCTCGCCCAACTCTCGCTCTTCTGCTTCCAAGTCCTCTCTGGCGTTGGCTCCTGGACATACTGCTTGTTCCAGTTATGGTGGTTTCTTCTGTCATTATCGTCGGGAACAGAGGAGGACCAAGGCGCAGCGTGGAATGCGAACATATTTATTAATTGATGATCACACGAACAAAACAACAAAACGAAAACGTGACGTCCCTGGTTACATTCACAAACCAACACAGAACAAGAAACCACACCAAATGAATGCCTAACGGCTACTTAAGTATGGCTCCCAATCAGAGACAACGAGCTACAGCCGTCTCTGATTGGGAGCCACCCTGGCCAACATAGAAATACAACAACTAGAACAAACACAAATGAAAACTCACACCCTGGCTCAACATACTAGAGTCCCCAGAGCCAGGGCGTGACAGACTGACTAGTCCTTGGGCATTGTCCTTTGTGCAATCCTTGTGTTCCTGGACAATTTGCCATGCAACTCCAGGTAACAGAGAGAACATAAAGTAGGGCCGAGCCTACAAATCCCCCCTGGACAGAAGCTGTACATGGACAGCCTGTGTCCAATATAGGAAGAAATGGCCCGCACCACACGAGAATTCCTTCTTGAGTCTTCAGTCCAACTTATGGAACCTAACTTCTAGTCCTTGGGCCCATGACATCTGGAGGGTCTTCCGGGGAATCGTTGACAATGTGCATTCCTTCAACCAAGCTCAATGAAACATAATTCTTTGTTGAGGGCAGAAAGATTAGTTCAGTCAGTTCTCAACATTTGATGAAACATTATTACAGTCAAGAGTTACTAGTCACTGTTTGGCTTTGTATGTTGGTCAGATTGGTTGGTCTGGTCAATGGTATCCTCAAAGTTTAGCAAGTATGAATCAGATGGATATTAAATGGAATGAAAGGCCATTAAATGCATAATTAAAGTTATACTCTATCAAGTGTTAAATTGCACTTTTCTTTGAGAAAGACAGAAAGTTTAATTGAAAGAGCCTCTCCCCTCTGGAAGTTTGCCTTGAAAATATGAAAACCCTATTGATGAAAACAAATCACCCCAAGATCAATTCTTGAGTTTAGATGAATAGAACCAGAACATAATAATAACACATCATGTTAAAACCAAAAAACGATGTTCTGTAAAACAGTTAAATAACAACATTAAAGGTAGTGGCACATATGTCTATGTGTAGTAAGAATGAGCAAATATGAATAATTCAGTCATTTGTTAACCCAATCTGAGCCCCCCCCCCAAGTTGAAACCTGTCCTATGCGTAACCAAGACAACCACAGCATAATAAACTCTCATTGTGTGTAGGCCAGTGACAGAAAATCTCATTTTAATCCATTGTACATTCAGACGGTAACACAACAAAATGTGGAAAAGGTCAAGAGGTCTGAATACTTTCTGAAGGCACTTTAGCTATAGCTGTCTTTAACTCTCTTCCTGCTTCTGTTTGAGTGTATATGCCCCCCTCAGTGGCAGATAGAAACTATTACATTCTATGAACTAGTTGTAACATAAGGCTCTAAGGCACTACAATTGATTACTTTATTTAATTAGCACATATGTATACAGTGGGGAAAAAAAGTATTTAGTCAGCCACCAATTGTGCAAGTTCTCCCACTTAAAAAGATGAGAGAGGCCTGTAATTTTCATCATAGGTACACGTCAACTATGATCGACAAAATGAGAAAAAAAATCCTGAAAATCACATTGTAGGATTTTTAATGAATTTATTTGCAAATTATGGTGGAAAATAAGTATCTGGTCAATAACAAAAGTTTCTCAATACTTTGTTATATACGCTTTGTTGGCAATGACAAAGGTCAAAAATTTTCTGTAAGTCTTTTCTGTAAGTCTTCACACACTGTTGCTGGTATTTTGGCCCATTCCTCCATGCAGATCTCCTCTAGAGCAGTGACGTTTTGGGGCTGTCGCAGGGCAATACGGACTTTCAACTCCCTCCAAAGATTTTCTATGGGGTTGAGATCTGGAGACTGGCTAGGCCACTCCAGGACCTTGAAATGCTTCTTACGAAGCCACTCCTTCGTTGCCCGGGCGGTGTGTTTGGGATCATTGTCATGCTGAAAGACCCAGCCACGTTTCATCTTCAATGCCCTTGCTGATGGAAGGAGGTTTTCACTCAAAATCTCACGATACATGGCCCCATTCATTCTTTCCTTTACACGGATCAGTTGTCCTGGTTCCTTTGCAGAAAAACAGCCCCAAAGCATGATGTTTCCACCCCCATGCTTCACAGTAGGTATGGTGTTCTTTGGATGCAACTCAGCATTCTTTGTCCTCCAAACACGACGAATTGAGTTTTTACCAAAAAGTTATATTTTGGTTTCATCTGACCATATGACATTCTCCCAATCCTCTTCTGGATCATCCAAATGCACTCTAGCAAACTTCAGACGGGCCTTGACATGTACTGGCTTAAGCAGGGGGACACGTCTGGCACTGCAGGATTTGAGTCCCTGGCGGCGTAGTGTGTTACTGATGGTAGGCTTTGTTACTTTGGTCCCAGCTCTCTGCAGGTCATTCACTAGGTCCCCCCGTGTGGTTCTGGGATTTTTGCTCACCGTTCTTGTGATCATTTTGACCCCACGGGGTGAGATCTTGCGTGGAGCCCCAGATCGAGGGAGATTATCAGTGGTCTTGTATGTCTTCCATTTCCTAATAATTGCTCCCACAGTTGATTTCTTCAAACCAAGCTGCTTACCTATTGCAGATTCAGTCTTCCCAGCCTGGTGCAGGTCTACAATTTTGTTTCTGGTGTCCTTTGACAGCTCTTTGGTCTTGGCCATAGTGGAGTTTGGAGTGTGACTGTTTGAGGTTGTGGACAGGTGTCTTTTATACTGATAACAAGTTCAAACAGGTGCCATTAATACAGGTAACGAGTGGAGGACAGAGGAGCCTCTTAAAGAAGAACTTACAGGTCTGTGAGAGCCAGAAATCTTGCTTGTTTGTAGGTGACCAAATACTTATTTTCCACCATAATTTGCAAATAAATTCATTAACAATCCTACAATGTGATTTTCTGGATTTTTTTCCTCAATTTGTCTGTCATAGTTGACGTGTACCTATGATGAAAATTATAGGCCTCTCTCATCTTTTTAAGTGGGAGAACTTGCACAATTGGTGGCTGACTAAATACTTTTTTCCCCCACTGTAATACAGGAAGTGTTATTGATAAGACAAGCTACTGCTCCTGTCTTCAGAGTGTCAGCATGTGTCCAGTCCCAGTCCCTGACCTCAACTTCAGCACTTCATAGAAACATGTTAACCCTTTTGTTATTTTTATTGGCTCAAAAATATATTTTTGTTTGTCCAGCTTTTTTCCCGTTACATTTACATTCTACACATATCTTATATACATGGCACTTTTGTTACACAGTAGTTACATGACAAAGTATAGTTATTAGATATACATTACATCTGGATAGATAGTACTTAAACACATCCAGAATACATTATATATAGTGTTTTCAGTCATAACTATTATACAGTGCCTTCAGAAAGTATTAATACCCCGTGACTTATTCCACATTTTGTTGTTATAGTCTGAATTCAAAATATATTCAATATTTAAAAAAATCTCACCCATCTATAAACAATACCCCATAATGACAAAGTGAAAACATGTTTTTGGAAAATGTTGCACATGTATTCAAAATGAAATATAGAAATACCTAATGTACATAAGTATTCACACCCCTGAGTCAATACATGTTAGAATCACCTTTGGCAGCGATTACAGCTGTGAGTCTTTCTGGGTAAGTCTCTAAGAGCTTTCCATACCTGGCTTATGCAACATTTGCCCATTATTCTTTTCAAAATTCTTCAAGCTCTGTCAAATTGTTGATCATTGCTATACAACCATTTTCAGGTCTTGCCATAGATTTTAAAGTAGATTTACGTCAAAACTGTAACTCGGCCACTCAGGAACATTCAATGTCTTCTTGTAAAGCAACTCCAATGTACACTACATGGCCAAAGGTATGTGGACACCCCTTCAAATTAGTGGATTTGGCTATTTCAGCCACACCCGTTGCTTACAGGTGTATAAAATCGAGCCGACAGCCATGCAATCTCCATAGAAAATATTGGCAGTAGAATGGCCCATACTGAAGAGCTCAGGGACTTTCAACGTGGCACCGTCATAGGATGCCACCTTTCCAACAAGTCAGTTCTGTCACGGTTCAGACAGACGACCAGAGGACCACAATTGCGTCACACCAGAAAGTTTATTAAACTTAAGGGAAAAGGGAAGTAGGGAGTGAATGAAGGCTCCAGGGGTAACAGGGATCCCGTCCAATGCGCTGGGTCTGTGCCCCCCCCAGTGGCAGCGATGCGTCCTATGAAGCCGGTGGTGGGTGGTCCAGAAGTCCTGGGGGGGGGGAGACACAGACACAACAGGGCGGAATGAAACCAGGCAGTAGTACAGTTCAAGGGAAATCCACAATACGTAGTAGCAAGGCAGAAGGCTGGTCAGAGTTACCGGGATTGAAGAGTAGTCAGGAGTCGTAATGGCAGAAGCAGGTCTGGATCTCCTGAGGCAGAAGAGTATCCAAAAAACAGGCAGGTCCGGGGTCACAAAACCAGGGTGAGCCAGAAGCGCGAGCAAACAGGTTCCGGGTGTGAGCTTTGCAGACGATCTGACACCGGAGAGCTGAAAGACAGGGCCTTAAATACTGGGAGAGGTAGTGGGTAATGCAGCGCAGCTGGCAGAGTAATTAGAGCAGAGCAGAGCAGGGACAGGTGGAGCTAGTTAGGCTGAGTAGAGAGAGTGGTGAGCAGAGTGGAAGAAAATTAAGGTGGTAACCCGGTGGAGTGAGAGGCCCATGACAGAACCCCCCCCCCAAGGGACGGCCCCAGAAGTCCCAAGAGCAACACCACGCCGGGCGGGAGGAGGGGAGCCGGAGGAGGGCTAGAACTCCTCCGAACGGTCCGAGTGAACGTCCTCATCCTCGGAGGAAGCCGGAGGGCCGTGGTCGGGAGATGGGACAGGTCCCGAGACAGGATCAGGCACAGGACAGGAAGCCGAGCGGGCCGGACGGTTAGGGACCCCTCTGGGGCGGCCCCTACGGATTGCAGGTTGATCAGGATGCCGTTGGTGGAAAGCGGTGATGAGAGTCCTATCCACAATCCGACTAGCTGGCACCCAGGTCCTTTCCTCAGGTCCATAGCCCTCCCAGTCAATGAGGTACTGGAGACCCCTACCCCTCCGTCTGGACCGAAGCAGGCGGCGGACGGTGTAAACCAGACCACCATCGACGAGCCGTGGAGGAGGAGGACCAGGCGCAGCAGGGACCAGCGGACTCTCATGGATGGGCTTAATCTTAGACACATGGAAAGTGGGGTGCACCCTCAGGGAATTAGGCAGTTGGAGCCGGACAGCAGTTGGGCTAATCACTCTTATGATAGGGAATGGGCCAATGAACCGAGGTGCCAGCTTCTGCGACTCCACCCTGAGTGGCAGGTTCTTCGATGACAACCACACCCTTTGACCAACATGGTAGGTGGGAGCAGGAATTCTCCGACGGTTGGCCCCGGTAGTGTAGCTGGCAACGGATCTGAGGAGTGTGGCTCGGGCTTGTGACCAGGTGCGGCGACATCGACGGGCAAAAGCAAGTGCAGATGGGCAAGTAACCTCCTCTTCCTGGCTGGCAAATAGAGGAGGCTGGTATCCATAAACACATTGGAAAGGGGACATACCGATGGCAGAGCAGGTCAGAGAATTGTGTGCGTACTCCACCCATGTCAATTGCTGCGACCAGGAGTGGGGGTTGCGTGAAGTCATGCATCGCAGTGCCTTCTCGAGCTCCTGATTAGCCCGCTCTGACTGCCCATTGGATTGGGGATGGAATCCGGAAGTCAGACTGACTGTGGCTCCCAGCAGGTGACAGAACTCCTTCCAAAAAGCGGAGGAGAATTGTGGACCACGGTCAGAAACTACATCCTTTGGCAGTCCGTGGATCCGGAAGACGTGTTCCAGGACCACCTGGGCGGTCTCCTTGGCGGTTGGGAGCTTGGGGAGGGGAATGAAGTGTGCCATCTTGCTGAAACGGTCAACGATGGTGAGAATGACGGTCATGCCACTTGAAGGGGGCAGCCCCGTGACAAAGTCAAGGGCGATGTGAGACCAGGGACGTCTGGGCACAGGCAGGGGCTGCAGCAATCCGGCTGGGGGCTGGCAGGACGACTTGTGTTGGTTGCAGATGGGGCAGGCTTGGACGAATTCCCGTACATCCTTCCTCAGAGAGGGCCACCAGAACCTCTGGGCGAGCAGGTTGTAAGTGCGGGTGGAGCCAGGGTGACAAGCTAGGCGGGAGTCATGTCCCCACTGAACGACCTGGGACCTCAGGTCTTCGGGGACAAAAAGGCGGTCAGCTGGGCAAGTGCTGGGACCTGGCTGGTTACGGAGAGCCTCCAGCACCTGTTCCTCAACAGCCCAGGTCAGAGCTGCAACGATGCAGGGACTTGGCAGAATCGACACAGGGTCCTTGGAGGGGGTGTCATCCTTCTGGAATTGACGGGAGAGGGCGTCTGGCTTGGTGTTGCGTGATCCAGGCCGGTATGACAGAGTGAAATTAAACCTGGTGAAGAACAGGGCCCAGCGGGACTGCCTGGAGTTCAACCGTTTGGCCGTGCGGATGTACTCCAAGTTCTTATGATCGGTCCAAACGAGAAATGGAATGGTGGACCCCTCCAGCCAGTGACGCCACTCCTCCAAGGCAAGCTTCACAGCCAGCAGCTCACGGTTCCCTATGTCGTAATTGCACTCAGAGGGGGACAACCGACGTGAGAAAAAGGCACAGGGATGGAGCTTCCTATCCTCCGCAGCCCACTGAGAAATCACAGCACCAACTCCCACATCCGAGGCGTCCACCTCCACAATGAATTGCCGGTCCACATCAGGCATCTGGAGGATGGGAGCGGAGGTGAACCTCACCTAGAGGGTACTGAAGGCTTTGTCGGCAGCTGGGGTCCAGGTGAAGGGTTGCTTGGTGCTGGTTAGAGCAGTGAGAGGGGCAGCAACGGTACTGTAGTTCCGGACAAACTTCCTATAGAAGTTAGCAAACCCCAGAAACTGTTGCAGCTTCTTTCTGTTCTCCGGAACTGGCCATGAAGTGACTGCTGATACTTTGGCAGGATCCATTTGGATACTTCCCTCTGCCACTATGTACCCCAGGAAGGCCACTGTCTTGACGTGAAACTCACATTTCTCTGCCTTGGCGTAGAGGGAATTCTCCAGAAGACGATGAAGGACTTGCTGGACATGGCGGGTGTGTTCAGACAGGTTTCTGGAGTAGATTAAGATGTCATCCAGGTAAACGAAGACAAACTTGTTTAACATGTCCCGCAGTACATCATTCACTAGAGCCTGGAACACAGCAGGAGCATTGGTGAGGCCAAAAGGCATAACCAGATACTCGTAGTGGCCTGTTGGTGTATTGAATGCGGTTTTCCATTCATCTCCCTCCCGGATCCGCACTAGGTGGTAAGCGTTTCTGAGATCCAACTTGGTAAAAACAGTGGCTCCCTGGAGCAACTCAAAAGCAGAGGTGAGCAGAGGCAGAGGGTAACGGTTTTTCACTGTGATGTCGTTGAGTCCCCTGTAGTCGATGCAGGGGCGAAGAGATCCGTCCTTCTTCCCCACAAAGAAGAAGCCAGCACCAGCAGGAGATGAAGATGAACGGATTAATCCTGCGGACAGAGAGCCATTGATGTAGTCCTCCATGGACTTTCTTTCAGGAGCAGACAACGAATAAAGACGACCCTTTGGAGGAGCTGTTCCAGGGAGGAGGTCGATGGCACAGTCGTACGGTCGGTGAGGGGGCAGAGATGTGGCTCTTGCTTTGTTAAACACCTCTCTGAGACCATGGTAGCATTCTGGGACATTGGAGAGGTCAGGAGCGGAGTTAGTAGGTACTGGCCGAGGGGGTAGTGCGGCAGCAAGCAGGCAGGTTCGGTGGCAGTCCTCTCCCCACTCCCTGATCACCCCGGTCACCCAGTCGAGCTGAGGGTTGTGCCGGCGGAGCCATGGGTAACCCAGGATGAGGGGTTGGCCTGGAGAGGGGAGCAGGTGAAACTGGATAGTTTCTTGATGGTTTCCGGACAGACCCATCGAGACCGGGGCCGTGACATGAGTGACCGATCCGAGTAAGTGTCCGTCCAGTGCCCGGGCAGGAATAGGAGGTGTCAAACGGAGGTTCTCCAGTCCCAGTTGGCGTGCCAGCTTGATGTCCATTATGTTGGCTTCGGCGCCAGAATCCACCAGAGCAGCCAGGGTGTGAGTAGAGTCAGAGAGGCGGAGGTGAACTTGCAGCAGGGGTTTGCGGTCGGAGGACTGGATGGTCATTGAACTCAACCGGACTCCCCCTATGCCCGGTGAGCTTCGGCCCTTTAAAGGGCAGGTTACCACACGATGTCCATCACCGCCACAATAGAGGCAGAGGTTTGAGGTGAAGCGGCGCTGGCGCTCTGCAGGAGTGAGGGAGGCTCGCCCAATCTCCATAGGCTCAGACTGATCAAGCTGACCTGGGTGAGTGGCAGTAGATGACAGGAGCCCAGTCGGATCTCTCCGAATGCCGGTAGTAGGTGGACCTTGGCGCCCCCTCTCACGACGACGGGTCTGTATCCTTCTGTCGATCCTGACAGTCAGTGCGATGGCTTCATCAAGAGTGGAAGGCAGTTCATGGGAGACCAACTCGTCCTTGATATAGTCAGCCAAACTATGGAAGAACGCGTCCACCAACGATGGTGTGTTCCAAGAACTTCGTCTAGCCAGGGTTCGGAAGTCGATGGAATGGTCTGCGACTGTACGTCTGCCTTGTCGAATACTGAACAGTTCACGAGACGCCTCTGCGGTGGGTGAATCCAGGTCAAACACCTTCAGCATCTCCTCAGCAAACAGGTCGAAGGTTGCACATGCGGGGGTTTGACGTTCGAACTCTGCTGTTCCCCAGAGTCGAGCTCGGCCCGTCAGGTGAGTGATGGCATACCCAACTTTAGCCCCCTCCGTGGCGAAGGTCCTTGGCTGCAAGGAGAACTGAAGTCGGCAGCTAGTCAGGAATGGCCGGACCTGGGTTGAATCGCCGTTGAACCGCTCGGGGTTTCCAATCTTGGGTTCCGGAGCAGCGGCTGCAATGACCGGGGCAGGTAACTCGGGGGCTGGGCTGGTGGGCAGACTGGCTGGGGTAAGGTTGGTGAGGAGTTGAATGATCATGGCGAGTTGTTGTTGCTGCTGCTGGAACTGCTGCTCATGCTCATCGGTTTCCATGTCGGGGAAAGTGTGCGCTGAGTCCATAATGGTCAGATCGTACTGTCACGGTTCAGACAGACGACCAGAGGACCACAATTGCGTCACACCAGAAAGTTTATTAAACTTAAGGGAAAAGGGAAGTAGGGAGTGAATGAAGGCTCCAGGGGTAACAGGGATCCCGTCCAATGCGCTGGGTCTGTGCCCCCCCCAGTGGCAGCGATGCGTCCTATGAAGCCGGTGGTGGGTGGTCCAGAAGTCCTGGGGGGGGGGAGACACAGACACAACAGGGCGGAATGAAACCAGGCAGTAGTACAGTTCAAGGGAAATCCACAATACGTAGTAGCAAGGCAGAAGGCTGGTCAGAGTTACCGGGATTGAAGAGTAGTCAGGAGTCGTAATGGCAGAAGCAGGTCTGGATCTCCTGAGGCAGAAGAGTATCCAAAAAACAGGCAGGTCCGGGGTCACAAAACCAGGGTGAGCCAGAAGCGCGAGCAAACAGGTTCCGGGTGTGAGCTTTGCAGACGATCTGACACCGGAGAGCTGAAAGACAGGGCCTTAAATACTGGGAGAGGTAGTGGGTAATGCAGCGCAGCTGGCAGAGTAATTAGAGCAGAGCAGAGCAGGGACAGGTGGAGCTAGTTAGGCTGAGTAGAGAGAGTGGTGAGCAGAGTGGAAGAAAATTAAGGTGGTAACCCGGTGGAGTGAGAGGCCCATGACAAGTTCGTCAAACTTCTTCGAGATCGGTGTGGAAGAACTTGACTGGCCTGCACAGAGCCCTGACCTCAACATCAGTGCCCGACCTCACTAATGCTCTTTTGGCTGAATAGAAGCAAGTCCCCGTTGCAATGTTCCAACATCTAGTGGAAAGCCTTCCCAGAAGAGTGTTATAGCAGCAAAGGGGGGACCAACTCTATATTAATGACCATGATTTTGGAATGAGATGTTCAACGAGCAGGTGTCCATAGACTTTTGGTCAAGTAGGGTAGATTTGTCCTTGGGTTTTAGGTTATTGTCCTGGTGAAAGGTGAATTCATCTCCCAGTGTCTGGTGGAAAGCAGACTGAACAAGATTTTCCTCTAGGACTTTGACTGTGCTTGGCTCCATTCTGTTTCTTTTTATCCTGAAAAACTCCACAGTCCTTAATGATTACAAGCATACCTATAACATGAAGCAGCCACCACTATGCTTGAACATATCGAGAGTGGTACTCAGTAATGTGTTGCATTGTATTTGCCCCAAACATAAAACTTTATGTTCTAGACAAGAAATAATTGCTTTGCCTAATTTTTTGTAGTATTATTTTTGTGCTTTGTTGTAAATAGGATGCATGTTTTGGAATATTTAAATTCTGTACAAGCTTCCTTATTTTCATTCTGTCAATTAGGTTAGTATTGTGGAGTAATTACAAAGTTGTTGATCCATCCTCAGTTTTCTCCAATCACAGCCATTAAACTCAAACTGTTTTAAAGTCACCGTTGGCCTCATGGTTTCCTTCCTCTCCGGCAACTGATTTAGGAAGGACGCCTGTATCTATGTAGTGACTGGGTGTATTGATACACCATCCGAAGTGTAATTCATACTTTCACCATACTCAAAAGGAAATTCAATGTCTGCTTTAGAAAAACATTTCTACCAATAGGTGCCCTTCTTTGCGAGGCATTGGAAAATCCTCCTGGTCTTTGTGGTTGAATCTGTGTTTGAAATTCACTGCTTGACTGAGGGACCTTTCAGATAATTGTGTAGGGTACAGAGATGAGGTAGTCTTGCAAAAATCATGTTAAACACAATTATTACTCACAGAGTGAGTCCATAAAATGTTTTATGTGACTTGTTAAGCAAATGTTTACTCCTGGATTTACATAGAAGTGTCATAACAAAGCGGTTGAATACTTATTGAATGAAGACATTTCAGTTTTTCATTTTTAATTAATTTGCAAACATTTCTAAAAACATAATTCCACTTTGACATTATGGGGTATTGTGTAGGCCAGTGACCAACAAAATCTCAATTTAATAAATTTTGAATTCAGGCTGTAACACAACAACATTTGGAAAAGGTCAAGGGGTGTGAATACTTTCTGAAGGCACTGTAGATCATGGGCTTCTTATCCCAACCCTCAGCTGCTCTTAGCCCACCCATCTCTGTAAACCACCCTCTTATGATTTCATGTGCCATATCTATTGAGCAAAAATGTAAACGAAACATGCAACAATTTCAACGATTTTACTGAGTTACAGTTCATATAAGCAAGCCACCCACTAGGGAGCCAGGCCCAGTCAATCAGAATGAGTTTTCCCCACAAAAGGGCTTTATTACAGACAGAAATACTCAGTTTCATCAGCTGTCCAGGTCGGATGTTGAGGTCCTGTGCTGGCGTGTTTACACGTGGTCTGCGGTTGTGAGGCCGGTTGGACGTACTACTAAATTCTCTAAAACGGCGTTGGAGGCGGCTTATGGTAGAGTAATTAACATTGAATTATCTGGCAACAGCTCTGGTGGACATTCCTGCAGTCAGCATGCCAATTGCACACTCCCTCAAAACTTGAGGCATCTGTGGCATTGTGTTGTGTGACAAAACTGCACATTGTAGAGTGGCCTTTTATTGTCCCCAGCACAACGTGCACCTGTGTAATGATCATGCTGTTTAATCAGCTTCTTTATATGCCACACCTACCAGGTGGATGGATGTAAACAAATTTGTGCACAACATTTGAGAGAAATAAGCTTTTTGTGCATATGGAACATTTCTGGGATCTTTTATTTCAGCTCATGAAACATGGGGCCAACACTTTACATGTTGCATTTATATTTTTGTTCAGTATATATAATATCGCAAGAACAGTTCTTAATGTCCATTTCCTGCATGCTGCCTACATAGAGTGACATATTTAATGTTGTTCTTATTATGTCCTGTTATATTCCTATCAGCAGAGAGACATATTTCATGTAGTTCTTATTATATCCTGTTATATTTCCGCAAAAACGAAGAAAGAAGAAGGAAGATACAATTTAACAGCCACTGATGACTGAGAGTAAATATTTGTCTTCCGCATCACACTACCCATAAAGGGATACATACGTTTAACTTATAATCGACCCTGACACAGCCAGGGCAAGATAGCAATAACGTACATGCGGTTCTGTCAATCTAGAGAGAATAAACCTGTAAACCAACCTTCTCTCCACACACACACATTTATAGCTGCTCTGTCACTTCGAGAGTTTTACACATAGGCCTATAGCATTGGGGACGAAAGATAAGGGTAGCGTATATCGATCGTGTAAAAAAACAATATACTTCTCACTTAGAGAATGGCTTCCATAAGCCAGCTATTGTTTTGACTCTACTGATTAATTTTAGCTATAATTGTTTTAATCCAGTGTTAATTGTCTAATAGCAGCAGCTGACGGGAGAGGTTGTGTTTTCTCTAGCAGGAGGTAAGCTTGGCTTCTTATATGGTGTTGAGTAAAGCTTAAGCCATGTATTTAGATTGTAGGTAGGTATTGTAGTTAGGTATTATAGGTAGTTTACTCAGGTAGTTATTGTAGGTTATTGTAGGTAATTATTGTAGGTAAGGACTGTATTCGGCGGACCCCGGCGAAGCACGAGGCTAGCTTACCCACTACTTGGACCAACAAAGCTAGCTAGCTAGCGGGTAGCTACCGGTAACTTTTAGCAACTGTGGTTAGCTGTTTCCAATGTTATTTCACGCTTAAGAGTACCTGTAATTGAACCAGCTAGCTGCCACCTTCAGCTGTTTTTCTAACCTCATTATCATTAACGTTAGGTGGTTGGTAGCTGCTGTACTTAATTTCGGCTACTGATTGCAGTCTGCCAGTTTGGCTTTATACATAGCTTGGGCTTTGTCGAGTAAGGCTTAAACTATGTATTTAGATTGTAGTTAGGTATTATAGGTAGGCATCGTGGGCTGTATATTATTAAGTAGTATAGGTAGGCATCGTGGGCTGTTGTGGGTAGCTGTTGTGTAGTTATTGTAGGTTACATTTGTATTCGGCGGTGCCGGGTGTAGCACGAAGCTAGCTAGCTAACTCACCTCCTGGATTAGCTGGCGAGTAGCTATTAGCAACGGTTGCAACTAAAAACAATATCCTTTTAGCCAGCTACATTCGTTCGCAGCGACGCCGTTTTTCAAACAAAGTCAACACAGCAGCCATTGCTAGCCAGCCAACACTACCAGCTGGCTGTACTGTGGTAGCTAAATACAATATCTTTGTGCTAGCTACCCAACGTTTAATCATTGCTGCGTTATGAAAGGTAAGCTTGGCTTCTTATATGGTGTTGAGTAAAGCTTAAACCATGTATTTAGATTGTAGGTAGGTATTGTAGTTTGGTATTATAGGTAGCTTACTCAGGTAGTTATTGAAGGTTATTGTAGGTAATTATTGTAGGTAAGGACTGTATTCGGCGGACCCCGGCGAAGCACGAGGCTAGCTTACCCACTACTTGGACCAACAAAGCTAGCTAGCTAGCTAGCGGGTAGCTACTGGTAACTTTTTGCAACTGTGGTTAATTGTTTCCAATGTTATTTCATGCTTAAGAGTACCTGTGATTGAGCCAGCTAGCTGCTACCATTCAGCTGTTTTTCTAACCTCATCCCGAGGCATTAACGTTAGGTGGTTGGTAGCTGCTGTACTTAATTACAGCTACTGATAACAGTCTGCTGTAGTTTACAACAATTCTAATTTCTAAAGTGGAAGTTGGGAGAGTTTTACTCGGGTGGTTCAGTGAAACAATTATAGTTTCTGAGGTGGAAGTTGGGAGAGTTATATTTTTTTTGGGTGAGGTAGGCCTGCTCTCTCCTTTCCCAGATGTTTAGTTCATTTCATTCCGATCTCCTCTGCATTATTGTAGCCATCTGCTGCAGCCTGTCAACTATGCCTCTGCCTATCCCTGTTCTCTCCTCTCCGCACAGGCTACACAAACGCCTCACACCGCGTGGCTGCTGCCTCTCTAACCTGGTGGTCCCTGCACGCACCACACACCTGGAGTTCCAGGTCTCAGGCAGCCTCTGGAACTGCCGTTCTGCCGCCAACAAGGCTGACTTCATCCCAGCCTATGCTACCCTCCAGTCCCTCGACTTCCTGGCGCTGACGGAAACATGGATTACCACTGAAAACACTGCTACTCCTACTGCTCTCTCCTCGTCTGACCATGTGTTCTCGCATACCCCGAGAGCATCTGGTCAGAGGGGTGGTGGCACAGGAATCCTCATCTCTCCCAAGTGGTCATTCTCAATTTTTCCCCTAACCCATCTGTCTATCTCCTCATTTGAATTCCACGCTGTCACAGTCACTAGCCCATTTAAGCTTAATATCCTTGTCATCTATCGCCCTCCAGGTTCCCTTGGAGAGTTCATCAATGAGCTTGACGCCTTGATAAGTTCCTTTCCTGAGGATGGCTCACCCTTCACAGTTTTGGGGGATTTCAACCTCCCCACGTCTACCTTTGACTCATTTCTCTCTGCCTCCTTCTTTCCACTCCTCTCCTCTTTTGACCTCACCCTCTCACCATCCCCCCCCCCACTCACAAGGCAGGCAATACGCTTGACTTCATCTTTACTAGATGTTGCTCTTCTACTAATCTCACTGCAACTCCCCTCCATGTCTCCGACCACTACTTTGTATCCTTTTCTCTCTCGCTCTCCTCCAACACTACTCACTCTGCCCCTACACAGATGGTAACGCGCCGCCGCAACCTTCGCTCTCTCTCTCCCACTACTCTCTCCTCTTCCATCCTATCATCTCTTCCCTCTGCTCAATCCTTCTCCCTCCAATCTCCTGATTCTGCCTCCTCAACCCTCCTCTCCTCCCTTTCTGCATCCTTTGACTCCCTGTGTCCCCTATCCTCCCGGCCGGCTCGGTCCTCCCCTCCAGCTCTGTGGCTTGATGACTCATTGCGAGCTCACAGAACAGAGCTCCGGGCAGCTGAGCGGAAATGGAAGAAAACTAAACTCCCTGCCGACCTGGCATCTTTTCACTCCCTCCTCTCTACATTTTCTTCATCTGTTTCTGCTGCTAAGGCCACTTTCTACCACTCTAAATTCCAAGCATCTGCCTCTAACCCTAGGAAGCTCTTTGCCACATTCTCCTCACTGCTGAATCCCCCCCCCCCCCCCCTCCTCCCTCTCCCTCTCTGTGGATGACTTAGTCAACCACTTTGAAAAGAAGGTTGACGACATCCGATCCTCGTTTGTTAAGTCTAATGACACTGCTGGTCCTACTCACACTGCCCTACCCTATGCTTTGACTTCTTTCTCCCCTCTCTCTCCAGATAAAATCTTGCGACTTGTGACTGCAGGCCGCCCAACAACCTGCCCGCTTGACCCCACCCCCTCCTCTCTTCTCCAGACCATCTCCGGTGACCTTCTCCCCTACCTCACCTCGCTGATCAACTCATCCTTGACCGCTGGCCATGTCCCTTCCGTCTTCAAGAGAGCGAGAGTTGCACCCCTTCTCAAAAAACCAACACTCGATCCCACTGATGTCAACAACTACAGACCAGTATCCCTTCTCTCTTTTCTTTCCAAAACTATTGAGCGTGCCGTCTTTAGCCAACTCTCTTGCTAGCTCTCTCAGAATGACCTTCTTGATCCAAACCAGTCAGGTTTCAGGACTGGTCATTCAACTGAGACTGCTCTTCTCTGTGTCACGGAGGCTCTCCGCACTGCTAAAGCTAACTCTCTCTCCTCTGCTCTTGTCCTTCTAGACCTGTCTGCTGCCTTTGATACAGTGAACCATCAGATCCTCCTCTCCACCCTCTCCGAGCTGGGCATCTCCGGCGCGGCTCACTCCTGGATTGCGTCCTACCTGACCGGTCGCTCCTACCAAGTGGCGTGGCGAGAAGCTGTCACCGCACCACGTGCTCTCACCACTGGTGTCCCCCAGGGCTCAGTTCTAGGCCCTCTCCTTTTCTCCCTATACACCAAGTCACTTGGCTCTGTCATATCCTCACATGGCCTCTCCTATCATTGCTACGCTGACGATACACAACTAATCTTCTCCTTTCCCCCTTCTGATAACCAGGTGGCGAATCGCATCTCTGCATGTCTGGCCGACATATCAGTATGGATGACGGATCACCACCTCAAGCTGAACCCTGGCAAGACGGAGCTGCTCTTCCTCCCGGGGAAGGACTGCCCGTTCCATGATCTCGCCATCACGGTTGACAACTCCGTTGTGTCCTCCTCCCAGAGTGCGAAGAGCCTTGGCGTGACCCTGGACAACACCCTGTCGTTCTCCGCTAACATCAAGGCGGTGACCCGATCCTGCAGGTTCATGCTCTACAACATTCGGAGAGTACGACCCTGCCTTACACAGGAAGCGGCACAGGTCCTAATCCAGGCACTTGTCATCTCCCGTCTGGATTACTGCAACTCGCTGTTGGCTGGGCTCCCTGCCTGTGCCATTAAACCCCTACAACTCATCCAGAATGCCGCAGCCCGTCTGGTGTTCAACCTTCCCAAGTTCTCTCACGTCACCCCCCTCCTCCGCACACTCCACTGGCTTCCAGTTGAAGCTCGCATCCGTTACAAGACCATGGTGCTTGCCTATGGAGCAGTGAGGGGAACGGCACCTCCGTACCTTCAGGCTCTGATCAGTCCCTACACCCAGGCGAGGGCATTGCGTTCATCCACCTCTGGCCTGCTGGCTCCCCTTCCTCTGCGGAAGCATAGTTCCCACTCAGCCCAGTCAAAGCTGTTCGTTGCTCTGGCACCCCAATGGTGGAACAAGCTCCCTCACGACGCCAGGACAGCGGAGTCACTCACCACCTTCCGGAGACATTTGAAACCCCACCTCTTTAAGGAACACCTGGGATAGGATAAAGTAATCCTTCTACCCCCCCCCCCCCCCCC
Source organism: Coregonus lavaretus (assembly GCF_964263955.1). Classification (NCBI taxonomy): domain Eukaryota; kingdom Metazoa; phylum Chordata; class Actinopteri; order Salmoniformes; family Salmonidae; genus Coregonus; species Coregonus lavaretus. The sequence goes on from NC_139991.1 coordinate 70,830,031, forward strand.
CCCAGTGGTTATCCCACTGGCTATAGGGTGAATGCACCAATTTGTAGTCGCTCTGGAGAAGAGCGTCTGCTAAATGACGTAAATGTGCCCTTGAGCAAGGCACTTAACCCTAATTGCTCCTGTAAGTCGCTCTGGATAAGAGCGTCTGCTAAATGACTAAAATGTAAAAATGTAATGTAAATGTTAATCAGCCAGCTGCACGCTAGCAGAGTTAACAGACCCTGTTGACAACACCCAACCCATTTTCCGGTGTATATTTAGATTGAGATTTATTGTTTACATGGTGTTAAAAAGATAATGATACTAATTGTTATAGATTGTATAGTCCTACTCCAGTAGAGAACCTAGACAGGTTATTTACCCTCCTCCTATATCAATAGCGTATCCTGTAGCCCCACAGAGCTGTCAATATATATTGTCTTAAATTCTATTCGTTCCGATTCACATCCGGCAAAAGGGCAACACAGTATAACAGCATTCAAGTCATAATATACCCCAATCTCTACAATTAGCTTGTATCAGATCAAACTCAAAATTTTATGTCTGTGCAGTCTTCAAAATAAATAAACAAAAACGTCCCATAAAAATGAACTTCATTTTAAGTCCACATAGTCCAAGGTTCTGTATTGCATGAGTAAAAAAGGATGAGTCTGAGGACCAAGCAGCGAGTCCAGGAGCAGACAGCCTGGACCTGGGAGGAGATCCTGGACGGTAAGGGATCCTGGACTTGGGAGGAGATTCAGGCCGGGATGGATCGCCGTCCTTGGGAGGAGACAGTGGAGGCGCGGTATAGAGAGGAGCAGCGGCAACGCAGAAGGCGCCGGCCGAGGAAGAAGCCCGAGAGACAGCCCCAAGAACATTTTGGGGGGGGGCTAAAAGGGTGGTTGGCGGAGCCTAGTGTTAGAGCAGAGCCAACTCCTCGTACTCACGCGAGGAGGCTTGTGACTGGGCAGGCTCCATGTTATGCGGAGCTACGTACTGTGTCGCCAGTGCGCCGGCACAATCCTGTACGTCCTGTGCTTGCACCACGCACGTGCCGTGCGAAGATGGGCATCCAGCCAGGACGGGGTGTGCCGGCTCAACGCTCCTGGTCTCCAGTACTCCTCCTCGGTCCCGCATATCCTGCGCCAGTTCTACGTACTGTATCACCAGTACGCGTGCACAGCCCAGTGCGTCCTGTGCCAGCGCCCCGCACGTGTAGTGCGAAAGTGGGTAGCCAGCCAGGACGGGTTGTGCCAGCTCTCCGCTCCAGACCTCCAGTCCGCCTTCGCAGTCCGGTTCGGCCCGTCCCTGCTCCCTGCACTAAGCCAGTGGTGCGCGTCGCCAGCCCGGTCCGGCCTGTTCCTGTCCCTCGCACCAAGCCAGTGGTGCGCGTCGCCAGCCCGGCCCGGCCTGTTCCTTCCCCTCGCACCAAGCCAGTGGTGCGCGTCACCAGCCTGGCCCGGCCTGTTCCTACTCCCCGCACCAAGACAGTGGTGCGCGTCGCCAGCCCGGCCCGGCCTGTTCCTGCCCCTCGCATCAAGCCAGTGGTGCGCGTCGCCAGCCCGGCCCGGCCTGTTCCTGACCCTCGCACCAAGCCAGTGGTGCGTGTGTCTAGTCCGGCACGGCCCGTGTCTGTTCCACCGGTGCCTGGTCCGGCACCAGTCAGTTGCTCCACTCTGGAGCCAGAGCAGTCCACTCCTCCAGTGCCCAGTTCAGCTCCGGTCAGCTGCTCCACTCCGGAGCCAGAGCAATCCGCTTCACCGGGGTCCAGTCCAGCTCCGGTCAGCGGCTCCACTCCGGAGCCAGAGCAGTCCGCTCCACCGGTGCCTGATCCAGCTCCGGTCAGCTGCTCCACTCCGGAGCCAGAGCAGTCCGCTCCACCGGGGTCCAATCCAACTCCGGTCAGCGGCTCCACTCCGGAGCCAGAGCAGTCCGCTCCACCGGTGCCTGATCCAGATCCGGTCAGCGGCTCCAGTCCGGAGCCTGAGCAGTCCGCTCCACCGGTGCCCTGTCCAGCTCCGGTCAGCGGCTCCAGTCCAGACCCAGACGTCAGCCCCTCTCCAGGTTCGGGGTCTCCCACACCAGGGTCCAGACAGGGCTTGGTACTTCGTGGGAGGAAGGAGAGGGGAAGCAGCGCGCCGAGGTCCAGACCAGACCAGGGGCGCAACAGGGAGGCGGAGAGTAAGTGGTCGTCACGCCCTGAGCCGGATCCGCCTCCGAGGCGGAATGCCCACCCGGCCCCTACCCTGTTATGTTTACAGTGAGGGAAAAAAGGATTTGATCCCCTGCTGATTTTGTACATTTGCCCACTGACAAAGAAATGATCAGTCTATAATTTTAATGGTAGGTTTATTTGAACATTGAGAGACAGAATAACAACAAAAAAATCCAGAAAAACGCATGTCAAAAATGTTATAAATTGATTTGCATTTTAATGAGGGAAATAAGTATTTGACCCCCTCTCAATCAGAAAGATTTCTGGCTTCCAGGTGTCTTTTATACAGGTAACGAGCTGAGATTAGGAGCACACTCTTAAAGGGAGTTCTCCCAATCTCAGTTTGTTACCTGTATAAAAGACACCTGTCCACAGAAGCAATCAATCAATCAGATTCCAAACTCTCCACCATGGCCAAGACCAAAGAGCTCTCCAAGGATGTCAGGGATAAGATTGTAGACCTACACAAGGCTGGAATGGGCTACAAGACCATCGCCAAGCAGCTTGGTGAGAAGGTGACAACAGTTGGTGCGAGTATTCGCAAATGGAAGAAACACAAAAGAACTGTCAATCTCCCTTGGCCTGGGGCTCCATGTAAGATCTCACCTCGTGGAGTTGCAATGATCATGAGAACGGTGAGGAATCAGCCCAGAACTACACGGGAGGATCTTGTCAATGATCTCAAGGCAGCTGGGACCATAGTCACCAAGAAAACAATTGGTAACACACTACGCCGTGAAGGACTGAAATCCTGCAGTGCCCGCAAGGTCCCCCTGCTCAAGAAAGCACATATACATGCCCGTCTGAAGTTTGCCAATGAACATCTGAATGATTCAGAGGAGAACTGGGTGAAAGTGTTGTGGTCAGATGAGACCAAAATCGAGCTCTTTGGCATCAACTCAACTCGCCGTGTTTGGAGGAGGAGGAATACTGCCTATGACCCCAAGAACACCATCCCCACCGTCAAACATGGAGGTGGAAACATTATGCTTTGGGGGTGTTTTTCTGCTAAGGGGACAGGACAACTTCACCGCATCAAAGGGACGATGGACAGGGCCATGTACCATCAAATCTTGAGTGAGAACCTCCTTCCCTCAGCCAGGGCATTGAAAATGGGTCGTGGATGGGTATTCCAGCATGACAATGACCCAAAACTCACGGCCAAGGCAACAAAGGAGTGGCTCAAGAAGAAGCCCATTAAGGTCCTGGAGTGGCCTAGCCAGTCTCCAGACCTTAATCCCATAGAAAATCTGTGGAGGGAGCTGAAGGTTCGAGTTGCCAAACTTCAGCCTCGAAACCTTAATGACTTGGAGAAGATCTGCAAAGAGGAGTGGGACAAAATCCCTCCTGAGATGTGTGCAAACCTGGTGGCCAACTACAAGAAACGTCTGACCTCTGTGATTGCCAACAAAGTTTTTGCCACCAAGTACTAAGTAATGTTTTGCAGAGGGGTCAAATACTTATTTCCCTCATTAAAATGCAAATCAATTTATAACATTTTTGACATGCGTTTTTCTGGATTTTTTTGTTGTTATTCTGTCTCTCACTGTTCAAATAAACCTACCATTAAAATTATAGACTGATCATGTCTTTGTCAGTGGGCAAACGTACAAAATCAGCAGGGGATCAAATACTTTTTTCCCTCACTGTATGTTGTGCGGTCGGAGTCCGCACCTTTGGGGGGGGGTACTGTCACGCCCTGACTCTGGGGACTCGTATATGTTGAGTCAGGGTGTGTATGTTCTATGTGGTGTATTTCTATGTTGTAGTTCTAGTATGTGTAGATCTATGTTAGCCGGTGTGGTTCCCAATCAGAGGCAGCTGTAGCTCGTTGTCTCTGATTGGGGCCCATACTTAGGCAGCCTATTGGCACTAGTGGGTTGTGGGATCTTGTTCCGTGTGAGGTGTGTTGTTTGTCTACCTTGGACTTCACGTTTCGGTTCATTTGTTGTTTTGTCGGTTGTTTATTCATATAAATAAACATGTATGCATATCACGCTGCGCCTTGGTCCGTCCCATCTGTAAGCGAACGTGACACCCCTACCCTGTCGTAGAAAGACAATCTTTGTAGTGAGTGAGCCTGGCTACTATCAGACAGTGCCCACTGGTGTAAAGTACTTCAGTGAAAAATACTTAGAAGTACTACTTAAGTCGTTTTTTGGGGTATAGGTACTTTACTATTTAACTTTTACTTCACTAGATTCCTCAAGACAGTAATGTATTTTTGACTCCATCCACTTTCCCTGACACCCAAAAGTACTTGTTACATTTTGAAATCTTAGCAGCACAGGAAAATTGTACAATTCACACACTTATCAGGAGAACATCCCTGGTCATCCCTACTGCCTCTGATCTGGCAGACTCACTAAACACACCTGCTTCATTGGTAAATGATGTCTGAGTGTTGGTGTGGAGACAATCAAAGAGGTGTAGTGGGTTCTCACTAAAAAATATGTCACATAAAGCCTACTTCATTATTTAATGTTTTACATTTTTTACTGCATCTGCTTAACATAAGGAATTTGAAATGATTCATACTTTTACTTTTGATACTTAATTACATTTTAGTAGTTAATTACGTGTACTTTTGATACTTAAGTATATACAGTGAGGAAAAAAGTATTCGTACGTTTGCCCACTGACAAATAAATAATCAGTCTATAATTTTAATGGTAGGTTTATTTGAACAGTGAGAGTGTCACGGTTTCGGCCGAGACTGCTCCTCCTCCTGGTTCGGGCAGGCTTCGGCGAGCGCCGTCCCCGGAGTACTAGCTGCCACCACTCTATGTTTCGTCAGTCGATTGCTTTTGTCTGTCTGTATCACCTGTGGCCATTTGTGTGTTGATTGCGTGCCCTATAAGTTCCTTGTTTTGTGTTAGTATTATTGTGTGTTGTTATTTTTACTGCCACAGTGTCGGAGCTACGTCTTTGCTCCCTGTTTGTTTTGTGTTTAGTGTTTACGCGTGTGCGTAATTCTCCCTCGCCTCTTTGTGTTTTTGAGGTCAGAGGTTTTCCAGTTTCTTTGGACTATTAAATATACTGTTGGACTTTACGTCAGTGTCCTGCGCCTGACTCCTCCACCACATCCACATCGGTAACGTGACAGAACAACACACCATCATGGAGTCAGCAGGAACAGCGGCGGTACCCGAATCCCTGGAGGACCGGATCAACTACCAGGACAACATGATCCGGCAACTCGGGACCGCCATGGACGAGGTGTCCCACACTCTGCGCCGATTGGTGAATCGAGAGGTGCCCACGCACTCTTACAACATCCCATCACCAACGGCCAGTCCTCCTCTCTCAGCACCGGAACCCAGTGGCATTCGGCTCTCGCTCCCGAGGGCATATGACGGTTCTGCAGCCGGGTGTCAGGGATTCCTCCTGCAGGTGGAACTTTACCTTGCCACCATACACCCGGCGCCCTCGGGATACGAGAGCGTCTCCGCCCTCATCTCCTGTCTATCCGGCAAGGCGTTGGAGTGGGCCAACGCCGAATGGAGGGGAATAGACGCCGCAACCATCACCTACGCGGAGTTCTCCCGCCGCTTCAGGGCTGTCTTCGATCATCCACCTGAGGGGAAAGTGGCGGGAGAGCGTCTATTCCACCTTCGACAGGGGAAGAGGAGCGCACAGGAGTTCGCACTGGAGTTCCGGACACTAGCGGCTGATGCGGGGTGGAATGAGAGGGCCCTAATCGACCACTACCGGTGTAGCCTACGAGAGGACGTTCGACGTGAGCTGGCCTGCAGGGACACCAACCTGTCGTTCGACCAGTTGGTGGACATTTCCATCCGTCTAGACAACCTGCTGGCTACCCGCGGACGTCCCGAGTGGGGGTCGTCCATTCCACCCTCCAGCACCTCCGAGCCGATTCCCATGGAGCTCGGGGGTGCTGGCGCTAGAGAGAGGAGGAGAGGGAACCCGAGGGGGGCCATCCCCTGCACCACCTGTGGTCGTGGAGGACACACCGCGGCCAGGTGCTGGGGAGGGTCTCCTGGGAGAGGTGACAACAGGCCACGCACTGGGGAGTCATTTCAGGTGAGTAGGCGCCCCACTTACCCAGAGCTTTCTGTTGGTCACATGAGTATTCCTGTGAGATTTCCACAGGTGGCACCTCATTCCCAGCATAAGGCGCTAGTAGATTCAGGCGCAGCTGGGAACTTTATTGATCGGGCATTTTGTGGTAGGTTAGGAATTCCCCTTCGGCCGGTAGAAGCGCCATTTCCTGTCCACGCATTAGACAGCCGGCCGTTGGGGTCGGGTCTGATCAGGGAAGTCACAACACCACTGACGATGACGACGCAGGGGGGTCATGAGGAGACCATTCAGTTTTATCTGATTGACTCTCCTGCGTACCCCGTGGTGTTGGGCCTTCCCTGGTTAAGCACCCATTATCCTACCATAGCGTGGCAACAGAGGGCTCTTATGGAGTGGTCTGCCCAGTGTGTAGGGAGATGTCTAGGTGTTTCCGTAGGGGCGACCTCGGTAGAGAGTCCGAACCATGTGCCCGCACTGCGCATTCCCCCTGAGTATGAGGATTTAGCACTCGTGTTTAGCAAATCGAGGGCAACATGGCTACCTCCTCACAGACAGGGGGACTGTGCGATAAATCTCCAGACAGGAGCAGCCCTTCCCCAGAGTCATGTGTATCCCCTGTCTCAAGAGGAAACAGCGGCTATGGAGACTTACATAGCCGAGTCCTTGGCACAGGGATACATACGGTCCTCTACTTCCCCGGTCTCCTCAAGTTTCTTCTTTGTGAAGAAGAAGGACGGGGGATTGCGCCCGTGTATTGATTACCGGAGTCTCAATCAGATCACAGTTAAATACAGTTACCCACTTCCACTGATTGCGACGATGACGGAGTCATTACGCGGAGCGCGGTTCTTCACAAAGTTGGATCTCAGGAGCGCGTACAATCTGGTGCGCATTAGGGAGGGGGATGAATGGAAAACAGCATTTAGCACCACCTCGGGTCATTACGAGTATCTCGTCATGCCATACGGGTTAATGAATGCTCCTTCAGTCTTCCAATCCTTTGTTGATGAGATTTTCCGGGACATGCATGGGCAGGGTGTAGTAGTTTACATCGACGACATCCTAGTGTATTCTTCTACACGAGCCGAGCATGTAGCCCAGGTGCGCCGAGTGTTGAGAAGACTGTTGGAGCATGACCTGTATGTCAAGGCAGAGAAATGCCTGTTCTTCCAGGAGTCCGTCTCCTTTTTGGGTTATCGGTTGTCCGCGTCTGGCGTGGAGATAGAGGTAGACCGGGTATCGGCCGTGCGTAATTGGCAAACTCCAACCACTGTAAAAGAGGTGCAGCAGTTCTTGGGTTTTGCTAATTACTACCGGAGGTTTATTCGGGGTTTTGGACAGGTTGCAGCTCCCATTACGTCCCTGTTAAAGGGGGGTCCGGTTCGTTTGCAGTGGTCGGCTGAGGCGGACAGGGCATTTGTCAAACTAAAGAACCTGTTCACCTCGGCCCCTGTGCTGGCGCATCCGGATCCCTCTTTACCCTTCCAAGTAGAGGTAGACGCATCCGAGACCGGTATTGGGGCAGTTCTGTCACAACGGTCCGGCACGCCACCTAAACTCCGCCCCTGTGCATTCTAATCCAAGAAGCTCAGCTCGGCGGAGCGTAATTATGATGTTGGGGACAGGGAGCTGTTAGCCGTAGTCCAGGCCCTAAAGGTGTGGAGGCATTGGCTTGAGGGGGCTCAACACCCTTTCCTCATTCTGACTGATCACCGTAACCTGGAGTACATCCGGGCAGCTAGGAGATTGAACCCTCGTCAGGCTAGGTGGAACATGTTCCTAACCCGGTTCGTTTTTAAGATCACATACATCCCTGGGTCCCAGAATGGTAAGGCAGACGCCCTGTCCCGGCGGTATGACACAGAGGAGAGGTCCAACGAGCCTACTTCCATATTGCCGGAGTCTTGTTTGGTGGCTCCGGTGGTATGGTAGGTCGATGCGGAAATCGAGCGGGCACTGCGTACCGACCCTACTCCCCCCGAGTGTCCTGTGGGGCGGACGTACGTTCCGCTCGAGATTCGTGATCGACTGATTTATTGGGCTCATACATCACCCTCCTCTGGACATCCAGGTATTGGCCGGACCGTGCACTGTCTTAGCATGAAATACTGGTGGCCAACGTTAGCTAGGGATGTGAGGGTTTATGTCTCCTCCTGCTCGGTGTGTGCCCAGTGTAAGGCGCCTAGACATTTGCCCACTACACCCCCTGCCCGTTCCACAACGACCATGGTCCCACCTATCGGTGGATTTCGTAACCGATCTTCCCCCCTCCCAGGGGAATACCACCATTTTGGTCGTTGTGGATCGGTTTTCCAAGGCCTGTCGTCTCCTTCCCATGCCGGGTCTCCCTACTGCCCTACAAACCGCTGAGGCCCTATTTACCCATGTTTTCCGGCACTATGGGGTCCCCGAGGATATAGTGTCTGACCGAGGTCCCCAGTTCACCTCCAGAGTTTGGGGGGCGTTCATGGAACGGTTGGGGGTCTCGGTAAGCCTTACCTCGGGGTACCACCCAGAGAGCAATGGGCAGGTGGATCGTGTCAACCAGGATGTGGGTAGGTTTTTGAGGTCCTATTGCCGGGACCGGCCGGAGGAGTGGTCTAGGTTCATCCCCTGGGCAGAGATGGCCCAGAACTCTCTCCGCCACTCCTCCACCAATTTAACACCTTTCCAGTGTGTTTTAGGCTATCAGCCGGTCCTGGCACCATGGCACGAGAGCCAGATCGAGGCTCCTGCGGTGGACGAGTGGATTCGGCGCTCGGAGGAGCGAACAGTCAAAGCTGTTGTAGCTGGCCCACTCCAAGAAGATGAGATAGGAGAGACCCCTCCGCCCCCTTTGGACATCGAGGGGGCCCCGGCGTACCGGGTCCGGACCATCTTGGACTCGAGGCGCCGGATGAGTGGTCTCCAGTATCTCGTGGAGTGGGAGGGGTACGGTCCGGAGGAACGGTGCTGGGTGCCCAGGAGGGACATACTCGATCCATCCCTCCTGACTGAGTTTCACCATGGGCATCCCACGCACCCGGGTCCGCGTCCTCCTGGCCGTCCCCGAGGCCGGGGTCGGCGCACGGCTGGGGCCGCGCGTCAAGGGGGGGGTACTGTCACGGTTTCGGCCGAGACTGCTCCTCCTCCTGGTTCGGGCAGGCTTCGGCGAGCGCCGTCCCCGGAGTACTAGCTGCCACCGCTCTATGTTTCGTCAGTCGATTGCTTTTGTCTGTCTGTATCACCTGTGGCCATTTGTGTGTTGATTGCGTGCCCTATAAGTTCCTTGTTTTGTGTTAGTATTATTGTGTGTTGTTATTTTTACTGCCACAGTGTCGGAGCTACGTCTTTGCTCCCTGTTTGTTTTGTGTTTAGTGTTTACCCGTGTGCGTAATTCTCCCTCGCCTCTTTGTGTTTTTGAGGTCAGAGGTTTTCCAGTTTCTTTGGACTATTAAATATACTGTTGGACTTTACCTCAGTGTCCTGCGCCTGACTCCTCCACCACATCCACATCGGTAACGTGACAGAGAGACAGAATAACAATAACAAAATCCAGAAAAACGCATGTCAAAAATGTTATAAATTGATTTGCATTTTAATGAGGGAAATAAGTATTTGACCCCCTCTCAATCAGAAAGATTTCTGGCTCCCAGGTGTCTTTTATCCAGGTAACGAGCTGAGATTAGGAGCACACTCATAAAGGGATTGCTCCTAATCTCAACTTGTTACCTGTATAAAATACACCTGTCCACAGAAGCAATCAATCAATCAGATTCCAAACTCTCCACCATGGCCAAGACCAAAGAGCTCTCCAAGGATGTCAGGGACAATATTGTAGACCTACACAATGCTGGAATTGGCTACAAGACCATCACCAAGCAGCTTGGTGAGAAGGTGACAACAGTTGGTGCAATTATTCGCAAATGGAAGAAACACAAAATAACTGTCGATCTCCCTCAGCCTGGGGCTCCATGCAAGATTCACCTCGTGGAGTTACAATAATCATGACAACGGTGAGGAATCAGCCCAGAACTACACGGGAAGATCTTGTCAATGATCTCAAGGCAGCTGGGACCATAGTCACCAAGAAAACAATTGGTAACACACTACGCCGTGAAGGACTGAAATCCTGCAGCGCCCGCAAGGTCCCCCTGCTCAAGAAAGCACATATACATGCCCGTCTGAAGTTTGCCAATGAACATCTGAATGATTCAGAGGAGAATTGGGTGAAAGTGTTGTGGTCAGATAAGACCAAAATTGAGCTCTTTGGCATCAACTCAACTCGCCGTGTTTGGAGGAGGAGGAATGCTGTCTATGACCCCAAGAACACCATTCCCACCGTCAAACATGGAGGTGGAAACATTATGCTTTGGGGGTGTTTTTCTGCTAAGGGGACAGGACAACTTCACCGCATCTAAGGGACGATGGACGGGGCCATGTACCGTCAAATCTTGGGTGAGAACCTCCTTCCCTCAGCCAGGGCATTGAAAATGGGTCGTGGATGGGTATTCCAGCATGACAATGACCCAAAACACACAACACTACTGAGCCTCATTTTGACTTGTTTTAAGGACATTATATCAACGTTGGATCAGCCTGTAGTGTGGTTTTCCACTTTAATTTTGAGGGTGACTCCAAATCCAGACCTCCATGGGTCGATAAATTTGATTTCCATTGATTATTTTTGTGTGATTTTGTTGTCAGCACATTCAACTATGTAAAGAAAAGGTATTTAATAAGATTATTTCATTCATTCAGATCTAGGATGTGTTCTTTTAGTGTTCCCTTTATTTTTTTGAGCAGTGTACTTATTTCCCTCATTAAAATGCAAATCAATTCATAAAATTTTTGCCATGCGTGTTTCTGGATTTTTGTTGTTGTTATTCTGTCTCTCACTGTTCAAATAAACCTAACATAAAAATTATAGACGGATCATGTCTTTGTAAGTGGGCAAACGTACAAAATCAGCAGGGGATCAAATACTTTTTTCCCTCACTGTAAATGGAAGCTAGACTTGGGATTCTCAGCATAGACGCATTGTGTTCTGTCTGCGAGATAGTTTCTTAACCAGTTGACAGCCCCTTCAATGAGACCAACGTTATTGAGTCTGGTTAGCAACAGTTTGTGGTCAACAAAAGCCAGACTGAACCCCAGCAGGGGATCAAATACTTTTTTCCCTCACTGTATATATTTTAAAATACTTTTAGAGTTTTACTCAAGTAGTACAGTATTTTACTGGGTAACTTTCACTTTTACTTGAGTATTATTCTATTAAGGTATCTTTACTTTTACTCAAGTATCACAATTGGGTACTTTATCCACCACTGACATTGTCATCGCTCCACTCTGCCATCAAAACGCTGAGCCCTTTGACAATTAATTGTGTCCACCTTTTCCTTGAGATTACGTTTCATGACAACCTTGACTTTATCCTCAGTTGTCTGATAGTTTTCATCCTCCTTTATTCCCATTATGACAATATTATTATTCATACTTCTGCACTTCAGACCAAGTAATTCTGTTTTCATTGTGTTATCATACTATAGCCTCTCAGTAGTGCAGGGTTCCCCAACTGGCGACATGCAGCCCGAATTTCGTCCAAGTGGGATTTAATTTTGGCTCCCAAAACTTTCAGAGCAAAATAAAGTATAATATATTTTTCAATTGTTGGACATAAAATACTGTAAAAAGACCAGCAAATCAGCTCCAAGTTATTTACATTTTGGAAGTCTGTTCCATAGCATAACCACGCATAATAGAAATATATATGTAATTCTATACAAATGTAAGCAAGGTTTGAAGTGATTATGTTTTAGCAATCTTTTTGGGCTTCTTGCGGTCAATTTGCAGTCAATGAATTATTTGTAATTATATTCTGGCCCCCTGACCATCCACTTGAGAAAAAATCGTCCCACATCTGAATCTAGTTTGTGATCCTTGACTTAAACTGTGAGATATATTTTTTAAAATCTCAACTGTTGCTGCTCAACACCAACTAAAAGGGCTGCTGGGTCCTCCATCTTTATTAACACTATACGCGATTGTATATGTTATAAGATTTACAAATGTTCTAATTAAATAAAATAATCAATTGTAGTGCTCTTTTTCGCTTCGATGTGTACGATTCTGGTTCGAGCATTTCAAGGTGTTGATGAATAAATAGTTGAAGGTTCTCTATATTATCCAGAATGTTTGTTTTACAGTTATCATCTAATCCTCAATTTTACGATTAATTTATGTAACAAGCTGTGCCTACCACGCTGCCTCTTGCCAAGTCATTTCCCCCCTAAATAACTTGTTACCCTTACCTGAGAGTCTGGAGAAGATAAGGAGGAGGATGGAGAGGGAGAGATGAGAAGTCATTTCTGCACCAAAGAGAATGACTGCACTTCCTTATAGCTATAGCTGTCTTTAACTCTCTTCCTGCTTCTGTTTGAGTGTATATGCCCCCCTCAGTGGCAGATAGAAACTATTACATTCTATGAACTAGTTGTAACATAAGGCTCTAAGGCACTACAATTGATTACTTTATTTAATTAGCACATTTGTATACAGTGGGGAAAAAAAGTATTTAGTCAGCCACCAATTGTGCAAGTTCTCCCACTTAAAAAGATGAGAGAGGCCTGTAATTTTCATCATTGGTACACGTCAACTATGACAGACAAAATTAGAAAAAAAATCCAGAAAATCACATTGTAGGATTTTTAATGAATTTATTTGCAAATTATGGTGGAAAATAAGTATCTGGTCAATTACAAAAGTTTCTCAATACTTTGTTATATACCCTTTGTTGGCAATGACACAGGTCAAACATTTTCTGTAAGTCTTCACAAGGTTTTCACACACTGTTGCTGGTATTTTGGCCCATTCCTCCATGCAGATCTCCTCTAGAGCAGTGATGTTTTGGGGCTGTCGCTGGGCAATACGGACTTTCAACTCCCTCCAAAGATTTTCTATGGGGTTGAGATCTGGAGACTGGCTAGGCCACTCCAGGACCTTGAAATGCTTCTTACGAAGCCACTCCTTCGTTGCCCGGGCGGTGTGTTTGGGATCATTGTCATGCTGAAAGACCCAGCCACGTTTCATCTTCAATGCCCTTGCTGATGGAAGGAGATTTTCACTCAAAATCTCACGATACATGGCCCCATTCATTCTTTCCTTTACACAGATCAGTCGTCCTGGTTCCTTTGCAGAAAAACAGCCCCAAAGCATGATGTTTCCACCCCCATGCTTCACAGTAGGTTAGGTGTTCTTTGGATGCAACTCAGCATTCTTTGTCCTCCAAACACGTCAAATTGAGTTTTTACCAAAAAGTTATATTTTGGTATCATCTGACCATATGACATTCTCCCAATCCTCTTCTGGGTCATCCAAATGCACTCTAGCAAACTTCAGACGGGCCTTGACATGTACTGGCTTAAGCAGGGGGACACGTCTGGCACTGCAGGATTTGAGTCCCTGGCGGCGTAGTGTGTTACTGATGGTAGGCTTTGTTACTTTGGTCCCAGCTCTCTGCAGGTCATTCACTAGGTCCCCCCATGTGGTTCTGGGATTTTTGCTCACCGTTCTTGTGATCATTTTGACCCCACGGGGTGAGATCTTGCGTGGAGCCCCAGATCGAGGGAGATTATCAGTGGTCTTGTATGTCTTCCATTTCCTAATAATTGCTCCCACAGTTGATTTCTTCAAACCAAGCTGCTTACCTATTGCAGATTCAGTCTTCCCAGCCTGGTGCAGGTCTACAATTTTGTTTCTGGTGTCCTTTGACAGCTCTTTGGTCTTGGCCATAGTGGAGTTTGGAGTGTGACTGTTTGAGGTTGTGGACAGGTGTCTTTTATACTGATAACAAGTTCAAACAGGTGCCATTAATACAGGTAACGAGTGGAGGACAGAGGAGCCTCTTAAAGAAGAAGTTACAGATCTGTGAGAGCCAGAAATCTTGCTTGTTTGTAGGTGACCAAATACTTATTTTCCACCATACTCAAATTCACAATTTTTTTCTCTCAATTTGTCTGTCATAGTTGACATGTACCTATGATGAAAATTACAGGCCTCTCTCATCTTTTTAAGAGGGAGAACTTGCACAATTGGTGGCTGACTAAATACTTTTTTTCCCCACTGTATTTTATATCAAATAAAATTACGTATAGTGTTAATAAAGATGGAGGACCCAGCAGCCTTTTAGTTGGTGTTGAGCAGCAACAGTTGAGATGGAGTCAGAGGTTCAGGTGCAAGAAATATATTTATAAACTGGGTTGTTCGAGAATGGCCTTTACTGAAGAGCTCAGTGACTTTCAACGTGGCACCGTCATAGGACGCCAACTTTCCAAGAAGTTTGTCAAATCTCTGCCCTGCTAGAGTGGTGGAGTGGTGTAAAGCAAGCCGCCATTGGACTCTGGAGCAGTGGAAACGCGTTCTCTGGGGTGATGAATCACGCTTCACCATCTGGCTGTTCGACGGACGTTTCTGGGTTTGGCGGATGCCAGGAGAACACGACCTGCCTAGTGCAAAGTTTGGTGGAGGAGGAATAATGGTCTGGGGCTTTTATTCATGGTTCGGGCTAGGCCCCTTAGTTCCAGTGAAGGGAAATCTTAACGCTACAGCATACAATGATATTCTAGACAATTCTGTGCTTCCAACTTTGTGGCAACAGTTTGGGGAAGGCCTTTTCCTGTCTCAGCTTAACAATTTCCCCGTGTACAAAGCGAGGTCCATACAGAAATGGTTTGTCGAGATCGGTGTGGAAGAACTTGACTGGCCTGCAAAGAGCCCTGACCTCAACCCCATCGAACACCTTTGGGATGAATTGGAACGCTGACTGCGAGCCAGGCCTAATCGCCCAACATCAGTGCCCGACCTCACTAATGCCCTTCTGGCTAAATGGAAGCAAGTCCCCGTAGCAATGTTCCAACATCTAGTGGAAAGCCTTCCCAGAATAGTGGAGGCTGTTATAGCAGCAAAGGGTGGACCAACTCCATATTAATGCCCATGATTTTGGAAGGAGATATTCGACAAGCAGGTATCCACATACTTTTGGTCAAGGCTTAGGGCTGTATCCAGGCACACCGCGCTGAGTCGTGCATAAGAACAGCCATTAGCCATAGTATATTGACCATATACCACACCCCCTCGGGCCTTATTGCTTAAATATGTATTTTACAGTTGAGGTGATGAAGACTGGATCCAGAGGTTGTATTTTAAAAAAGCTACAGATGACAAAAATTATGAAAAATAACTAACTTTCAAAAGGAATTCTCTTACTTAGCCAATAGCAATACAAAACCTCAAATCAATGACTTAGGCAAAACAGCCTACATTAAACATTTACACTCCTACTGAACAGAGTTTTAACTCGGTAACGGACCTTGGGACTTTAAGTAGCAACCACCTAGTAGAGCGTGTCTAGTAACTGCTAGTGGTGAAGGAGAACAGGCTACAGAGGTAGTAGGGGAGTTTACCCAGAAGGGCTTTATATATGAACACATACCAATGTAGCTGTCTGCCCATGTAAAATGAGGTGCAGCCCACCATTTGATACAAGGCGCAATGGTGGGTGAGCGACTTGGCATTTGTAACAAAGCACAAGGATGCATGATGAGGCTTCCATGCATGTACATTGTCACCATAATGAATTACTGAAAGAAAAGTGGCTTGTATGAGCGATGTTGCGAAAAAATAAAACCCAATTTCAGTTTAATCTTCCTCAAAAGATGATCCATATGATATTTGTAGTACAGCTTCTTGTCCAACCATATACCTAGTTATTTGTAGGATGACACCTTTTTAATGGGGCTAAAATGGAGACCTGTTGTACACCTCTAGTAATCTGAAAGGAAGCTAGACTTTGGATTCTCATCATAGACAATTGTGTTCTGTCTGTGATATTCACGGCCCCTTCAATGAGACCAATGTTATTGACTCTTGCTAGCAACAGTTTGTGGTCAACTAAAGCCAGACTGAACCCCACACAGGATGTTATTTCAAGTAGGAATTTATTTAGCTGAGAGTTCACCACAGATTCAAAGACTTTGACCAGGATAGGGAGCTTAGAAATAGGGCAATAGTTATTCACATCTGAAGGGTCTCAAACCTTTAATAGTGGGTGAACATATGCTGATTTCCAAATTCTGGGTATTGAATAGTTAATTAACATTTTTAAAATACTTTTATTTCATTTCTGCCTAATCATTAACAGTACAAGCTTATATGATGCTTGCAAGCACACACAATTCAGAAACAATGTATTTGGGCAGAGACACAACTTTCTACGAATATCTTCATAGATTTTAAAGTTTAATAACAATGCATGCATTTTTAACATATAAAGCAGACAGAATAGTACAGTAAGACTATGATTCAGTAAATTAGATAAACTATGAAACAAAGCATATATGGGCAACAACATATGGACTAAAAAGTCAAATTAGGTCAAAGACATAGGTAAAATGTACCATAAATGAACAGTATTTTGTGTGTTTTATCCCTGAAAAAGCAGGTGCAAGAAGTAAATCTGTCCCTTGGTCTCACCAGAGAGACCTGTCTGGTTTCTACTCATCCTCAGTTTTACCTTGGAGTCAGTTTGCCCTGAACTTCACCACAGCAATGATGGTGCACAGGAGGAAGAGCACTGCATTACCAATTTTTGGCAGGTAGAAGAATGTTCTCCCCCATCTGTAGAATAATTAAAAGATTTAGAACATGTTACTCTGTAAATTGCTGCAATACAATATACAAAAAAAGAAAAAGGGAATTGTAAAGGGAAGACTACCTACTATACCAGTCAAAGGTTTGGACACACCTACTCATTCCAGGGTTTTTCTACATTGTAGAATAATAGTGAAGACATCAAAACTATGAAATAACACATATATAATCATGTAGTAACCAAAAAAGTGTTGTGGAATTTCTTTCCTTCTTAATGCGTTTCAGCCTATCAGTTGTGTTGTGACAAGGTAGGGGTGGTATGAGGGAGATAGCCCTATTTGGTAAAAGACCAAGTCCATACTATGGCAAGAACAGCTCAAATAAGCAAAGAGAAACAACAGTCCATCACTACTTTAAGACATGAAGGTCAGTCAATCTGGAAAATGTCAAGAACTTGAAAAATGTTTCTTCAAGTGCAGTCACAAAAACCATCAAGCGCTATGATGAAACTGGCTCTCATGAGGACCACCACAGGAAAGGAAGACCCAGAGTTACCTCTGCTGCAGAGGAAAGTTCATTAGCGTTAACTGCACCTCCGATTGCAGCCCAAATAAATGCTTCACGGAATTCAAGTAACAGACACATCTTAATGGGAGTATCATTTGTTTTTCAACAGGACAATGACCCAACACACCTCCAGGCTTTGTAAGGACTATTTGACCAAGAAGGAGAGTGGTGAGTGCTGCATCAGATGACCTGGCCTCCACAATTACCCAACCTCAACCCAATTGAGATGGTTTGGGATGAGTTGGACCGCTGAGTGAAGGAAAAGCAGCCAACAAGTGCTCTGCATATGTGGAACTCCTTCAAGACTGTTGGAAAAGCATTCGAGGTGAAGCTGGTTGAGAGAATGCCAAGAGTGTGCAAAGCTATCATAAAGGAAAAGGGTGGTTATTTGAAGAATGTAAAATCTTAAATATATTTTGATTCGTTTAACACTTTTTTGGTTACTACATGATTCCATATGTGTTATTTCATAGTTTTGATGTCTTCACTATTATTCTACAATGTAGAAAATAGTAAATAAAATAAAGAAAGACCCTTGAATGAGTAGGTGTGTCCAAACTTTTGACTGGTACTGTATTTCTAGAGGCAGTGCCTTTGGGAAGTATTCAGACCCCTTGACTTTTTACAGCCTTATTCTAAAATTGATTCAATAATTTTTTTCCTCATCAATCTACACACAATACCCCATAATAACAAAGCAAAAACAGCTTTTTATAAATTTTTGCTGATTTATTACAAATACAAAACTGAAACATTGCATTTAGATAAGTCTTCAGACCCTTTACTTAGTACTTTGTTGAAGCACCTTTGGCAGCGATTACAGCCTCGAGTCTTCTTGGGTATGACGTTACAAGCTTGGCACACTGTACTTGGGGAGTGTCTCCCATTCTTCTCTGCAGATCCTCTCAAGCTCTGTCAGGTTGGATGGGGAGCGTCACCGCTCAGCTATTTTCAGGTCTCTCCAGAGATGTTCGATCGGGTTCAAGTCTGGGCTCTGGCTGGGCCACTCAAGGACATTCAGAGACGTGTCCCGAAGCCACTCCTGCGTTGTCTTGGCTGTGTGCTTAGGGTCATTGTCCTGTTGGAAAGTGAACCTTCGCCCCAGTATGAGGTCGTGAGCGCACTGGAACAGGTTTTCATCAAGGATCTCTCTGTACTTTGCTCCGTTCATCTTTCCCTCGATCCTGACTAGTCTTCCAGTCCCTGCCACTGAAAAACATCCACACACCATGATTCTGCCACCACCATGCTTCACGGTAGGGATGTTGCCAGGTTTCCTCCAGACGTGACGCTTGGCATTCAGGCCAAAGAGTTCAATCTTGGTTTCATCAGACCAGAGAATCTTGTCTCCAAGCGGACTGTCATGTGCCTTTAACTGAGGAGTGGCTTCCGTCTGGGCACTCTACCATAAAGGCCTGATTGGTGGAGTGCTGCAGAGATGGTTGTCCTTCTGGAAGGTTCTCCCACCTCCACAGAGGAACTCCTGAGATCTTTCAGAGTGACCATCGGGTTCTTGGTCACCTCCCTGACCAAGGCCCTTCTCCCCCGATTGCTCAGTTTGGCCGGGTGGCCAGCTCTAGGAAGCGTCTTGGTAGTTCCAAACTTCTTCCATTTAAGAATGATGGAGGCCCCTGTGTTCTTGGGGACCTTCAATGCTGCAGACATTTTTTGGTACCCTTCCCCAGATCTGTGTCTCGACAATCCTATCTCGGAGCTCTATATCTCCGAGCTCTAAGGACAATTCCTTCGACCTCATGGCTTGGTTTTTGCTCTGACATGCACTGTCAATTGTGGGACCTTATATAGACAGGTGTGTGCCTTTCCAAATCATGTCCAATCAATTGAATTTACCACAGGTGGAATCCAATCAAGTTGTAGAAACATCTCAAGGATGATCAATGGAAACAGGATGCACCTGAGCTCAATTTCGAGACTCAGAGCAAAGGGTTTGAATAGTAATGTAAATAAGTTATTTCTGTTTTGTATTTTTTATACATTTGTAAACGTTTCTAAAAACCTGTTTTTGCTTCATCATTATGGTGTATTGTGTTTAGATTGCTGAGGATTTTTTAAAAATGTAATCCATTTAAAAATAACACTATAACGTAACAAAATGTGGAAATATTCAAAGGGTCTGAATACTTTCCGAAGGCACTGTATATTTAACAGTTTGCAGCAGCAGTGATGACTGACTGCACAAGGTATTTAATGACTGCGGATCATTGAAGATGGCAGTGCAGGCATCTTCCATGGGACTAGGGCACCAGCTATCACCACCACCAACATGCCAACAGGATTCAGTAGGACTTTTAGATCTATAGACCTGGTGGTAAAGACTGTTCATTGTAAAATATAGTCCATAAAACATCACAGATACAGTAAATATATATTTTTTATGATATTACTTGTTCTGCTACGACAAAATGGACATATTTGTTCAGCTCTTCACACCTTTAATGTGTGAAACTTGGCCATGAATGCTGCTACTTCTACAACCACAGAGGTATGAGGAAGTGGTAAATGTCTCTGTCTCTATGATGGTAAATGTCTCTATAACAGAGTCTGAGGAAGTGTTGACCTATACTCGGTGTGAAAACGTTTAAGGAGGGTGTTTTTGTGACCTAAACTTGTGTGAAAAACATTGATCTTCATCTTCAGACCACTCAGAGTCAATGTTAAGACTTTTCTTCTGGTGGCATCAGTGGTCTTTTGTAATGTCACTGATGTTCCATCTATATTCCCAGAATTCCTCTTCACACAGGATATACTGCCACCAATCCTGGACCACTCCATATGTCCAATGTCACTATAGTAACAATATACAATGACACTCCCTCCTTCAACTCCATTCACCTCCTGTTGGTCCACATAGAGTTCTGGAGTATCTGACACCAAAGAAGCTCCTGAGTGATCAAGTGGGAGGTCCGAAACCCGAGGCAAGACTGAGACCAGAAAAATAGAAGTCCACTTCAAGACCATGATTGTAATTTTGTCAAATCGCCATCATGATAAGAGTTAAAAATATCCAGTATTTTTGTTTTCATATTTCAGAAGAACATATGTATTCTTTAGACATTCAGAATGGTGAGAAAATGCATGTTGAGGGCAAATAGAAGTACTCTACAAATTATTACTAACCCAAACACTGTGGGGAACATTGAGGGCCTTGTCCGCCTTCAGAGAAGGGCTAAAGATTTATATAATCATAATAATAATAATAATATTTTCAACAGGGGCGAAAGTATATATATATTTTTTTTAAGCCTAGGTGTAATCATAGAATTACATATACAATCCTTATTATTTTAATATATTATCTCTGTGGCCTAGTAGTCTAGGACTAGTAAAGATTAGTCATATCACCTTTAAAATGCATTACCTTTTAATGTGGCATTAATACAACCAGTCATCTGGTTGTCAAACAATCACTTCAAAAAGGGGCTCCTGTAGGTTACCCGCGAACGTTCCTGCAATCACAAAATAATTCCAGCATCCAAACAGTGCACTGTGCACCTGCAATTTGATGAATGAAAACAGACATCGGTTTCAAAACCCCTACGTTTATTGTAATGAAAATCTGCTATTGTCATTAGGTCTACACTCGTAGACTGAATTGATGCGTCCACATTTTCATGTGACTAGGACACCAGATATCACCACCACCAACATGCCCATAGGAATCTGTAGGACTGTTAGATCTATGGTACTGATGGTGAAAGACTATGTTTATTTTAAAATATTGTCCATAAAACATATAAGATATTAAGATTTTTTTATGATCCTTTTTGTGCTGCTATGACTAAATGGAAATATTTGTTCAGCTCTTCACACCTTTAATGTGTGAACCTTGGCCATACAAGAGTAGAAGGCTGCTACTTCAACAAGCCACAGAGGTAAGAGGAAGTGGTAAATGTGTCTGTCTCTATGATGGTAAATGTCTCTATGACAACAGTGTCTTGGCCTATACTCTGTGTGAAGATGTTTAAGGTGGGTGTTTTTGTGCCCTAAAGTCTAGTGTTAAAAATAGAAAATGGTATCTTTCTTCATATTTCTATTGCCATCCATTTGGAACAGTAAGAGTTAAATACAGCTGAATAAGTTATAATTACCTCATGTTGTCCTTCACCTTGCCCCCCTCAGGTCCTTGGACTGTGTTGTCAGTCTGAACAGGCTCAGCTGTTGGAGAGAAAGAGGATTGTTCAGTTGTTGGAGCTTGGGTTGCTGTGAGGTAAAAACAACAATGGTATTATGACTGGTGAACCAGAGAGACACAGGGTAGAATGAACTGTAACAAGACATTGTGGCTAAACTATGACCTTCTTGTCATGCTTATTTACCCCAACATGTGAATTATAACTGGTATGGTAGGGCCACCGTACGTATTCCCAAAAGCTTTGAATCAGGTTACAATCCCATTTCTTTCACATGAAAAGCAAGAAAGACTGGGTAAACCAGGTAAATACTTAATTATACAGTATCTGATTGCTCTCTACTCACTGGTCATAGTGGTGGTACTTTGTGTGGTGGTTTGTTAACACGAGGTAAAAACCACAATGGTATTATGCAGGGGTGCAACTTTTGTTTTAGAAGTGGGGGAGACATAACCGCTCTGAGGCGTCTGCATGGTCTTAAAGCACACCGCTGCAATGATACAACTGGGGGGGTCAAACATGCAATTTCAGAATGTGGGGGGGTCATGTCCCCCCTGTCCCAAGTGAAGGTTGCGCCCCTGGTAAAATGACTGGTGTACCAGAGAGACACATTTTAGACTTAACAGTAACAATACATTGTGGCTAAGCTATGACCTTCTTGTCCAGCTTATTTCATTTACCCCAACATGTGGATTTTAACTTAGTATTAGCACTGTTGAGTTCAAACCAGTGGTAGGACCACTAAGTATTCCCAAAAGCTTTGAATCAGGTTACAATCCAATTTGTTTCAAATGATTAGTCAGTAAGACTGGATAAAACCAGGTTAATACTTCATTCTACAGTATCTGATTGCTCTCTACTCACTGGTCATAGTGGTGGTACTTTGTGTGGTGGTTTGTCGTCTGACAGTGATGTGAACAGGCATCATAAAGTATCCCACTTCACAACTGTACCAGCCAGTGTTTTCCATCTTCAGACCACTCATAGTCACCGTTAAGATGTTTCTTCTGGTGGCATCAGTGGTCTGCTGTAGGGTCACTGATGTTCCATCTATAGTCCCAGATGTCCCCCCAACACAGGAGACACTGCCACCAATCCTGCACCACCACTTCCAATTTCCAGTGTCATTATAGTAACAATTTACAATGACACTCCCTCCTTCAACTCCAGTCACCTCCTGTTGGTCCACATAGAGTTCTGGAGTACCTGAACACAGAGGTACACACACCAAATAAGGTCCTGAGTGATCAAGTGGTTTTTTTGTAACAACTGACAACAAATATCATAATTATGATATGATGGATAGAGAACAGAAAGCAGACATATACCAACATTCCTCATGTCAACTTGAACAATAATAGTGAGACCAGTAAATGAAACCAGAACACCAGTCATGTAATCACATGCAAGAGTTGCAGGGATCTTACCTGGAGTCACAGATAGGTGGAATCCTTCTATCCTGACGTCTGCTCCAACATTGATCTCTACAGCACAACAGTACCATTCAGAGTCCTCACTCCCCAGATCAGTCATGTTCACAGTGAAGGTTAGCTGGTTGATGTCATCAGAGATTGAGGCCTTAGCTGTGCTCTTAGGAAGGTAAGTGCGTACAACAGGAGAGCAACTATTGAAATAATATCCTTTACACCAATATTTCACATGGGTTTTGTATTCCTGATGATAGGGACATGGGATGGTGATGGAGCCTCCTGTCTTCACAGACACACGATAAGCACCTGTAGACACAACAACAGAAAACACATTAGATTGGAATTCAAGCAAATTCTCACAACAGGAAAATGACATTCCATCTGGACTATAACACACATAATACAGGAAGTGTTATTGATAAGACAAGCTACTGCTCCTGTCTTCAGAGTGTCAGCATGTGTCCAGTCCCAGTCCCTGACCTCAACTTCAGCACTTCATAGAAACATGTTACCCTTACCTGATAGTCTGGAGAAAATGAGGAGGAGGATGGAGAGGGAGAGATGATAAGCCATTTCTGGGTATGTGTCTCCATATGTTATATGGTACAAATACACAATGTGTGTGTCAAGGACCAAGGCACCAAAGAGAATGACTGCACTTCCTAATAGCTGTAGTCGTCTTTAACTGTCTTCCTGCTTCTGTTACAGTGTATATGACCCCTCAGTGGCAGATAGAAACTACTACATTCTATGGACTAGTTTTAACCTACTTTTTAAATTGACTAGATACATGATATCAATAAGATGGTGATGTGGGGAAAAAGTGACAAGGGAAAAGGGCGTTGGAGCAGGTGGGCGGGACCTACAGTAACTAATATAACAGATATGTGGTGATAATCAAAACAAGCACAGCAGACTGTCTTCAGTAGTTTATGGACACAACAAGGAGACAGGGGTGGGTTAGGAGGTGTGGGCAGAAGCATATTGGAGGCAGATAGATAGTCATGACTCATGTTGTGACACGGAGGGGGAGTGGGCTGTCCTTCCGGGATAAGGGCTCTTTAGGACCAAGATCTTCACTCAGTCAGTCACTGCTGTGTTGCTGCCCTCTGCTGGAAAGAAAGTAGTTTGGTGCACAATACAGGCATGTTCTAGAAATAATGATAACAATGTAGTCAGCTTCTCTGTTTGATAAGGATAAGAAATGTGTGTCTAAAGAGTGATGTAGTGTACACATACAGTAGTAATGTATGGTCTTGTCTGTTTCTTTGTTGAGAGATTAGCATCATCTGTGTAGGTACATGAGAGAGAAGATAAGTCAACACTGACCTGTGTGTTGTAGGGATAGTGAGCTGTAGACCACATTATCATCTGGTTCTGTCTAGAAGAGAGGAGGGACACACACAGGTAGAGAGGTGAAGAGGGACAATCTGTGATGATGGAATGTAGACTACAGCTCGGAATCACTGCAACCATTTTTTGCAGAATAGCTGAATCGAGATGAAATACATTAAAAGACATTAAAACAAAAAAATATTTACAGCTTTACACATTTTCAGTGTCTACACCCTAAACACTATTGACTGCCAAAATACTGACCACAAAACCCTCCTTTTCAAGTACTCTGACGACACAGCCATCCTGTTCCTCCTGAATGATTCCCCCCCGTATCTCCAGCTAGTATTAGGCAGGTAGCCTACCGGTTAAGAGCATTGGGCCAGTAACTGAAAGGTAGAATCCCCGAGCTGAATAGGTGGAAAATCTGTCAATGTACCCTTGAGCAAGGCACTTAAACCTAATTGCTCCTATAAGTCGCTCTGGATAATAGTGTCTGCTAAAATACATAAATGTAATTAAATGTAGCAATATCAATCGTCCGTTACCCAATTGAGTGAATGTTGCTGCAATGACTATCTGTATCTCAACGTCCAAAACAAAATAAATAACCATTGACTTTCCCAAATACCCCACCTGTGACAGCCCTATCCTCATCACCGGAGAGGCTTTTGAAATGGTTCTTCCATCGAACCACTACTCATCTACTGAAGTATCTGCTACCACAACATGCTCACAGTTTCACACCACAATAAACTATTAAGGATCACCAACACAACATCTAAACTGATTGAACTCCCCACTCCAAACCGGTCCCTTCTTAATGAACTAGCTATCCAGCTTAAAGCCCGTCACATGATGTCCAGCCCAAACCCCCCAATCTTCTCCCATCAGGCTGGAGACATCAGACTATTAAATGTCTCACTGGAAGCTTCAGGAGGAGTTTCATCCCAGGGACTATCACAATTCTAAACAGTTCCATGTATCTTCCTCCTATGGGCAGGTGGGTGGGACTATTGATGTCTGACTGTTTTTTCCTGCTGTGTTTTCTACCTGTTTTGTATATGCACGTGTGAGCTGTGCCAAGATGTTCCTCTTGTAGGACAATAACCCTGATTCAGATTGGGATTTGTGACTTCATCTATAACCCCACCAGTCTGCCACATAGCCAACAGTCCGACACAGCTACAATTTAATCTACACTTAACAAAAATATAAACGCAACATGTAAAGTGTTGGTCCCATGTTTAATGAGCTGAAATAAAAGATCCCAGAAATGTTCCATATACACAAAAAGCTTATTTCTGTCACGAATTCAGCCGAGGCTGCACCTCCTCCTTGCTCGGGCAGGTTTCGGCGTTCGTCGTCACCGGCTTACTAGCCACTACCACTCCATTTATCATCACTCCATTTGTCTTGTCTTGTCTTGTCAATCACACACACCTGGTACTCATTCCCTCATTAGTCTGTGTATAAGTGTTCCCTTTGCCCCCTTGTCCTTTGTGAGTGATTGTTCATTGTGAGAGTGAGTAACTCGTTTGAGCTACTCTTTCCTTGTGTGTAGCCAAGGTGGATTTTTCCCTTGTGCTAGTTTCGTTTTGACGCTTGCTGCGCTTTATTCATGTACACTGAATAAACTCTGGATTTCAGTGTTTTACCTCCTGCGCCTGACTCCGTCATTCACACCTCATCACAATTTCTCTCAAATGTTGTGCACAAATTAGTTTACATCCCTGTTAGTGAGCATTTCTCATTTGCCAAGATAATCCATCCACCTGACAGGTGTGGCATATCAAGAAGCTGATTAAACAGCATGATCATTACACAGGTGCACCTTGTGCTGGGGACAATAAAAGGCTATTCTAAAATGTGCAGTTTTGTCACACAACACAATGCCACATATATCTCAAGTTTTGAGGGAGCGTGCAATTGGCATGCTGACTGCAGGAATGTTCACCAGAGCTGTTGCCACAGAATTGAATGTTTATTTCTCTACCATAAGCCACCTACAATGATATTTTAGAGAAACAGCCTCACAACCGCAGACCACGTGTATGCCATTGTGTGGGCGAGTGGTTTACTGACGTCAACGTTGTGAAAGAGTGCCCCATGGTGGCAGTGGGGTTATGGTATTGCCAGGCATAAGCTACGGACAACAACAAAAAATTGCATTTTATGTACAGAGATACAATGACGAGATCCTGAGGCCCATTGTCGTGCCATTAATCCACCGCTATTACCTCATGTTTCAGCATGATAATGCACGGCCCCATGTCGCAAGGATCTGTACACAATTCCTGGAAGCTGAAAATGTCCCAGTTTTTCCATGGCCTGCATACTCACCAGACATGTCACCCCTTGAGCTTGTTTGGGATGCTCTGGATCAACGTTTACGACAGCGTGTTCCAGTTCCCGCCAATATCAAGCAACTTCGCATAGACATTGAAGAGGAGTGGGACAACATTCCACAAGCCACAATCAACAGTCTGATCAACTCTATGTGAAGGAGATGTGTTGTGCTGTGTGAGGCACATGATGGTCATACAAGATATTGACTGGTTTTCTGATCCACGCCCCTATCTTTTTTTTGAAGGTATCTGTGACCAACAGATGCATATCTGTATTCCCAGTCATGTGAAATACATAGATAATAGTTTATTTCAATTGACTGGTTTCCTTATATGAACTGTAACAGAATAAAATCTTTGAAATTGTTGGATGTTGCATTTATATTCTTTGTCAGTATATTAACATCATAGTGATCAGAATTGCAGCCTTACCTTGGTCTGTACATTTAGCTGGTTCCTCCTCTTGGGGACAACAGTGCTGTAAGTCACATCATCACCATTGGCAGGAAATGGGTCCAGCTGTAGGGCTAGTGAGCTGTAGACCACATTATCATCAGGTTCTGCCTAGAAGAGAGGAGGGACACGGACACACAGGTAGAGAGGTGAAGAGGGACAATCTGTGATGATGGAATGTAGGCTACAGGTTGGAAACACTTCAACCAGTTGTTGCAGAATAGCTGAAATGGGATGAGATGCATAAAGACATTAAAACTCAGAAATGTTAACAGCATAACACATTTTCTGTGTCTCACAAATATGTGACTTCATTTATAACACCATGCACCAGTCTGCCACATACAGTTGAAGTCGGAAGTTTACATACACCTTAACCAAATACATTTAAACTCAGTTTTTCACCATTCCTGACATTTAATCCTAGTAAAGATTCCCTGTTTTAGGTCAGTTAGGATTACCACTTTATTTCAAGAATGTGAAATGTTAGAATAATAGTAGAGAGAGTGATTTATTTCAGCTTTTATTTCTTTCATGAAATTCCTTAGTTGGTCAGAAGTTTACATACACTCAATTAGTATTTGGGGGCATTGCCTTTAAATTGTTTAACTTGGGTAAAACGTTTCGGGTAGCCTTCCACAAGCTTCCCACAATAAGTTGGGTGAATTTTCTCCTGACAGAGCTGGTGTAACTGAGTCAGGTTTGTAGGCCTCCTTGCTCGCACACGCTTTTTCAGTTCTGCCCACAAATCTTCTATAGGATTGAGGTCAGGGCTTTGTGATGGCCACTCCAATACCTTGACTTTGTTGTCCTTAAGCCATTTTGCCACAACTTTGGAAGTATGCTTGGGGTCATTGTCCATTTGGAAGACCCATTTGCGTCCAAGCTTTAACTTCCTGACTGATGTCTTGAGATGTTGCTTCAATATATCCACATCATTTTTCCTTCCTCATGATGCCATCTATTTTGTGAAGTGCACCAGTCCCTCCTGCAGCAAACACCCCCACAGCATGATGCTGCCACCCCCGTGCTTGATGGTTGGGATGGTGTTCTTTGCCTTGCAAGCGTCCCCCTTTTTCCTCCAAACATAACGATGGTCATTATGTCCAAACAGTTATATTTTTGTTTAATCAGACCAGAGGACATTTCTCCAAAAAGCACGATCTTTGTCCCCATGTGCAGTTGCAAACCGTAGTCTGGGTTTTTTATGGCGGTTTTGGAGCAGTGGCTTCTTCCTTGCTGAGCGGCCTTTCAGGTTATGTCGATATAGGACTCGTTTTACTGTGGATATAGCTACTACTTTTATTTTATATTATTTTATTATTTACTTTTGTACCTGTTTCCTCCAGCATCTTCACAAGGTCCTTTGCTGTTGTTCTGGGATTGATTTGCACTTTTCGCACCAAAGTACGTTCATCTCTAGGAGACAGAACGCGTCTCCTTCCTGAGCGGTATACTGGCTGCGTGGTCCCATGGTGTTCATACTTGCGTACTATTGTTTGTACAGATGAACGTGGTACCTTCAGGTGTTTGGAAATTGCTCCCAAGGATGAACCAGAATTGTGGAGGTCAAAAAAAAAAAATCTGAGGTCTTGGCTGATTTCTTTTGATTTTTAAAATTTTACATTTTAGTCATTTAGCAGACACTCTTATCCAGAGCGACTTACAGTTAGTGAATACATTTTTTTTTATACTGGCCCCCCATGGGAAACGAACCCACAACCCTGGCTTTGCAAACGCCATGCTCTATCAACTGAGCTACATCCCTGCCGGCCATTCCCTCCCCTACCCTGGACGACGCTGGGCCAATTGTGCGCCGCCCATGAGTCTCCCAGTCGCGGCCGGCTGCGACAGAGCCTGGATTCGAACCAGGATCTCTAGTGGCACAGTTAGCACTGCGATGCAGTGCCTTAGACCACTGCGCCACTGTCATTTTTCCATGATGTCAAGCAAAGAGGCACTGAGTTTCATCCACAGGTACACCTCCAATTGACTAAAATGATGTCAATTAGCCTATCAGAAGCTTATAAAGCCATGACATCATTTTCTGGAATTTTCCAAGCTGTTTAAAGGCACAGTCAACTTAGTGTATGTAAACTTCTGACCCACTGGAATTGTGATACAGTGAATTATAAGTGAAATAATCTGTCAGTAAACAATTGTTGGAAAATTACTTGTGTCATGCAGTTAGTAGATGTCCTAACCGACTTGCCAAAACTATACTTTGTTAACAAGAAATTTGTGGAGTGGTTTAAAAAATGAGTTTTAATGACTCCAACTTAAGTGTATTTAAAATTCCGACTTCAACTGTAGATGGCATCTTGAGGAAGGAAAATGATGTGGATATATTGAAGCAACATCTCAAGACATCAGTCAGGAAGTTAAAGCTTGGTCGCAAATGGGTCTTCCAAATGGACAATGACCCCAAGCATACTTCCAAAGTTGTGGCAAAATGACTTAAGGACAACAAAGTCAAAGTATTGGAGTAGCCATCACAAAGCCCTGACCTCAAGCCTATAGAAGATTTGTGGGCAGGGCTTTCCTCTTTTGTCCTCAATTGCTTGTCTATTATTCCTGGATACATTACCAAACCCTTGAATTTCGCAATTGTGTAAAAAAAAAACTTTGGAAGAACAATGATTTCAAGCACCACCCTCCTTTTAAAGCTTCCAGTCTGTTATTCTAACTCAATCAGCATGACAGAGTGATCTCCAGCCTTGTCCTCGTCAACACTGTCACCTGTGTTAACGAGAGAATCACTGACATGATGTTAGCTGGTCCTTTTGTGGCAGGGCTGAAATGCAGTGGAAATGTTTTTTTGAGATTAAGTTCATTTTCATGGTGTGGTGTCTAAGGAATTTATGACTTTGCTAACGTTTGCAAATGGTATCTTGGAGGATGTTGATTCAGCTTAGGGAAGCATCTGGGGAGCAGTTTTATAGGGGCACCCCATAAAACAGAGGAAGTCGGTTGTGTGGAGTCATGGGATTGGTCTCTAGGGAAAACCACCCATATCATGTTAAAAATTATAAATACTTGGTGGGGACAAAGGAGGACAGAACAACATATTATTTTGGGTCGTTGTTCTCCAGATGCCTGCAGATGTCTGTAAACTTACGCTGAAATCTTGTGATATAAATAAACCTTTATAATCAAAGTACAGTGTAAGCGGACTCCTTGGTCTCACAGCATAATTAGCATTATTATTTGGATACAACAATGGCAAAGAGGGCCTTTGCAATGAATTGCATTTCATCTGATCACTCTTCATAACATTCTGGAGTATATGCAAATTGCCATCATAAAAACTGAGGCAGCAGACTTTGTGAAAATTAATATTTGTGTCATTCTCAAAACTTTTGACCACGACTGTAGACTGCAAACCACTTTGAGAAACTGAAATCACACTCTCACTACAGTCCTGGGTATGTAGCATTGACTGTAAATATAGAGTTATCATGTCAAAATTGTACAGTTACAATAGATATGAAGCTGTAACTGAAGAGCTAATGTGTGATTTAACTAAATCTGATGTCAATGTCCTGTCCATGGCCATGTCCTGCATTTTTCACAGACAGTGGCTTACCCACAAAGCCTTGAGTCAGATGAGAGGAACATGAGTGTAGCCTACCATTGAGGTGTTTGTTGTCTGGTCCATGGCCTTATTGTCCTCTGGAATAAAGAAAGAGAGATGCAGTATTAGAGACCTCTGAGATACACTAGAATAATACTGAATACATTCATCATAGAAGAGTTATACTTTTGAGTCTCTTCCTCTTATGCCAAGATACTTATTTTATTATTTTTTATTTTATTTCACCTTTATTTAACCAGGTAAGCCAGTTGAGAACAAGTTCTCATTTACAACTGCGACCTGGCCAAGATAAAGCAAAGCAGTGCGATAAAAACAACAACACAGAGTTACATAAAGTCAAAAATACAACAGAAAATATATATAAAATGTGTGCAAATGTAGCAAGTTATGGAGGTAAGTCAATAAATAGGCCATAGTGCTAAATAATTACAATTAGTATTAACACTGGAATGATAGATGTGCAAGAGATGATGTGCAAATAGAGATACTGGGGTGCAAATTAGCAAAATAAATAACAATATGGGAAT
Source organism: Coregonus lavaretus (assembly GCF_964263955.1). Classification (NCBI taxonomy): domain Eukaryota; kingdom Metazoa; phylum Chordata; class Actinopteri; order Salmoniformes; family Salmonidae; genus Coregonus; species Coregonus lavaretus. The sequence continues at coordinate 70,861,304 of NC_139991.1, forward strand.
GAGGTAGTTGGGTGGGCTAATTTCAGATGGGCTGTGTACAGGTGCAGTGATCGGTAAGGTGCTCTGACAACTGATGCTTAAAGTTAGTGAGGGAGATAAGAGTCTCCAGCTTCTAATACAGTTGTCTTCAAGGAAAATATTTATTGTCTCCTGAAAATATCTCCAAAATAAAACTGATCACTTTTTCATTATAGAATGAATACTTACTATGATTTCTCCACATCTTCCATGTGACTAGGACACCAGCTATCACCACCACCAACATGCCCAGAGGAACCAGTAGGACTTTTAGATCTATGGAACTGATGATGAGAGACTATGTTTATTATAAAATATTGTCCATAAAAGATATAAGATAATACGATTTTTTTATGATCCTTTTTATGCTGCTATGACTAAATGGAAATATTTGTTCAGCTCTTCACACCTTTTATGCATCCAATAATTGAATGCTGCTACTTCTACAACCACAGAGATATGAGGAAGTGGTAAATGTCTCTATGATGGTAAATGTCTCTATAACTGCGTCTAGGCCTATACTCTTTGTCAAAATATTTAAGGAGATTTTTTTTGTGCCGTAAACTAGTGTGAAAAACAGAAAATGTTACCTTTCTTCATATTTCTATTGCCATCCATTTTTAAGAGTAAGTGTGAAATACAGCTGAATAAGTGATAATTACCTCATGTTGTCCTTCTCCTTGCCCCCCTCAGGTCCTTGGACTGTGTTGTCAGTCTGAACAGGCTCAGCAGTTGGAGAGAAAGAGGATTGTTCAGTGGTTGGAGCTTGGGTTGCTGTGAGGTAAAAACAACAATGGTATTATGACTGGTGTACCAGAGAGACACAGGGTAGACTGAACTGTAACAAGACATTGTGGCTAAACTATGACCTTCTTGTCCAGCTTATTTAATTTACCCCAACATGTGGATTTTCACTTAGTATTAGCAATGTTGAGTTCAAACCAATTGTAGGACCACCATAAGTATTCCCAAAAGCTCAGAATGTTGATTTGTTAACATGGAGTAAAAACAACAATGTTATTATGCAGGGGTGCAACTTTGGTTTTAGAAGTGGGGGAGACAAAACCGCTCTGAGGCATCTGCATGGTCCTAAAGCACAACGGTGCAATGATACAACTGGGGGGGGGGCAAACACGCAATTTCAGAATGTGGGGGGGTCATGTCCCCCCTGTCCCAAGTGAAGGTTCACTGGTTCGCCATCACTGGTGTACCAGAGAGACACAGGGTAGACTGAACAGTAACAAGACATTGTGGCTAAACCATGACCTTCTTGTCCAGCTTATTTCATTTTCCCCAACATGTGGATTTTCACTTAGTATTAGCACTGTTCAGTTCAAACCAATGGTAGGACCGCTAAGTATTCACAAAAGCTTTGAATCAGGATACAGTTCAATTTGTTTCGGATGATAAGCCAGCAAGACTGGATAAAACCAGGTTAATACTTAATAATACAGTATCTGATTGCTCTCTACTCACTGGTCATAGTGGTGGTACTTTGTGTGGTGGTTTGTCGTCTCACAGTGATGTGAACAGGCATTATAAAGTCTCCCACTTTACACCTGTACCAGCCAGTGTTGCCCATCTTCAGTCCACTCATAGTCACCGTTAAGATGTTTCCTCTGGTGGCATCAGTGGTCTGCTGTAGGGTCACTGATGTTCCATCTATAGTCCCAGAATTTCCCCAGACACAGGAGACATTGCCACCAATCCTGCACCACCACTTCCAATTTCCAGTGTCATTATAGTAACAATTTACAATGACACTCCCTCCTTCAACTCCAGTCACCTCCTGTTGGTCCACACAGAGTTCTGGAGTACCTGAACACAGAGGTACACACACCAAATAAGGTCCTGAGTGATCAAGTGGTTTTTTTGTAACAACTGACAACAAATATCATAATTATGATATGATGGATAGAGAACAGAAAGCAGACATATACCAACATTCCTCATGTCAACTTGAACAATAATAGTGATGCCAGTAAATGAAACCAGAACACCAGTCAAGTAATCATATGGAAGAGTTGCAGGGACCTTACCTGGAGTCACAGATAGGTGGAATCCTTCTATCCTGACGTCTGCTCCAATATTGATCTCTACAGCACAACAGTACCATTCAGAGTCCTCACTCCCCAGATCAGTCATGGTCACAGTGATGGTTAGCTGGTTGATGTCATCAGAGATTGAGGCCTTAGCTGTGCTCTTAGGAAGATTAGTGCGTACAACAGGAGAGCAAATATTGAAATAATCTCCTTTACACAAATATTTCACATGGGTTTTGTATTCCTGATGATAGGGACATGGGATGGTGATGGAGCCTCCTGTCTTCACAGACACACGATAAGCACCTGTAGACACAACAACAGAAAACACATTAGATTGGAATTCAAGCAAATTCTCACAGCAGTAAAATGACATTCCATCTGGACTATAACACACATATTACAGGAAGTGTTATTGATAAGACAAGCTACTGCTCCTGTCTTCAGAGTGTCAGCATGTGTCCAGTCCCAGTCCCTGACCTCAACTTCAGCACTTCATAGATACATGTTAACCCTTTTGTTATTTTTATTGGCCCATCCACCGCCCCAAAATATATTTGTTTGTACAGCGTTTTTCCTGTTACATTTACATTCTACACATATCTTATATACATGGCACTTTTGTTACACAGTAGTTACATAACAACATATAGTTATTAGATATACATTATATCTGTATAGATAGTACTTAAACACATCCAGTATACAGTTCCAGGCCCTCTCCTATTCTCGCTATACACTTGGCTCTGTCATATCCTCACATGGCCTCTCCTATCATTGCTACGCAGACGACACACAACTAATCTTCTCCTTTCCCCCTTCTGATAACCAGGTGGCGAATCGCATCTCTGCATGTCTGGCAGACATATCAGTGTGGATGACGGAGCACCACCTCAAGCTGAACCTCGGCAAGACGGAGCTGCTCTTCCTCCCGGGGAAGGACTGCCCGTTCCATGATCTCGCCATCACGGTTGACAACTCCGTTGTGTCCTCCTCCCAGAGTGCGAAGAGCCTTGGCGTGACCCTGGACAACACCCTGTCGTTCTCCGCTAACATCAAGGCGGTGACCCGATCCTGTAGGTTCATGCTCTACAACATTCGAAGAGTACGACCCTGCCTTACACAGGAAGCGGCACAGGTCCTAATCCAGGCACTTGTCATCTCCCGTCTGGATTACTGCAACTCGCTGTTGGCTGGGCTCCCTGCCTGTGCCATTAAACCCCTACAACTCATCCAGAATGCCGCAGCCCGTCTGGTGTTCAACCTTCCCAAGTTCTCTCACGTCACCCCGCTCCTCCGCACACTCCACTGGCTTCCAGTTGAAGCTCGCATCTGCTACAAGACCATGGTGCTTGCCTACGGAGCTGTGAGGGGAACGGCACCTCCGTACCTTCAGGCTCTGATCAGTCCCTACACCCAAACGAGGGCATTGCGTTCATCCACCTCTGGCCTGCTGGCCCCCCTACCTCTGCAGAAGCACAGTTCCCGCTCAGCCCAGTCAAAACTGTTCGCTGCTCTGGCACCCCAATGGTGGAACAAGCTCCCTCACGACGCCAGGACAGCAGAGTCACTCACCACCTTCCGGAGACACTTGAAACCCCACCTCTTTAAGGAATACCTGGGATAGGATAAAGGAATCCTTCTACCCCCCCTTACCCCACCCCAAAAATAATATATTGTAAAGTGGTTATCCCACTGGCTATAAGGTGAATGCACCAATTTGTAAGTCGCTCTGGATAAGAGCGTCTGCTAAATGACGTAAATGTAAATGTACATCTCTTTGTTTGTCTCCACACCAACACTCAGACATCATTTACCAACGAAGCAGGTGTGTTTAGTGAGTCTGCCTGATCAGAGGCAGTAGGGATGACCAGGGATGTTCTGCTGATAAGTGTGTGAATTGTCAAATGTTCCTGTCCTGCTAAGCATTCAAAATGTAACAAGTGCTTTTGGGTGTCAGGGAAAATGGATGGAGTAAAAAATACATTATTGTCTTGAGGAATCTACTGAAGTAAAAGATAAATAGTAAAGTACAGATACCAAAAAAAAACGATTTAGGTAGTACTTCAAAGTATTTTTTACTTAAGTACTTTACACCAGTGGCCACTGTCTGATTATAGATAGGCTAATTCAGTACAAATTGAAGATTGCCTTGCTACAACAGGGTAGGGGACTGAAGAACACCGTTCTCTATTAATGAGCGATTTCCCAATGAAATAGTGGAGAGATGAAGTTCCCTGTACCCCACTTTCAAAAGGCTCCAAACAGAGAAGCAGAATGTTCTTCTGGTGGTTGATAAGTTGTATGTAAACAAGTCATTGTTAAACGATTCGAAGAGTACAACGTTGCTGTGAATGATACCTCATGCTGAAGTAGTCCCCAATAGACCTACACATTGCACCGCAATTGGGGTATATTATGACTTGAATGCTGTTATATCCTACTGTACACTACTGGAGTGTTTTCAGTCATAACTATTATACAGTGCCTTCAGAAAGTATTAATACCCCGTGACTTATTCCACATTTTGTTGTTATAGCCTGAATTCAAAATGTATTAAATATATTTTTTAAATCTCACCCATCTATACACAATACCCCATAATGACAAAGTGAAAACATGTTTAAAAAAAATGTTGCACATGTATTCAAAATTAAATATAGAAATACATAATTTACATAAGTATTCACACCCCTGAGTCAATACATGTTAGAATCACCTTTGGCAGCGATTACAGCTGTGAGTCTTTCTGGGTAAGTCTCTAAGAGCTTTCCACACCTGGCTTATGCAACATTTGCCCATTATTCTTTTCAAAATTATTCAAGCTCTGTCAAATTGTTGATCATTGCTATACATCCATTTCCAGGTCTTGCCATAGATTTTAAAGTATATTTACGTAAAAACTGTAACGAATACTTATTGACTGAAGACATTTCAGTTTTTCATTTTTAATTAATTTGCAAACATTTCTAAAAACATACAGTGAGGGAAAAAAGTATTTGATCCCCTGCTGATTTTGTACGTTTGCCCAAAGACAAAGAAATGATCAGTCTATAATTTTAATGGTAGGTTTATTTGAACAGTGAGAGACAGAATAACAACAAAAAAATCCAGAAAAACGAATGTCAAAAATGTTATAAATTGATTTGCATTTTAATGAAGGAAATAAGTATTTGACCCCTCTGCAAAACATGACTTAGTACTTGGTGGCAAAACCCTTGTTGGCAATCACAGAGGTCAGATGTTTCTTGTAGTTGGCCACCAGGTTTGCACACATCTCAGGAGGAATTTTGTCCCACTCCTCTTTGCAGATCTTCTCCAAGTCATTAAGGTTTCGAGGCTGACGTTTGGCAACTCGAACCTTCAGCTCCCTCCACAGATTTTCTATGGGATTAAGGTCTGGAGACTGGCTAGGCCACTCTAGGACCTTAATGTGCTTCTTCTTGAGCCACTCCTTTGTTGCCTTGGCCGTGTGTATTGGGTCATTGTCATGCTGGAATACCCATCCACAACCCATTTTCAATGCCCTGGCTGAGGGAAGGAGGTTCTCACCCAAGATTTGACGGTACATGGCCCCGTCCATCGTCCCTTTGATGCGGTGAAGTTGTCCTGTCCCCTTAGCAGAAAAACACCCCCAAAGCATAATGTTTCCACCTCCATGTTTGACGGTGGGGATGGTGTTCTTGGGGTCACATGCAGCATTCCTCCTCCTCCAAACACGGCGAGTTGAGTTGATGCCAAAGAGCTCCATTTTGGTCTCATCTGATCACAACACTTTCACCCAGTTCTCCTCTGAATCATTCAGATGTTCATTGGCAAACTTCAGACGGGCATGTATATGTGCTTTGTTGAGCAGTGGGACCTTGCGGGCGCTGCAGGATTTCAGTCCTTCACGGCGTAGTGTGTTTCCAATTGATTTCTTGGTGACTATGGACCCAGCTGCCTTGAGATCATTGACAAGATCCTCCCGTGTAGTTCTGGACTGATTCCTCACCGTTCTCATGATCATTGCAACTCCACGAGGTGAGATCTTGCATGGAGCCCCAGGCCGAGGGAGATTGACAGTTATTTTGTGTTTCTTCCATTTGCGAATAATCGCACCAACTGTTGTCATCTTCTCACCAAGCTGCTTGGCGATGGTCTTGTAGCCCATTCCAGCCTTGTGTAGGTCTACAATCTTGTCCCTGACATCCTTGGAGAGCTCTTTGGTCTTGGCCATGGTGGAGAGTTTGGAATCTGATTGATTGATTGCTTCTGTGGACAGGTGTCTTTTATACAGGTAACAAGCTGATTAGGAGCACTCCCTTTAAGAGTGTGCTCCTAATCTCAGCTCGTTACCTGTATAAAATACACCTGGGAGCCAGAAATGTTTCTGATTGAGAGGGGGTCAAATACTTATTTCCCTCATTAAAATGCAAATCAATATATAACATTTTTAACATGCGTTTTTCTGGATTTTTTTGTTGTTATTCTGTCTCTCACTGTTCAAATAAACCTACCATTAAAATTATAGACTGATCATTTCTTTGTCAGTGGGCAAACTTACAAAATCAGCAGGGGATCAAATACTTTTTTCCCTCACTGTAATTCCACTTTGACATGATGGGGTATTGTGTGTAGGCCAGTGACACACAAAATCTCAATTTAATAAATGTTGAATTCAGGCTGTAACACAACAACATTTAGAAAAAGTCAAGGGGTGTGAATACTTTCTGAAGGCACTGTAGATCATGGCCTTCTAATCCCACCCCTCAGCTGCTCTCAGCCCATCCCACCTACAGTGGGGAAAAAAAGTATTTAGTCAGCCACCAATTGTGCAAGTTCTCCCACTTAAAAAGATGAGAGAGGCCTGTAATTTTCATCATAGGTACACGTCAACTATGACAGACAAAATGAGAAAAAAATATCCAGAAAATCACATTGTAGGATTTTTAATGAATTTATTTGCAAATTATGGTGGAAAATAAGTATTTGGTCAATAACAAAAGTTTCTCAATACTTTGTTATATACCCTTTGTTGGCAATGACACATGTGAAACGTTTTCTGTAAGTCTTCACAAGGTTTTCACTCACTGTTGCTGGTATTTTGGCCCATTCCTCCATGCAGATCTCCTCTAGAGCAGTGATGTTTTGGGGCTGTCGCTGGGCAACACGGACTTTCAGCTCCCTCCAAAGATTTTCTATGGGGTTGAGATCTGGAGACTGGCTAGGTCAGTCAAGGACCTTGAAAATCTTTTTACGAAGCCACTCCTTCGTTGCCCGGGCGGTGTCTTTGGGATCATTGTCATGCTGAAAGACCCAGCCACGTTTCATCTTCAATGCCCTTGCTGATGGAAGGAGGTTTTCACTCAAAATCTCACGATACATAGCCCCATTCATTCTTTCCTTTACACGGATCAGTCGTCCTGGTCCCTTTGCAGAAAAACAGCCCCAAAGCATGATGTTTCCACCCCCATGCTTCACAGTAGGTATGGTGTTCTTTGGATGCAACTCAGCATTCTTTGTCCTCCAAACACGACGAGTTGAGTTTTTACCAAAAAGTTCTATTTTGGTTTCATCTGACCATATGACATTCTCCCAATCCTCTTCTGGATCATCCAAATGCACTCTAGCAAACTTCAGACGGGCCTGGACATGTACTGGCTTAAGCAGGGGGACACGTCTGGCACTGCAGGATTTGAGTCCCTGGCGGCGTAGTGTGTTACTGATGGTAGGCTTTGTTACTTTGGTCCCAGCTCTCTGCAGGTCATTCACTAGGTCCCCCCGTGTGGTTCTGGGATTTTTGCTCACCGTTCTTGTGATCATTTTGACCCCACGGGGTGAGATCTTGCGTGGAGCCCCAGATCGAGGGAGATTATCAGTGGTCTTGTATGTCTTCCATTTCCTAATAATTGCTCCAACAGTTGATTTCTTCAAACCAAGCTGCTTACCTATTGCAGATTCAGTCTTCCCAGCCTGGTGCAGGTCTACAATTTTGTTTCTGGTGTCCTTTGACAGCTCTTTGGTCTTGGCC